>NC_143135.1:19220384-19842307 GCF_059928025.1 Delphinapterus leucas
GAGTAATTGTCTCAAGGTTAGGGGATAAGTTGGGGCTGATTTGTGAATGGGAACACAGTTGTTAATCAGTTACTCGTTTCAAAACACTGCCTTTTTTTGGATGGCCTCCTTCTGGCCAGTCTACTA
This sequence comes from Delphinapterus leucas, assembly GCF_059928025.1. Taxonomy (NCBI): domain Eukaryota; kingdom Metazoa; phylum Chordata; class Mammalia; order Artiodactyla; family Monodontidae; genus Delphinapterus; species Delphinapterus leucas. Next base: position 19,220,511 of record NC_143135.1, read on the forward strand.
GGGAGTCCCTTTTGTAATCAACCAGTTACCCTCAGAGGAAGGCTATCCAGGTACTGTATTGCATAAACATTTCCCACACATTGTTTTCCTTAATGAGCCCAACAACTCTATGATTGCCGAGCTCTATTAGACATCAGAGAGGTGTTAAACACCTTGCCCAAAATCACATAGCTCATAAGTGTAGGAACTGGGATTTGAACAGAGCTCTTGGTGATTCTAGCACCCGGGTCCTTAGCCAATATTCTCTGCTAATTTGGCCTCCTTATCATCCTCATCCAAACTGCATTTGCTGCTCGGTAACTTCTTTCCTCTCTTTCAACCCCTCCTAACCCCTCTGGATATTTCATTCTAAGTTTGATTTTTCCCCCCTCCTCCAGGTCTCTAAGGAGACAAATACCTATCCTAAAATCCTTGCTCTGTTCCTAGTTATGAATTCTTAAAGCAGTTATTTTTCTTAGGGGGCTCTGCGGACCTCACTAATCCTTTGAGGAGGCTGCCACCCAGTGCATGGGTGGAGTTGTTGAATAGAAGGTATTCACCCCCACTGCTAAGAGGGGGAAAAGAAAAAGACTTTCTATTCTAGTCTGCTTGAGAAGATAAAAGTAAAAGGCTTCGTTTCTTTGAAGGAGGGGGAAAGATTCGTTTACTTTTATTACTGTATCCAGTAAGCGTGATGCATTTCTTTTTTCAAGGGGAAGAAAATAAAGTCAGTTTAAAAAAAAAAATAGCAAGCAAGTCAGAGAAAGAGTGGGAGATGATTAGGAGAGAAGCAGGAACTATAGATGGATGTTCTGAAATATGTCATTTGTTAACTGAGCTCTAAAGAAGATGAGGTTGCCCTAGTAAGCAACTCCTATTGTCAAGTGTGAGGTTCAAGGCTGGGGCTGGCAAGTTCAGGCTGCCTGGAGTGTGCTTTCTGTCTTGTGTGCCCTTGGGAAGGGACCAGCTCTGTGTGATGTGGCTACACCTTTCCATGGCTGAAATCAAGACTCTCTCTCTCTCTCCCTCCCTTCCTCCATCCTTCCGTCCCTCTCCTGCACACTCGTGCATTACATAAATACACACACTACACTCCAACCCACCTTATTAAATAAGGATTTGTTCCAGACATTTTCAGGAATGGCTATCATTTGGTGGAAGAACCAAGAAAAAGGTCTGACCCTCAGGAGTACAGATTTGGCAATCAAGCTGCAATGGGTCAACCAAACATCCAGTGGTATTAATTCATCCTTATCAAAATTGTGAAGGACTGTTTGCAAAACTAGAATTTCTATTTTTAAAAGTTATATTAAGAATTTTAATTGTCCAGCAAAGAATTTTGGGTCAGCATGGAAAGATAAAGGTCCACAAAATCAGTTAGTCCTGAGTTCTAATTTTATCACTTGCATTTCTAGCTGTGTGGCCTTGGGCCAATTACTCTCTCCAAGTCTGCTTTCTCATTTCTAAGAAAATAGCACCTACTCTGCAGGGTTCCTATGAGGGTTAAACCAGAGAACTTCCCTGGGGTCATCTAGCAGGGCATCTGAGGCTGATTCTCATGTTCTGCATTTCCTTGCACTTTCTGCAAGAAAATTTCCCACCAGGGAAACTCTGTGGAAGCAAAAATAATAACGGATTGGGCTTCCCTGGTGGCGCAGTGGTTGGGAGTCCACCTGCCGATGCAGGGGACACGGGTTCGTGCCCCAGTCCGGGAAGATCCCACATGCCGCGGAGCGGCTGGGTCCGTGAGCCATGGCCGCTGAGACTGTGCGTCCGGAGCCTGTGCTCCGCAAGGGGAGAGGCCGCAACAGTGAGAGGCCCACGTACCGCAAAAAATAATAATAATAATAACGGATTAAAAAAAATCAGATTTTGACTCTCTTAAAGGGACGGTGTATCATTAAACTCTAGAAACTTAATACCCTTGTAAAATGACCAGTCATTTCTAACCACAGGTAAGGTATTGTCTTGTCTGGTGTATCTGGTGAAATCTAATCACCCCTTCAAGCTAAATTAAGGAAGTAAAAGGGAATGCTTTAAAAATAAAAGTGCATGGAATCACTTTGCAGCTCAAAACCCAATGGCTCCCTTCAATCAGGGTGAAACTTTATTCTTGAAATGGCCCTGTGCAGTAGGACCTCTCCTCCCCCATCAGCCAAAACAAAAGTAACTCTTTGCCCTCAGTTTTCAATGCCCTGACCCCTGCGGCTGTTCTTCCAACATGTCAGATCAGATATGCTCCTGCCTTAGGACCTTTGAACTTGCCTTTCAACTGAATGAATAATTATCTCCTGTATATCCACACAGTACACTCCCTCACCTCCTTCTGGGGAGATTTCTGCAGTAGTCCTATCCACAGTGTGTATTTTTGTAATTATCAGTTTATAAGAGTGTCTATTTCTGACCTTGTGCCCCAATTCCAAGGTCCCCTTTAGCTCCCTTTATTACCCTGGAACAAACCAGCATCTATTTAGAAAGCTTGCTGAATAAGCAGGCTGAAAGGATGTAAATACAAGGAGAATTATTCCATATTTCAGAAACCGGAAAGGCCTATGGACATGGGTGGGTGCATATGCTTAATAAGAGCTGGCATAAATCTCAACCTGGAATTGGAATTTAAAACTGAACTTTATTTGAGCTTCAGAATGGACTTCCTTGAACTATCTCAAAGGGATAAATAAATAAATATAAAAATTGATTACATGCTAGGATGCATCTTGACATGTGGATCAGGGACATTTGCATTGATATTGTAAGAAAGAGTATTTGTGGAGGATCTATGTATCTCAAAACAGTTGTTAATTGAGTCAGGAAAGTAATTGAATCGTTGAGCTTAGATTTCCACTAATTCAAGTGTGTAATGGAATTGTTGTGGCGGATCTCTGCTGAAAGTAGATGGCTGTAGATTTATGAGTTAGATTCAAACCTTACTCTTCTCCCAGTTAGTATGTAGGGAACAGTCTGTGGTATGTATGCGTGTGTCTGTCTTTGTATTTGTCTATTTATGTATATGTAACCAAAGTGCAGGAACATGTAATTACAAACTTTCAATGCCTGCTTCATCCTTTCCTCTTTTCTTCCTTCTCTCCCTGATCCAGTTATTCATATGAGTAAATGGTATCTTCTAAAAAGCCCTTCCTGACCCTTACCCTATTTTCCACTGCTGCCACTTGCCTCTCTAGAACATGAACTTTACCCCAGTTGTCCCATTTATCCCACTTTATTGAAAGTGCTGATGAAGTAATAGTCTCCATCTAATTAAAGTTCTATAAGAACAATGATTATGTCTATCTTGTTTACTCTTGAATTTTGAGGTAATAGCATAGTCTATGTTATATAATAGGTGTTTAATAATACTTGCTTGATGAATGGATGAATTCATTCAGTGCTGAGATATGAAGCACTGTTCTAGGCCCTATAAGGCATTTATTACCAGAAATAGTTTTTGTCCCCCAGGAGCTTGCAATTTTGTTATGGAGACAAAACATTCTCATAGCATAGTCTAATGCAACAGATTATAAGAAACAAAACGATTGCTATAATCGCTATTGTTGGAATTCAGAGATGAGCCAGAGCCTGTGGCCTGTTCCACGGGGAATGAGAGAGCAGAATTTGAATGGAAAGAAAGGGAAAATGGACAGCATGAGTCACGTGCAGATCAGACTTGCCAAGACAGCGGGTTCATGCAAAGAATGGGTGATGAGAAAAATTTGGATTAGAGGGTAGATCTCTCCTGTGGAAAGTAGTAAATGGAGGCTAGGCTGTGGGGCTCTCACTCTAGCAGCTACAAGGAAGCCTTGGCCATTTCTGAGCAAGTGAAGGATATGATGGAATCACCCTTTTAACAAGATTAATATCTGGCCACGGAGTGCAGCATGGAATATCTGTTAGCAAATATAGTACATTTTTGTGTGAACCTGTGAATTGATATGATAGGTTTGTGCCAGTCTGATTACTTATAAACTTGCATAGGTCAGATAAGCGGGTAAATGAAGGGGGCTGATCTTGAGCTGAGCACAATTTATGGAAGCTCAAGTGAAAGTGTTACACTTGAGAGATTATTACTGCAGGAAGCTTCAGTGTACACAGCGTCAATTTTTTCAAGCAGAAATAAACTTCTCCATCAATCCTATAGTTTGTGTTTCTGAATGAGGCTAATGGAGTATAAAAGACTGCCTGGTCTGGATTAGGTTAGTTATTTTGTTGTTTGTTATTTTATTTAAATTTTTGGTGTGTGTGTGGGGGGGGCATGTTTTTAACCTTTCAATATCCAAATAGCGTTTAATGTGCTATTGGAATGCAGTTTGACTCAACAGAAAAAACACAGGCTCCATAGCCGGCTATCCCTGGATTTTAATGACAACACTGTCTTCACTAGTGGTCTTGGGTGAGTCACAACTTTAGCCCAATATGCCACAATCAATACCCTCATAAGGATTGAAATTAGATTAGTATATATAGAGTCACGAGCCCTTTTAACATGATAATAATAGTTAATATTTACCTACTGTATGCCAGACACTCTGCTCAGAGCCCAAGTTCATTGTCTCAATTAATTAAATGGATACTTCAGCAAAGTCTTGGATTTACTCCATGCCCGTTAGAAATCTACCCCACAATGAGAATTGTATGCCTTATGTTTCTGAGCCCTTGTGCACATATGCGCATGGGTGAATATTGATGTCTATGTGTACGTATTGTGTAAGGGAGAAATATGAAAGGTGAGTAAAGGCTTGAAGGTAAGTTATAGGTTATGGTGACCAGCAAGAGGTTCATCTCAGGAGATCAAGTCATGGGCCAGCTAACATGACACAGTAGGTTTGGCTTTTGGCTTTCCTGTTGATTTCTTTGACCAACCCAGAACTGTGCTGAGTGGTTTTCCTTTACTGTCCACCTGGTTTGAGACTGGCTTTCCTAACTGACTCATAAATGCTGTAGAATTAGTATATATGTTCCCCGAGGGCTTTGTTTCTTTATATCCCAAGTTTCCATGCTGTTTGGTTCATCCATTTTCTCCCATGTAGTGTTGTCCTAAATATTTACTAAGGTTTCCTTTTCAAAGCCTTAGTTCACTTGTTTGCTCAATTCTTACCCACATTGAGTAAAAAGCTCTTGCTAGACACGGTTGAGCTTGCAATGCATTCCACAATTTTTAGGTTAAAAAAAAAAGGAACTGCTTTCTGAGAAGCTTTGGGATTCTTTAAGCTTTATGATACCCATGGTTCAGGTAAAGTATCTTTGGCAGCCAGAAAATAAATTCACTTTTACATGGGACACTGTATAGATTTTTACTAAAGCATATTGAGAATTCCATTTGGGGTGATTGTTGACAAATTGCCCAGATTTATACGTGCTTCATGACTCCACATTCTAGCTTTGTTCTTTGTCTCTCAGAGAAGTTCTAAGAAACTATATTTAAACTTGCTAATCAAATGCTCCTTGTCTTCTGGAACTCAAGAAGATCTTTTGACTCTTTATTTCATTATTCTTGGGATGTTCCACATATTGATATGGTCAACAGACTCATCATTAAGTGTCCATATAGTATTATCATAAACCCACATTTAAATATAAACTGATTCACAGATTTATATAACCTGTATGGAATTTTAGATCAAAAAATCAAGAATGGGCTTCCCTGGTGGCGCAGTGGTTGAGAGTCCACCTGCCGATGCAGGGGACGCGGGTTCGTGCCCTGGTCTGGGAAGATGCCACATGCCGTGGAGCGCCTGGGCCCGTGAGCCATGGCCACTGAGCCTGCGCGTCCGGAGCCTGTGCTCCGCCACGGGAGGGGCCACAACAGTGAGAGGCCCACGTACCGCAAAAAAAAAAAAAAATCAAGAATAACTTTAGGGAATATGTAAACTGTGAATGGTGAATAGGTTTCAACCTGAATACCAGCTCAGATGGATAAGACATGATTATCTAAGTTGCTTTAATGAGGAGGACTTTTAGCTGCATCCAGCTCACATGAGCAATTAGTGATGCCCATGATGTGATCGGAGTGGGAATTTCTGCAGTCATGCAAGGGATTTTATAGCTGCCCCCTTTTAAAAGAAAAAGAAATTGAGGCAAAGAGAATTTATAGGACTTGCAGGTTTAAAGTGTGTAGTAAATGGGTGTTTTGAGTGTGGATGTGAGAAGGTGAAACATCTATTTGATAGTAGAATCCGATTTGGGAATGTAAAGAGAAATAGGAAAGTCATTCCTTGGTGAAGTCATTTAAAGTTGAGTCTCTCTATTCTCAGTTTGGTGTGTGGTGCTGTTTATGGCCTTGGTATCACATTAACCTATGTTCACATAATTCTGGCTCCCAATTCTTTGAGCCCCCTGTTCCTCACCTCTAAATATTGGGTTGACGGACGTGATATATTTTGATTGACATGTTCATCTGCTTGGCATAAAGCTAAATAAGTAAATGAGTAATATTTCAATAGTAATAGCAGTAGTAGCTGTTGATTTTTCCTGACGAGAACAGAACTAAATGAACAAATTTTGATGGAATGAAAGACTTCAGGAATCTGCAGACGTTACAAGCTTCCTTTGATGTAAGTCTTCCCTTCATGGAAATGGGGCAGGAGTGTCTTTTGAAAATGCTTTGGGGAAAATAATATAAAAATGGAATGTTGCTTTTCTATTATTATCATCACTTTCTTTTTCCTATTCTGTGGCATACCCAGATTCTCTGACTAAGGCTAGATGTAGGCCTACAACTGTTAGCTTATTCAGGAATTCTTACTTTCTAGATTACAACCTCAGGTGAAATATTTTCATGTTTAATCACTTCATTAGAATCTCTCCCCCCCTTTTTATTACATCAGGAATCCTCACATATTAAAATCTGTGTTCAAAGCATATCTAAGCAAGAAGGTGACTTTTCGGGTTCACATTCTAATTGATGATACAACCTGCTAATTAAATGCATCTGTGTCTAATCAAAACCTATCTAGAATTAAGCAGTGCAGCTGTGCGCCAGGGGAGCCACATGGTAGAGTTGACTGGTAATGGCATAAGGACATCATTTGTCCTTCGTCCAGTGGTTCCCAAGTCTGCCAGAACTTCAGAATCTCCTAGATGAGCTTTTAAAAATCACTGCAGTATTCTCTCTGCTCCACTCCCCAGACTAGTACCCTAAAAATTTGATTTTTTTAACCTCTTAAAGAAAATGCTGATGATCGGCTAGGATTGGAAACTGTAGTTGTAGATTCAAACTGTAGTTTGATGACTTGGAAACAAGGCCTAGTTTGGTCTAGAGTTCCTCGTTTATGTCTAGATTCTCTCATTTTTTTTTCAAAATCCCATTTTAGTTCTTCTTATTACATCTTTCCTATCATCCTCTTGGGGTCTTGTAGCCGGCTGAAAACTGCCACTGTTTTTACTTAAACAGAAAAGGCAGGAGAGCCTTTGGCTTTGTTTCAGTGTTGGTGAGTATGATGATTTCATTTATAATATTCTGTTCTTTGGAAATGTCACTTATTGTCATTCTTTGCATGATCATGGATGACTATAGTTAACTCCCCTGTGGAAAAATGGCTGCTTCTTGTAAATGGTAATATTAAGAACATGGTACATTTTTAATAGCATTTATGTTTAAAAAGTTAACCTAAATTGCTCAATTGTATCCTCACAGATTATATTTTATTATCAAAAATATTTCCATAGTGTTCCTACTTACTGTTCTTTCTACCTTTAAAGCTAATCCTGCTCTCAAATTGGCACATATATTCAAATTACCACACAGAAGCCTCGTATAAGTACAATAACATTTAAATACAGTAATTGTCATTTTTTGTTTCTCTCACTACTTTTTCAAGTTATGGTTTGAACTTTTAGCCAATTTTTCTTCTGGTTGTTAGTTAACCCGCCTCCTGTCAAGCAGCTGACGTGTGATACATCAAACCTACCACTTATAATGTTTCTCTACCATCTCACTTCTCTTTATAGAGAACTTTAAAGAAGGTACTATGATTCCTCTTTTTTACAGTTTAGGAAACTGAGGCCCACTGAGATAAGCAGTTTGCCAAACTGAATAGCAACTTGATCCCAGGTCTCTCCAACTTTAAAACCCATGCAAGTCTAGTATATTTTTTTGTCCCAGGGGATTTGCACAAAGCAAAAATACAAGAATGCAGTTGTTTACCCTAGTAGGTAAAGAACCAGGATTTTAAAACCAATTGGTCATGACTTAAGAAAAAGAATGATCAAAAATGGATTTTAAAAAACCTTCCTACCAGACACTACTATTAAAAGGAAAAATGAACAAGGAAGAACAGAAAAATCACATCTTTTTTACTTTACTGAATTGCAACAAAAATGGAAAGAAATAAGACCATGAGATCAAAATCAAGTTACGGTGGGTGACCTAAATCTTAGGTCCCAAGCTCATTAATATAGCCCTGGCCTAGATCCAAAAGTGAGCAACAGACAGGCTGGCTTTGTTGACACACACTCATATTTTCCCATTACATAATAAATTTTCCCTGATGCAAGAGCATTTAAGAAATTGAAAGAAAGCCTTCACGCCTGTTTGGGGTAATTTAATGTTGAAATTTATTCCTTAGAGAAGTTATGAATCAATAAAATGTCAAAGACTTGCACACGTGTGCACAAAGAAAGCTTTCATGTTAACTATTTTTGCATCCTTTTTATTTCACATCATCAAGGTCCACTTTGAAGCCTCTTTCCAGGAATCAGGACCACTATTTGTATTTGGCATCAAATGTGGATTTTTTTTTTTTTCTTATTTGTGGTTAGTAGCTCCCTGGATTGTAGGGCATGGAAAAGAAATCTTGCTGCCTTTTGCACTAGTTCTGAACAGAGCAAATGCTGCTATGATTTAAATCTTTTGTGTTAAAATCTTTTGAAACCATAAAAATGATAACAATAAAAGTACATATGAATAGAAATGTGAAGGTAGAAGAATTCAATAGAAGATGCAAACTTAATACAGTAAAACATCTTTAAGCCCATGATAAAAAATAGTTTATATTTCTTTTTTTATTTTTAGTAAAATAGAACCTCTTTGGACAAACATTCACCTTGATTTTTCTAAAAATCTCATTACTTGATGCCAGATATATTATGTTCACGTGGGTTCTCTCTAGTCAAATCTTTAAGGAAAAGTTAATGAAATATTGAAAGAGAGGTATAAAATAAATCTTTTGTAAGCACCATTTAGGGTTTTAGGTCTAAAAGGAAGTCAGAGTTTCAATTTGCTTCTTATAACCAAGATCTTCGCATTTAAAACATTACTCAAAGGCTTCCCTGGTGGCGCAGTGGTTGAGAGTCCGCCTGCCGATGCAGGGGCTACGGGTTCGTGCCCCGGTTCTGGGAAGATCCCACATGCCGCGGCGCGGCTAGGCATTACTCAAGGTTCAGTTGGAGAAGCAATACAATTTGATTCTTGGTGGTAGTTCTTTACTATTTCGATAATGACAAAATTGGCCTCAGTGCTTCTAGCTAGGTTTTTCTGTTTGCCTTCAGTATTCTTCTCTTTAAAAGAGTCATCTAATTAGTTATTTTACACTGTACCATGGACAGAGTTCTTTAAACCTAAGTACCACTTTCCTAAGGTAAGAATCCTGCAAATTCCCTTCTGTCTCTCTTGCTCACTTCCTCACTTCCTCTCTCCATCCCTCGCTACCCCCCCACTTCCTCCCTCCCTGTCTCCCTCCCTCCATCCTTCCCTCCCCCCCCCCTCTCTCTCTCTACACGCACACACTTTTCCCCTCTCTCCCTCATGCATTTCCCCCCTAAGGGCTGATTTCTGGAGTGAGAGTTGGAGTCGTGCATCTGTTCCCTACAGGACACTGATTGGAAAACTCCTTCATCTATGAAAGTCATTTGGAGTCTTCTACTCAACCAAGTGATGGAGGAACTGGTTTTACACCCCAGGAGGTGGCAGCATGCTGCAGGGAGGGCAGAGGGCTTGAGGACATGATGAAAGCACCTAACGTGCCCTTCACTTCTCTTTATTTCTTGTTTCCCATACCTCACACACATTCTCGTGTACCAAAGATGGCTGATTAACCTCCAGGCTCCTTTTCAGTGGCACTGGTATCTATGGTGTTTGAAGAGAGGATCAGAGGCAGCTCTGTGGGCAGTGAAGGGGAGGGGAGATTGCCTTGCCGTTGCCAGCGTCTGATAACCTGGAAGATAGAACTTGCCTCAAGAGGGCTGTCCATCCAAACACTCACACACAGAGCCGATCCAATAGAAATGCAGGAATCTAACATGTGTAGCTGAGAGCATTGATTCAACAGCTCAAAAAGAAAAAAAGAATGCTCGTGAAAGGCATTTCACCTTGAAGTGTCCTCGTCTGCCACAGAGGATGCCCCTGCTACTCTGGAGCCCGGCTAAGAGCTCAGATGTAATTTTGCATTTGACACAGAACCAGCTGTCAAAGCCAAGTGAGAAGTTAGGGTTCAGGCTTCCTTAGGCTTCCCCCACCACCACCCCACCTCCGGCTGAGTGGCTGGAAGTTTTTTTTCTCCAGACAGGGAAGGGATGATCTGATTTGAGCCCCAGGCAGTCACCGTGGCTCCTTTGCTGGCTCCCGGCTTTTGGCAGAAGCTTGCTACAGCTTGACTGAAATGTGTCCGAGGCAGCCATCGCTGCCACCATCACCCTGGCTCAGCCCTGCCACTAACGAGCCACTGAGGGCAACCTGCACAAAATGCTTCCTGCCCCAGGGGCCCCAGCCACACAGAGAGATGAAGTGGCAGGGTGCACGGGGTGAGAGGATTTGCATAAAGGAGGCAGCTAAATCCATCCATCAGCATCTTTCCCTCCTTGAGCCCCTAATGGCTGAAATGTCAGAGAGACAAGCTGTCAAAAAACCTATCTTTCCGCAGCAGGGATGTGCAGCCATTGCATGGACTTGAGGTGACCTAGTGTAAGATTAGGCTGAGCCTGACAGCCCAGGGTAGTTGTGCAACTGGCAGAACAAAGATTGCATTGTCCGTGCCTTTGGAAGAGGAAAACATAAAGGTGATGGTGACTCATAGACCCAGGCATCGCAGCCTCTGTGTGATGGTGCAGAAGGGGCATTCCAGTTTCTAAGGCTTCTGGCTGCACTAGAGACTGTAAGAAAAAGCTTTGTGCTTTGTTTTTCACAGACTCAACAGTATCCAATTCAGGGAGATATGGTCTGAGACAGAGATGGGAGAAGGAAGGGAGAAGGAAGGAAGGACACCCTTGTCATGTCCTGTTGTTCGTCCATCCAGTGTATCAGTGTCATTCTTCTCCCTGGCGTTCTTGCTAGGAGAAAAAATAAAAGCTTAAAGACAGGAGAGTCAAGAGGAATTCCCAAACAGAAAAAAAGAATAGCATTATGCCAAATTATAAAACAAGGCAGATCTGTCCTATGATATTCTAGGCTCCTTGTTTGTGTCTTCGATTGTTCATTTGTTCATTCATTCATTTCTTCAGACACCCATTCATCCATTCAACAAATGGAACATCTACTATGGGCAAGATCCTTGGGTAGATCCAGTCTAGAAGAGTGAACAAGAAACAACTAGGTTCCTGCCTTCCTCGAGGTTCTTATCAACAGATAAATCAACAAACAAGCGAAACACAGATTGTAGGAAGTGCTACCCAAGAACTATCGATAAATAAATGATGTGATATGGTAACTGGTACCTGGGGGCAGTAGAGGAAGGAGAGGCTGCTTAGCATTTGGAGGATGGAGGAGGGCTCTGTGAGGACAATAAAGGACCGGGATAGGACAGCGAGCTGCCGGGGGAAGTGGCGGGAAGGACATTTCACGTTCCTGGCTGTTGTCATTTTCTCAGATGCTCAGGGAACTTAGGTTTCTCATGATTCCCCTCCTTCCATCCGTATCCAGAACCTTCAGTATCAAATTTTGTCTCCACTGCTTTCTAACTGTGTTCCCTTGACCAAGTTTCTTCCCTTCTCTCATCCTCTTTTTTTCACCTGAAAAATGGGAATAATAGAAGCTATAAGCTGCATACCGAGGGGTCTTTCAGTATAAAATGACAAACTAGCGCAATGCCTGGTGCTCTGTAGAAGCTCAGCACATCTTAGTTCTTGTTCTTCCCTCCCTGTTTATTTCACCACACTTTAATTCAAATTCCTAACTGAAGGATAAGTTGCAACTCTTCCTAAAGATAGTACTGTTTTAAGAGGGATAAGATGATGCAGTGTCAGTCCTCCGCCTGGGAGAAGTTGAGATTGGGGGTGGGGTGATCATAGAAGCCTTTCTTGGGCTCTTGAGTCAAACTTTGTTGGCAATTGCCCACCATTTATGTTAAGCTCTGGAAGTTAGAAAGCATGGTTTTCAGCCCCACTGTTCTTTGTCTTTGGGTAAGTTCAAGGTGGCCCAGGCTCGCTTGAGAAAATGGCAATATTGAAGGAGAGCCTTTGTCTCTTAACTTCCCAGCCTCCTTGTCAGGTCCCTTTCCCATCTCCACAAGTCACTCCATGCCTCCTGAAAGTACCTGTACCTGTCCTCAGCTGGCTATCCACCAGCGTTTTAGCGGATAATAGATTCTTACTGATAGTTTCCCCCGTCAGGTTTTACACCTGTCATGAAATGTGTTTAAAACTCACTTTGCACACCTTATTTACATTTTATTGTGTGAAACACTCTCTCCTGGGATGAATTAGGATTTGTAATAGAAAGCACTATAAAAAGAAGGCAACCTGTGAGCACAAGCTGTCCTAAAAGAAGGACGAGGGGGATAATTCGCTCTTTTATGAAAGGAAATTGGCAAATCCCTTTATTCTGATCGAAGACTCTTGTCCATGAGATTATATGTCCCCTCTCTAGTAGTGATGCAGTTATCTGACCATGATTGCCCCTTCTCCTGAGATGGGAAAGAAATGGGTCCGAGTGATGCGTGTGTGTGTGTGTGTGTGTGTGTGTGTGTGTGTGTGTGTAGGTGTGTGTTTAATGAATCTGACATTAGCTGATATCACCCTCTTTCTTAAAATCTAGATTGGATTTCATGGACTCCATCACTCAGTTCTGTTGGAAGTCCAATGCCCTTTCTTAGACTACCACAAATTCTTGTTGCATCTGCCTTTCTACACATCTTCCGGCTTCCTATTTCTGACCTGTATGATTCCTTCTTACACTCTACTCCTTTTTTGTTCTCTGATTATTTTCTTGTTTCTTTCTGGTATCAATTCAAATATTGACCACAGACCTCTCTTGATTCCCTTTTTCTCCTGCTGCCCCCACTCAGAGGAGACAGTTTGGGTAGAGGATTTTATTGGCCCTTAAGGAGTAACAATAAGAATGAGGCACATTTAAAATCTCAGTGTTTAACATTATTCTTTCTAAAGAGCCCCTCAGTTATTTCCACTTATAGGAACTTCTAGGAGCCAATTTAACTTTGCCACATGCACATTAGCAATTCTTATGGTGCCCTTATAGTTTATCTTCCAAATCAGGACACTTTTGAGTAGACAACAGACATAAACCAGAACTGTCCAGGGCAACCGGGATGTAATGTTACCCAAAGAGCATAAACATAGCTAAGCACCCAGCTGAGCATCTTATTCTTGCCTCTGACTCTCCTTACTTGTTGCTGATGTGCTCTGGCTGTGACTCAGTTCCTATCTTATTCTTAACTCTAAGCTCTGTCTTCTGCTAATGATCTGTATTATTATTGCCTTTTTCAGAACTCCCAGAACTCAACTCTTGACCCTTCTCAAGGACTTTATCTCGCACTGCTGATACCCCAAATTCCATCCACATTTAGAGTGATCTCCAACCCCAAGCATATCCATAAGGTCTAACATCTAGCCCCAGACTTCTGATGGAAGAGTAGAGGGTGAGGATTTCGAAGGAACACTACAAAGTAGAGTTGGCCTTTGCTGAGATTCCCATTTTCAAAATGCAAGCACTTCAGAGCATGTTTCTTTTTTCTCTCTTTATCTCCCAACCTTTCAATGAACAAAACAAAAGCTGCACAGAGTTTCTGATTGGTTTTATAATTAGATCATTATCCTAGCTTGATCCCGTTGTGGAAGCCACTTTCCAGGCCATAAACTGCAATGTGGAACTGAAGGTCTTAAAAGAACATACCTGAGCAGTGGTGGACCTCGTGATAATTGACTCTCTCCTACCCCCCTTGGTGGCAGGTGGTGTGAGGTGACTGCTTATTACAGGAAGAACATTCTAATCTGCAAGCTCAGCTGTTGGGTACATTTCTGGGACTGTGAGAAAAGAAAACAAAACATTGAATGTCTTTTTTCTTTTTCGCCGGACAGAGACTCCATGGTAATTTCATTATTGATAATTACAAAGGGAAGAGCACTCAAATGCAAAAATTAATGTCCAATTTGCCTTTTAATGGCACGAAGCAAATCTGATGGCTTTTGCAATCCAATGAAATGATGGTTTTAAAAGAGAAAAAAACGCCTTGATTAAATTCCTTCTGCCCTTACGCCAGTGTGTGCATCCCTGAGTTTCCCTGATTATTAGCACATTTGCAGAGTGCATTTTAAAAATAAAATAATATTTTAATATACTTTTTCTTCTTGCTATACAGCTAACCTTATTACTAGGAAATAGCATGTCGTGGTTAAAAGCTCGGGTTCTGAAAGCACACCACCTGGGTTTACAGAGCTGCTGTGCTGTCCACTACCTTGGCAAGGACCATAAGTCTGTGCCTTATTTTGCTCATCTGTAAAAAGGGGAGTAATAACAGCACTTACCTCGTAACATTGTTGTCAGGATTAAATGAGTTAATACATGTAAAGTTCTTAGAATAGTGCATGCTAAGTGTTCAGTAAATCTTAGCTACAAATAAGATTGAGGAAACTTTGAAAATACGGAGACAGATAAAAATAAACACATGAACAGAAAAATCACCAGTCCCCCTGGAGCTGAGCACACTTACTATTCGGGATGTGTTCATTTTGACTATCTTGTGTCTGTGTATCATACTCTAAACATGGCTGTGTATCTTTTTATTTTTAACTAAACATCGTAATTGAGTGCTTTGCTTACAATTAGCATTATTTTCATAATTTGGGGTCTGCATAAAATTATAAAATAAGAACGTTAAAATAATTTATTCTGTGGCATTTAGTTTGTGTAATTATTTTAACTAAGCCTTACTTTGAAAGGATAAAGAGAGGCAGAAATTTGAGTTGCTTTTTTGTAACTTATATGTACCCTGTAAAAACATATGTAACTTATAGGTTTTTCTTTTCTTTTGGAGCTTTTGTTTGCCTGTGGTGCTGAGGACAGGGTGGTCTGTGAGATTTAGACCTGGAAGTTTAGGCCAGGAGGGATGGGACCTTGCAGGGAAGAGAGGGACCTAGTTTGGGAAGATAGACATAATAATGTCTATCTCACAGTAGACTTATGAGGATTAAATTAAATAAGACTGGCATGTAATGTGCTTAGCATAATAAGTGTTTAATAAACTGTAATTAGTACTGTTATTATTAATAATTTTTACTTATTGCTCTAGAGAGTATATTTTAAGCACTTCCCAATTAATAGGCAGAAACAAATTTAAACATTGGGTTTGCTTTATTCTGAGTCAGTTAGCTCTTGTAATAAGAGAGAGAGGACACCAAGGTATGGAATTCCCTCACATTAATGAATATTTCAATCACTTGTATTGAATATTTCCTGTCCACCACTTAGAGATATGAGAGAGGAAGGAATTGACCTATGAGACCATCCAAAGGGTTAAGCAGACCCCGAGTCCTGGGGTGGGCTGTGCTTGGGTACCAGTTCTGGGATACCTCTGACTCTGATGGGGCAAAGCTCTGTTTCCCTTCCTTTCCTTCCTTATTGTTCATTTAAGTGCCTCCGTGGCTTCCTCATTGTACTCCCTATTAAGCTCTCTCTTCATGCTTGGCTAAGAATGGACCAGAAATGGATTTACTAACTATTCAATTACCCACGTTATCTTGCTCTGTTGCTATCAAATGAAGGTGAACTAGCCTAGCTCTCAGACAGTCTGTAGCAAGATAACGAGTCCTGTTTCACTTGGCTCTTTGTGACACCCAGATTGCCATCTACATGGAAAGTTCATCACAAAGCACATTGTCTGTATTGAGAGGGAACCCCACACTGCTCTATTTTTCTGTGTTTATAACTAACCCTATAAACCTGGGGAATAGAGGTGAGCCCAAGAAAAGCTAAATCAGAGAATTATTTGCAGTATGCCTTATCTTCAAGTGAAGTATAGAATTTTCACCTCAAACTCACTGGAGGGAGAGGAGGAAAAAATCAGAATGACAATTTTCTTCTTGCCTCTGTTTCTCTCCCCCTACTACTTCTTTTTCTCAATAAATATTATACATTGTATCATGTTTCAAATAGGGCAAAGAAAGGAGAGAAGAAGGACCTTATTTCTATACTACCCTGGAGAGAAAGTATGATAGTGCAATGACTATGAACCACCTTAGTTTGAGGCACAGAGAACATATTTTTCAGGCTTAACATCACTACAGAGAATCTTAAAAATTACTCAAAAGGTCTTATTATCCAGATTGATATTGTCAGTACTACTGTTCCAGGATATGTAGAGATATAACTACTTGGTCAAATATGTTTGGTACAGGCGATGTACCATATAGACCCATAGTGGGAATTTTTCTTTTAATGTCCATTTTCATTAGGGATTTTTTTTTTTTTGGCCACACTGCACATCTTGTGGGATCTTAGTTCCCTGACCAGGGATCGAACCTGGGCCTTGGCAGTGAAAGCACCAAGTCCTAATCACTGAGCCACCAGGATTCGTGGGAATATTAATTCAAGCACATTTAATGGCCCTGGGAAAGAAATCCTGCAGTAAAGAAACAGGCTGAACTTTCTTTACTTACATAGGCAAAGCTTATTTCCCTCCCTCCCTCCCTTCCTTCTTTCCTTCCTTTAAAGCAAACTTATTTCTGTGCTGTATGAACCAGCAGATTAGGGACCCTTGCTCTAGGCCTCCTTGCTGTTTCCCATTATCAATCATCAATCCCTGGCCCTGGCAGCCTATTGCTTTGCCATTTAACTTGTGTTTGCTTACTTATATATGCATCCCCTTCCTGAAGATCTCCTGTTAGACATATCATGAAGACAGAGATGTGAATCAGACAGGAACATACCACTGAGCAGCATATAGTCTAAGGAGACAAGATAAGACATGTACACAATTCAGAAAAAATTCAAGGTGGAAAAGGAGAAATCTCATTTGAGAATTGTAGATAAACGACTACGGGTATTGCAGGAAAAGGAGAGATATACCTCTTGCCTTTTTTCTCTCAGTGACTACTAAGAAATTACCAAGGAAAATGAGATAATTATATTTTGCAGGTACAGGCAAGGCTGGAATTATTAAAGGACACATGTTATTTGTTCGGAATAAATAGAGTACTTTGTAAAGTAGCCACTAGACCAGGAGTAGGTTCCCTTTGACATGGTTTCTCTTGAATAGCAGGAGAGCCGTGCCCTTTCCCTCCCTCTCTGCCTCCCTGCCTTTCTTCCTCTCTCCATCCATCCACCTTTCTGACTCTTCTCAACTTTGGGCTGCTCTAATACTTCATGGCTTTTTGTTCTCTCTTTTCTTTTCTGTCTTCTTTCTTTCTCATCCTGTTCTCTTTCACACTTGCTGTGTGTGAAATCTATCATCTTACTGTGGTAAATATATCATCTTATTTACTCCTCAGAATAACACTGTGAGGTTGCTACTCTAATTATATGTTTTCTTAAAGGAGGGAAGCTAAGGCTACCCAAGGGGGAGTGGCAGAGCAGATCTCAAACCTAAGTCCATCTGACTGAAGTGTGTGCTGAAGCACAGAGCCCTTCTTCATACCTCAGGTAGCATCCTTGGACTTGCAGTGCTTCTGGGGGTCACAGTCAGAGACAACATGCCACCCATCTCTGACCTAACTCCACACACACATACACATATCACACAAACACTTATATGCTCTAGCAAACACACACACACACACACACACACACACACACACACATATAAACACTACTAGACAGTCATGAAATTCAGCAAAAGAAACCACCACTTGTTGGTTAGCAAATGTGCAGTGGCAGACACAAAAGGAAGAACTGCTCTTAGTAAGAGTTGAGGAAAGAGGAAATCAACAGGAGGATGAGATAAAATTGGGGGCTGGCTGTATTGCTAAAGGAAGTCATCCCCAGAAGTGTGCTCTTTTATGTCTTCCCTTAATTCTATTGATGTGGTTCATGACACATAGAATAGACTTCTGGTTATGCTGCCAGAATCCCTCCCATCCAACATGTGCTCCCTCTTACTTTAGGGTCTCAAGGGGGAAAACACAGGGTAGGAGGAGATTTTTAAAGATGCATTTCTTCTCTAAACTAAAAGTGGAAATTGCTGAGCAAATCATCGTATTAGGTTATTCATTGTTATGTTTTTAATAAAAATAAAAAAATATTTCTTTCAATTTTCTCATATGTGCATAGGTGACTAGGTTTGTATTATAATACTTGATTTTTAGCGTTTTTTTTTTTTTTTTAATCTTTAAGAACTAATGCCTTAGCTGGTTTGATAATTATGTTATTTGGACCATAAATATAAAGTCAGATTTTAGCAGTCAAGTTTTAGGAATCAAATTCACTTTTACTTTAATCACTGCTTTAATAGTTTGTTTTTTTTTAAGATATGATGTAATTGAAAATGGTGTGGTGTAATTATCTATTTAATTAGTTACAGTTCATTTGCAAGGCGTCATTCTTGTGGAAAATGCATCAAATAACAGTTGACTGAGGGATTGTGATACATCTATCTATCTATCTATTATCTGTCTATCAGCTATCTATTATGTTTATACACAC
Source organism: Delphinapterus leucas (assembly GCF_059928025.1). NCBI lineage: Eukaryota > Metazoa > Chordata > Mammalia > Artiodactyla > Monodontidae > Delphinapterus > Delphinapterus leucas. The sequence goes on from NC_143135.1 coordinate 19,239,289, forward strand.
GCACACACACACACACACACACACACAAGACAGAGATTTTCAACATTGTTACTAGACAGATGTAGCCAAAAAGATCAAATTAGACTTTCCCATTCTGCTCCTATCTTTACTTATAACACCTTGAACTTCAAATTCTGAGGCTTTATGTTCTGGTTTTACCTGGTGAGACCTTGGAGTCCTGTCTTCTCTCTGCTGCTGGTGCACTATGTTCATTCAGTGATCATGTAACTGACATCTCAGGGCACCTGCTGGGTGCACAGGTCTGGATCTTTGTGCCTGTGGCCCTGTCCTTAAGGAACACTTAGTCTCCAGGGAGAAGCAGACAACTTAAGCAGGTGCTTATAGTACAGTGTGATAACTTACAAGCAGGGTAGGTCAAGAGTCTCATATTGTTTGAACACTTTCTTCCAGGTCAGCTACTTTGTCAGGTATTTTACAAAGGTTACTTAATTTAATGGTCACTATGGCTGTAAGTGGTAAATACTATTTTTACCTTATTGATGTGAAAACTAAACCTTAAAGAATTTATGTGAATCATTGAGGCCTCAACAGGAAACTCAACAGCTGGCACAGTCAGATTAGTAGAATTCAAATAAGGTTTAAGAAAAGGATGGTTTTCAAAGGTTGAAATGGTTTGGTAAACCACAAGGTTGTGGAATAAGTACTCTGGGGATAGTAGGAGAAGAGATAGGAGGGAGAGGTTACTGGCAGCCAGAAGGAGAGAGCCTTGCAGAGAAGGTCATTTAAAGAGCAATGGCATTTGTTAGAAGGTCACAGAGAACCCAGTTGACCCTACAGGGAGGGAACCAGGGAAATATATAGCCTGCCTGCACACTCCACCCTTCCTCCAATCTCCTACAGGTGTCTCCTATTGGACGAAGCCCATCCAAATCTAGAAGGCAAAGGAACCCACTAATTCTGAGTGTGAGCCTTTCTCCTACTAGGATGAGGAGTGGATCTGGAGGAGCAAACATAAAACACGTGGGACATTTGATATTTGCAGAAGGCCATACAGAAGTTTAAGAATGAAATAATCCATCAAGCCCAGATATATTCTGTAACTTGTCTAACTCACCTTTACCTTCGGTAGCAAATGAATCTGTCTGCACGTTTTGGTTCCCAGCAGCTGCAGTTCTGCCACATTCACTGGCATTATGCACCTTTGTTTCTTTCTAATCTCTCCTTTGAGTCACCTCTATCTTGTATTCTCTCTTCTGCTAATTATTTCACAACTGTTCATTCATCTACCTTTTAAAAATATCCAGCTTAGGTGGGCAGGATTGGCACGACCTATCCATCTGACAGTGTGTTTATCAAGTGAATGAATTAGCATTTCCATGTTCTTTGGAAGCTCACTTATTCCTCTCTGGTCTTTTCCTGCCAGTGGGGAACCCAGCCTCCATATGGCAGTAAGATGACTTGATGACCTATTTCACTCCTACTGTTTGTGATGTCAGTAATAAAATACTGAACAATAGACATACAGAACTTTATATTCTTATCAGGATTTTAACATTCATTTCTAATAACCACTTTGCACGCTTGGCAAGTCATATGAATCTCCTACTGCTTTAGATTTACCAAAACTGAAATCGTTATTCAAATATCTAAACAATCAATGCAATTCAACAACTATCTATAAAGCACCTACTATGTGTCTGGCTCAATTCTAGGTATAAACACTTAGAGTACATCAGTGGGGGAAAATAGAGACGAGATCTCTGTTCTTGTCAAGTGAGGGAAGATGGGGAATACAAACAATACACAGGAAAAACAGAAATTATAGAGTTTGGTTGCGTGAGATGAATGCTATATAAAAAGAAAAAGTGGAGCCAGTAAGGGAGAATAGAGATGGGGAAAGATAAAATGTGAAATTCTGAACAACTTGCTTAGGGAGGACCTTATGAGAGAGTGACATTCAATAATTATTTCTTATTTCTTATTTATTTATTTGTCTGTGCTGGGTCTTAGTTGAGGCACATGGGATTTTCGTTGCGGCATGCGGGATCTTTTTAGTTGTGGCATGTGGACTCTTAGTTGCAGCATGCAGGATCTAGTTCCCTGACCAGGGATCGAACCCAGGCCCCCTGCATTGGGAGCACAAAGTCTTAACCACCGGATCACCAGGGAAGTCCTTGAGAAAGTGACATTTAAGCAAAGACCAAAAAGAGGTGAGGAAATGCACTCCACGGATTTGGGAGAAGATGGTTCCAAACAGAGAGAATGGGCAGGGCCATGCCTGGTTTATTCAGGGAGTACCAAGGAGTCTGGTGGGACTGGAAAGGAAATAGTGTGTGTGTGTGGGGAGAAGTTGTAATTAAAGACAAGGAAGTCACGATACAGTGATGGCATGAAACCTTTCAGGCCATTGGAGGGACTGTGTTTTTTTACCTTAAGTGAGATGGGCAGCCAGTGGTGGGTTTTGATTACAGAGGATCCTGACTTGGCTTATATTTTAAGTAGATATCCTCATTGTTTTGTTGAGAATAGACTATAGCAGGACAAACGTAGAAACTGGAGACATACTAAATCATAAAGATATGTTATAAAAAGAGCAATTTTAAAAGTCGAAGGGAAGAATCAAGGTAGGAGGTAAAGCTGTCTTTTAAAACCCAACCTAATCATGTTACGCCGCTGCTTGAATAGCATATGCTTGGCTCCCTTTAACTGTCTCTCAGTCATTGATTTATTCGTTCATCTAATTATTTAAAAATGCTCCTAAATAGCTACCATGTGCCAGACACTGTCCTAGGTGCTGGTGATGAAGCAGTGAAGGAAACACATTGTCTCTGTGCTTGGTGAGCCTACATTATGACAGGGAAGACAATGCTAAAGTATTCAGGTTCCTTCACTATGTAATACCACTCAGTTGAACGTCTCCATCCTTCATGTGTTGTCTTACTACAACACTTGATGTTCTCAAAACATGCCTAACCCACTCTTTAAAACTAGGCATATTTGGTCATACTCTTCTTATCTGGAATACCCTTGCCTCACTCCCATCCTCTTTTTCCACCAGGGAACATCTCATTCTCCCTCAAGCTCTCCAAACAACGTATTTATCCTGCTGACACAGCTCATGTGTCTTACCAATGTGAGCTGTAAATGTGAGGGTCTCCTGTAGTACATTGGGAGCTTCTGAAGGACAAAGCTTCTAGATTCATCACCCTTATAGCCCCAGAATCTAGCTCAGTGCAGGGCACGGAGTAGCTGAACTCATGTGTATCATGGTGACAGGATGAGGTGCTTTGGGAGTTGCAAATAAATTAAATGACTAAGGAATGTGTTGGGGAAACAAGAAAGAAACATATAAAACAATTAGAGAGCAGAAGACAGTATGTAATCAAGTGGTGAAATGCTGCAAACTGTGAATCTATAGGGAGGAGACCATGTGTTCTGGAAGCTTTAAGCGAGGCTGTGGCGCTTTGGGATTGACTAGTTTTCTGAAGCTCATCAAGGACAAGCCTTTGCATTTACTATGTCTGTAGTAACACTGAAGGGTCAGGATCTGGATGTCCAGATGGTGAGACAATGCTATCACTCTGGAGATGAAGAGGTTGGTCTCAAGTTCGAGGCTGCCTTGATGAGACAGTCTCCAGCATCCCCTGAAAGATGAGGCTCTGACTTTGAATTGTTTCCCTCTGTGGCCTGTTAGCCTGGGTTTGGACCACGTTTTGTTGGGGTAGGTGAATTCAGCTGTGACTTTGACTAAGTGGAGGATTTCCCAGGAATAAGTAGGACATGACCTCTGGTTTTCCCTGTTCCCTGGGAAGCGTGGATGTTAAGAAAGCAAAGTGACCATTTCCTTCTTCCAGTTTTTCTGTGAATTTTGAAATTATTTCTAACATCGAGACAACTTTCTGCATTTTCATGTAATGGCAAATTTCGTCGCTGACGTTAAATCTTTTGCTTTGTGGGTGAGCAGTATCGTGTGCTTGACACAATCACAGATATTATGGCACTACTGTTTGATGGGGTTAGTGCTCAAAGTGGGCAAGAGGTAATGCTTTGAAAGATGATAAACTGAGATGGTAAACTATGTTACCTGGAAATAGTAGGGACTAGATACATTCATGAAATCTCTCCTTCTAACTCTACTGTATGATTAATCTATCCATCTCACTTTTTACATAATTACTGCAGCAAGTTATAGTGAAAGGCAAGGAGGCCTGAGGTTGAAAATTGTAGATCTAGTACCACCCCTATCGCAAAGTAGCTCTGTGACTTTAATGAAAGCATTTGACCTCAGTTCCTGCTGCTCTGAAATGGAAATATTACTTATAATGATTTGACCTGTCCACTGGGAGAATCAAGTAAGCTAATGAGTAGGAAAATACTTTATAAACTATAATGCAATAAAAAAAATCCATTGGTTATTGTTATGACTCTTGCACTTTTTCCTTGGTCTCTGTGAACAGTATTGTTATATGGTCGAATACTAGGCTGCAATTATGGTTACAGCATAGGAAGAAAATTTTTAAAACACACATGGGGCTTTTCTATGGCTGCTTTATAAATATGGTTTCATGCAGAAAAAAATTAAAAATATCACACACACACACACACACACACACACACACACACGTCTGCTGGCAACAGCACCTCCTTCAGATTCATCATGAATTGTAGATGTCCTTAGCTTCTAACAGGCTTGGGTGACAATTTTGAGAATGGATATCTCATGTTGCTAGAGGATTCTAAAACTATATGTTTGGGGATTAAACAACAACCCTGGGGATATGGCTTCTACAAGTGAAAGTGATTCCTGATCTTCAATTTTATTTAAATCAATGAACCCTAAGTTAGTAGTCAAGGCCAACAGAAGAAAAACAGGTTTACATTGTGAGCCTACAGTATTTCATTCATGTGTGAGCTAAAGAATGGATTTTAGGTTTGTATACCTCACATACTATACAACATCAATCTTGTCGGCGGATTCTTTGGCCAGAGAACTCTTAAAATAATAAAGTCAAGGTTTACTGCATTTTTACTGTGTGTCGCACAGTGGACTAACAGCTTGCAAACATTTTTCCTGTCACCACTTTAGGGGAGGTACTGTTGTCCCTCATTTTTGTGGTGGGAGGGGTTGAGAAAACTGAGGCTTAGAAAAGAAAGTAACTTGTACAAGGTCATGTCGTTTGTGAGTAAGGGAGCCTGAACTTTGACCAGGGTTCTCTGACCCCATGACCCATGCTTTTAACTACATTACCTTACTGCCTCCCAAATGAAAGATGTATATGTATGGCTGAGTCACTTTGCTGTGCACCTGAAACTATTACAGCATTGTTAATCGGCTATACTCCAGTATAAAATAAAAAGTTAAAACAAATAACAAATGAAAGAGAGGTAACATATTTTACCAATGTAGGTATCCATTAATACTTTGGTTTAGAAATACCTGTGATCAAATTTCCCATTATCAACAATTGACCCAATCCGTGACACATGTATGGAGCAGATAGCAGAAAATATTTTCTATTTTGCCCATGTTTCCCCTTTAAAGGATCCTTTGCTTTTCTCCTTTTCCTATGGAATGCACTGATGTTCTATAAGTATAAACATCTTGGCACCAAGTAAGGTCCACTGAGGTTTTGGTTCAATAATGATCTATAGACCTTAATAGAGAGAGTCACACAATTAATCGTACTCCTGATAAAGATTGGGCTTAAAGGATGCTTAGAGTAGTAAAAAGCAAACAAATAAGCAAACACAACAACTAGCAATGAATGATTGAAGATGTTCTTGTTCATTGTCCTTAAGGCTTGATCAATGTTTCTCTTCAATTCCACCTTTCGTTAATTTATTGCATGTATATTAAACATCAGCTCTCCGCCAGACACTCTCCTAGAACCAGGGGATACAGCAGATAACCAGCTATGTAAGATCTCTGTCCCTGGTGGCGTTTGCATTCTAGTGTTGAAAATAGGCAATAACAGTAAACAAATAAATGATTAGAGTTGTGACACGTGCAACAAAGGCCAATATAGTATATTCATTTCCTAGGGCTACCGTAACAAACTACCACTGGGTGGCTTAAAACAGTAGAAATTTATTGTCTCACAATAAATGGAAGCTGAAAGTTCTAGAGGCTAGAAGTCTGAAGTCATGCGACAGGCAGGGTCACGCTCTCTTTGTTCATTCTAGGGAAGAATCCTTCCTCACCTCCTTCAGCCCCTAGTGTTTCGTGGGATCCTTGGTGTTCCTTGGCTTGTAGATGCATCAGCCCAGCCACATGGCCCTCTTCTCCCTATGTATCTTCACATAATCTTCCCTCTGGGCATGTCTGTCTCCATCCAAATTTCCCCTTTCGCAAGGATATACCAGTCATTTCAGATTAGAGCCCACTCTATGACCTCATTTTATTTTTATATTTAATTTAATTTAATTTAATTTTAATTTTATTTTATTATTTTATTTTTGGCCATGCAGCATGGCTTGTGGGATCTTAGTTCCCCAACCAGGGATGGAACCCGTACCCTCTGCAGTGAAAGTGCGGAGTCCCAACCACTGGACTGCCAGGGAATTCCCAGTGACCTCATTTTGATTACCTCTGAGAAGACTCTATTTCCAAGTAAGGTTTCCTTTTAGTTTTCTTTCTCTATTTCTGTTTTGTGTGTGCGTGTGTGTGTGGCCACACCACTCTGCATGCAGGATGCTAGATCTTAGTTCCCTGACCAGGGATCCAACCTGCGCCCTCTGTAGTGGAAGCACAGAGTCTTAACCACTGGACCACCAGGGAAGTCCCTCCTTTCCCCATTTCTAGGAAGTCATTTCCATACTCTTAAAGGTCCCATTCTTTAACATACATGTGACATAAAAATATCAGTAACACATGAAAGTAACTACTATTAATAGGTGTTTATCATGTGTCAAGCACAATGTAAACCATTTTAAAGCATTGCCTCATTTAATTAGTAAGTCTAGAAAAAACAGCACCCTAACCACAAGTCTCTAGATGATTCAAGTTATTACCAGAATTTTATACATATGTTTTTGCCTGCTTCTCCAGTTCTAATATCTTAATCTTTTAAAGCCAAGTTTAATGCTGAACTTCTGAGCGACTTTATTTCATGCATTAAGTAAATGATATCAGAATGAAGAAAGGACAAAAAGAAATCAGTTTCTCATTGTTTGATTGTCTGTTAAAATAATTACTGAACTCTACCAAACAACATAAAAATCAGTTCCTAAAGTAATCCTAGAATAACTTTTTCATTTTCACTATTTCATTGCACTATTTTATACATAGCAGATAGAAGCTACTATATGTAAAATAGATAAACAGCAAGGTCCTATTGTATAACACAGAAAACGATATTCCATATCTTGGAATAAACTGTACTGGAAAAGAATATGATTGATTATATATATATATAAATAACTGAATCACTTTGCTATACAACAGAAACTAGCACAACATTGTTAACCAACTGTACTTCAATTTAAAAAAAAACTTCTTCAGAAGTTTTTTGTTTTTACTAGCTTTTACAAATAGTCTGTTATTTTTATTACTTTTAGGTATAATTATATCTTTTTTAATATCTTTATTGGAGTATAATTGCTTTACAAAGTTTTGTTAGTTTCTGCTGTACAGCAAAGTGAATCAGCTCTATGTATACATATATCCCCATATCCCCTCCCTCTTGAGCCTCCCTCCCACCCTCCCTATCCCACCCCTCTAGGTGGTCACAAAGCACTGAGCTGATCTCCCTGTGCTATGCGGCTGCTTCCCACTAGCCATCCATTTTACATTTGTTAGTGTATATATGTATTAGGTATTGTTAGGTGTCTTAATTGAAAAGCCTCCCCCAAAATAAGCTTTGGGGAGCAAATATAAATGTAAATGTTCTGGATAAAGGGAGCCTTGATCCACTTTCTCACTATATATTATATGCCTCCTTGACCTTGGCAAAAGTTCATTAGCGTGTAAAAGGCTCTGAGAAGTCCCACAAGAAAAGAGTCTGCTTTACTTTAACACATAGTACCCCAAAAGTTCGTAATCACAGACATCCTCTTTAGATTATATCTAGTCCATTGTGAACAAAAACACTCTCATTTTATTTCTTGCTCGTGTGTTGGGAAGATAAAGTGAGCCTGAAAATTCCAGAGGCAGAAGTGTACATTCTCTGATCAACTCCCACTTGGTAGCCAGTTAGAATATCTCTTTTCCCATACGTGGATTTCTAATTTCTTAACACCAGAAAGTCCTTACAGTAGACCTTGGATTTCTCATGGCACCTCTCTAACCTTGGAGACATTAGCACAGCTTTTGTTGCACCCCAGAGATATCTCTGGAATGTCCTCTTATCTCACTTTTTCCTCCATCCTCTTTTCCTTTCCCCTCTAGTTTTTTCTACTTTTTCTTTTCTCTTCCTCTCTTAATGTAGCTTCACTGTGAGGCATATGCCCCTTTAGTTCTCCGTGCAATGAGTAGCTTACTTTCATTGAAGATATAATTTTGAGTCTTCATTTTAAAATAGGCACGGCAGATGTTTTCACTGAGTGAACCCTTTCAAGCATCTCCTTGCGTGCACGAGGTGCTTTGCTTTTGTATTCACCCCTGGAACAGAGTGAGCAACCAAATTAATGTGCAGCTATGACTGCACTGGAACAAAGCAGGGATTGTGTGATGACTCATTGGGTACACTGTTTTTACTCCCTTTCAACAACTCCTGTGTGTGTATTGGGTTAGAGGAGGATATACACAAATATTCATAAGCAGAAGCCCACTCACACTTAACCGCCCCTTACAGGTAGAGTTTTAGCAATATTATCATGCACAGTCAAAATGGGACTCTGTTCAAGAATACCTCCCATGCAAACTTTTCTGGCATCACTGTATGTATATTACTGCAAAGCCAGGCTAGCATTAGCAGCTTATCCTTTTACACAAAAGGAATTAAATGTGTCTCATAACTGAAGTCTAGCATTTGCTTGTGTCTCCAAAGGGAAGGACAATTAGAAACTTCCCAAATTAACATTCTAATAATATAGCCGTAATCAATGCTAGTCAGGGGTTTGTTTGAAACAAAATAACCTGCCTTTATATATAATTAGTGTCCATAAAGGAAATGGTCCGAGGTGTGAATTTTATCAGTGATGTTGCAGTCTACATCTTTTTTTTTTTTTTTTTTTTTTTTGTGGGAGAGTAGAGTTGGTCAAGAGGTAAAGGGTGAGATTCACAGTAGATAACAGATTATAACTCTTTACAACGGAAAAATAAACGTGTTGCAATTGACAACTGTGTGTTCATTTTTTCCCAGATAAACATGCACATCGAGCAGGCTTCATCAAATCAAAGTATTACATGGCAAATGTAGGCAAACATATGTTTACTATATATACACATACTTTCATATACCTACTAAAATACAAAATGTGCACACCTCAATGGTGAAAATGGTCATTAAATAAATTTATCTCAGGTAATCTTCATCCCTTAAGATTGAGTCTCCCCTCTTCTCAAATATTTATACATTAAAACTCTATCTTGTATAAGAATTTATCCCCTAGGCAGAGTTCTAACATAGTATATATTATTTTACTATCTTGTATCCTCTCCTGTGCCTGAATTTCCCTTTTGTATAATAATATTGAAACTGTTTCTATGGAAAGAATTCTCCACCAAGTGACTGGCCAATGAACTGGTTAACAAAATACATAAACTCTTTTGGGATTCCAGGGTCCTGCTGGGAGCTCACAATGTCCTAGAAAAATAAGACTCAGTATTATATTTTCTTAACACCTTATAGTCACATATATAAATGTATAGAAACGTGCATAACTCCGGGGGAGTGCATACTGTTCAGTTTTTATGGCTATCATGAAATAAAATGCTCCATTACAAAGTTATTTTGTGAAAGTCAAGGGTTAGAATTGCTCATGCAAAAGTTAAAGGGGAAAAACTGAAGTAAATCTGAGACCCGGGGTGACTCCAGTCTCTGCCCTTCTGTGAGGTGATGAGAAGGTGGTGGCTTTTAATTAAAATGGAACCGCTATGTCATGGCAGCACTGATTCGATTTTGCCTACCTGCCCCGCTCAGAAATTATAGATTGAAAAGATGTAATTAACAGAAAATTAAAGATTCTCCTTCATTCTTAGTTATGTAAAGGATTCCTATGCCTTTCCTCTCCCAGCACCTACTTCTCAGCTGGTGTGGAGCCTTTTAAGTTGCCTTTTCGTACCGCATGTGGGTCAGTGGTATTAATTAGCAAAGCAGGACTGTGGTCATTAACTCTGATATGAGGCTTCTCTTCCCCACCTGACCCTTCACAGAGCAGGAGCTAGAAGGCAGGGAACATTTTTGTCCTCTGTGCTTCCAGCCTTAATAAGCTCGAAGGAAGTTCCCTGCAGCCTGTGGAAATTGTCAGGCTCCTTTCCTCCTATGTAGTGTGACCAATCCACACAGATGTGAAGTGGGTTCACTGACTCGAAGCATCGCGAGGTTTGGACACAAACTAGAGCAAATCTGAAAGAGCCCCCTCTTTGGTCATCCCCAAATCATTCTGCTACTTTGTCCACTGTGCATCTCTACCCAGAACCCCTTTTCTCTTCACTCTTTGCTACATGAATCCAATCCAAATGACTGTCACCTAAATTGTAGTCTTTTAGTGAACTTGCATATTTTGTCATTGTCCCTGTAAGCGGCCCTTCTTCAAGCATTGTTTGGTCCCATTTGATTTTGTCGAGAGAGCCTTGGAATAACCTCTGCCTCTCAGTGAAACAAGTTTCTCCTCCAGTTATGTTCCCTCTTTCAAATCTCCTTTCCTCGGGAAAGAATACCATGCGTAAGTAAGTTGGAAATGAAATGGGCCTCCACCTCAAGAAGCTGCCTTTTCTACTTTTCATTAATATGAATTGGACCAGGGCTTCAGTAGTAATCCCTACCTTAGCCTGTGTTTCACCCCTTATTTTCCTCCATACTGCTTTCCCAGCACTTCTCCAGAACTCTTTTTGTCATAGAACATCACCATTAGTGATTTCTGTGGGTAAACATGTCCCAAACTAGAAAACGGGGAACTACCTAGGCCTGCCTTCTGCAGGTGGCTTTTTAATTTTTCCTTAGTGCCTTGTATTAGTGACTAATCTTCACGTTGACACATTTATCCCAACATAACATCACATGTTTACAAACATCTTAGCTGGAAGTAATTAAATCAAGGGGCATAAAAATAACTATTAATTATTATCTTCATCCCATTATTTTGAGGATATGCAAATGAACAATATTTTCCATTCCACATCTTCACTGATACACAGTGCTACCACTTTCTACATCCGCTACAGTCTTACGGAGAAAAGTGGCTGAAACAGAGTCTCTGTGCTTTCAAGGAAAACCTCTGATTTGGAAGACAGCAGTCTTCCCTGTTGCGGGAGCAACTTGCAGAATTCTAGGCCATACACTGGGTGGAAAGCCCTAGGTCTTCTGGCAAATGACCAGGAGTGATAAGGCCAATGGTTGGTATTACTGAGGAATATAGAGTGGACATGCTTTCATTGCATTTTGGGATGCCCCTGTTGAAATGCCTGTTTACCTGATTGATGTGGAATCAGTGAAGTCTGTGGTCCAAGGGGTCATAATGCAGGGGCAGGATATGTAGGAGCATTCAGTGAGCCAGGGATGCTGCTATATGAACTTACATCATCTGTACACTGTAGCAGTAACTTTGACCCTTTTTGACTGCGACCCATAATAAAAGTACATTTTCCATCTCAACCCAGTTGTAAACACATATTCATAACTCTTATAAGCACATATGTATCACAAAACAATTTCCAGTATACAGTGCCCTCTGATATCCTCTTTCAGTTTATTTAATGCAGGTCATGATCCGTAAGTTGATTTCATGACCAACTCATGGTCATTACCCAGTTTGAAAACATTTTCTTAGAGGGCTGCAGTGCTGTAACTTGTTCCCACCACTTGCATATGCATTATCCTGCTGGATCATCACAGCTGCCTGACGCTATGAGAGTCTCAAAATTTTGGTATTAGTATTTCATGTTCTAACAAGAAAAGTACACATATCAGCAGCATACATGTCCATGACATTTCACAAACTGAACACACTTAGGTAACCGGCACCCACAATAAGCTGACGGATGTCCTTACCTCAAATGCCCCCTTTGTACGTTCCCCAGGGATGGTCACTGTCCTGACTTTTAAGGGTCTGGATTAAGTTTGCCTATTTAGATTATGTTCACTTGTTTTGGTAGTTTATGTAAATTATGTGATACTCTTGTATCTAGCTTGTTTTGTTCACATTATATTTGTGAGATTCATTCATATTGTTGTGAGACTATTAAATGTGGGATTGTTCATTCTCATTTCTATTCGGCTGGGTGCATATATACAGCTTACCCATTCATTGGTTGATGGTCACCGGGAGAGTTCTGGTTTTGGCCTATAAGAACTAAATAGTGCTGCCATAAACATTCTGATACGTGGCTTTGGTAAACCCACGTACACATCTATATTGGTGGTAGATACCTAGGATAGGAATTTTTTGGTCATAGGGCATGAATATGTTCAGCTTTATTAAAGATAACCAATTTTCTAAAGTGGTTGAACCAGTTTATGCTCCTACCAGCAGTGGGATGGTTTTAATATTTATGAACCAATTCATTTTCTATATAGGAATAACAAAGCTTAGGACTGAAGCAGGTTACCAAAGTCACAGAGCTAATATATTACAGAATTAGAACTAATACTAGATTGCAGAGTCCAAAGTCAGAGGTTTTGTTTGTTTGATTTTTTCTCTGCATTACCTATTAACACTTAACAAGGCCTTTAAAGAGGTCACTTGTCCTTTTTTCATCTTCTTCAGGTCCTCTCACATACACAGACCCACAGACACATACACATGCTCTGCCCTCCATATAGATACACACATAGACTCCCACAACATACATACACAGACACAAACAAGCATAAAAGCATACACCCAGATACACAGAGGCATGTGTAGAGCCAGATACACATAGATATAGACACACAGATAGACATACACATATACACACCCATAGCTGTGGACGTGGAGACACACAAACACATACAGAGATACACAGACACACATCAAGATACACACACAAGTACTTTGATATACTTGGTTTTATGCCATACTGTTTCATATTTCATAATTTGTCCAACAAGAGACTACATTCTTTAAGATTATATTTGTATGGTGCATGGATTCTTGATAAACAAGTATGTATATACTTAGTTTTCAGGTGATTTCATTTTTACATTTTTAAGTTTTTTGGAGAAATACATTTATACCATACTTTGGTAACATGCCCTGAACTTAAATACCAGATTGGTATCAATTCTAAATTTTTCATGCAGTATCTACTGGACATGCCTATGTCCACTTAATTCATAAGCTATAATGTCTAATTTAGGGGTCTGCTTCCCCTCCCAGAGGACATTTTCTATTCATGTTCTGCTGAATTATTGAGAGGAGATATCTTTGTCAATGATTGAAATGCAGGCTCTACAACTTGGAGACAAGTAAGGAAAAAAAATATATATATATTAGTTTTCTATTGCTGTGTAACAAATTACTACAAATGTATTAGATTAAAACAACATATTATGAAAAATGCTCAACATCACTAATTGTTAGAGAAATGCAAATCAAAACTACAGTAAGCTATCATTTCACACCAGTCAGAACGGCCATCATCAAAAAATCTACAAACAATAAATGCTGGAGAGGGTGTGGAGAAAAGGGAACCCTCCTACGCTGTTGGTGGGAATGTAAATTGGTTCAACCATTATGGAGAACAGTGTGGAGGTTCCTTAAAAAACTGAAAATAGAGCTACCATAATAGAGCTGCAATCCCAGTCCTGGGCATATATCCAGAGAAAACCATAATTTGAAAAAATACCTGCACCCCAGTGTTCATTGCAGCACTATTTACAATAGCCAGGACATGGAAGCAACCTAAATGTCCATCGACAGATGAATGGATAAAGAAGATGTGGTACATATATACAATGGAATATTACTCAGCCATTAAAAAGAACGAAATAATGCCATTTGCAGCAACATGGGTGGACCTAGAGATTTTCATACTGAGTGAAGTAAGTCAGACAGAGAAAGACAAATATCATGATATCGCTTATATGTGGAATCTAAAAAATGGTACAAGTGAACTTATTTACAAAACAGAAAGAGAGTCACAGATGCAAAAAACAAATTTATGGTTACCAAGGGGGAAGGGGAGAAAGGGATAAATTGAGAGACTGGGATTAACATACAGACACTCCTATAAATAAAATAGATAACTAATAAGGACCTAATACTGTATAGCACAGGGAACTCTGCTCAATACTCTGTAATGAACTACATGGGAATAGAATCTAAAAAAGAGTGGATATATGTATATGTATAACTGATTCACTTTGCTGTACAGCAGAAACTAACACTACAGTTCAAATCAACTATACTCCAATAAAAAAATTTTTTAAACCTATATTTATTATCTCAATTTTGGGACAGGATTCTGGACACAGCTTGACTGGGTCCTTAGTTCAGGGTTTCAAAAGGCTGCAGTCAAGGTATTCAGTGGGTTCTAGGTAGAGCTCAGAGTTCTTTTATAAGCTTAAGTAATTATTGGCAGAATTCATTTCCTTGGAGCTTAGGGCTCATATCCTGGATTTCTTGCTGACTGTCAGCTGGATGACACGCTCAGCTCCTAGAGGCCACGTGTAATTCCTTGCCTCATCACGCTTTCACAACAGCCAGCAGCTTAATTCTTGGAGGCCAGCTGAGGACTCTCTTACTACAGTCTCCTCAGGCAGATCTTATATAACATTATATAATCGCAACAGTGACCTTCCATCACCTTTGCTGTATAGTGACTATCCCACCACTTCTGTCATTTTCTATTGGTTAGAAGCTAGTTAAAGTACTGCTGATACTCAAAGAGTGGAGAGAGTATACAGTGGTGTGGCTTGGCGTCATCTTAGAATTGTGCCTACCACAATTGGCTTGAGAATTTTCTTTTATGTGGTACTTTTAACCATGAAACCATAATTGCTGTTATCCTATTATAATCAGTATCTATTCATAGGACATACTGAGTGTAGAAACAACTTACAGTCCAATTCATACATAACAACATACTGAATTTCAGAATATGCACATATTCACACATGCGTAGGTACAAAGATGTATGTATAATTCCTTTTAATTTCACATCCTACAATGGGATTGGAATCAGCCACAGTCCATTCTATACACTTGATACCTGGACACCAAATGTCTTTATGGTGGAGATGTTATACCCGATGATTTCTTCAAGAGGGAGCTTATATTACCTTACTCTCACCTCAAAAATGAAAGAGAAGAGATTGAGAACATCAAAGGAGATGGTGATTCCTTTTGAAATGCAGCACACTTTGTTCTAAACCCTCTGAAAGATAGCAAATCCTTATTACAATCAAACCTTCAAGACACTGTGAAGCTATCCTTCTCTCTAGGCTGTATTATCAAAGTTGGTTCAAAATAGATCTGAAACTTTTAATGGGTATAGATGTGCCTGCACGAGGTATGGTAGACTGGGTACGGATAAGATGCACCGGGCTTTCTGGGAAACATGCCAAACACTGGCTTAAGGATCCACTCTAAGGACTTTTCTTGCTTGGCTCCCTGACAAATAGCATGCCTGCTTCATCAAGATGTGGTGCAATATGGTTGCTGCCTTTTAACAAAACGATAATAGAAGACAAGAGACAAAAGAGACAGGTAGTGGACGTGATTAGAGAGATAACAGAGCCTGTAGTTAAGGTGAGATGGCAAATGAGAACACCTCATCCAGAAAGGCTAAGAGTAAGTTGGGAGTTAAATCCTATTTCATGAAAATGATCACAGCAAAAGCCACCCAAGCCTGCCTTTCTGTGTAGGTGCTTAGAAGTACAAGTTACAGTGCCTCATCTTTGGAGTTGGCCAGCCTGGACTTCTTGAAACCTGGCTCTGCTAGTTACCAGCTTTCACTAAATAACTTTATTAAGTCACCATTTCCTTATCATTGAAGTGGATGTAAATGACATACCGTATGTAAAACGTTTGTTGTAGTATTTGGCCCTAATAGACACAACAAAAAAACAAGGAAATATGCAGAAGAACTTGTAGCTACAAAGATGGCAAAACACTTGCAGGTTTCTTCAAGTGGCTTATTGTCAGATGGGGCGGGGGGTGGCAGGTTGCTACTCAGGCAGAAGAAAAATTACGGTGATGTCTTAACTCCTACAATAGAGGCAAGAAGTCTCAGTCTTCAAGAGAGATCCCAGGTAATCAAACAGGTGATTCCTTGCTCTCCCTCTTACTCTGGACCTAAAGAAAGCAATTTCTTTATTCATTCCATTTATGTCTCTTTCTCTAATTCTGTACCCCCAAATTATTAGAATTCATTTTCTTTTAACCTTTCCACAAAGAAAAATGGCAAAAGGGAAGCCAAGGTGAAGAGTTTGCAAATAGGATGCTTATGAGCTAATGAAGGTCAAACAGACTGAGTCCCCGAGGAGAAGACAACAAAACTGGGACTTGGAAATGACGTCTGGGATAAAAATGGTCAAATGGTCAGCATCTCTTGTTTTCTTTTTTTCCGGAATCAATTTTCCATACAATAAAAAAGATGACGTTGATGAGTAAGAAGTTAAATCACTGAAACTATGAATATGATCCATTGTTCACTTGCACTCATTCACGAGTATTTAAAGTACTGCATTCTTAGCCAAACTAGAGTTTTTCTAGTCTCAAGGGACAAAATGGGAAAAAAACACTACCTTTTCTGCATCTGCTTTCCATTTCTTTTCCTCACCATCAGCAATGGTTTCTAGGATTGCGATAGTGAGGAAAGGGACAAAATCTTTGTGTATGTCACAGTCTCAAATGCTTCTCTTTTCCCCTGGAGCTCAGAGCAGAGCATAGAATATGTGACAATACTTTCAAGTCAGTTGATATGGGGACATATGAGTTGAAACAAAAGACCTCTTATCAGGGTAAGGTTTGTCCATATAACTTAAGCAATTAAGATCCTTCTTTTATTAATTCACAATCCTCCTAAATTGCATTTCTCTTAGCTTGCCAGCTTTTAAAGGCCACCAAGAGCCTATATTTGTGACAAACATAAAGTTGGGATAAACATGCAAATTGGCAATTTTTCAACCTTTTAACCAGTCAGATCAGCTAACTACTCTTTATTACATGGAACAGATGTTTCAAATACCCCCATAAAAACAGTCGAGAGAGGGAAATATGGGGCACACAGTAAAATTAAACAACCAAACAGGACAAAATAGCAGTATGAACCCTGCTTTTGGTAAAATCATATCATATTAGTTTTGTGGTCGATTATGGCATAAAAAACATGAGAACTCAAAGATTCATTGAGGCTAACTAGTGGTAATCTACTGAAATGGGAAAAATCCCTTTCAGTGCCCTATTTTCCACCAAAGTATTTACTGTTTCGTATTTTCCTAACCTCTGTGTCTTATCACGTATTCCATCTCTTCCCAACTCCATAGATGCACATACATAGTTATTTTATCTCATTCTTCTAGATTCTTTAACTTGTTCAGAAGAGTTTGTATTCTTTCCAGAATATATGACAGGATGTATTACCTCTAATTTTCAAATAACTCCCGAACGTATCCTCCTTTCATAAGTTCTTTTAGAAATACCAGATACTTGTGAAATATTTAAACATTGGGAATTGTTTGTTGCTGATTAAAAAATGATTTATATGTATCAGTTTGGAAGCCCTATTCCCAAGTTAATGGTTTATTTAACTGCCATTTTCTTCGTTATCAATCATTAGCAAAATGTGAAGCATAGCCAGAGAGAAATAGGTTAAAATATACCTGGAATTTCAAACTCTGGACCCCATGATGTTGATATCAGTAAAATTATAGTAGCCATTATATTGAACGTATACACACTACAGATGAAATCATAAGGCAATTTCATTTCTCTCTCCCAATTAAAA
Organism: Delphinapterus leucas; assembly: GCF_059928025.1. Lineage (NCBI taxonomy): Eukaryota > Metazoa > Chordata > Mammalia > Artiodactyla > Monodontidae > Delphinapterus > Delphinapterus leucas. The sequence continues at coordinate 19,257,284 of NC_143135.1, forward strand.
TTTATTCATTGGGACGAGTTCTGCTTCTGCCCCTAGATGAAAACTTTCTGGAAATATTTATGTAATTATAAGGCACTGTGTTAAGTAACTGACATATTCAAATTATATAATGTTGAAAACTGTGAACTTATTTTAATATTGAGACTCCTGCCTTGCCCCAACACAGGCCCAGTTTTGGGTAGGAAGCCTGACATCACAGACTAGGGTATAGACACGGCTGTTTTCTTCTCTTTATTGTCACCTAGTTCTCTTTCCTCCTCCTCTCCCATCTGTCTACTCTGCCTCCTCTTCTTTGTTGGACCATGGTTAGGGAAAATAGGTAAGAGGGGTACGAGAATAGCTTTTACTTGCTTGGTACTCTCTTGAGTTAACATCAGCATCTTTGGATTTTCCAGTCATTTGAAATCGACTTTTTTATGGTGGCTTTTCATGTGCATGTGTTCTTTGGTGACCCATCCTCCTCTCTCACTCCCCCCCATATGTGCCTTGCTAAGATTGAGGATCTCTTCCCTGAAACATCACTGACTCCTTCCTCAGCCCCTAGGCTTCCAGAAATACTTGTAGATTCCTTCTGGTAAGCTATTTACTTCTGCAAGCAAACCTCTTGCATAGGATCTAAAATATCTCCAAGTCTCTCTCATCAACTCCCTCAAATGTGTGAGCAACATTTGGTCTCTTGCCTCTGAGATTTTTCAGACGGGATTTAGACACCAGCCTCCTAAGTCTGCTCTACTGTGCCACCACAGCCCTATCTTTAGTCTTGAGATGAGGGACAGGATTCCTTCTATAATCTTCTCTTTGGGGTTGTTGATGGTAAGTCATAACCCACTGACATTTTACTCAAAAACTTTTCTCTAATAATCTTCTTAAATCCCTTCTTTACTAAGCTGAGGGTTTGTATGTAAGACCACCCGCCCCTTCCCTTAGCACTGGGACTCATAGTACAGCTCTCTCCAAAGAAATCCTCTTCATGGCTTTCTCTGGTCCATTGATATCTTTGCTGTATATAAGAGGTTATGAGATGTGCGGCCACTTATGACTGCCTCCATTGTAAATTTGTACTCTCTTTGGAATGTATCGTCTACTGTGTCTTGGTTTCTTGGTGAAACTTCCATTTCAATATTCTTTCATTTATATAATAAGACATAGAGGTGTAGTTTTGGTAGTGATTTTATGAAGGCATAAAAAGCATTCATTTTTTAAATTTAATAATTATTTGAGTGACTTATCCTGCTCCAAACATTATTCTAGGCTCAGGAAATAAGATAGTGAACAAGCTACGTAACGTCCCAATACTCATGAAGCTTATATTCTCCTCAAGGCAGGAATATAGTTTTTTTTTTTCAATGGATGGAAATTAAACAACAAAAACATGGGAAAATAAAAAACTACCAAGACATCTAAGAATACAAGAAATCTGGGATCTTTAGGGGAAAAAAAAGGGTTTACACAATGTGTGTGTGTGTGTGTGTGTGTACACATAACTATCAACGGAATTATGCATAAACTCAAGCTGATTACTGTTATCACTATACAGCCTCATATAAGAACACGTTTTGGCCAGATTATCCTCCCTTTACTCTGTATTAAGTGAAAAAGGATGAATTAACCCAGGGCAAGTAACTTTTTGAAGAACATATCATTTCTTTTTTTTTAAGCTTTTTACTATATATTGGAGTATAGTTTATTAACATTGTGGTGTTCGTTTCAGGTGTACAGCAATGTGATTTAATTATACACATACACGTATCTATTCTTTCTCAAATTCTTTTGCCATTTAGGTTGTTACATAATATTGAGCAGAGTTCCCTGTGCTACACAGCAGGTCCTTGTTGGTTATCCATTTAAATATAGTTTTAAAAAGAGAAAAATAAATAAACAAATGTAATTTCAGAGAAAGGATATGAGTCACCGTGTGCAGGTGAGTAGGGGGTCCTTTGACAAATGTGTGTGAGGGAATATTGGTGAGAAAGTGACATGTGTACACGAGTTATTCAAAGAATGATTGAACCTACGTTGTAGAATAATAATATATACATTTTAATATGAATAAGCACATCTGGAGAACTATGAATAAAATGCAATGGAAAATCTCATATACATTTCTGGTTCTTCCTCCCTTGGGACTTGGGAAGAAACTTTTATGTCTTCTCGGGATGATTTTGTGATCTGATTCAGTCAGGTTCCCCACCTTCCTCTTTAGTGGGTCCCACACGGCTGGCCTGCACTGGGATGTTTGTGAACTTGTAACAGGGCTCTTATTCTATTTGTTGACTATTCTTAGTCCCTGCTAATGAGATCGCTCAGAGTTTGCTTTGAGTATCATGTCTTAATCACTTGATTTCTGCAGATGTTTCCTTTCTCCAAATAAAGTCTTCAAAATGCCTGCTGCTCTGTGCTCATTAACCTGGGAATGGCTTCTCTAACTCCAATTTGAACATTTTCTCTGACATCTGAGACTTCTGTCCTGATCAGGATTCTCCAAGCAATAACAACAGGAAGATGATTTTAGACTCCTGAGTGTGAAAAAAAAAATCAATGACCAAATTTCCATCTTCAAGGGATTTTTCCTTTATGTGGAAGTATGGACTTCACTCTCCTGCAGTGTGGCATAATTAAGATCCATGCCAACTGCCAACTGTCTACCCAATTCCCATTTAATCATTTCATGCTCAATAAGGTTTAGGTGACTTAAAGGTATTAAATAATTAGTTAATGAGTAAATGAATGAGTAAAGAGATGAATATTCATCAACTAGGATTCTTTTTTCTGATATTCTTTTCCTTCTCTTAACCCAGATTTAATGTGATACAGGTTTCATGACGAAGGTAGCAGCCCTCATTTAAACAGATACAACATAAGAATAGGACCAAATGTCAGTATAAACATCTACGTTTTTCCACATGCTGTTGGATATTAAGTTGGTGACCTGTATTTCTAAACAATTGCCACTTTGATGGGTCACAGGAAAGATCTCTCAGATGCGCAAGTGTTCTAATCCAGAGCCAGAGAGCAGCAGTTCCTCTTCACTGTTGCCAGATTTCACACTCTAGGGAATGTATTTTCTTGGTAGGTTTTAAGCTTGCTCTAGTAAGGCTATTTCTAAATACTGTTAGTTTTGGAATAACAAATCCTAAATTTTCTTTTGCTCTTAAGAGACAAAAGAATAAATTACAAACCGTAATTAATAAATTGAAAATTTAGTTGCAGACACATGTAGTTTTTGATGTTGAAATCATTCTGAAAAATGGAGCTTATTTAAAAATAAGCTTGAGAGGCACTTACCAGCAACAGTATTATGTAGATGCTCTGGAATGGCTTATTGGAACAACTTATATTGGAACAGCCATAGCATAGGGAATAAGGACAAGGGTTTCATGTTGCTTTGTTCCTCCTCCCGAATCCAAGAGAATATTCTAGGCTTCTAGCCACATTCCCATAAAATGGCTCACTCAGTATGAAAATTTGGCCTTTATCCAGGGACTTCACAAACTATAGCACATTGCCATCTCTTGTCTCTACCTTCATTGAACTCTTCAGATACCCTAAAGCTCAGTCCTCTATCAGAACTTCAACCTAAAGGGGGCGATAAATTATACTTGACTTGAAATCATCATTTCTTCAAAAAACATAACTATAAGAATGGGTATTATTTTGATTAAGCCAATCTCTTTGTGTGTTCAGAAGAGGTCCCAGAAGTAGAAAGGTAATCTAGATATTATAGTTCTGTAGAAGTTTAAGTACATAATACATGTAAGTCATGGAGGTGGTAAGTGTCATATAATTAGGCTCTGAAACTTTGTTAGACCTGTTCCCAGGGTGTCACCTTAACCTGAAGAAAATGCATACTGTCTGACATTCCAGGGTAGAACCTGAATGGTATACCATTTTCAGAGTATAACCAAATCACTGAGGTTCTTCTTGGATGCCCCAGGGAACTGCATTGGGAAAGAATTGGAATAGCCTTGTTTTAAAACAAAGTTGGTCTAAATAAATAAATACATATATAAATAAATACATAAATAAATAAAATAAGATGGGTTACTGGGCAGGACAGACTCTTGAAGTAAAATGAGATGAGGCAAAACCAACCATAAAGACTAAGACAAGGGCCAGACTAACAGAGAGGATAATATTTTCAATGGTCTAAGAATAGCTAGGGAATTGGAGGGGATCTCTTGACACAAATGCTCTTGCAGGCATGTGGAGCATGGTGGCAGGGAGTACAGGAACAGATGCTATTTGGACCCCTACATTGGAAGGTGGCAGAATGCAACATTTTGGTTTCTTTTACAATCATTCTCATATTTCTAGGTAAATATTCTTGACACTACCCTCCAGGAAAACCCCTTAATTCTCTAATTCTCTCCATTCCTATTGCTGCCACTCAAGACCAAGCCATTTCTCACATGCACTACTTATATACCACTGGTACCTTCAGTCAGTCCTCACACTAGCAGAGTGATGGTTTAAAAGTCTAAATAAGACTGTATTATTTTCCAATGTGGAATTCTCCAAGAGCTTGCAACTGCATATAGTATCAAAGAAATTGCTTTCCCTGACCTACCAGGCCTAACGTTCTGTAACGAGTTGAATGCTGGCTCCCTAAAAGATGTGTTCACATCTTAAACTCCAGAACCTGTGAATGTGACCTCATTTGAAAAAATGATCTTTGCATATGTAATTAAGTTGAGGATCTTGAGATGAGATCATCCTGGATTATCCAGGTGGGCCCTAAATACAATGACAAGTGTCCTTAAAAAGAGACACCCATAAGAGAGATGCATGGAGAAGAGAGGAAGTCTATGTGAAGACTGAGGCAGAGATTGTGGTAATGTAGCCACAAACCAAGGAATATCTGGAGCCACCAGAGCTGGAAGAGGCAAAGAAGAATTCTCCCCAAACGTTTTTAGAGAGTCCTGATGGCATCTCAGTTTCAGACTTCTGGCCTCCATTGCTGGGAGAGAATCAATTTCTGTTGTCTTAAGTCATAGTGTTTGTGATAATTGTTATGGAAACCAAAGGAAACTAATATACTCTCCATCCACATCTCCTACTCTTCTGCTTTCTCACTTTATTCCTACTAGACTCGCTTATATTTTCCCTTGTTATTCTTTTTTTTTTTTTTTCAGTACGCGGGCCTCTCACTGTTGTGGCCTCTCCCGTTGCGGAGCACAGGCTCCAGACACGCAGGCTCAGCGGCCATGTCTCATGGGCCCAGCCGCTCCGCGGCATGTGGCATCTCCCTGGACCGGGGCACGAACCCGCGTCCCCTGCATCGGCAGGTGGACTCTCAACCACTGCGCCACCAGAGAAACCCTCCCTTATTATTTTTTAAGTATAACATTCTTCTTGTCTGTTTGAAGTGCTGAAACAATATACCACAGATTAAGTATCTTATAAGCAACAGAACTTATTTCTCATACTTCTGGAGACCTGAACTCAGAGATCAGGGTGCCATCATGGTCAGGTGAGGACTCTCTTCCTAGTTGCAGACTCCTCATTGTATCCTCACAAGGAGGAAAGGGCTAGGGGTCTCTCTGGAGCCTCTTTTATAAAGGTACTATTTCCATTCGTGAGGGCTCCATCCTTATGACCTAATCACCACCCAAAGGCACCACCTCTTAATACCATCATGTTGGGTATTAGGATTTAACATGAATTTGGAAGGGGGGTGGACACAAACATTTAGACTATAGCACTTCCTCAAACTTGGAGCATTCATATTAATTATTCTCTCTGCCTGGAATATTTTCCTTCTAGATATTTTTATGTCTGAGTTCTTTCTTGTCATTCTTGAAATTTAATGTCTCTTTTCAGAGGGGTCTTCCTAGACCAAATCCATGTAATATATCCTATCAGTCATTCCCTGACTCATCACTGTTGTATTTTCATTTCAGTACTTATCTCTATCTTATCTTTTCTGGTCTGCTTATTATCTGTCTAAACCTTAAAAAGTAAGCTCTATGAAGGGAGAGTTTATCACTCTCTGACTCACTGCAGAATCCTGAGTGTCTAGAATTATCCCTGCTTTTAGGAAGCATTCAATAAATGTTGAATGAGAAGCATATTAGAAAGACTTTCAGTGCTGGAGGGGATTAAGGTGGTAATTTTGGATATCTAGAAATTTAAGGAACAAGCCAGACCCTTAGTCATTGAGGGCCTAGGTTATTGGATATGTTATAATAACAATGACTTAGACTCATGGAAATGGACAAGATTCCCATAGGAGGTTGCAAACAAATATGGAGGCATGATCTTGGGGTCAAATTGGTAACATTTCCCAAAGTAATTAGAGTATAGATTATAAGCTATTGGAGCATAACATCAGAGCTAAATCTGAAACAATGATGTCATCAAGCCGAGTATGAGAATTAGGCTGAAGAAGATGGCTAGGATCTGTTCTGCCTATCGGTGGAGGTCCATCATCTACCATTAAATGGTCCTAAAGACTAACAACACCGGGAACAAGTCAGGTATGGGCAATAAGAGGCGAAACTACAACTCCCAACTGCTTTGGCACAGAGGAGACTTGTCCTTCTGATTAGCTGGGTATAATAATTTTCTATTGAACTAGCTCTAGGGAGCTAGATTCTTCCCAATAGGGCCAGCTTCAAATTAGGTTTCAATTTCCTTCAATATAGGTTTACATTTGAATGTGGTAACTTAAAATGCTCCAATCTGCTCTCAGTGGTGCTACAGCATTGTTATGTAAGAGAGACCATATCCCACAGGGGGCTGACACTGAGTCCCCACATTATCTGGCTCTGAGAGCTGGACACAGAGAACATCCTGGATGATGCAGTTATTCAGCCTTCCGTACCCTGTCTACCTTACCAGCAATTAAAAAGCTTAGTGAGGACATCCTAGTCCAATTCAGAAATTAAGGACTGCATATCATCTGAGGATAATGAATGTTGTATGAGAATAAAGTAAACCAGAAAGACTGTCTTTTAGACAAACAGGAGGCCTTAGAAGTCACTCTTAGAACCACCATCTTTGTGAATTTTCTACAGGTTGTCTAGTGTTCTAGTGCAGTATCCTTGGGGGGCCTTTGTGACTGTCTCATAACATTAGCTTAATGACAGCAGCCAGAGACCCGTGGAAATCCTATTTTGAGGCTTACAGTCATTTTAGAGTTCCCAGAGATAGGGTCTGTTGCTCTCCCAGGGCATAGCTTGTCTCCTAGAAGTGATTCAGCATTTTTCATCCCCTCTGACTTTCCCACAAGTTCTCTGTTGTTCTTGTTAGCTGCATATTTTGAAAGTAAAAAACAGGTCGAGGAAGAGACCTTCTGTATGTTTGCATCTATAGGCATAAATGTCGGAAAAATATGTAGAATGCCTGGTGGCTGAGATTTTGTGTCATTTATCTTCACTTGTGAGGGGAAATGGGATAAGTCACTCATAACTGTGCCAGTCCTGGTCCATTCTTCATCACTACACTCATGAAGATAAATGTCACATTTACACAGACCACAACTATCCTGTGTCCTTTCCGACCAGAGGTTTAGATCGGTTAGAGCAGGAGGTCGACCAGCTGCTGTTATTTGAAAATCAAGGACACTTGGTATGTACCATCTCCTACTCCCACACATCTTGGTCTCCAATGTGAAACGAGGATACCACTAGCAGCTAAAGAGATATTTAAGTAGCATATAGATTTGCATCCATGTATATCCTTCAGATACTTCATTTTAATTAAAAATTATCTCCTGTGCATGCCCAGAACAGTGTTTCTCAGTGGCAACGTACTAGTTAATAGGAGATGGTCTTGATTTTCCCAAGGTGATAGGTGGTGTAATGAAGAGAATACTATGGGAAAAAATGATCACCAAATGGTTAATTATCTCAGTGATCAAGTCAAGTGACAAAGGAGGAACTCAGAATAGAACTATGAGAAGTCATAATATTTGAGCAGCTATATTAAGAGAAAATGGTATGGATACCTTGATGTACCAATGGCTGTACCATTGGATTTAAGGCTATGGCAGCACAAGTGGGTGACTTCTCTGCTCTGTGCTTGTGGACCCTGATACAGGTAATCAGTAGGCATGTCCTCTTTATAACTCAGTACTGAACGTGCTTTTTCTGGCTTTATTTTTAATTACCCTCCCACAATTAAATGTTTGAAGTTAGAAGACTTTCTTTGAAATCAAAATATTGGCTCTTTTCCCCTTGGTTGGTACATAAATGTTTATATAATGAGAAGTAAACTGAAAAGGATTTCCATAAATTCCAGAAATTTGATTGGCAAACTGAGCATTTCCAAAATCATTGTCCCTCTTTGGAAACTATTAGTTTCAATCATATGAAGTTGTTGACATCAATAGTTTTTAACTTAGGAAACTGCAATTTTATAAAGTTCGTTCTAATCATACTGATTGATTATATGATTTAAATTCAGGGTGTACTTTCACCGTTGCTTCTTTCTGTATATAACCAAATAAGCTGTTTCATTCATTTAGTCAAGAAATATTTATTGAATGCATACTATGTGGCAGTAACTGGGCTGTGCATGCACATAAAATGGTATATAGCGCCTGTCCCAATAGGGCCTGTAGTCTAATGATGCAGAAAGACACATAAGTACAACGTGGATGACTAACACAGTTGACAATTGCTCAATAAATGTTCTTTTCACTCTTCCCATATGGAAGTAATAGTGAAATGTGTTAAAGGAACACAAAAAAGGCAATTTCCTACAAATTTTGAGAATTTTGGAAGGACTCACAGCATAAATACCTCCTTCTCTCCCTTAACATGTTCATGTTAAAACATATCTTAGGCAGAGCACTAGCCTAGGGATCCAAAGATTCAACTTACTGTACTAATAGTTATTATATGTTAGCTTTTTAAACTTGATAACATTATTTAACTTCCTAATACTTTAACATCTCATCTGGAAAATGAAAAAATATATATAATCTCTTCTGCATACCTCCCATAATTGTGAAGATCTGATAGGATGATGTATGTGAGAAGATGTTCCAATCTGTGATGTATAATAGAAACAAAAGGTACCATTCTCATCACCATCTTTCTTGTTACCAATCTTGTTTCTATGGTGATATGTAAAAGGTCAAAGTGGTTTATCATCTTGATTTATTTTCCATATCCAGGCATGGTCACATATTTGGGACCGAGTACCACATTCAACACCAGATAATCATTTTATAAAAGTGGGTATATTTTTAGCCACTCCCCAAGTATATAGAGCAGTGCTTAATAAACAATGAATGAAACTCTCTCAGATAATAATAATCATTCCTATTATCTGAGAGCTTATGATATGCCAGGCTTAGTGGTTTATGGCAACACCTCATTTCATGTTCAGAAGAACCTTCTGAGGTTATCACTAGTATTATCACCCTCACTTTATAGAAATGAGGGTATTGAAGTCTCAAAAGACTATGGGACTTGCCCAAGTCACAAAGTAACTACATCTAATGACAGAATTCATCAACTTAACTTCTGTAGCCTATCACATACACAGATCTACTGAATTCATCATCATTTCCATCTTTGTACTCTCCTTTCTGCTTGATAATCCCCATTTTCGCCAGAAAAGTACTCAGAGAGGCATTCAAATTTTCTGGGCTTTAGTTGCCTCATCTGTCAAATAGGACTATTATGGGGCTCCATCAATAAACAAATCATTCAAACTCCATGTCTTCATATCGTTGGAGGAGACAGAAAATAAATACATATACGTACAGATACATATATACATACATGTGTATTTTCTCTAGTTGTGAGAAGAGCGCTAAAGAGAACTAAAGAAGAATAAGGGGAGGGGTTAAAGAGAGGTGGGGAAAGGGGCAGTTATATTTTAGGCAGCGTCTCCAGGGAAGGGAGGTCCCTCTGAGCAGGTGACCTGGAGGAAGTGAAGAAGCAAAGCATACAGGTATTTGGGTGAAACATGGTACAGTTGTCATGTGCATGCATGGCTACAGGTCTGTCTGGGTGAAGAACGTTTTAGGCAAAAGGAAGAGCAAGTGCAATGTTCCTGAGAAAGAAGTGTGCTTGGTATATTTGAGGAACAGCAAGGAACCTGTGTGTCCAGAGCGGGGTAAGAGTGATAGCAGTAGCAGGATAGGATGAGAGTAGGGGAGATGCACAAGAAAACTCTAAGTGGCCTCCTAGGCCACTGGAAGCATTGTAATATTACTCAGAGTGACATCAGAAGCTGTTGAGCATTGAGCAGAAAAATGAAACGTGATCTGACTTTCATTTTGAGAGAATTCCTTCACGGTGTGGAGAAAAGACTGAAGAGGGGCAAGAATAGAAACAAAGACACCAGATACTGGACCAGGTTATTGGAGTCATCCAATTATTCAGAGAGATCATGGACTAGGATGTAGCAGTGGAGGTGAGAAGTATTGAGACTCTTGATATACAGGATTTCCATTGTACAAGCAATAGGATGTAAAGGTGATAAGGTATAAAATGCAAATTGGGGATGAGACCAAAAAATAAAGTTTCAAGGGGGCTTTGTCCTGAGCTCTTACAAGGATGGTTCCTGGAACCAGTTTCTTGACACATGGTAAGCGGTTAAAATTTTTTTTGAATGAGTAAGTGAATGGAGTTGCTATTAGAAAAGTCTTTGTCAGGGATGGAAGTTGAGTTGGAATCAAGAGTTTTATTTTTGGACAGGTTGGTTTTCGATGCCTTCAAGTGGAAGTCTTGCATTAGCAGTTACATACATATACTGCAAGTCTGCATTGCCAGCTGGAGATAAATGTTTGGCAGTCTTCAGTTTGTAGACGGTGTCTAAACTCACTACGGGATTCACTTAGAGAGTGGTATAGACAAAGGAGAGGTGCACTAACTGAGCCCTGGTGCACTCCAAAGTTTAGTGGCCCGAGATAAGGCAGATCTAGAGATGAAGTTTGAGCAGAGTGACCAGTGAGGTAGAAGAAGAAGAGAGAGTGTAGTTTCCTAGGAGCCAAGTGCAGTGAGTGTTTCAGGAAGGACAGAAGAGTCACCATGTCAAATGTTGTTAATTTTTGCCTAGTTGAGAATTGAGAATTAGCTACTGGATTTAGCAATGAACATAAACTTTCCACCTCCCACCTCTTCTTTAACCTCTCTACACACACTCATGGTTACCCACTGCCTTCCTCTCACATTGTTATAAATCCCAGGCATGTTAACTTCTAACTCAGATTTCATATTTCTTACTGATGGGTTGTTAATGGTTCCTGGAGCTATGAGATTTAGGGAAACTTCATCTAAGTTTGAGTTACATGTTTTTGAAATCCAACGATGGAAAATCCACACATCATATCTGAAATAAATGTTAATCATATTCAGTTTTATTTATGTAGTAATAATACTATTTACTAGTGATGTATTGCTTTGAAGTTTGAGAAGCCCATTTACTTAACATTATCTGTTCCAAACAGAACTATCTAACACAGTAAAATGCCCAGCTTTGAAGCTTACACCCTCAGACTCTACCACCTGCTAACGCCTCCTTGTTGGAGTCAACCACAGACCCGCACTTCCCTCCTCCTTATTACTTGAAGAGTTTAACACCTGCCTCCCTGATGTTCTCTCCAAACCTCCTCCTGATATAATTCTTGGTGATTTCAATATCTGTGTCCGTCGCTTGATCTTGATTGCTAATTTCATGGGCTTTTCCCATCTGCATTTGCTAGGGGCTTCCTCTTTGTACAGTTTGCACCAACTGTGTGTCTAAGCTTGGGTTGGAAAGATCTGTAGTTTGTTGGAATTAAAAATCATTTAGGTTACTCATTATGCTTTGCAAAACGCCAGCTCTATTGCTTTGCTCCAAATACTGTGGCCCTCAATCTTTGATTCCGATATTTAATCTGCCATTGCCACAGGAGTGTTGGGAGGGGAATATTGGGGAGATGAGGGGTGGGTAGAAGGAAGAAATGTTAGTATCTCTCCTGTTTCTGGATGTGGAAAAAAATTCCCAGTTAGAGTTTGTAGCAAATGCCTATGTCAGATTCTTAACATCCCATTTGATTTTAATAATTCAGAATGTTTCTTTAACTATTTCCTCTCCATCTTCAAAATACATGATCTCATTTGATCTTAAGAGGCGGTACTGAACAAGGCGGTAGATCAGAGAGAAAACGTGACTTGCTTAAGGTTACGCATCTAATAAGTCAGAACTAAGCGTAGACCACAGATCTTCTGACTCTGAATGCATTCTTTTTTTACTGGCATTAAACAATGCATTGTTCGATATGGCCAGTGGTTAAAATAGCTGCCTTGGCTTTCTGCCCGGGAGAGTGTTAAAATGCAGTGGCAATTTGATAAATATTGTCACCAGTGTTGTCTGTGGTGATGGTGGTAGCAGCAGATCGAGAAATGTGCTGAATTGTTCTAATGGATGCTTTCTTTCCCCTTAGCTTGGCAAACACATTGCCTGTTTACAGCATAGAGACCGCAGTGGAGGGCTAGGTGAGGTGATGATTCGTGCTAAGTCTTTGCCACGATGTGCTGGACACTACAGCAGCCGCTAATGTGAAGTGGCTCATTATACACTGTCAAATCCGATAACAGCCAAAGACTGGCTTTGCTACGGCGCGAGCAACTGGTGGGTAGCCCAGCTACTGCAAACCACAACTGAATTGCAAAACTTAGGCTGCAGATGGGTAGGCAAGACATACTCCTAGTCCCTGAGTCATATTTACAAATTTCTGGTAGGTTTATCTTTGCCACTTTAGAAACAGCCTTCATGGTCCCAGCTTGACACCAGAGATGACTCTCCTTGGGATCCTTCTCTTGTGAGTGCCTCTCCCTTCAGTCATATGTTATGGGCTAAAGATGATCTCGGGGCCATGGTGGCCCATAGACAGAGGTGGAAATGTGCGTCTCTTGTGGAAATATTCCTGAAGCTGCCCACCCTCCACCAGCCAGTGATGCCATTCACATGAACACATTTACCTTCTACTGTTGCACAGCATCCGTGGGTGGTAGTTCTACCTATATAGAGAGAGAAGATTGGGAGGCAGGAGGCAGGAACACTGCTTCCTTGCTCTGTGACTTAGGGTCATGTGTCTTTTTGTCTCTATTAACTTGTAAGCTCCTAGAAAGCAGGATCCTGGATTTATTTATCTATTTAGTCTAGTGCCTATGAGCCACAGTTTCCCCCTTACAAATATCTGTCAACAAAATTAATGTATTCCCTTCTCAAAGGTCCGTAATTAAGCTACAGCTTAATCTCCTAGCTTCCCCTGTCCCTAGCACAGTGCCTGACACATAGTAGATGGAAACTATGTGCTTGTTTACTGAAGGAACAAAGATATGAATGAGTCCATCAATCAGATGCTTCCCTGAAGCCAAGTTTAAGTCTCAGCACACGTCTTCCAACCATCAGAGACAGAAAAGTCATGGCTTCCAGTCATTCTTTGACAGACCACCAGGAATAATGCCCTCAAAGTGGTTGTTTATTTTGGAAAGCAAAAACTAATCTGAAGCCTATTTTCTTTACTTTTATATTCAAATGCCTATAAAACAGAATAACACCAGAGACCTATTCATTGCTCACAAATGATCTATGGGGTCATAATGTGCTTGCTCTTCCAGCTGTGCTGCACTTTGGTGCTATCCTGGGTTTAATTGAAAATATGCTGTGACCCTGGTTTTGTTCGCTGGGCATGGGAGAGGGGATAATTGGTATGAGGCCTCCGAAGAACTCCCTCGTAACGAATGTCACTTGGCTAATTTGGGGTTCGCCAGCGGGAAATAACGTGTGAAGTCCTGGAAGAACGAGACGCATTTTATTTGCATGCAACTCATGTGAAGCTAATGATTTATTTTTAAAATTAACTTTTTATTTGGCCATACCTGTTCGTTGAATTCTAAATGCTGTGAGGATGATAATAGTATTGTACTTACAGCTTCAAGTCTCATCATAATTAAATAAACAGCTTATGAATTGCAGTCCAAAAAAAGGTCTGTAGTTCCACTCTTAACTTAAGGGGTTTCCATAGAAACCGTGGGCAGTGAGTTTGACGTTTATTGGACTTGAGGCTATATGTAGCATTGACAGTGCTCTGTTTCCCTCTGCCACTCTGTGTATATGTCTTTCTCTTCCCTTAACCTTCACAGCCATCTCTCCTCCCTCGGTCTTCCCCTCCTCCTTTTCCTCCCTCTCCCCCTCTCTTATTAGCAATGAGGAAGTAATCTGGACTCAGTTAGATTTAACAAATGCAATAATACTAAAATGAACTCTGATACTTAAGTGTAATTGTGTTATTAGCTGGAAATGTTTTTCTTCAAAAACAAAAGAATTGAGAGTGAAGTTTACTAAAGTGGCACATGCTTGTAAGAAGGAACCTTTGGCTGCCAGTTGAAAGTCTGCAGTCGACATATCATATGGCTTTTCCTTGATTTAGTTACCCCGGACTGATGTGTCTCTTCCATCATAATTTTCAGACTTCTAAATGGAACATACAATCATTGCACCAAGGGGGGGAAAGCGGGGGTGGGGTGGGGAGGTGGTGGTGGGATGAATATTGGGAGATTGGGATTGACATGTACACACTAATATGTATAAAATAGATAACTAATAAGAACCTGCTGTATAAAAATAAATAAATTTTAAAAAATCATTGCGCTGATCATGTTCCAAGAGAAAGGAGGAGTTTATTTAGAAAGAAGGCAACACACTATATATTGTGTACCTACTATGTGTCAGACAATTTACTAGGTACTTTCATTTAGGTCCTCTTAGTTAATGCCGCAAAATTTACTGCCAGGCCATGTGCTGGAAGGAAAATGGATCTGAAGCTGGTGGTTGAAGTTCAGGCTCCATCACAGTCTGGCTGTAAGCCTTGGATAGAGTGTTTAAATACTCTGTCTTGGTTTCTCAAAGACAAATGAATATGACCACTTCTAAGAAATGGGGTGTTATTAGGATTAGACATGATAATGCAGTCAGTACACCATTGTAGTGGTGCTTTTCTTCGTCCCTTTATAAATGAGGAAAATGAGTTGCCAAAAGAGTGAGTCAGGTATCCAAAAGGTTACACAGCTAGTAGAACGTGTGTTCATACAGTACAGTGATTAAAAGGGGTGGACTTAAAGGGACCTGAGGTCAGTAAATAACTGTGCGATTTGGGGTAAGTGACAAACTAACAGAGTATCTACTTCATGCATTTATTATGAGGATTAAATAAAATTGTGTATGTAAAGTACTTAGAGCATCTGCCACATAGAAAGCTGTGTGCTGTTTTTCGCTCTGTCTTCCTCTCCCCTACAACTTTCTGATTTGTTTTGGTTTTAGTATGAATTCAAAATAAAAAATGATCTGTCTCCTAAGTCTGTGTAATACTTCTGGCTTTAAATTATCTCACGATTCATAAAGTATCTCAAGTTATCCTGATAACAGGGACTTCCCTGGTGGCACAGTGGTTAAGAATCCGCCTGCCAATGCAGGAGACACGGGTTTGAGCCCTGGTCCGGGAGGATCCCACATGCTGTGGAGCAACTAAGCCCATGCACCACAACTAGTGAGCCTGCGCTCCAGAGCCCGCAAGCCACAACTACCGAGCCCATGTGCCACAGCTACTGAAGCCCGCACACCTAGAGCCCATGTTCTGCAACAAGAGAAGCCAACGCAATGAGAAGCCCGCGCACCGCAACGAAGAGTAGCCCCCGCTCGCCACAACTAGAGAAAGCCCAGGCGCAGCAATGAAGACCCAATGCAACCAAAAAATAAATTAAAAAATTAAAAGAAAAAGTTATCCTGATAACAATAAGGAAAGACAGATAATATCACATCCATTTTATAGGTTGAGAGAAACGAGATTCAGAGTTGTTATTTACAAGATCTCCGTATAGTGAATGAGGAAATGGAGTTTTTACCTACTTCCCTAGGGTTCTTTTTATAATTAAAACTCTCAAAGTCTATTCTTCTTAATTTGGGTCCCATGTTCATGAGTTTTAAAGCCTAAACCCAGCTAATTCAAACTCTCCATCTAATAAATGGTGAGAGGAGGAGCACTTTAGCAGGGAAGGAGGAAGAAAAGTAAGGGTAACTGCAAAGTCTGCAGACTGTTTTAAGGTCATTCTCCCAGGATCTGAAGGGGCATGCAGAAATATAATCCTGAGTCCCAGGCACAGATGAGGAGGTGATTTTGCACAGCAATGTGCTTCAGCGTTGCTGGTTAGAAAAAAGGGCGTGAGTAGAAAAATGCAAAAGAAGCCAGGTATCAGTCAGAGCTGCTGGTGGGTACCTAGTGAGTTCAGAAGTGCGTATACAGCTAGGACAAGAGTGTGATGGGACAGGATTGCTGGAGAGAGCGATCTTTACTCTCCCTTCCCCACACACATGTCCACATGCACTCGCGTGTATTCAAGACTAAACAGAACAAATATTTCTTTGATATATAATCATTGTATGGCTTCAGAGAGCTCATACCAGGAGCTCTGCCGTTTTTATTTGTTGTGTGCTTATGCTTGTTTTATGACTAGAATATTCGTTCTGTGTTGTCTTTGGAAGAATCCCTTTAAGTCCCTTTCTCCGTTTTGTGAGTGTTAGTTGAATTAAAACTAAATAAAATAATCCCTGAAGTCACTTAGCTAGACACACAGAAATAGCGGTAGATCACAATGTGCTGAAACCATAAGGGCAAGTAGTGGCACGACAGAAAACCCCTCTGTGTTGTGGAACACCCTCTCCTGCTCAAGATTCCCATGTATGTTACAGGACACGTGGCACTGTTGCCAACTTAGCGGAACTTAATCTCTTATTTCTTAGATGAGAGTGAATTATAAATAGAAATTTTAATATTTTTCTTTCATGTCCTAATAGATCATCCTGGTAGCTTTGGGATTGAGGAGAGTGGGTAAGAAAAAGAATCTCTCCGCGTGCTCTGGAAGAGGGTCAACAAAGTTTTTCTATAGGGGGCCAAAGAGTAAGTATTTTGGCTTTGCAAGCCATATAGTTTAGCACCCCTATACAATTTGGCACATTAATATGAAAGCAGCCATAGGAAATACAGACACAAATGGGTGTGGTAGTGTTCTGACAAAACTTTATTGACAAAAACAAATGCTGGGCCAAATTTTGCCTGTGGGCAGTTGTTTGCCAACTACTGATCTTAGAGTTTGGCCTACATCTCCACCCACCTTCTGTTTCTGCTCATGTGGCAGCTACATTTAGAAGATGGGACTGGGAAGTGTGAGAGTGACAACCATATCATAATTGCCCTCATTTGTGGACTTTACTCTTGATCATACTTATTTTTGAATCAACTTTATCTTTCCAGTATTCCTTTGGCATAGTAAGAGCACATATTCTGTCTTCACTTTACAGAGGGTGCAGAAAGTTTAAGGGGCTTGTATCAGGTGTCACCCTGCATCTGTAATATCTATATTGGAATATGACTGTCAGCCCTGTATTTTTTCAGTTGGACTATTCTTTCTAAAATGCATTCTTTAGAGAACAAAGGAAGATGGTGGGAGAAATAACTGAGAAGCAATTTTCATTATCTAAACCAAAAACAAGTAGTTAAGCAATGGCTTAAACAGGGAGGCTTCCCTACTTTCTTATCCCATGGAGACACCATAGGGGATCCCGTTCTTTATTGCTTTTCATGTATATTCCTGAGTTTTTTCCATGGTATATTTTTGGAAATGATGCATTGTAGGCAACTGAATACAGGGAGTTTTGGCTTTATGCAGTACTGTGTTAACGGAAGCTTGTGCATGTTGGAAACAAGTCCTCATTTTGCAAGGTTCCATGGTAACTGAGAGCAAATCAGTTATAAAAGAACTGTGCAAAAAAGAGGACTTGGTTTCGATATGCATGACCTCTGGTTAACAAGCACGGTGCAAAATAAGGACTGCCTCAAGTAAATAAATAAGAATCCCATTTCCAAATGTCTGCATTTGCCGTATGATTCCCTCTTTTGTGGTCATTAGGGGGAAACAAAGAAATCGCTGGTTACAGTCATTTCCATTATCTGACATGTCATCTGCAAGGTTTCCTCATTATGCAATGTTAACAGTGTTGAGGTTACTTGAAACCAGTTCCAGGTCCAATTAGGAGGCCATCCCTGCTATCTGCATTCCGATTAAATGACATTGCCTGGAAATCAGAGAAAGAGTCTACTCTGTTTCCTTCCCTTGCTCAGAACTCATAAACACAGACTCAAAGAGTTTCCTTATCAGGTTTTTCTGGGTCATTTGGGTGAATTTATTAAACTCTTAAATCATGCTGAAAACTGGAAGGCGGTGGCCCCGAGATCTTCAGTAGGAGCCAGGACCAGATGTATAGGACTTGCTCTGATGTTTTACATAGTCCAAAATATACAGAAGAGAAAGCAGCCAATGAGGGGTCAGGAATCAGGGGAGTTGGTGAAGTGGAAAGGGAGTCCCACCAAGTTAAGAATTGCAGACCAGAGATAGGAAATCATGCTATCATGTCAAGCTGTATTGTAGCTAAAAAGCAGAGCTTAGCCCAGACCTTCCTTTTCTCAAACCTCAATTATTGAAATAATTTTGTAGTTGACCTTCAGGTCTCAGAGTGCCCTCTTTCCTATCCGTACCCCATATTATTGCAAATTTGCTTTTCCTCAAATACTCTTCTCACTGTCCTATTCCCTTCCAACAAAAGGAGAAAAATCAAGTCCCTACAACCCATCCCAGGAATCAATATAGAATTTCCATTTCTTTGGTCTATTTTTCATAGTCTGGTGCTATTTTACTTATCCTACCTTATCCCACTGGTTTTCAGTATATATTCCTAGTGGAAATCAGGTCGTGCATCTCTTTGCCCTGTGCTCATATTCACTGCCATACATTTCCCACCTACCACATGCCTGTTTCCAATAAACTCTTTCCTCTCTCTCTCTCTCTCTCCCTCTCTCTCTCTCCCTCTCTGTCCCCCCCTCTCTCCCCCTCTCTCTCTCCCTCTCCCCTTCTCCCCTTCTCTCTCTCTCTCCCTTCCCTCTCTCCCTCCCTCTCTCTCCCCCTGTCCCTCTCCCTTCCCTCTGTCTCTCCCTATCTCCCCCCCTCCCTCCCTCTCTCTCTCTCCACCCCCCTCTCCCTCTCCCTTCCCTCTCTCTCTCTCTATCTCCTTCTCCCCCTCTCCCTCTCTCTCTCTCCCTCTCCCTTCCCTCTCTCTCTCTCTCTCTCCCCCTCTGTCACCCCTCTCTCTCTCCACCCCTTCTCCCCCTCCCCCTCTCTCTTTCTTTCTCCCTCTCTTTCTGTCTCCCTCTCTCTCCCTCTCTCTCTCTCTCTGCTAGTATGTGTTTCCTATTACCTGCTCCTAAACCACACTGTGTATTCTTCCCTAGCACTTTCTGCTGTGTTATAGTTCCTTGTTTATTCACTTAAGAATCACACTAAACTTTAAGATTCTTGATGGGAGAACTTGGCCCTAAGTGTCAGGAATTGAGGACCCTGCTTGACACTCAGTAAGCACTCAGCAAATATTACTTAAGGAATAAATGCCTATGTTTTTCTCTCTCTTGGAATGCCAGACCTTTTGCTTATCCAAATGCACATATCCTACTAAATCTCATGTCTGCATAGCCTTCACTGACTGTTTAAACCTTATTGGTTCCCTCTGAACACCAGCCTCCTTGTAATTATCCACACAATCACATGCACGCTCAGGATACACACCGGCATTGGTTCTTGACTGTTGTTTATGTTAGGGATGTCTTAGCACAGTGTTTCAAATGGTCAGTGACAGGCAGTTACAGAGTGGAAATAGTTCCCTCAGAGGTAAAGTTCACACAGTGCTGGTGAGCATACTTAGAATCATATATTATTAGAGCTAGAGCTAAAATTACATTAGAGATTCTTTTTCCCAGCATCCTACTGTGAAATGAATCCCAGACATTTTTACATATATATATACATACATATATGTTTGTGTGTATATGTGTGTGTGTGTGTGTGTGTGTGAGACCACGGTCTAGGAAATTAAGGCTTTGCACTGTTTAATAATAGCGAAGAAAGTACTTGGTGAAATATTAGAAGGTGATTTAAAAATCAATGGCTTTGTATATGTGATATTTTTTCTTTTCAGAATAAATAAATAAATTAATTAATAAACAAACAAATAAATCTGCATGTCAATTTAAATTGCATTACAATTAATTACAAAAATCCATATGCCTTTTGGGTGCTATTGTCGGTTTGTTTGTTTTCAACCTGTAAAGGCAATGATCACCTTAGCACAGGGCATTTCCTAAGGATTCATGAGCAGTTGCGGGTTAATGGCTATCAACTCTTCCCAGCTAGTCATCAATCCAAAGGAAGCATGGGAAGCAAGGTCATTAACTGTATTAACAACTTTTGGATATCAAATCCTTCCCTCCCTACCTTGCCAAGGACTTATGTTTCAGATGGACCTGTTAGGTTTTCAGAAGCTTCTTTAGTTACTTGCCCTTTCATTAACCTGGACAGAAAATATATATAAATATTAATGTTAATGTACAAACACATGTAGAAAGACAAAAGAATAAATATTAGCCTCTGTGGACCAACAGGAGAATGTCATGAGGAGAAAAATAAATTTTCATATTTTGACTGAGTATAATTGGAAATGTTCTCCCTCTTTGTTTTCCTTTTATTCCCTTTTCAAACTGAAAGTCTAGAGAAAAACATCGTATTGTGCATCTTGAGAGGCTAAAACATGTGTCTAGTTATTGCAATTCAACCTTATTTAACATGATTTTTTTTTTTTTTTTTTGGCAGTAGGGTATTCTTATTGGGGCTTGGTTGTATTTGTTTTAATGGAATATTATTTTTTCTCATTCTTGTTATACAGCTGACTTTCACTAATAATAATAAACATGATATTTTTTCCTTTGGCATCTGTCACGGTTACCCAAAATGTTCTAAGAGATAGATAAACACAGCAATTCACCTACACTATCTCCGTGTATTTTCCTTTGAGGAATAAACTATGGCAAAATTAAGGAAAGTTCTGGATCAGAGAAGTTCCCGTTTCCTTTCCGTGGAAGAAGCTCTGGATCCCATTGCATCGTGCAGCATTCTCATTCTTACACTGACACAAATTCCTTAAAGTAATGACATGGAGGGACAAATTTTCACTGAGTACCAAGTTTAAGGTGTGTGACAAGGCTCATCATCAAAAAAGAAGACTGCATTCCAAGACCTTTCCCAGTGTACATTTGTCTGGAAGAATTTATTCAAGACCTGGGTCTAGTCCTTAGTTTTCTAATCTCAGAAATTTGCTTTTGGTAGCTCATCATGAGAAGGGTGTAGTCACATTTACTAAACACATACGAAATATAGAATATAGAACAGAATGCCAATTTGCTAAACTACAGCTAGAACTATAACAAATCCTTCAAATACTTTAGTCTGTCAAATCTTTTCGTGTGAAATTTAAACTTTTTTGGAATCATAAATCTCTTTGAATACGTGGTAACAAAACCAGTGAATAATCTTCTTATAAAAATACACAATCACATTTATACGAAAACGTGCATATGATTTCAAAAGATTTACAAATGGTTTGAAATCCATCCATGAATGTCTTAGGAACCCAAGGATTGAGCTATGAATTTTCATGGAAAAGCAAATTATAATTAAATAAGGTGGCTGGTAATTATAATTAAATAAGGTGGCTGGTAAATTGCTTTAACATCAGATTATAATAGTCTGATGCATCAATCATTCTCCACAATTGGATTTCAGCTGTCACCAGGACTAGACAAATAACAAGAAAAACAGCAACAAGCATTCATACAGTATTGACTGTGTACCAGGCACTGTTCTAAATCCTTCTTTATGTATTAACTCGTGTATCCTCACAATAATAGAGTATATAAATCAAATTATCCAACCTATAGGCAGTTTTACAGACAAGTACTCTACACATTTGAATCTTTGATTTTTAAAATGTCCCTACATTCCATTAGTGTTCACTTAGTTATGTAAGTAGTTGGTAATCTATACCAACCAACCTTTTCTTGAGCACATTTATTCTTCCTTCCTTCCTTCCTTCCTTCCTTCTTCTTTCCTCTCTCCTTCCTTCTTTCTCTCTCTTTCTCTCTCCCTCCCTCTCATTTAATACACAGATATTTAGTATATACCATGTGCCAGGTACTGTAATATCATATTTAGGACACAGTTTATTGCTGGTAAGGATAGATTTTTACCCTAATCTATTGTTTTTAATCACCCATTTTCATGCTGATTTTTGATAATCTACTTCTTCTCAATGTTAATTTATTTATAAGTTTTTTTGGGGGGTTGAGAGGGCAAGAAGTTATTGTTGAGGCCCCTCTTTACCATATATACTAAATTGTGTACTATTTTTATTTTTTTGGTTTACATATGGGTCTTATCACTAGACCTTGATAAACTTAGCTAATCAACCTGACTCCTGACTATGAATTGAAATGTGAACTACTTTTCAGTACGGCAACTCAGCAAATATTTACTGGGTGCCTAGACATCATCCAGTTCCTGTCTTTAAGAAGCTTATGATTAACTAGATTGAATGCATTCCCAAACATTTGCATTCAAACACAGATTTGATAAATTCTGTAATCTTGACATTACAGATCCCTAGGGGAAGGATGAATTAATACTGGCCAGTAAAACCAAAGAAAATCTAGTAGAAATGGTCATTGTAAAATTGTCTCTGAATTTGGGTACAATTTTGAAAGAAAAATCAGGGTAGGACATCCCAGGGCATGAGAAAAACAGGAGTAAGCCTTTGAAGAGGAAAAGTAGGGAGTATATTTTTAGAATCAGAAACAGACGGCAGCTGAGACTGTACTATGGAGAACAGTGGGAGATAAGACTGGGAAAGCAGTATGGCTCAGCATCGGGGAGTGTCTTACGTATCGCACTAAGGCAGTAGTTTTCAAGAGGGCAAATTTGCCTCCCAGGGGACATTGGCAATATCTGGAGACACTGTAGATTGTCACAATTGGGGGTGTTACTGGCATCTAGTGGGTAGAGGATGGAAGAGATTTAGGCTTTATTCTGTAAGCACTGGGAAACCATTGTTGGGTTATGTTTTCTTGGACAGTCATTGTCTAGGTCCCTGTGTATTGTTACACAAAGTGTGTAAAGTGTTACTTTGCAAATCTCCCTCAGGAATAGTATAAAAAGAAAACACCAATTTTGGAGATAAGGAAATGCATACATTAATCATTTGGTGGACCTTGAATCCAAGAAAAAAGAAAGAACAAAAAGGAAAGGGAGAGAAGTGAAGTTTTAATGCATTGGGAGGGCTCCAGCCTTAAAAATATTAGTGCAAACGAGAATGCAGGTATTGTTACAAACAGGCACATTTCCGATCATTGGTACTGTCTGATTTCATTTCTTGAAGAGTGAAATATCAAATAGTATATGTCACTTGAGGTTTTAAGCTTTTTTCCTTGGCTATGCATTTCACTAAACCAACACAGCAAGCAACTATCATAAAAATGCAAACATAGCCCTGAGCACCTCAAATCCCACCCTTTAGTTCCAGAAACAAGTAGTCAACTATATTTCATTTCTTCATAATCAAGCACAGAAAGTGAACATGATCAAAAGAATTCATAAACAGCCAAAACTATGTACTAGGTATGCTTATCTCTCCTGCATCATATGAGGCTAAACAAGCAGGGAAAAAACACATTAATTTTATTTTTAGCCTTGCCAAGTCTTTAGCTATATTTCTAGGTCTGCTTTCCTCACATGAAGTAGATTTGACTTTCTGTAGCTAAGACAAAGTTGGAGCTGCCACCGCCTACCCCAATACCTTGCCTAATCCATGCTGTTCTTTTCGATTGTGACAGAAGAATTAGACATTTTTCACCCAAGGATTTTCTAATTAACGGTTCCAATGTGTTCTAGAAGCAGAAATGTGATGATCAAGAGACTCTTCGATTTTAAAGAAAATTTGAGGATGATTTGACTTTCGGTCTATAAGAATTCTTGTTCTCTGCTCTAAGTGGTCTGACCTAATGGAGGGACCCAAAAGCTGAGTCAAGCCTCCTTAGTTCTGCAGTACATGTGGGTATCATGTGAAGCAAATCATGGAAACAACTTAATGCATCATCTACTTGTAATTTTCAAGGCAATCGTGTTATTTTAGGCACATACAGTAGAGGGCATTGTCTGGCCAAACTTAAAACAGGGCTGCTATTGACGAGAATAGATAAAGAGAAAGAAATAAGGAAGGATTTTCCTTCCAAAAAAATAAAGAAAATTTAAAAAGTAAAAATAAAGAGAGCAAGAAGACAATGAAATGAACTTTATTGCTTTGTTCTCTCCACCTTTTCTCTGTAGGAAGACTTCTATGAAAATAACTAAAAACTGGACAAGAATCATTCCAGAAATTAATGAAATTTCTATCATGTGAGTTGGACTCTATTAGATGCTAAGGATCAATTAGTAAATATATTATTTAGGTCCTCAGTGAGCATATAGCCTTAATTATCTACAAACTGCTTCCATCTGTTTGAACACTCATGCATTCATTCGTGCATTTAACAAATGTTTGATGAGTATTTTTCTGGAAGAATATCACTAGAGTAGATAAGACGCTCCTCCAAGGAACTTAACATTCCACTCAGGTGAGACAGGCAGTAAGAAAATAAACATTGAAATATATGAGGAAAATATTAAATTAGAAGTACTCTGATGACAGTTAAAATGGTAATCTGATTGATGGTGATGGAGGGTCTGCTTTAGGCTGGGTGATCAAGAAAGAATTTTCTGAGAAAGTAAAATTTAAAGGGAGTCTTGAATGAAAGGAATATCAACCATGCAAAAACCAAAGGACAGGTGTTGCAGGCAGAGGGAACCTTAGTGCAAAGGTCCTGAGGAAGGAAAAGGCTTGGAGCATTTGAGGAACAAAGAAAATTCAATATGGTTGAAGACAGAAGGCAAAATGAAGAGAAGTTGAAAGATAAGAGAGATTAGGCAACTATCAGATAATCATATGTTGGAGGCCAAAACAGTTTACATTTTGCTCTAAAAGGGTATGAAGTCAATAGGAGCATTTTCAGCTGAAGAATGACATGAACATATTTATATTTGTAAACTTCATTCTAGATGCTGTATGAAGAATTAATTGTGGTGAAGCAATTGCAAAAGTAAAGAAACTGGTAAGAGGGTATTTCAGTGGTCCAAGTTAGAAATGAAGATGATTTGTCTAGAAAGGGACAATGAGGAAAAGTAGATAGATCCATTTATATTTTAATAGTAAAGTCAGTATTTTAATGAATAGGGTTGTGCTGAATGTAAATAAAAAGAAGAGTCAAGGAAGATCCTTACATTTTTGCCTTGAGCAATTGGATGTGTGGTAATGGCATTTACGAAGGTGCAGGGCAGGTTTGGGGATTTTCTTTCAGTATATGGTACACCATTTAATTCATGTAATTCTCTCAATGTCTATTAATGTTATCATCACTCCCACTTAGGAAGGTGCAGTTCAGAGAAAGCTAATTTACCAAAGAATGGTTATGCCAAAGAATACTTGGCCAACCTTCTAACTCACCTCATTTTACTCTAAATCTGGTTTTTGTTCCACTAGGTTTTGCTGATATAGATTGGGTGTCTTTCTATGCTTCAACATTGTTTCAAGTTGGAAAGTACAGTATGTCCTCAAGAAACCAAAACTGAATGTGTGTTTCATAGTCCTTTTTGTATAATTTACAATGTGGACATGAGCAGCATTAGAGATCAAAAATGCATCTTTCCTTACTTGTGCATCAGAGTTTCAAAAGTGATACCCTGCTCCCTCTGTGTAAACCAGTATTTTTTAATGAGACTACATACAGAAGCTAATTTTGCCTTCACTGGCATTTCATGCTCTACAGGATTTCAACTAGGGATGACTAATTTGAAGCTATACATGTCTGAGTAGTCAGATAATCAGACTGAAGATCAGTTCCATTCTGTTCTAAAGTAATGCTAGGGGTGTCGATTATTGAAGTCATCTGCCTTTTCCATCAACCACTCCACTTTCCAATTTCTTTTATGCACAAGGATGGAGCCTTCCTAAAATAATGCTCTCACCAATGCCCTTCCTGCTTAAAAGCCTGGCGTGTCTTCCTAAGTTTCTTTATTGAAGCAAATCCAAACTCTCCTACCAGGCATTCACTGCCCCTCAGTTGGGCCAACTTAACTATCTAAATTCTGCTGTGTAAGTCTTCTGCTTCCATTAAGTCATTTTTCTTTTATTTCACTCTCCTACTCCTCTTCTTTTACAAGTCATCTATGCCTTCCTCCATCACCTGCCTCAATGCAAGGTTATATCCCTTTAAGGACCTACATAAAATCCCAAACCCTCTTCTTAAAATTTTTCTGATTATCTATGACATTTAAATGTTTTATGGCATTTAAATATCGAATACACTGATTTACATTAGTACCTAGATACCCATATGTACACTTTTTATTCTTGATAGGTATCTATGCATTTGTATTACAGCTCCAATAAGTTTGTAAAGTTCTAGAAGGCATGGTCACCTTAGCTCTTTTCTATCCCTTCTTATACTCTCCAGAACGTAGCAACATGTTAGCCACATGGGTTGTTATGGTTTTTTCTTCCATTAATACATATTTCTCTCCACTCACTGCTTTTTCTTATCTAATGATATTGTAATCTTGTCACTTCTAAACACTAAACACATGTATTCCTTTACTACAAGTTAGGTAAGTCTTCTAGAAAAGTGAAAATGCAGATCCAGGTGGTTTTTCTTTCCTTAAAAATCAATTTTTGAAAATCCCAACTTTTTCTAGAAACATTGCAAGGTCAGTGTATATAGCCAAAGAGCCTCCTGTTGACTTGACAGGTTCAGTACCCAGGTTACAGCCATTTAAGCCTTGTATCACTTCCATTACATTTGCCTTGAGGGTCAGCCCTGGGCGTTATTTACAAAAATTTTCTTTCTCTGTAAATGTGCAGAGCCATATATTCCTGCATGAGGGAGGAAAGCTCAACAGATTTGCAAAACTGGGTTTCGAATGGGAAAAAATAATGAACTATATTAGGAAATAGTTGTAAAATAAATTTGATTTGGGGGGTGAGCTATCTTTGATAATGATGTTATTTAATTTGTTGCTTTTCCTTTTCCTGTGTATTCTAGCACTCTTTAAAATTTAAAGAGCTATCCAGAGGAATGATTACAATAGAAAGCCTTCTTAGCAAGGTGGGGATGAGCCTCGCCTCCTTTCTTATAAGCAAATCATTTTGCCTCATCTTACTTTGCTCTCTTTGGTAGGTCTCAGGTATATAATGGTATAAGAAATCAGAATTTTTCTGTATTATTTGCCTTTTCTTTGCTCTTGGTTTGGGGAAGTGGGAGATAGCGAGAAATAGAGATAGAGAGGAGAATGACTATGAAAGCATCAGGTAGGTCTGGCTGTAAGTAACCAGAAAAATAATGAACTGTTTATACTGTAAGGAATTGATTATTGCACATAATAATAAAATACAGAGGAAAAACTGTTACAGGATTCATTTATTTAGCTGCTTGTCACAATATCAGAAATGCAAATCCTTCCCCTCTTTCCATGTTTTCCTTCCTTAGCACATCAGCTTTGTCCTCAGGCTGCCTCCTGTCTTGGCCACAAGATGGCTGCAGCAACTCTCCCTATCTTATACCCACAACAATACCCAGAAACAGAACAAAGAACTACTCCTTCCCCTTGTCTTTCTTCATATTAGTGGGAGAAAAAAAAAAAAAAATCCCAGAACCCCCTCAGCTGACCTCTCCTCACATCTCATTGGCCAAATTGTGTCACATGCCCAGACCTGATCAGTCTCTGGCAATAGGAATGCTACAACCAATGTTTATTTAGACAAGAACTCAGCAAACTGTAGTCCAAAGGTTAGTCCACCATCTGTTTTTGAATGCCCTGTGAGCTGAGAATGTTTTGGAATTTTTAAATAGTTGAAAAAAATTTTTAAGAAAATTTTGAGACATATGAAAATTATATACAGTTCAAATTTCAGCACCCATAAATAGTTTAACTGGAACATAGCCATGCACATTCATTTACCTTTGTCTAGAACTACTTTCAAGCTACAATGGTAGAGTAGAGTAGCTACTGGAGACCATATGGCCTATAAAGCCTCAACTATTTACTATCTGGCCCTTTTCAGAAAACATTTGCCTAGTACTAGCTTAAACCAAATTCTATGAACTCATCAAGGTTGGGCCAGCCTCTCCCAAAGCAGATAATACAGTTTTGTGATTTTTTTTTTTTTTTTTTAGGATGAAAGTCAATCTTCCTGAACAAAATTTTCTAGGGAAAGAGTATGCGAGTAGGATGTTGGGTTGGCAACAAATTCAGAGAGAGAGAGAGAGACAGACAGAAAGATTAGAGTTCAAGCATATTTTAGGTGAATAACTCATCTTTAGTTCTGTTTAAAACGTTGATTCTGAAAATGTCACCAACACAAACTGTTGGTAAGACAGAGCTGAGTTGTTTGCTTACTAAGGGGAAGCACCACCCCACAGAGGTCCAGGAGAGTCTATGGGTGGAGTGGTGAAGATTAAGCCAGAATTTATTGAGAACTGGAAGTTTGATTTTTAGGAGAATTGTTCAATGTGGGAACTTGATGAGGATCAGGTAAGAATTATGATACAACAATCCAGGAGTGGAGAAAACACCAAGGTGAAGCAGAAGATTCAAAAAGTCCTAGAGCACAGACTTCTGTTAATGCTTTCCCTGAAAGAGTTGATAGATCTTTGGGCAAGTTTCTCTAAGGACAATGAAACTGTTTTGGCAGGAGAATTTCAGAAGAGGATAGAGCTGATAGAGACCATGGCAGAGTTAAGTCAATTTGATGTTGATGGTGAGGTATGGTGTGGAGGTCTCAGTCTCCTTTCTAAATGTGGGGTTTTGCTTCTCAATGTTTAGGGAGGTTTGTTGCAGATACATGTGATTGTGAATATGTGGTCTGTTGAGATGGAAGGGCTGATTGTGGTTAACTAAATGTATCTTTCTCCCGCCTTGCTTGCAAACTAGTTCCATTGTCTAGACAACAGTCTATGCTGACTTAGCAATGATACTGTGCTAAATAAATCATCCCCATTAGCTACTCTCCCTCCTTCAGTTCCTTCTGTGTCTTTCAGTGCACTGAAGCATGGGTAAGGAAAGAAGAAAGGTCTGTTGACAAAAAGTCAGGATATCCTCTGGGACAAGGCTAAAAGTATTATAGTTTAATTCAAAACCCACACAGATCCATTTGTAAATAAATGCTATGAGATGACATCGTAATGGAAGTGCGTACCTTTAAATTGATTTCCTTTTGATGTGATAAAAACATCTTCTGAAAGAGATGTTGAAACCTGGCTTCTGATGGAAGGTAACATAATTTAGATTTTAAAATAGAAAACCTTTTGTTGATAGTAGTTTACTCGATTCAGCGCATGTACCAAGCTTTATCTGCGGCAGGTTATAAATTAGCTTTGAACCAACTATAATTCATAAATTGTTACTTATGACTGATTTACAGGCAATCTCATTAATTGCAATAGCAAAAAGACCTTGAAGTAAGCAAGAAATAGAAAATAAAACAACCCGGGGGTTGAAAACGGGGAGATGCACATACTCTACGATTAAGAGCAATGTGTCATATTTCGGTATGTTTTACTGATAATATGTTTCTGATAATTTACTGATAGTATGTTTCTGGTCATTCCGATTCATCCTTACCACAACTTTGAATAATAAGTATTAGTGTTATTCCTATCTTATATAAGAGGAAGAAGCTCCCATCACTTTTTATTTTAAAATGTAGTAAATATTTATTACTTATTATGAGCCAGTAACTTTATCTGTATTATGTGACAGTGCTAACAAAAGCCTTTTGAGTAAGTAGCTCTGTTGTTTCCCTTTTACAAATGCGGAAAGTAAGCTATAGACAGGTGAAGTAACTTTCCCAATTGTAGGGTCATGGGGGTTCAAGCAGGCATATAAATTCAAAGTCTTCATGAGCCTTTTCTCTGACCACTGGACATGGCTGCCTTTGTTATTTCATATTTTAAAGGGATAAAGGTAGCAAATGGCAGAATAAGGACGTGTCTTTTTCACTTTTGTGCGATTTCCAGTCAACCAGTTATTTTGACCTCTGTTGCCAGAGACCCTAGGATTCTAGAGAGAGTCATGGGGTGGGAGGTGGGAGGAGGGATGGAGGAGTAGGGCCCTATGACCCCAATCCTAAAAGCGTCTATCAATTAATATATTAGAGATTTTATGTGCTGTTCTTTTTTCTTTCTTTCTTTCTTTTTAAAAATTCCCACTTACCTTCAGAAGTGTGTTTTGGGGAAAGGGGAACATATGCAATGAAAATACTGAATCACATGAATGACAAATTTTCAGTGGTCATGATCACTGGCAATTTAAATAAGATTCTACTTAAAATGGAAATCAACAAAGGTTTTTAAGGTTGTGTTTAAACTTACAATGAAGGAAAACCCCTAATCTGACTGAGGGTGAGAAGCCTGCCAGCCACATTGTTGTGGTATGAATAATTTCAGTGGGTTCTAGAACACAGGAGCTATCCCAGTTGCCTGGTATCTAGCCCTGGGATGATGAGGGCAGAGGGATAGTGGCTCAAGTGTAAAGAGCCCTGTAAAAACTGATAAAGGAAATGGTTGGGGTACTGGCTTCCTAATGGTTGACTTGAATATGAAGGGCATGCCTGTGAGCCCGTCCTTTACTATCTCTAGGAATTAGCTAGCCCTTGGAGGGGCAGTCTCTCCAGGATAAGCAAAGCCCCATATCAAAACATCAGAAAATACAGAAAATAAAAGGCATGATTAATACATTGGTACACATCACTATGCCAGGTACTGTGTTGTCAGGAGGCTAAGAAGAGACCATGAGACATGGCCACTGTCCTCAGGGAGCTCAAAAGGTAGTGCAGGAAACAGACCCAGGGACAAATGATCATAGTACTGAATGGTGTGAAAAGTCAACCTAGAGCTGCAAGAGCCCGGAGAAAGGCAGCAAGTCAGTTTGCCACAGAAGGCTGGAAGAAAGAGTAACAACTCAGCACCCAGTGGTCAAATTTCTTTACTGCCATAGGGAAGGAGACCAAAACAAGCCTCTGAAGCCAGAAAGCATCTTTTACTTTAAACCTCACCTTCTTGAGATTCAGGTCCTTTTCTGCAGTTCTGTGAATGTGGGTGTATATTTAAGGGCTGCTAATGGCAGATAC
The DNA here is from genome assembly GCF_059928025.1 of Delphinapterus leucas. Lineage (NCBI taxonomy): Eukaryota > Metazoa > Chordata > Mammalia > Artiodactyla > Monodontidae > Delphinapterus > Delphinapterus leucas. Next base: position 19,288,436 of record NC_143135.1, read on the forward strand.
ATTTACTGAGTGAAGAATCTCTTTTTATAGGAAAAGAGCCTCTTCTCTGTCTTGTGTACTCTATGAAGATGTAGTTATTTACAAATGCTAATTAACATTGCGAATCTCACCACTGGTAGAAGGGTTATACTCCTAAAGAGGAGACAGACGGCCCTTCTCTCCTCAAGACCTTGAATGGTAGGCATGCAAGAGATGACCAAAAAACTCCACTTGTCTCTGGAATTGACTTTTCTGTAAGGCTCACTTGGAGCAGCTGGAGGATCTTCCTAATTTTTCTCCTTGCTGCTGGTTTCTTCCAAAACTTTTCTGTCTCCCTGTTAATCTAACATTATCATTCTTAAAAACAAAGCTGATGATAGCATTTCTTTGTATAAACAGAATATGTCGCCTGTAGGATAAAACGGGGACTCTTAAGTTTGGCGTAACCAACTCTTCAGTCTGGACCTGATCTCATCCCAGCTTCTTTCCCATTCTCTTCCCCAGGCTTTCTGTTCTCCCACCACAGAGGAATTTTTATGGTGCTTTGGTTGTACTAGCATCCTTCATGTTTCCTTGTCTTAGCTCAGTCTGGTCCCTCTGCTCTTCTTTCTTTTCTTTATCAATTTCTTTTACAAAATCTAGATCAGGTGACCCTCCTCTTTGAAAATCTCCTGATTTACCAGCACAGATTGAGTTACTCTGACTTCAGCTCCCTCCTACCAATGTGTCTTGGCCTTAGAGCAATGAACATACATTATTTTGTTTCATCTGTTTGCCTATCTGTCTTACCTTCTGAATTATAATTTATAATTCCCTCAAGGATGAGGATTATATTCTTCACCTTTGTATGCTCAGTACTTAGCAAAATGTCTGGCTAAGGGAAACAACAATACAGTAGTAGTAATAATAATAATATCTAATATTATTGAGTTCTTTCCATATGGAAGGCATTATTCTAAGCCCTTATGAACATTAACTAATTTTATTCTGACAGTAACACTAAGGGTTATGTAATTATGTCATTCCCATTTTGCAAGTAAGATTGAGCCATGGAGAGGATAAGTAACCTGCCCAAGGTGACACATAATAAATACTGAATTATTGTCTTAGTGCCTTTTTGAATTGGATATGGTGAGCCTCCACATTTTTTTTTTCTTCCCAGGAGATTCACAGAAGAGGCACTGTTTATTGAGATGAGAAATTTGGGAGAAGTCATTACACAGGTGCCCAATCCATGATAAGCCAGTTGAGTGGGGTTTATACTGGGTAACACAAGCTTTGGAATTCCTCTTTGTGCCAGAAGAGTTGCAGGAAGTGAGTTGTTTTATTTCCTTCCCAGAAATCTACTTAAAATCAGTAAGAGTAGGGACATAATACATATATAATACAGTTAGTAATACTAAGATTTTTTTCTGTGCATAAACATTATGTTTCATGGGGCATGATTTAATTTGTGGTATATCTACCTATGGGTAGCAGTTGGCTCTGTTGTCATGAGTTTTTGTATATGAACATCTCTAGAAATTTATGTATATTTGTGCATGTCATTATTTCAGTGTATTTTCACAGGAACTATATGATAAGTTGCCAGTGTTTACAGCTCAGGGCACCCTCAAAGGAAAGGTATTTTAACAAAATTAATTGTGAAAAATATTTTGCTTTTGCCATCATTCTTGCAGAAACTTTTTCATGGAGTTCTTGAGGTCATTTTCTCCTGGACCGATGAGCTGACCATCTAAGCCCTGGTTCTGTACTAACTAACCATGTGACTGCATGCATGTTACTTCCCCTACTTTTAAATTTCTTCATCTTGAAAATGGAGTCTGTAACAGTTCCTTCCTCAGAGGAATGCTGTAAGGATAAGAAAGGATCAGGGCATGCAGCCTGTGCAATTACAAAGGGCCCCATACTCAGAAGGGCCCATGCTTGGCTTCATGCCCTACTGTAACTGATTTGAAATTCTTAATAATTTTTAACAAGACATCCCACGTTTTCATTTTGCCTTGAGCCCTGCAAGTTATGTAGCCATTCTTGGATAGGATTGTTTGTGAACTCCATAGCCTGTGGTGCCTGGCACATAGACTAATCCTCAACAAAATGCCAGGTATTAATAATTTTGCGAGGGAATTTTTAGTTTATTGGTATAGCCCCCACCCCAATTTTATTTTCTGAACTTTTCCAATCTGGTCTGGACATTGAGCCTAATTGTGGGGTACATTTCATATGTCCTCATGCATTCCGCTCAGACTTGGTTGATAAACACTACAGTAAGGCCCTCTACCTCATTCTTCCATTTCTCTGTGATTGCACATCTGACGGAATATTGGCTGTGGATGGCTGCTGACTCAAAGTACAAAAACACTTCTCTATAAATATGAGCCACATGGCTTAATAAATGACACTACATACAGTGACTCCAGAAAGACATCTGGAGGAGATCTAATACTCTTTTTTGCTCTCATTGTATTGCAGATTATTAGAACTCCAGAAGGACCAGCACCAGATAAATTATGAATGTTGAACAAGATGACCTTACATCCACAGCAGATAATGATAGGCCCTAGGTTTAACAGGGCCTTATTTGACCCCCTGCTTGTGGTGCTGCTGGCTCTTCAACTTCTCGTGGTGGCTGGTCTGGTGCGGGCTCAAACCTGCCCTTCCGTCTGCTCCTGCAGCAACCAGTTCAGCAAGGTGATTTGCGTTCGGAAAAACCTACGTGAGGTTCCCGATGGCATCTCCACCAACACCCGGCTGCTGAACCTCCATGAGAACCAAATCCAGATCATCAAAGTGAATAGCTTCAAACACTTGAGGCACCTGGAAATCCTACAGTTGAGTAGGAATCACATCAGAACAATTGAAATTGGGGCCTTCAATGGTCTGGCAAACCTCAACACCCTGGAACTCTTTGACAATCGTCTTACGACCATCCCAAATGGAGCTTTTGTATATTTGTCTAAACTGAAGGAGCTCTGGTTGCGAAACAACCCCATCGAAAGCATCCCTTCTTATGCTTTTAACAGAATCCCTTCTTTGCGCCGACTAGACTTAGGGGAATTAAAAAGGCTTTCGTATATCTCAGAAGGTGCCTTTGAAGGTCTGTCCAACTTGAGGTATTTGAACCTTGCCATGTGCAACCTCCGAGAAATCCCTAACCTCACGCCGCTCATAAAACTAGATGAGCTGGATCTTTCTGGGAATCATCTGTCTGCCATCAGGCCTGGCTCTTTCCAGGGGTTGATGCACCTTCAAAAACTGTGGATGATACAGTCCCAGATTCAAGTGATTGAACGGAATGCCTTTGATAACCTTCAGTCACTGGTGGAGATCAACCTGGCACACAACAATCTAACATTACTGCCTCATGACCTCTTCACACCCTTGCATCATCTAGAACGGATACACTTACATCACAACCCCTGGAACTGTAACTGTGACATACTGTGGCTCAGCTGGTGGATAAAAGACATGGCCCCCTCCAACACAGCTTGCTGTGCCCGGTGTAACACGCCTCCCAATCTCAAAGGGAGGTACATTGGGGAGCTTGACCAGAATTATTTCACATGCTATGCTCCTGTCATTGTGGAGCCCCCAGCAGACCTCAATGTCACTGAAGGCATGGCAGCTGAGCTGAAATGTCGGGCCTCCACGTCCCTGACTTCTGTATCTTGGATTACTCCAAACGGAACAGTCATGACACATGGGGCGTACAAAGTGCGGATAGCCGTGCTCAGCGATGGGACGTTAAACTTCACGAATGTAACTGTGCAAGATACAGGCATGTACACATGTATGGTGAGTAATTCTGTTGGAAATACCACTGCCTCGGCCACCCTGAATGTTACCGCAGCAAACACTACTCCCTTCTCGTACTTTTCAACCGTCACAGTAGAGACTATGGAACCTTCTCAGGATGAGGCAAGGACCACAGATAACAATGTGGGTCCCACTCCGGTGATCGACTGGGAGACCACCAACGTGACCACCTCTCTCACGCCACAGAGCACAAGGTCAACAGAAAAAACTTTCACCATCCCCGTGACTGATATAAACAGTGGGATCCCAGGAATCGATGAAGTCATGAAGACTACCAAAATCATCATTGGCTGTTTTGTGGCCATCACACTCATGGCTGCAGTGATGCTGGTCATTTTCTACAAGATGAGGAAGCAGCACCATCGGCAAAACCATCATGCCCCAACGAGGACTGTTGAAATCATTAATGTGGATGATGAGATTACAGGAGACACACCCATGGAAAGCCACCTGCCCATGCCTGCTATTGAGCATGAGCACCTAAACCACTACAACTCTTACAAATCTCCCTTCAACCACACAACAACAGTTAACACAATAAATTCAATACACAGTTCAGTGCATGAACCGTTATTGATCCGAATGAACTCTAAAGACAATGTCCAAGAGACTCAAATCTAAAACATTTACAGTTATGAAAAACAAACAATCAAAAAAAAAAGACAGTTTATTAAAAATGACACAAATGACTGGGCTAAATCTACTGTTTCAAAAAAGTGTCTTTACAAAAAAAAAACAAAAAAGAAAAGAAATTTATTTATTAAAAATTCTATTGTGATCTAAAGCAGACAAAATTATGTGTATTCCTCAGAACCTGTTTTTGCTGCACTTATTTACTATTTTCCCACATCTTGTCCCTGCCTTTCCCAATCGCCATATTTTTCATAGGAGATCTCAATTCCCTAAAGAACTGGTCTAGGAAATTTTGTAAGAATTCTGTTACACTTTGAGATTTTTATGGTGAATTCTAGTGGTGAGATCCAGTCTCTTTTGTCTTTCTTTTTTTTCCTCTGTCTTTTCTTTTCCCCCTCTCATGCCCTTATGAAGTAGTCCAATGGGGAATGCAATATTAGAAATAGATTTTTAAGAGAGAACAAGGAAAAAATGCAAGATCTTATATTTTTCATGTAATGACCTGTTCTGTATTTATGAGGAGGACCATACAATGGAAAACAAAAAGTAAGCAAACAATAGATTAATTTACATATGAGCATCTATAAAACCCATGATCTTTTAAACAAATCTAGAACCCGAATTTGTAGATCAAAAGCTAAAAATAAGATTATAAATAAAATATTGTTGTTTTTTCTGTACCTGGACACAACTCATTTGTAGTATGGCTCAAATGTGAGAAACGAAGGTAATTAGACTTCCTACTTTCTAAGAAAGATAATATTATAGTAATCTCCAATCACAGCACCAATCTCTACAGGGTCCTGTTTCAATGGATGACTTGAGTTTTTGATCTATATTCAAGGATGCTGTGGTGTTTTTTCCTTCTCATTAGGGTCACCCTTTGTAGAATGCTCAGATTAAAAAATGATGATTTTGTGAAGTAAATTCAATTCCACTTGAAAGAAAGTTTCAGTATAATTTATTCTCTGTCTCCTAAATAAAATTCTGCTGGCTAAATGAAGTGCAACCGCAGAATGCAAAGGTACACTAAATTATCCAAGTTGAAAAATCATTTTTGGTGCTGAGTGTCAGCAAACTCAGTTCAATTCAACAATAATTATTAAAGACCTACTATGTGTTAAACAGTGATGTTAGTGTATGGACACACTATTAACAAGACCTGGTTTCTGATTTTGAGTCACTCACAATCTATATAATATGATTAAAGAAATATCAGTTTATTACTGGGGGCTAGCTTTAATTTTACTGTTAGGTGGAAGGCTGAAAATCAGGACCTTAGAGTTTCAAAATATCAGGTTACTGTTATTACCAAAACCTCCTCATGGCTTCTTCCATCCTTCTGGAAGAGCTGACTCTCTTCTTCCAAATGCAGATTGTAGGGCTGTAAAGAAGTGTATGGATTTGTTGTGACAGATGGATGCTTACCAAGAGGTAGCAAGGCTAATACACTGGTAATTCACTAAAGGTACTTCAGGGAACTGGAGGAATTTTTTGGTATGAAACATACACTAGCTTCCAAGTTAAAAAGGAACTTTCTGGTTACTGGCACCTCAGCACTCTTCTGATATTTTAATATAGTATGTGTCTGACTTCTGTCTTTATCTATGTGAAGCATAGTGAAAATATACATCTCTTATTACTGGCCCTTGAAAACTGCCACCTCATTGGTGAGACAAGAGTTGACTAAGCTAGGGAAAACTTCAGCTCCTGATGAATGAGCAGCTTGGATACTCACACATAACTCCGCAGGCTGGACCTCACACCAGGGTTTTGTGATCTCCAGGTGTGAAAAACCAATCATTACTAGCAAAATAGGTCAGAGAACTAGGAGGAAGAGATAGCAAATGAATGAGACCACACAAGGACCTTGCCTCTATTTTTTGATCACCATATTTTAGAGGCTTTTTTCTCCCTCATTTCCTACCTCCCTTTGTTAGGAACACAGTTCACATTTGCTTTTACTGTGGAGAAGACTCAAGAAAAGGGAAAACCCATGCTGGCTGTCATTTGTCAAGCTATTCAATATTGAATGTACTTAATATATTTCTAAGCTGTAGATCAGCTTAGAAACCAACCAACCAAACAACTCACCAAGGAATATCTAGTGCTAATGCAAAGAAGACTGGTATAAATCCATAAGGGAAAGAATCCTGCCTTCTCTACTTGGTTTGTGTTCTCCAAGCTCTGTCTTTGCTGATTGGAAGCCTTCTTTCATTTGAACTTATAATTCTTAAGGAGTTAGCTCCAGCACACAATTCCTTTCAACTGTGAGGGGTGGCTGAGCAGTTAGATAAATTCTACCAGAATGAAAGGTGAACTTGAACTAAAAATTTAGGTAAGAAAGTCAAGCATACAATTCAGTCCTGTAAGAGATTATAGTTGCCCTAATGAATACATATTAGAAATTATTTTTAAAACTATACATATATTGATGAAAGATTGGTTAAGCCAAACTTGACTTTTACAGTCAGTTTAGAAACCCTTTTGACAAAAGTTCCTCACTGCGGGTTTTGGGGACGAAAGGTATAGTTTTATAATTGTATCATTTAAAGGACACTAAAATGAATTCTAAATGTGTATGATTAGCAGTGTCTGTATTTGTTCTGAATCATGTACTTGGCTTTGGGTGCCTCAATAAGGTAGCTGCACTAGTTAGAGTCCATCACACAAAGTGGACTTCCTCGGTACAGCAGAAAGCCCATGTGACTATTTAAATATCTGGTCTATCCTTGTAGCAAAACACACTTCTATTTCTGTCGCTCTTTTTATTCTAAACAAAGGCAACCAAGTGGCAGTATTCTTAAATACTCATGTGCATCAAAAATATGCCATTTACAATTAACCAAGTTGAAATAACCTAATGACAATTTTAGTATGTATATATATATATTTCCTACTAAAGTTATGCAGTTTACTTTGGGAAAACATCAAAGAATGCTTTAGAAAGAAGCTTCTCCAACAGTTTTTTCTATTCCAGAATCTTACTCTTTTATACCTGGCTATCACCTCAATCTCCTAAATTCTTTTGAAAATGTCCAAACACATCTGTGGTGACAAAATGTTAGAAGAATTTGGCATAATTCATACACATAGGCCCTGATATAGCTTTAATCATTTTCTCTCATATTCTGAATATTCTGGAATCAAATATCATCTTTTCCAAAGATTGAAATAGGTAATTAGAACTTTAGATTGGAACATTGATCAATGCTTTTTTTGAGGAAGAAAATGTTGCTAGTCCATGATTGGTTTTAGGCCTTATAATCAAAGAGTTAAAAATCAGGATATTATCTAAAACCTACATACTATGAAATTCTGAATATAGATCTGTTGGGAAATAACTTGACAATAGAAGGGTTATTTACATAGAAGAAAGAAAAGGAAAGAAACATTTATAGAACAGGATTTACTGAAACATGAAAAAAAATAATTAAGTGGATGGCCCCAAGTTATCCAACATTTCCAAGGTAAATATTGATCAAGGTGAAAAAAAAACACAAAAAAACCTGAATATTTTATCCTCTTGGGATAATCTCCAACATACTTACATAAATAAAAGATTCAGATGAGTGCTTATGAGCAGTGTGGTGCTTTGAAGCAATGTAATTTTAATTTTTTTATTTTTTTATTTTTATTTTTTAATTTTTATTTTTATACAGCAGGTTCTTATTAGTCATCAATTTTATACACATCAGTATATACATGTCAATCCCAATCGCCCAATTCATCCCATCCCCACCCACACCCCCTGCCACTTCCCCGCTTGGTGTCCATACGTTTGTTCTCTACATCTGTGTCTCAATTTCTGCCCTGCAAACCGGTTCATCTGTACCATTTTTCTAGGTTCCACATATATGCGTTAATATATGATATTTGTTTTTCTCTTTCTGACTTCCTTCACTCTGTATGACAGTCTCTAGATCCATCCACGTCTCAACAAATGACCCAGTTTCGTCCCTTTTATGGCTGAGTAATATTCCATTGTATATATGTACCACATCTTCTTTATCCATTCGTCTGTTGATGGGCATTTAGGTTGCTTCCATGACCTGGCTATTGTAAATAGTGCTGCAAGGAACATTGGGGTGCATGTGTCCTTTTGAATTAGTTTTCTCTGGGTATAGGCCCAGTAGTGGGATTGCTGGATCATACGGTAATTCTATTTTTAGTTTTTTAAGGGACCTCCATACTGTTCTCCATAGTGGCTGTATCAATTTACATTCCCACAAACTGTGCAAGAAGGTTCCCTTTTCTCCACACCCTCTCCAGCATTTATTGCTTGTACATTTTCTATGATGCCCATTCTAACTGGTGTGAGGTGATACCTCATTGTAGTTTTGACTTGCATTTCTCTAATAATTAGTGATGTTGAGCAGCTTTTCATGTGCTTCTTGGCCATCTGTATGTCTTCTTTGGAGAAATGTCTATTTAGGTTTTCTGCCCATTTTTGGATTGGGTTGTTTGTTTTTCTAATATTGAGCTGCATGAGCTGTTTATATATATTGGAGATCAATCCTTTGTCCATTGATTCATTTGCAAATATTTTCTCCCATTCTGAGGGTTGTCTTTTCGTCTTGTTTATGGTTTCCTTTGCTGTGCAAAAGCTTTGAAGTTCCATTAGCTCCCATTTGTTTATTTTTGTTTTTATTTCCACTACTCTAGGAGGTGGATCAAAAAAGATCTTGCTGTGATGTATGTCAAGGAGTGTTCTTCCTATGTTTTCCTCTAAGAGTTTTATAGTTTCCGGTCTTACATTTAGGTCTCGAATCCATTTTGAGTTTATTTTTGTGTGTGGTGTTAGGGAGTGTTCTAATTTTATTCTTTTACATGTAGCTGTCCAGTTTTCTCAGCACCACTTATTGAAGAGACTGTCTTTTCTCCATTGTATATCCTTGCCTCCGTTGTCATAGATTAGTTGACCATAGGTGCATAGGTTTATCTCTGGGCTTTCTATCTTGTTCCATGGATCTATGTTTCTGTTTTTGTGCCAGTACCATATTGTCTTGATTATTGTAGCTTTGTAGTATAGTCTGAAGTCAGGGAGTCAGATGCCTCCAGCTCCTTTTGTTTCTCTCAAGACTGCTTTGGCTATTCGGGGTCTTTTGTGTCTCCATACAAATGTTAAGATTTTTTGTTTTAGTTCTGTAACAAATGCCATCGGTAATTTGATAGGGATTACATTGAATCTATAGATTGCTTTGGGTAGTATAGTCATTTTCACAATATTGATTCTTCCAATCCAAGAACATGGTATATCTCTCCATCTTTTGGTATCATCTCTAATTACTTTCATTAGTGTCTTATAATTTTCTGCCTATAGGTCTTTTGTCTCCCTAGGTAAGTTTATTCCTAAGTATTTTATTCTTTTTGTTGCAATGGTAAATGGGAGTGCTTCCTTAATTTCTCTTTCAGATTTTTCATCATTAGTGTATAGGAATGCAAGAGATTTCTGTGCATTAATTTTGTATACTGCAACTTTACCAAATTCATTGATTAGGTCTAGTAGTTTTCTGGTGGCATCTTTAGGATTCTCTACGTATACTATCACATCATCTGCCAACAGTGACAGTTTTACTTCTTTTCCAATTTGTATTCCTTTTATTTCTTTTTCTTCTCTGATTGCTATGGCTAGGACTTCCAAAACTATGTTGAATAATACTGGCGAGAGTGGACATCCTTGCCTTGTTCCTGTTCTTAGAGGAAATGCTTTCAGTTTTTCACCATTGGGAATGATGTTTGCTGTGGGTTTGTCATATATGGCCTTTATTATGTTGAGGTAGGTTCCCTCTATGCCCACTTTCTGGAGAGTTTTTATCATAAATGGGTGTTGAATTTTGTCAAAAGCTTTTTCTGCATCTATTGAGATGATCATATGGTTTTTATTCTTCAATTTGTTAATATGGTGTATCACATTGATTTATTTGCATATATTGAGGAATTCTTGCATCCCTGGGATAAATCCCACTTGATCATGGTGTATAATCCTTTTAATGTGTTGTTGGATTCTGTTTGCTAGTATTTTGTTGAGGATTTTTGCATCTATATTCATCAGTGTTATTGGTCTGTAATTTTCTTTTTTTTGTAGTATCCTTGTCTGGCTATGGTGTCAGAGTGATGGTGACCTCACAGAATGAGTTTGGGAGTGTTCCTTTCTCTGCAATTTTTTGGAAGAGTTTGAGAAGAATGGGTGTTAGCTCTTTTCTAAATGTTTGATAGAATTCCCCTGTGAGGCCATCTGGTCCTGGACTTTTGTTTGTTGGAAGATTTTTAATCACAGTTTCAATTTCATTACTTGTGATTGGTCTGTTCATATTTTGTATTTCTTCCTGGTTCAGTCTTGGAAGGTTATGCCTTGTTAAGAATTTGTCTATTTCTTCCAGGTTGTCCATTTTATTGGCATAGAGTTGCTTGTAGTAGTCTCTTAGGATGCTTTGTATTTCTGTGGTGTTTGTTGTAACTTCTCTTTTTTTATTTCTAATTTTATTGATTTGAGTCCTCTCTATCTTTTTCCTGATGAGTTTGGCTAATGGTTTATCAATTTTGTTTATCTTCTCAAAGAACCAGCTTTTAGTTTTATTGATCTTTGCTATTTTTTTTTTGTTTCTATTTAATTTATTTCTGCTCTAATCTTTATGATTTCTTTCCTTCCGCTAAGTTTAGGCTTTGTTTCTTCTTCTTTCTCTAGTTTCTTCAGGTGTAAGGATAGATTGCTTATTTGAGATTTTTCTTGTTTCTTGAGGTAGGCTTGTATAGCTATAAACTTCCCTCTTAGAACCGCTTTTGCTGCATCCCATAGATTTTGGATCATCATATTTTCATTGTCATTTGTCTCTAGGTATTTTTTGATTTCCTCTTTGATTTCTTCAGTGATCTCTTAGTTATTTAGTAACGTATTGTTTAGACTCCATGTTTTTGTGTTTTTTACGTTTTTTTCCCTGTAATTCATTTCTAATCTCATAGTGTTGTGGTCAGAAAAGATGCTTGATATGATTTCAATTTTCTTAAATTTACTGAGGCTTGATTTGTGACCGAAGATGTGATCTATCCTGGAGAATGTTGCATGTGCACTTGAGAAGAAAGTGTAATCTGCTCTTTTTGGATGGAATGTCCTATAAATATCAATTAAATCTATCTGGTCTATTGTGTCATTTAAAGCTTCTTTTTCCTTATTTATTTTCATTTTCGATGATCTGCCCATTGGTGTAAGTAAGGTGTTAAAGTTCCCTACTATTATTGTGTTATTGTCGATTTCCTCTTTTGTAGCAGTTAGGAGTTGCCTTATGTATTGAGGTGCTCCTATGTTGGGTGCCATATATATTTATAATTGTTCTATCTTCTTCTTGGATTGATCCCCTGATCATTATGTAGTGTCCTTCCTTTTCTCTTGTAACATTCTTTATTTTAAAGTCTATTTTATCTGGTATGAGTATTGCTACTCCAGCTTTCTTTTGATTTCCATTTGGAAATGGAATATCGTTTTCCATTCCCTCACTTTCAGTCTGTAGGCATCCCTAGGTCTGATGTGGGTCTCTTTTAGACAGCATATATATGTCTTGTTTTTGTATCCATTCAGTGAGCCTCTGTCTTTTGGTTGGAGCATTTAATCCATTCACGTTTAAGGTAATTATCAATATGTATGTTCCTATTACCATTTTCTTAATTATTTTGGGGGTTTTTTGGTAGGTCCTTTATTCTCTTGTGTTTCCCAGTTAGAGAAGTTCCTTTAGCATTTGTTGTAGGGCTGGTTTAGTGATGCTGAATTCTCTTAGCTTTTGCTTGTCTGTAAAGCTTTTGATTTCTCCATTGAATCTGAATGTGATCCTTGCTGGGTAGAGTAATCTTGGCTGTAGATTCTTCCCTTTCATCACTTTAAGTATATCATGTCACTCCCTTCTGGCTTGTAGAGTTTCTGCTGAGAAATCAGCTGTTAACCTTATGGGAGTTCCCTTGTATGTTATTTGTCATTTTTCCCTTGCTGCTTTTAATAATTTTTCTTTGTCTTTGATTTTTGCCAGTTTGATTACTATGTGTCTCAGCCTGTTTTTCCCTGGGTTTATCCTGTATGAGACTCTCTGCACTTCCTGGACTTGGGTGGCTATTTCCTTTCCCATGTTAGGGAAGTTTTCAACTATAATCTCTTCAAATATTTTCTCGGGTGCTTTCTCTCTCTCTTCTCCTCTGGAACCCCTATAATGCAAATGTTGTTGCATTTAATGTTTTCTCAGAGGTCTCTTAGGCTGTCTTCATTTCTTTTCATTCTTTTTTCTTTATTCTGTTCTGCATCAGTGAATCCCACCATTCTGTCTTCCAGGTCACTTATCCGTTCTTCTGCCTCAGTTATTCTGCTATTGATTCCTTCTAGTGTCGTTTTCATTTCAGTTACTGTATTGTTCATCTCTGTTTATTCTTTAATTCTCCTAGGTCTTTGTTAAACATTTCTTGCATCTTTTCAATCTTTGCCTCCATTTTTTTCCCAAGGTCCTGGATCATCTTCACTGTCATTTTTCTGAATTCTTTTTCTGGAAGGTTGCCTATCTCCACTTCATTTAGTTGTTTTTCTGGGGTTTTATCTTGTTCCTTCATCTGATACATAGCCCTCTGCCTTTTCATCTTGTCTCTCTTTCTGTGAATGTGGTTTTTGTTCCACAGGCTGCAGGATTGTAGTTCTTCTTGCTTCTGCTGTCTGTCCTCTGCAATGTAAGTTTTAAATAATGTGTTAAATTGTTTATTTAGTGCTTTGTCTTACTGGTTTTAATAAGAATATTGAAGATAATTATGTCGTTAAATATCACAGATGTAACGTGAATGCCTGAGTGAGGAGTCATAGTCTTTTAGGAAGCCATTTATCCTTTTCTCACTATATGGATTTTCACAGAGTCAAATCTCTTATAAAGATCTCTCTCCCCCCAAAATATACATATCCTTATATTTGATTAGGAAGTGATTTCTGTACAAAAGCTACTTCAGATAAAGATGAGTCTAAACAGTTGCCTTAAAACATCAAGGTACCTCGTATTTTTTCTCCTCTGCCATAAGAAGAAATATGAATTCCTACAAACTCTGTTTTAGATAGAAATCAGCTGTGACTCTGTTGTCTTTCCAGGGCATAAAATAAGATACATCTGGCTCTAGGAGAGAAAAAAGAAACTTCCTAGAATTACTGATAGTGCACTGTCAAGATCCAAATTTAGGTACTGAATGAAGCATTCTTACAACACATACCAGTTCCTATCATTTTGTTTTTTTTAAGTGCTGCCAACAAAACTTCTGAAATTTCTGGGCTCCCCTTGTGGCGCATTGGTTAAGAATCTGCCTGCCAATGCAGGGGACACAGGTTCGAGCCCTGGTCCAGGACGATCCCACATGACCCAGAGCAACTAAGCCTGTGTGCCACAACTACTGAGCCTGTGCTCTAGAGCCCATGAGCCACAACTACTGAGCTCACGTGCCACAAGCACTGAAGCGGGTGCGCCTAGAGCCCATGCTCTGCAACAAGAGAAGCCACCACAATGAGAAGCCCACACACTGCAACGAAGAGTAGTCTCTGCTCGCCGCAACTAGAGAAAGCCTGCGCGCAGTTACAAAGACCCAACGTAGCCAAAAACAAATAAATAAACTTATTTTAAAAAAAAAACTTCTGAAATTCCAACCTTTCTTAACATTGAGAAAATATACAAATTACATATAAAGTTGTATAATTAAATTGTATAATAAGTGTTTAGCGGCAGTGAGAAAACTACTGTTGTTTTTTGCTTCTGCCCAGAATAAATAAAAAGAAAAAAAGAAGGGGAGGGGGTTGCTACAGGACAATGTATTAATCTATTTAAATGGAAGCACATGATATTGGAAAATCTTTCCATTTCATAAATTTTGTTAATGCACACTAAATGAGGATACTCATATATGTCCTGAGCAAAATACAGAAAACAAACCTTCACAAAACTCCAGACCATGGAGACTTATCTTTCAGTATTTGTCCCAGTAATTTCATTTCATTTTTCAGGTTATTAATGCTACCTTTTATTAGATATTTGATGCTGAATTTGAATTTGTCCCAATGGCGTCAATCCCATCTTTATCTGGTTGGCAGAAGTAGTTAATATATGGCTTTTTACTCGGGTAAAAGAGAAGATTCAACGCTGTCTGAAGGAGAGGGGCTGGTCTGTGTGGTGGCAACAAAACCCATTCTGATTTAAGTTCTGCAACCCTGGGAACTTAGCAGAATATCCACCCAGCTCAGCCCTAGGAGATCATGACCGAAGCCCATCCATTATGGGAATCCCTACCATCTATTATGTCTATATATCAGTAAGGCTTCTGAATGACAGTTAGTAAATCTCCTTACTTTGCAGCCCTTAGTCCCACGTTAAAAGTGATAAAAATAAACTGGAACTTAATTTCTCTCTCTTCTTTATTTTTTTTATGGCCACACTGCGCAGTAAGCGGGATCTTAGTTTCCCGACTAGGGATGGAACCCGCGTCCCCTGCAGTGGAAGCATGAAATCTTAACCACTGGACCACCAGGGAAGTCCCCCAAGTGGAACTTAATTTCTGTTTAAACACAGTTGCTAGTTTTGTACAGTGTATAATTCTAAGAAAAATAAATGAAGCCTCAATTGAACTAAATATATTAAAACATACACAAGAGTAATTATGATGTATTTTCTGGTATATACTTTTTTATGGTAGCTACTATAAAATTTTAAATCAAATAATTTGTAATACTACGGAAATCAAGGGTTTCTTTACTAATGGAATCGTTATGAAAATAATTAACTATAACAGAATTTGTAAAATGCCTCAAAAGTCAAATGTTGAATTGGACTTCCTTGTCCTATGGCTAGTTCTATTTTAAAAAAAATAAAGTTTTACAAAATGAAAGAGAGAAGTAATAAAGTTTCTCTTTCCAACAGCTCTCAAGCAGACTAACTCATGCTCGTAAAGATATTTCTTAACATAAGCGAACTTTTAAAAAACAATGAACTTTTGTTAATTCTGACCATAAAAATGTCATGTAGCTATGTATTCTCACCTAAAAGTTTTTCAAGAGTCTTGCAAATAAGTCACTCTTAAAAAGTTAACACTAGCCTTTATGAGCTCAATTGCACTTTGGTTTTTTAGAATAGAAAATAGAATACTCTATTAGAATATAGATATTCTAATAGAATAGAATATCTTTATTCTATGTGGAAGTATATTTTTTCCCTGACTTTCTTTCCTCAGCATGTTTTCAAGTTTTCTAGAAATACTATAAAATGAGAATCTGTCACTTCTACACAACATTTAGTTATGCAATCTGGAGTTCAATCCTGTCAATATTGGGAGCAACTCATATAGGTGAATAAATTATTTCCTAGGCACTGTAGGAGTGGTGCCTATTTTTATTTCTATTCTTGAACTCCACTTAAGAGATCTGATATTTTATTATGATTAATGTAACTTCTACCTTGAAGAAAAAGGAAGAAAGCAGGAAATTCACAATATTGAAAAATGCTTAAAAAGATATAGAATATATATTTATATCTATATAATTTTATGAAAGTAAACTTGTTACCCAACTTCCTATGAAAGACAGATGCCAATATATATATATAGGTTATTCATCAGACAGTATATGCTAAAGAGATAAAAATCTCATTTATTGGCCAACATCGTTTCAATTTATTGACATTAACATTAAACTCTTATAAAATTCAATTTGTAATAAATACTGAAAGTGACTTTTGATAGTTATTTAAAAATCATATTAGTAATCAGAGGAAGCACTGATGTTAAGGTGTAAAAATCTACAATTAGATTAATGTCAGAAATAAACTGGGCTTGTGGAAATTAGTGGGATACCATTAGGTATTCATAAGATAATTCAAAAATAAAAACTCTGTGCTTTATAGCTCAGAAAGTGCTTTCACCTGTTTTCTTATGTGTTGAGCCTAGAAAGAATTGTATGTGACTGTATTTTAATTAATGAATTAAATATTCCCTGAATAGTTCACTTGTCTGCATGTAGAACTATTAATATTTTGAAGCCATAAACATAAAATAGAAAGAAAACTAATCACTGGGGGAAAAAAGTAAATGGTAAAAGTGTAAAACATAGATTATTTTTATGTTGGAATGGATTCATGCACATAGTGAATATCATTTGAGAAACCTACTCAATTCCAGGCCGTATTCAAGACTCTGGTTATACAACAGTGAACAAAACAAAGTTAAGCCCTATGTGATTTGATGACCAATTCACTTTGGTTTGCCCAGACTTTTCTGGTTTTAGCAGTGGACATCCTGTATCCCAGAAACCATTTAATTCAAGGCAAACCAGAATGGTTGGTCACCCCCCTCCTACAAAACTTATCATCTGGTAATATCACCTTGATTCCATGATTCATATTAATGTTCTTAGCTCATTGTTAATGGCAATGCCAGATAACATTGGCCATTAATAAGCAGTGGCCAGAACATTTGCTTCTAAGTTGGGCAAGGTCATACAAGAACAAATGCTTGTAATGTCAAATTCCCTACAAAAGTTTCCAGATAGCACTCTGTAGAGTGCAACAGAAGTACAGAAGGCACAACTTGCCCTCCAGGAGGAATTATTGTCAGGGGATGGCAATGATCATGTTACTATAGTTACCTTATCTACACTCATCTTCTCCAGTCCTTACAAAGCCCTATAAAGTAAATACTATCTCCACTTTAGAGATGAAGAAATTAAACTCTTTCCAATGCACAAAAATTAGAAAACTAAGAGTGAAAGAAGAAAATTGTAGTTTACAGGTGATTTAGCAATGACATGTATTATTCAGAATAGAAAATTGTTAACAGTCTCCTCAGAATATTTCACCTCTTATGTTCTAGTAGGTCATGGTCTGGAAAACAGGCTCCTCTTTGGGGATACAATTTGGTAATTGGGTGTTAGTCTTATTTGTCCCTTCGAATGGACTAATGAAATGGGTAGGCCAATGCCTTTGAAGCACTGGATTGGTTAATATGGCAATGTTTGAATATTGACATATTGAATTTCACAGAGGCACTTCAGGTGGAAAGCATTATAGATCAGCTGGCATTCAAAGATGAAAATGAATCAATCAAACTAGTTTTATCATAATCAATCAGGTTTAGGTATTTTATTTTTAAGGTTGCATTATGATTTACTTTTATATTCCAATCAAATGTCATTGATGGATATACTTATGAAAAACACATTAGCTAAAAAATCATGTTCCAATCCCTTTCCACTAAAAAAAATCCCGTTTAACAATCTCAGTTGTTGTACTTACATGAAAAGGTATAAACTGCTTTCATGAAGTCACTTTTATCTTTCTTAGAATACACACACTAAACTGTTTACATGAAAACATATAAACTGTTTTCTTGAAGTCAATATTTATCTTTCGTAGAATACAACACACTAAAGCTGTCTAAACTACTTAAGAGGTAAACACTAGGCAATAATTTTTTGCTTGCGAAGTAGAAAAAAGAGAGAAAAAAACATAAGGCATACCCGCAAAATCTAGAGGCTTAACTTTTGAAAATTGGAGTCTCAAGTGAACAATCCTGAATTTAAAAAAAATAATTAACCAACCAAGTACTCCTGAGAAATTTAAGCATCCATCCTTCAATTTTCATTAGTTATTTTTCATACTTAATAAAAGCATTACCATTAATATACAACGAATGCAGCCAAAGTGAAGATATCAGAAGAAAATAGATGGGTACATGAGAGAATTAATGGTCAATATGGACCAGCACTGAAATACAGTGGGAAAGTTGTCTCGCCATATAAAGGCATGAGTGATAGACTTGAGAATAGGGCCTTAGTTGTAGACTTTTTAACATGGCATGAGTGGTTAGTTTTAAATCTTTGACCCTTTTCAGTATCTTTTCATTCCTAAATACATTTATTTGTTCATTTGTGAACATTCATTGAGTGCTTGCTATCTGCCGGCAATGAGTAAATTTGTCAGAAATATGAAGAATAAGAACGGTCTTTGCCTTCAAGGAGTACTGTGTTACAGTATTGCAAATGTAATATGATGTATTTAATGGAAGAGACAGTGCATACAATATAAGCAGAGATAAAGGCAATAGACCTGGGCAGTGTGGTTGAGGGAGGGGAAATCACATTTGCTTCTTTTATGAAGTGAAGCCTGGGTTGAGCTCTAATAGATGAACAGGAGTTATCCAGGTAGAAGGAGGGGATCCATCAGCTTTTCCATCACAATGTACAGCAAGGTCAAGGAACAAGCAACATCACATATGATGGAAATGCAAGTGGTTTGATGGTGCTGGAGCAAAACAGGGAATTTGGAGATTGCGAAAGACAAACTAAGACAATGATTAAAGACCTTGTAGAGCTTGTTGACCTGTTGAATTTAGCTTATAGATGATGATGAAGTATTAACATTGTCAAGTAACTGAGTGGACTCAGGTTTGAGTTTTGGATAGGTTGCTTGCATGCCAGAAGACGAAAAATTAAGGAGGGTGCTTCATTACTGCAGTGAAGAGAGGATTAATGGAAACTATAGGTGGGATGTGTTGAAGCGTCCAATTAAAAAAACAAAAAAAATCAAGCTGAGTTATCTGGACTTGGTTTCTCGCTGGATGGTGGGAGAGGAGAGGGAGTCCAGATTTCTTAGATTTGTTAACTAGTAGAAATATGGAGGTGGGTGAGGGTTAGAAAATAATGTTTATAGTTAGCAGCTGAGGTAGAACATGCTGTTCTGGGTGGGGAGCGGCTAGGGGAGGAAGGTTATATCTTCACTAAGTGTTAGATATATGAAGTTCGAATACTGTCAAAAACCAAAATCTGCACACTGAATAATGCAAAGTGGAAAGATGAGTTTATTGCAGGGCTTTCAAATTGCAAGCTGGGAAACTCAAGTTCTGAGTTGCGCACAGACTCAGGGATTTTTATGGGGTAAATGTGAAACTTATCTGGCTTTTCTGGCTGATTGGTTGCCTACTGTTCTTTTTATCTTTTTGGATTAGGGTAACTGAGTCACGTGAACAAGTTCAGAGATGGTGTGAACAGACTCAGTGTTTGGAGATTGGCTGGTAATCTCTGCTGACTTCTTAGAATAGACCTGTAAATTTCTGTAAGGTTAGGTTAAGTTTTCTTCATGTGCCTTGTGTTGGCTGTCTCCATTTTGTCCTTGACATAAGTGACTCCCTTTCAGTTTGGTTCTACAATACTGATGAGAAATCCAAGTAGAGTTCTCCAGCAGGAAGGGTTTCTGGACTAGCGATATTTATCTTTCTGTAATCAATATAAAATTTAGAGTGAAAAGTGAGAGAGTGGGACCACCCAGTACTCAGTGGGTAAAGGATAGGACTGTGAGAAATAACAACATTTGACAGGTGTGGCAAGGAAGAGAAAATTATTTATTCAAAAATCCATTAAAGAAATATACCTAGAGTCTTTATGATGTGCCAGGCTCTATGCTAGACCCTGGTGCTATCACTTTGAAGATAAGTCTCAGGCTAAAAAGGGAAGACAAAGGACAAATAATTGTTTAATTACAGTTGTGGTAAGTGCTATCAAGTAAAATTTCAGGATCAGATAATTGAGGGACTTTTTTCTAGCCTGGGAGGCTTCTTTATAGTAGTGTCTTTTAAAGGGAGAAGAGAAGAATGAATTTCTACCATGCAAGGAGGGGTGAAGGCAGAGCCTTTGAAACAGAAATTGGCATGGGTTAAGTTCCTGAGGTTTAAAGAAGCAGATGAACAAGAAGATAAAGAAGAAAAAAATGAAGAAGAGATTTACAAGAGTCAGACAAATAGAGTTTTACAAAGGGCATAAATACAAATATAACCATCTAAGAAATTTAAAAATAGTCACTGAATTTGGGAATTGGGAAGTTAGTGATCGCTCTAGCAAGAAGAGTTTTAGTGAATGATTGTATATGTTGGTGTGAGTGCAGTGAAAAGGGAAGAGGAGGCTGTATTACCATGGAGGGAGAAGATTAACCAGCAGGGCAGGAGGCAATGGCGTAGATTATTTTGAGGGAATTTGAAATGAAAAGTGGTAGTAGAGAGATTCATGGTGATTGATATTAACTAGAAAGAGAAGAAGACAGAGGACAAGGGAAGCTGCTAAAGAATTTAGACTTTATTTCATAGGCAATAAGGTACCCATGGAAAAGAAAAATACATATGGACAGACATTTATATCAGAATGATTAATTTATGAGAATGAAATGGTAAATCAGTGAGGTTATCAATCCCAATCTAGCTAGGCTTGAAGAAATGACAGGAAAATGCCTTAGATTTTAAAAAATTAGCTGTACTTTCTTATCTATATCACATGAGGGGACCACTATTAGTGGGAGATAAAATTTCCTGAGGAATCATGGACTCATGACTTCTATATCCAGACTTGTTTATAATTCACAACATTTTGAGAGAACAAGAAACAGATACTTTTGATAAGTTTCCTGAATAACTAATTAATCCATTTTAGGAGGTTCTTTCATCTCTTGATATACAATGAAGTAATAAAATTTGCACTTAATGGAAGAACAATGGAACATGAAATTCAAAATACTACGGAGTCCATTATGGGAATGAAATTAGGTTATCACCTAACAAATAACTTATTAATTGATGTCATAGTAGCTCAGAGCAAAAGAGCACGGTTGTCATTTTCCAATGTAGTAAGATAAGAATTGTGGTGAATGGGAGGGATGCAGGCTTTTATAGTTGTGAGTAGAATATAGAAGATAATTTCAAAAAAAGGAAGTGGAAGCTCCAATATGAAATGAATGAAACCTCTAGGGACCAGATTGCAGGTAACCATCTTGCTGTGAACACCAAGGCATAGACAAGAAGTACTATAATACACCTCTTCCACCTCAAGGGCCTCTCATTTAATGTTTATTTTCATCACATGTATTATTAATCTAAGGATCTGAAAGCTTTTCAAAATTTGGGGTACTTGTTCCAAGAGAAATGATATTAAATTGGTAAGTAAATGACGATGATTTCTAATTTATTTTCCAGTCAAACATTATCTACAAGTTATCTGTTCATGCTGGCTTAGCAATATACAGCAAGATGTATTTATCACACAATAATAATTGACTTTTGCGTTAATAAGTAACATTTAGAAAAGGAGACTCGGATCCTTTTTGCTGAGTCATGATGCCTGGATTTGCCATGCTTGGGGTGCAGATCAGAGTGAAATATTTCTGTGCTAACCATTAGACCATTAAAAAAATCAAGAATCATGAGCAGGTAACATCACCTGGATCAAGATGATAATTGTTAGAACTGGGGACACAGTAGAGGCAAAAAGGAAAAAGGAGTTTTTAATTAGACATAGGGTCTTTAGAAAAATTACAGCCTCAGTCTATAAACGTAATACTAATGGTTTGAACTCTCCATTAGTTTCTTTATGGTTCTTTGGATGTTTACGAGCATGCATCCATGGAAGTCCATCATCATTTCATTTCATGCCTTCTTAGTGTGTCACAAAATGGAAAATTTAGTGTAGAATTTAGAGGGATTCCCTGCCTGGAGTTGATGATCTTTACTTTCCATATTTTAATTGATTAATTAAGGTTCATTAAGCATTTAAACTCTGTATCCAATGAAACAAATATATGTATTAAGTTTTTCTTTTTACCGTTTATCTTTTTATTCATTGATCCTAAAAACATGACCACAAACATGTTTGCAAAACAAATGCTTTTTATGGTTCTTTATCTTATGTGATACCTGGAAATTTTTGTCCAGCTATTCCATGGCTATGGAAAATGTCTTACATTTTAAAATATTTGTTTTATAAGCTTCCTTTAAGCATTTGGCACAAGTATTATTATTTAACCATACTTTCCTTGGATCAAGTCGCCTTGTATTAGATTTACCCATTTGTCCTTGAGTTCCAGTCAAGAAAGTTATGGAATCGAAATATCAGCCTAAAGGAGAATGACAGAATATCATCAAACCATTGCATCTGTTCTAGTTGCAACTATACAGGTCTTCAATTTCAAATATTTTTATTTTCTTAGTAGCCACCCAATCACTGGTTATAATATTTTAGCTTTTATTTTTGGGTTCCAAATTTCCATACATTTTTTACTTCTTTTCAATTGCAAGACTCTAATATTTGTGTGCGTGTGTGTGTGTGAGTGTAAATCCATGTGCTGCTTTCCCATGCCCATATTCTTCTTTCTTTTTTTGCTAAGGGACAGAAAGTTTTAGTGAATGCATAGAAGAGTTGTTTTCCTCTTCTAGCAGTTTCATAGCTTAAACTCCTCAGAGGAGAAAGCTGAATAGTGTGTTTTTACTTCTTTATCGATTAGTGTACTGGTTTCAGACAAATTCAAAATAGTGAAGATACGATGGTTTTGACTTTAAAGCTACATTATTTTACATATATTTTCTTTTATTTTTCTTTTCCTTCTGAGAAAAACAGTTCTTTCCCAATATGTCATTTGTGTATCTACATTATTGATAAAAATAATTAATATTATTATGCTTTTAATAAAAATTTTAATAGCTAACGTTTATTGAATTCTCAGTTCAGACCACTCAGGTTCACAAATTTGATTTTGTATTCCTCAACTTTCCCAATTGCCTCCATTATTAAGACTAAGTGATATGTTTTATTGTTTGTTTGTTTTGAGAAAAATAAGGGATGAGTTGGAAGATTCCACCCCAGAAAGGGAAAACTAGAACCAGAATTGTGTATCCTTTTTATTCCTCTTGTCCCAATTCCTATTTTGGGGAATAGGCACTCTACCACTACATTTGTTGTTTACATAAAAAAGACTGCTTTATTAAATCCTGTTTGATAAATAAGTTCCTCAAAGAAAGCAGTTAATAATATAATTTAATTTCACTCAGCCTCTCTTTTACGGGTCCATAAAAGGGAATATGCCCCACAAAAGTTAATCACACACAAAAACTCTGGTCCTAAACCATTTCTGTGTCTTGGAAATGCGTTTCAGCATTACAGAACCCTTTCAGTGACCTGAAATTGAGACTTTGAAAATGTGGCCCTGAAGAAATCCATTAGGGATGTAAAAGGAATAATTTAAAAAGCAGAGTTTATGATTTTGCAAAGTCTATGCCAAGTCCTTCTCTCTTCTTGATACTTCTAAGGACTAGCTTACTCTACAGAGCTGAGTTAATTTGGGCTCTTGGGATCTCACCTCCTGGCCTCAATCATATTTCTGTCAAGCAGTGTGTTTTCAGTCTGAAGACATTTAGAAAATGTCTAACATGATGCAGTTTTAGAATTTTGAGTTCACTGTGTTTTTCTCTAAATTCTGGAGGTGTGGTCCTTGAGAAATGGAAAATTTGATTACATTATACTAAAACACAAAGTTGTCACAAATGAAAATGCAAAGCATTTTGAAGTACAAGGAGTGTGCCAGTTACCAAACACCATAGAAATGTGTCAGTTAATTTTAAAGGAAACTTTTGCAAAACTTAGCTATTTTTGTTTCGTGGCTTCAAACTCTTACATATAATTTGTGGTTAGTGTTGCCCAAACAGTCTCCCTACTCTTTACTCAGTTTTTAAGGGGTTAGAAGCGACCTTAAAAGCCCCACACTTATTTTAAATGTGGCCTCTTTTCTGCCAAATTTCCTTTTAGCATTATCCCATCCTTTGATTTTTCTAAAATATGCTAGCAGAAAGTTTTGGAAATCTCAAATCAACTGACCAGAAAGCAACAGGTTCATCAGAAATCTTGCCAACTGTGTAGAATCAATCTCCAATTCAGTGATGTGGGTCCAAGAGGCAGAATTTCACTTTCAAAAAAGTTTATTTGAATCAGGGTCAGTAAACTACTACCCACCTGTCAATGAGCACTGCTAGCAAATAAAATTTAACGGAACACAGAGAAGCCCATCAATTTATGTATTTATTGTCTATGATTGCTCTTACACTACAATGATAGAGTTTAATTGCAGATGAGACCATATGGAACAAAAAGTCTAAAATAGTTACCATTTGACTCTTCACAGATAGTTTGCCAACCCCTGGTGTAGGACATAGAAACTAGTCTCTGCAAGCATAAGCAATCACTTATGTGGTATTAAATAAATTGTAATAGTTTGACTCTGAAGTCCCATATCTGCATTGTTTAGAACTTTCTTTCACTATCCGATTTCTACACTGCCCATTAGTATATTACAGGTTGAAACAGCATTCTATTTATGCATAAGTAAAATTTTGCATTGGACCCTTGCCCATGACTGAAAATAATGTCTTTGAGATGCCTTTAGTGCTTCACTGGTTGCAGAATTTATTACCACCTTCAATGTTTTTCACTGCTTCAAAGGGAATTAACAAGAATCTCATTATCAAAAGAAAACAAGCAAATAGGTTTTGATCAAGAAGGCTTTCCTTTTCTAAAGAAAGGAATAAAGCCAATGCCTCTTAAATGTGAGTATTCCCTAGAAACTTTCATACTATTCTATGCTGAGCTTATGTGTTGATTAGACGCTTCAGTTAAATGCTATTTTCTTGAAGAAATATTTACTTTGCTGTGTTGATGATTCCTTTTCAACTAGAATTATTAGGGGGATATAGTTAGGCCTAAAAATAAAAAACGACAGGTGTTCAGGCAACCATGACAAATTTAAATGGCTTGATTACTTCCCTGTGGTAGATGATTTGTTTTATTGTCTGAAATAACACAATTACATTGCATTCTACTTCCATCTATAGTTACATCAAAGAGAAGATAAAAGAATAAATTAAGCTGGTTTCAAGTACATTTTGGATAATAATTGCAGAGCAATTGAAAGTTGGCAGGCCAGTTGAAATGTGCCCCAAATTCACTAAATCTAATATCTAACATTTTGAGGATTCTGACTTGACATATATTTCAACTTTCAATCTATCTTCCAAGTGCTTTGGAGCAAGTTCCAAATCTCCTTGTGGAATAATGAACTTCTTGGCCTAGTAATCCAAGATAAGAAAAGCTCCTATCCAGATCATTTTCCCATAAAGATTCTATCCATAGCCTCTGCTTCCCACTTAACTGTCTAACTAACTCAGCCTTTCTCAATTCTGACTACATTAGAAGCTCCTTGGAAGATTTTTTTAAATAGCGATATTCAAGCTCCATGTGTATTTCAGAGATTCTAATTGAACTGATCTAGGGTGGAGTCAAAGCGGCTTTTTTTTTTTTAAAGATCCCCTTATAGTTCTGATATACACTAGAGTTGGAAACTGCCAATCTAAATGCTTTAGTAACCACAGGCAGATTTATCCTATGTAATGGCAAACCCTACAGACTGTCAGTAGAAGCAAAGAATAAAGTTTCTGATGGAGGTTAAAATGGACTTGAAGTGGCAAAACTGCATGAAAACTTTGTTTTTAACACGGCATGGAATCAGATGACTAGAACTTACTTCCCGGATTAATAATAATACCATACATATATATGGTACACCGTTTGCCATGTGACTTCATTTTCGACCAATACTTGCTGACGGCCGAATGGATATAAATGTGTATCCATATAAACTGACTACTTGTGCAAGGCATAGTATTAGTTGTCAACTATGTACTTTTATCATAAGAATGAGTTTAAACGGCCAACATAATTCCTGAGGCTCAAAGGAGTTAATACATTTCAAATTGTGAGTATAGATGGGACCTGGGATGTAGGAATAAAGAAAGTTGTGATTTCCCATCAGTGGACATTTTTAAGGATGCGGCAGTCACATGCCTTATTTGGGATAAGAAAGATAGAAGCTTCACAGAAGACAGGAAGTTGAATTTCATGGATAACCAGTCAAGGGTTCCTCCTATCATATATCTCTCCTTGGACAGAGGAAGATAAGTGGAGGGGGGGCAGAATGAAGAGCTTCACCTCCAGCTTTAGCAAGATGGGGTAAGTTTGTGATTCTGCCCCTGAGCGTTTCTATTGAAACCTATGGTGAAAATAACATCTTAAGGTGATCACAGGCTAGAGGATGAAAATAGGAACACCTCAAAATAGCTTTATTCTTTTTCAAATGTAATTAAATGTGTTCTAACACCTCAATATTTTTATTGTCCTTTTTTTATCAGAAAATCATTCAATCTATATATCTTCAAAATATTATATTTTATGTCACATATTTATTTCACTATCAGTGTTGACATTTCTTACATGCTTAATCCTGTTAGTATTCTTCTCTTCTTCCTTTCTTCTTTTTCTTCTTTGTTTTCTTTTTCATCTCCTTTTCTTCTTTCTTCTTTGTTTTCTTTTTCATCTCCTTTTCTTCTTTCTTCTTTGTTTTCTTTTTTAAACTACAAAATCAACATATACCCTTTTAATAGGAAAAACATTACAATACAAAATTATGTGAAGATGACACTACTCATGTGTCCCAGGTAACCAACATAAAATCTGATATTTATTTTTCCCATGGTTAGTCTGCTTAAGCTGCTTAATATATATCTATATAATAAACTATTTTACTATTTTACTATATAATAGTATATATTATATATGTGTTTTCTTCAGGAGAAAGAATATTTCCTAGAGCTGCAACTAAGTAAGCAGCTTTATAGTGAAGTCCTTATAAATTTAAGTCCCTAGATTTAAAATGCCTGTTTGAATCTTGCCTCCACCAATCACTAGAAAGGAAACAATTTAAGCTCTGAAGCCTCAGTTTATTCATCTGTAAAATGAGAATAATAGGCTAACTACACCATGAAGTAGTTGTGAGGCATTATGTGAGGTAATATATGTATGTAAAGTATTAGGATGGGGGTCTGACAGCTAGACAATTACCAATAAAGTATGGTAATTATCTATTAGTGGTCAACTATTATACTGATCAACTTACACATTTTAGAAAAGAGAAAATCCATAAGTTGTTTGTCTCCAATCTGCGCAAGAGATATTTTCCAGTGTCCTAAGATAGGACAGCCTACAGCAAGACCCCACAGAAGCCAAGTGAGGCCAGAGCTGTCACAGATTTATTTTAGGGAATTGCTTCGCCTAAGTTGGGTGTGATTGGATATTTTAAAATCATTTCATAGAAACGAATATTCAAACCAAAGATAAGTATTGGTGCCAATGGAATTACTCAGTGATTATTTTTTGGATGTTTTGTTTACAGGGGAGGGGTTGTGTGTGGGTAGGTGAGGTCAGGCTTGTAGCTCACCTGAGTAAATAAGCAGATCCACTGAAAAGCAATAATTTTTCATTTTCTTAAGCCCTTTCCTGAGAAAAGCTTATACTTTACCCTTTAGGAGAGAGAGGCACCCGTTGTTAAAGCACTAGTTAGTCTGTTTGATGTGGCTAGGTGTGTATCCTATCCTCAATGCTAAATATAGAATAGGTTCTTAACAAACATGGAGGAATGGGTAGATGGACAGTAGGATGAATGGATGGATGAATAAAAGGCATGGTCCTCCCACTCTACTTCTGCTTTCTACTGGAAACAAAAACAAAAATTCAAGAAAGCTCACAGAAGGTTGTGCTTAAAAAAGCATGTCTTTGGGGTCAGTCAGAATGTCTCTACAAAATTCTCATTCTTGTATTGACTCTAAGTTTTCGCATCTCCTTATTGGGGCTTATATTCCCTCAATGATATGATGCATGGATTACTTGAGGAAATGTGTGTGTGAAAAAATATTTTCCCATATAATAATTATTATTAACTGGGTAGTTTTGTTAAAAAGAAATGGACAGGTATGATGCACTAAGACTCCCAGAATGTGATGGCTTAGGGATAGTCATGCTGAAGCTTCATCCCTTTCTCTTCTCTCTTCCCTGTTCCATCAAGCTCTTCCAGGGACCACGAAGACAATAAACCTCCTAAGTCCACCATGCTGCATCTTGGCCCTCCCTCAGGCCTTGAGGCATGCCATATTCTGCCTTAAGTTGGCCCAGGGATGTTTGGGTAGGGAAATCTGGGGTTCTGGCTAACTGGAGTATGGATTAGAATGTGGGTGCAGACTTTAATGGTCATGCTCTCTTGAACGTGTTCCCTGTGACTTCCTTACTCCATGGGAAAGCAGAGTCAGATGGCCAGAGTGAGCCTCTAAATGCATGGAACCCTGGCATGTGCTCCTCTCGAGGTTGGTACTGTATAGTGCAATGGAAAGAACATTGGCATTGAAGTCAGCGGTAGGTTCCAATCTCAATGCTGCCTCTCATTAACATTCTGACTCTAGTCAAGTTACCCAAACTCTATGAATGTAGTTTTCTATCTGCCAACTTTCCTATGAGTTTGTTGTGAGTTGTAATCTGATAATGAATGCAAAGCGTTAGCACAGTACTGTACGTCCAGTAAACATTTTTAAAATGTGAGTTCCTTTTACTATTGTGCAATTATAAATATTTAGTAAATACCTGTAAAACGTCCAGTCTTGTGCCAGGTGCAAAATAGTATACAGAGTATTATAAAAGAGTAGTTGGTAGCTTTAAAACAATAGAGAGTGCCTGACGTGTGCTGGGCTAAGCATTTCACCTAAATGATGTCCAATCAACCCTATGAGTTAAGTGCATTTGTATTCATTTTACAGAGGAGCAGACTGTATGGACATATGGTTGAGTTAGAAAGTAATAGAGCTGGGACCAAAATCCAGGTCTAATTCCATATTCTATGCTTCTAACCATTCATAACCTCAAGGAGTTTGGCATAGCGAGACTAACACAAAGCAAATCACCAAGAGAGCATTCAACAATTATGAAATTTCGTATAGCAAAACCCAGCTATCAATTATTAGCATTTGATGACAATAGAGGCTTATTAGAAGGCATTATTTTCCATTTAAAATATAGGTTTTCTGGAATGGATTCCATCCCCAATATAATTAGCTCATGGCTATTGTGAAGGCATTGCCAAACTCTATTAACCTTTTAAGTGTTGAATCTGGGCTTAGCTGTACACAGACACATTATGCAGGAGACTAAACCCAGCACTGCCATGTCAACATGAACGCTAACGATCACAACCTAGAGGGTACTTATTTAAATGAAGATCCCAAGGCCCCACCTAAGTATAATGAATCAGATTCTCTGGCTGTACGGCCCAGGAATCTGAATTTTAACAAGCAGTCCAGGATAGTTCTTAGACTTGCTTGTCTTTGATCTTTTAGTCTTTCTCTCATTTAATTTGTGTAGGGGATGAGCCAATTTGTTTTTTTAAAATTGTTTCCTAGGTGATTTTAATTTTGCAGCCATGGTTGAGAATTCCCGTCCAGAGAAATGTTTCTCTTTAGAATGGGAAGATCTCAGGTAGAATGAAGTTAAAGTAAAAGGTTGCTTGGATATAATCAGCGAGTCTATTCATTAAAGCTTAGATGTTTACTAAGCGCCAGGCCCCGTGCATGAAATTGGGCATCACGAAAAAGGAGCAGTGCATCTGCTTTCGCATACTGTGAAGGTGATAGAAGAGGCTTGTGAATAACTAACAAGTAACAAAATGATACAAAATTGAATTAGCTACCTGTGTTCATAGAGGGAAGTCCTTATTTTTAAAAGGGGTGAGGGCAAGTTAGTTATGCCATTACAAATCCAAAGCCCTAAGGATAAAAGTTTAGGACACAGAAACAGTAGTGGTACTCTGATTTTCAATAGATCTGTCAATGGATTTATTAATTCTTGACATTAATAACTTTAATTTTTTGTTGATTTTATTTTATTGACTAGAAAACTTTACTCACACTCCCCTGCATGATTCCCCGTAGGCAGCTTAAATTAAGGGGCTTCTTCCATTTTTATGATGATATGAACAGAAAGTTCTTCAAGAACCTTAGCGTTCAAGGCTGAAAGTATATAAGCCCTGCATTTGACTGGTTTCGTCTTGTTGCTTCTCACTTTTTAATCAATCGATACCTAGTTTAGATTGGTATCTGGCTGAGTTGGGACATGTTTGATTTTAGAACCAGGGTCCAATAATAAATAACTATCCCACGATGCCTTTTAGGTTTTATCTAGGTGAAAAAATCTCTTTTATCATCAAGGATTCTTTGATATAATTGACCCTCTGGTCTTTTAATGTGCCAAGTGCTCAGAGTGGTAGATTGTCTTAACAATCTGCAAGTCCAGTTTTGGCTTTGTATGTGTATGTAGTTCCCTGTTGCCTCAATGACTTTTAGGCAGCTGGGAACTACATACACATACAAATCAAGACTCCAGTTCCTTCCATTATATTCTCAAATCGCTGTCAGCACAAATCAGCTCATACGACATTGGTTCTAGATCTGTTCCTTGTAGTCTTTTTTTTTTTTTCTGTATCATACAACTCTCTTTTATACATTTTGTCATGGCTAACAAAATAATCACTTTTAATTTTCAGAAGTCCTTTATACATTTTTAACAATAATTACAAAAATAATGAATATACACTATAGACTAGTGTATACAAGGTATGCAGATACAGCTGTAAAAATACATAGAGATGTGGTCTAGTGGGGGATGCTGCTGATGTCCATATCAGGAAAAATATACAGCAAAGGCTTCTCATACTTAGGGCGACAGACGAGACTGGAGAAAATACTTCAAGAATGATAGGTTGAGGGCTTCCCTGGTGGCGCAGTGGTTGAGAGTCCACCTGCCGATGCAGGGGACACAGGTTCATGCCCCGGTCCCGGAAGATCCCACATGCCGCGAAGCGGCTGAACCCGTGAGCCATGGCCGCTGAGCCTGCGCATCCAGAGCCTGTGCTCCGCAATGGAAGAGGTCGCAAGAGTGACAGGCCTGCGTACCACAAAAAAAAGAAAAAAAAAGAATAATAGGTTGAGATAAGATGGTGGCCATTTAGAGCACTGGAGTGGGAATGGAAAGAAGTGGATGGATTCAAGAGATTGTTAGGTTTTCAACAAGATATAGTGTTGGATATATTTTAGGTATACAAGAGAAAGAAAAAAATGGTTAAACCTAATCTCTAACTTGGGGATATTACTGCGATGTGGTTCCCTTCCCTGATTTAGAGAACAAAGAAGAAGAAATAGGTTTGGGTGGTAGAGAAGGTGGAAATTCTTTGGGGTCTCTTTGCATTTGAAAAACGGTGAGACATTAAACTGAAGAAGACCAGTAAACATTTGAAAACATGGTCTGGAGCTCAGTTGGGAAAACTGGGCTAACAATAGGGTTGTGAAAGTCTCCAGCATAATGTTACTAATTGATGGCATCGGATTGGATGAGATTTCAGGTAGCAGGATCCGCCCCAGGCAGAGGCATGCCAGCGTAGAGTATTTTTACAATGTGGTAGGTAACCAAGGAGGAGACTGGAGAGGGACCAGCTTATGCAGAGCTTTGAAATCAGCGTTAAGAGGTTTGAACCATTTTCCTTTATGAATTGGAAGCATCTACTTATTTGTTTGTTTTTAATTACACGTATATTGTAGATCTGCAGTTTGTGAGTATGTGGTGTGTGTGTTATTGTGTGGTATTGCGGATTTCTGCTCTTGCTTATGAGTCAAAGAGGCAGATAATGGTAAAATTTTAGGCAAGAGATATAAAAGACTCTAAATTTAGTGGTTATGGGACGTGGTGAGGAAACACTAGTACTGCAATCTCCTGCATTTGACTAAATGCCTATGTTTGTTTTGGATAGTAATAAGAGGGAAGGAAGAATCCTACTTAGCAGCTAAATTATGTAGGTGGAACAAAACAGTTGCAGTGAGGCGTTCCTTCCCTTAGAAAGACTGGATCAAATTTGTATTCTCTTTTGATGGTTCAAATGTCTGAATAAGCTCACTGAACAGTGTTTTTCTAATTATTGACTGTTTCATCGAAAGTGGTCATTTTCAAAACAAACCCTGTCACTAGGTTTGAAGCAAACATTTGCAAATGCAGTGATTAAATGGCATCATAATAATGAATAATTACATTTTCCTTTAGCTCACGAAGACAAAATTGCATTTTAAATTATGTTGTAATGTACAAGATACATTTTTTTCTTTAGATACAATCTTCTTTTTTTTCCTTTAAGCAAATAAATTCCAGTAGTATACAAGTGACTTGTTCTAAATAGAAGTCTCAGAAATAGGGGTCAATTACCAGGGCAATTGCTAAGAAAACAAAGAGGTAGGGATAATCCAACAGAGCCAACCACAAAATATGCTTAGGGTCTTTAGATTTGGTAATACGGGAATGGTTACTACTTTGAATAAGTGAAAACAGTGATTCCAGGAGGACACTGATTTGGGCAAGAAAATTGAAAAAATTGGAAAAAACCTTCTGCCCCAGGTTTTTGCTTCTCAAAATTATTGTGCTCTTTTTTAAACTTTATTCTTTCATTTTAAACTTTTGATTTTGAAACAATTTCATATAAAATATCATAAAAAATAGAACAAGGGGTTCTCATCTACCCTTTACCCAGTTTTCCCAAATGATAGTATTTTATGTAAACACAATGGTCAGAAACTTATGAAATTAACATTTCTTCAATACTATTTCAAATTTTGTCAAATATCTCAGTAATTTCTTTTCTTTTTTCCTTTTTAAAGTGGATCCAGTTCAGGACCCCACATTACATTTAGTTTTCACATCTCCTTAGTATCTCTTTTAATCTAGGAGAGTTCCTCAGTCTCTCTTTGTCTTTCATAACCTGTATATTTTTAACTGGTCAGAAATTTTGTAAAATGTTTCAGTTTGAGTCTGATGTTTTTTCATGAGTAAATTCAAGTTATGAATTTTTGGCAAAAATATACCACAGAATGATGTGTGACCTTAAATGTTGGGGCTTCTGATGGATCCCATTTATTAATAATGATTAATTATTCTCTTTACTGTCAGATTTTTTTTAAGTGGAGAAATAGAATTTGGAGTTACATAGGGATTAAAATATATGCTTTATTATTTATAAAGCTGGATTAGGTAATAGACCTTAAACTTGAGTCCTCTCTCTCCTAAATTGAACTACTCACTCAAGCAAAAGCAGACCCAGTAGACAAAACTACAGGATTCCCCTTGCAGAGGTGGGGACTGTTTAGGTATCCTTATTCAATGGAGGAGAGAAAACTCACATTATACTTGCCCAGTTAAACCCATGGGTCAATACAAGTTACACCATGGTAGTCAGCAGGAATGTTCACCAAGTACAATTTTTTCGCTTTTAGGCACATGGTAAAATTGCACTTTTCTGCCCCCATAGGGCTAGATATAGCTTTAGCCAACAGCATGTGAGAGAAAGTGCCATTTCTTAAAGGAAAATTCCTTATCCTCTGACACAGAGATAGTAACTACCGGGTTAACCTGGGTCCCTGAATGGAGCGGGTATGGGAGAGAGCTGCCATCTGATCTGAAACAGTCATGTAGGATGAGTGAAAACAGAAACCTTTGATGGCTTAAACCTCTGAGGTTCAGGGTAAGGATGTGGATTGCTAGTGTAATGTGGGCTAGACTCTGATAAATAACAGAAATCTTCCCCATCTTCTCAACAAGATAAACCAATTTCCAGACTATAGGAAGTAGTTTTCTCCCCAACTAAAGGAAGAAAAGCATTGATAGAAGTTCTAATTCTATGGGACAGAAGGAACTTTGAAAGAAAGGTGTTAATCCTTTCTCCAGGAGACAATAATGATACATAATAATAATTATAGTATAAAAAAATAACATCAATGCAGCTAACGTTGTAGTGTGCCTATTATGTACCATTAACCGAGGAATTTTACATGCATTATCTCTTTCAATTCTCCCAAGAACCTTATGAGATAGCTCGTTATCTCTTGATTTTGTTAAGAGCTGAGGTTTAAAGATGTTAACTCTCTTACCCAAAGACTCAGATAATAAGGGGTGAAACTGGAATTCAAATCCAGCTCTATTTGACTACACAGCCTAAGCTTTTATTCACTGTTCTGTACATTAAAAAAAAAAAAAAAATATATATATATATATATGTGTGTGTGTGTGTGTGTGTATGGGGCGGTCAGTTGGTGTGAAACATTTGCATTATTAGCACCTGGGATGTTTTCTTTTAAGCTTTTCTTTAAAAATGTCATAGAAGAATTATATGATTGCCCATGACACTTGAAAATAGAATTTCTGTGAAACATTAGGTAATGTATTTATTTCCTAGGGCTACTGTAAAAATTACCACAAAGTTAGTGGCCTAAAACAAGAGAAATTTATTCTTTCACATTTCTGGAAGCTAGAGGTTCAAAATCAAGGTACCTCCAATGCCACACTCCCTTTGAGGAGCATGGAAAAATCCTTCCTTGATTCTTTCTAGCTTCTGGTTGTTTCCAACAATCTTTGGTGTTCCTTGCCTGTAGCTGCTTCACTCCAATTTCTGCCTCTGTCTTCACGTGACGTTCTTCTCTCTGTGTGTCTTTGTATGTCTTTTCCTCTTTTTATAAGGACACCAGTGATCAGATTTAGGGCTCACCTAAAATAATACCAGCTATCGTTATTCTTATTTTTACACTAGAGTCTGACTTCCCAAGCTTCTATTGGTGGCTACTTTAGGACAAAGTAGACCATGGGAAAAACTTCTGTTTTATTCATTGTGGTGGGCTGAATAGTGTACTCTAAATAAAACAGGCTCACCCAGAACCTCAGAATGTGACCTTATTTGGAATATGGTCTTTGCAGTCGTAAAACAATTATTGTGGGGCTTCCCTGGTGGCGCAGTGGTTGAAAATCTGCCTGCCAATGCAGGGGACATGGGTTCAATCCCTGATCTGGGAAGATCGCACATGCTGCAGAGCAACTAAGCCCCGTGCGCTACAACTACTGAGCCTGTGCTCTAGAGCCCACGAGCCACAACTCCTGAGCCCGCGTCCTGCAACTGCTGAAGCCCACGGGCCTAGAACCCATGTTCTGCAACAAGAGAAGCCACCGCAGTAAGAAGCCCACGCACCTCAACAAAGGGTAGCCCCTGCTCGCTGCAACTAGAGAAAGCCCGTGCGCAGCAACAAGGACATAACACAGCCAAAAATAAATAAATAAAATAAATTTATTTTAAAAAGTTATTGTGGAATTCTCTTAGGAGTCATTATTTGTAGATTTTGGATGTTGAGGCAAATCTATTGCTTTGAGACATTTTAGAATGACTCAGGCTGTCTCAGAGGGCATTGCAAAAAAATGCTAAGATTCTGTAAAATATGTAAATTTGCTTTGGGATGACTTTGTCATATGTAAATGCTATAATGGAGATGCAATGGCAACGTTAAAAGATGAGAAGACGGTGATTTTTTTTGTTAACTTTTAACTGAAACATTATTTTTTAATACTTTTTTGTTATCAATATAGGCAACAAACCTATTATTTATTATCTGTAACTTAGTTGATAAATCACAGAAGTATTAGTGACACAGGTCATTTGTAAACTATGTAACTAACAGATATCTTCATATACCATTACAGTAGTTGTAGATATCTCTCCAAAACATTTATACTCATCACCGCTTCAAGCTTAACAGTTGTTTTGAGATCTAGGGCCAGATATTGTTGTTTAAGATGCTCATGAAGAAGCTTAGATTTTTCTAGACCCTAAGAAACTTAGGTTATTCCTGATATTTGATTAACTGAATTTCAATACATTTGGTCTCCTTGTGCAAAAAATGACATCATTCAGAATTTTCAGGAGAGGGTAAAAAACATAGAAACTGAAATTGTAAAAAGACTGGAAACCTCTCACTAACTTTTAGAAATCTTTAGGCATATTCTTGTTCATATTCCTGGTGCGTACTTTTTTCATATACATGTAATGAGTGCTTATTCATTATGGTACCCTATGCAAGAAGCCAAGGAGGATACAAATGCGGATGAAGGAGTCTTTCCTACCTTAATTGGAGTGGCATGAGGATATAAAAAATACTAACAAAGGATCACACATATTCAACAGAGGTGGGATACAACATTTTAAGAAAAATAGTAATATGTTAACAAAGAGATTCACGTGTGAGATTCCCAGGTAGAATTTTCACAGGCAAAAGAGTTAAGGGAGGACTTTCTAGATAGAGAATGTATTGTGAACAAAAGCACTAATGTTGGAATGTTAAGGGGGTTTTGCCACAGTTTGGTCTCTGTGTTTGGCAGCATTTTGGAGATGCTGCTGGAAAGGTAGTTCAACAATGTCTCAGAGGAACTGAATGCAAAGGGAAGAAATGCATCCTTAATTTGGTAGGTATTGAAGATTTGTGAAGTATGTGAGCAGATTATCATCAGAGCTATAATTTAAGAAGATTAATCTGGTTGCAGGATGTTGCCTTGGAGAGAGAGAAGGCGGTAGACCAGTGAGAAGGCTATTATAATGACAAAGTAGAGATGTTATAAAGTCCTGAATGGATAATGTAGGTGAAAATGAACACAATATGGAGGACTCGGAGAGTATACAGTAGTCCCTCCTTATTCAAAAGGGATATGTTCCATGACCCCCAGTGGATGCCTGAAATTGTGGATAGTCCCAAACCCTAGATATACTATTTTTTTTCCTATACATACTTACCCATGGCAAAATTTAATTTATAAGTTAGGCACGATGAGATAAATGACAATAATAATAAAATAGAACAATTATAGCAATTCACTGTAATAACTGTAATAAAGTTATGTGAGTATGTGTGTGGCTCTCTCTAAATATTCTACAAATGTAATGACTTTTCCATCTAACTAAGTACTTATCACAGATAAGTGATAACATATGGCCATAACATATACAGTTTGAAGTGCAACAGCAAAACTAGAATGAATGATTTTGCTTCACAGTTTCATGAATAGAAGATTCATTCTTACCATAGATCTTAGCAACCTCAGCATACAATTTTTTCTTCTTTATTAAGTTGAGAACTTTTACCTTTTCACTTAAAGGGAGCACTTTACAGCTTCTCTTTGGAGTATCTGAGTTGCCAACATTACTGCCATTGTGGTTTGGGGACATTACTAAGTAAAATAAGGATTACTTGAATACAAGCACCACAATACCACAATAGTTAATCTGAAAACCAAGCCAGCTACTAAGTGACTAATGGGCAGGATATGCTGGACAAAGGGATGATTCCTGTCCTGAGCAGGTTGGATTAGGACAGTGCCAGATTTCATCATGTTACTCAGAACGGCACCCAATTTAAAACTCATGAATTGCTTATTTCTGGAAATCCCCATTTAATATTTTCAGACCGTGGTTGACCATGGGTAACTGAAAGTGCAGAAGCAAAATTGCAGAAAAGGGGGGACTGCTGTAGAATTTTGTGAATTTAGTGATTAGATAGTGGAAGTGCAGGTGGGATCAAATCTGTGTGGCTTGTGCTATTAACAGGCATTTTAAGGGAAGGTGACAAATTCTGTTTTGGACATGATGGGTTTATGGTGTCAGTGGCCTTTGGCCAAGATTTCCAAATGGAGATATCAAGCTGTCAATTAGAAATGAGGTCTGAGTTTCCAAAGAGGGGCTGATATCAAGAAAGACAGATGCAAAAGTCCAGAGATGTAGACTTTGAATTTATAAACAGCCCCCATTCTGATCATCAGGCTTTCAACTTGATTAAAATGTTGTGAAGACTTGGTTTCTTTCAATTTGCTGTGCTTGCTGGTCATGTATATTTGTGGTCTCTTCACAGCTTGGATGTGGTTTAATAAGAACCAATATTGCATTATTCTAGTATGACCAGGGTTAGGAAGTATGTTCAGCAGATCTGTTCTTGGGCAATTTTCCCATCCAATTTGCGAATCAAGAAGTTCCTATTTCTTTTCTAAACTTTAGGTGTTCATCGTAGCAAACAGAAATAGATACACTGCCTGTTAATCTTCATACTCCACTCAGCTGTTCTTTCTTCCTCAGAGCAAAATGATTTAGGGTAGTAATATGAAAGGAAATGAACTAACATGATATAAAAAATGGTGCATAACTTGGAACCTTAACTAAGTTCAGAGTTGCTCCTGATTACTTTCCGATCTCATTCTTTATTTGCAAATGCCACTGCCTCATGGCCACTGAGTTCTTATTATATTATTGCATCATTAATCATTATAGGAATCCCAATATAGCTCTAGGATAAACACAAGCATGCTCTATCTTTCACTTGTGTCTTACAATGCCTCTCCTTTCCTTCATTATCATATTGGAGATTGCATTTAAATAGCCAATTGTTTCTGAAATATTTTTAAAGTGCTTTATGATCACTGATGTGAGACTCTCTGGGAAGAAAAGCAACAAATATTTGGAATTGCATTGGAAGGTGAGTTTCCAGTTAGGAATAGAAAACCTCATATCCATTTGAATGGGGGAAGATTCAGTAGGTTAAATGAAATCAGGTTTGTGTTTAACAAAGCAGCGAAAAGAGTGATATCCCAATAGAAAATAAAGTTTATTATTAAATGAAGTCTTCTGGTCACTTACGCACTTCAAGTGTAAGAAAATTAATACTTTACAAATCTGACCTGACCCCCTCCAAAAAAAAAAAAAAAAAAACCAGTAAACAAATACTTATTGAGAGTGTGCTATATACTAGGTACTATATTAGGCGCGTGAGATAGATCAGCAAACAAACCAGGCAAAGATCATTTTTATTAGGGGAAACAGGCACCAAACTATAGATAAAATGAATAAATATTTTATATATTAAAATCTAAGAAATACCTTAGAAGAAAAAAATATAGAACAGGGAAAACAGGATCTATCATGAGATAATGGCAGAAAAGTCGTCATTTTAAATGGTTTGATCCAGGTAGGCGTCACAGAGAAGATGAGATTTAATGATAAAGTGAAAGGAGAGAAGGAGTTAGTAGTGTAGATACGGGAGTTGGAGGGGAGCAAGGGCTGCATATCAGGAAGGGAATAACCAATGGGAAGTACTAGTATAAAGTCCAGTTCATTGTGAGTTACACCTTCCATTAAGTCTTTACCTACACATAGAGAATAATCTCCATTCAGCTAAACAATTTCATAGATTTCCCTATACTTAAGCTCTTTTATTCTAGAGCAGTAGTTGGTAAACAATATGTATGGGCTAATTTTGGCCCACTGCTTATTTTTGTAAATTTTTACAAGTTTTATTGGGCTGCTTTCATGCTACAATGGAAGCATGGAGGATGAACAGACAACGTTTGGTGTGCAAAGCCTAAAACATTTACTGGGTGGCTATTTATAGAAAAGTTTGTCAACTCCTATTCTCTGGTATTCAATATATCATAAAATTAATGGATCAGAAGCCCTCTATGATCCTTGACTACAGTATCTTAAATAGGAGATCATAAACTTTTGAGCAATTTCTATGTGACTTTGAGCAAATTACTTAACTTCCTTAATAGTGGGTTTCCTTTAATACTACTTCATAGAGTCAAAGGCATTAACTGAGGTGGTATATTTAGTGTGCCAGCCCAGAGATTAGTTGAATCATGCAGTAAAACTCTTGAATCTATATATAGTATAACCAAGGGTATTCATTTTCTATTACTGCTGTAACAAGTTACCACAAATATAATGATTTAAAACAATAGCCTTGTGATCATATTCGGCCCACAAGGATTATACAGTATAACTCACCATCTCAAGGTCAGCTGATTAGCAGCCTTTATTCCATCTGCAGACTTAATTCCCCTTTGCCATATTTACAGGTTCTGGGGATTAAGATCTGGAGGTATTTGGAGGATGATTATTTTGCCCACAGCCCTTTAAAGACCACAGTATATCTTCTCCAAGCCCATTCAGCTAGTCACCTGTAGAGTCAAGAATAGGATGAATGTTTCCTGACATTTGTTGAATGTTAAATGTCCTTTCTATTTTTTTATGCTGCTTTCAATAGTAGAGGACAATTGCCTAATTTGACAGAAGGCACTGAAGCTGCGCTACATTAATAGAAAATATTTTCTTTAAAATATCTGAGTATTTATTGTAAAGCTCTCATCCATCAGGACCTCATTAGCAGCTGGAGAGGTGGCACAGTCAAAAAAGGAGAAATGTTTACTGATGCTGTAGGCATCTGTTCTAATCTTTGACATAAATAGACTTTCCTTATTAAATTCTAACCACAGATTAGGGAGCTAGGTCAGGAAACAGCATCAAGGTAGAAAAAATAGAACTGTACCTCTTCTAAACACTCATAAATGTTTATCTACTAAACAATGGGGATCTTCAAGATGGTGGCAGAGGCTGCCAGTTGCCTTCTCCTCCATTTTCTTCGTATATAAGTCCTACCTAAGTGCATGGTTGCACATCTAGCAGTACTGTACAGTCTCCCATGCACCTAGGTGTAGCCATGTGACTAGGTTCTTTCCAATGCCATAGGAGCAAAAGAGATGAGAGCAACTTTGGGGTCACGGCATTAAAAGAAAGAGGTGCACTTCTCCTTCCCTTTTTCTTTTCACATTGGCTTTACTGCAAGTCTGGGTAAGTGGTATCCTTAAACCGTGATCTGTGCACCACATGTGGAAGAAGGCAAAGACCAAAAGATAGAAGAATCCTGGATGTTTGATCTATTTTACCCTCTGTAACAGCCCTGAATGACTTTGTAAAATTTTTTAAAAATGTGTATTGCATAAACCACTCTGTTTTTGGGTCTCTTGCTGCAGAGGTGTGGTCAGCATCCTTACTAATGCAAAACTAAAAATTCCCCTTGGTAACTATAACTGACCTTTCACATATAATTCTAAGTCCATATCATCAATAGATCCATGTTCATGTCTGGAAACTAGCAAGTAAGTTAAAATGGAAGTCAGCAAATAAAGACCAAAAAAAAAAAAAAAGTGGTGCTTGGATGCATTCGATTCTTTTGGTGATAAGTAGCTTTCTAAAAGGAAAGGGGCATTTGCTGTTGTTCTTGTTTAGAAAGGAAAAAAAAAAAGAAAGGCTTTGTGAATATTTCATAATTTTTAAAGTTTTCTAATTAGTTCTAAAATGTGTAGGTAATTCTAAAAGCTACAAATGTGTTGACACTATAAAAGGAACAGAGGAGGAATTGAGGGGAATCTATTCATAATTTCATACGGATTTATAATTGGAAACACATTCCTTACCCGTTGCTCAAAACACGATCATTTAAAAAAGCAGAATGTGCTCAAATGGTTTTAGTTGTTATGGAGCTACTGAACTCCACAGGAAAAAAAATTAGAAGAGTGTCTGTACAGTGTTTTAGAATGGATGGTATAGTATACTATTGAAGATTACTGGGCTAGTTCTGGAGTCAGGAAGACCTAAGTTTCCAGGAAGACCTAGGTTTGGGTCCCAGCTTTGGCATCATCCCACTCTATCAACTTCAGGGAGTTACTTCACCTCTCTTCCAATTTCCTAATTTGTCAAATGAGATTAACCTACAGCTCTTCCTTTCTATGGTGGTTACAAGAATGTGTCATATATCACACATAGCAAAATGCCAGGCAAACCATAAACACGCAGTAAAAATTAGCTGTTAAAACTGGTATTAATAACAGCAGTTTTAACTTGTGTTTATTCACTAAAATCCAAATTTGGCCAGCTATCAGAATTACCACGGGAACTTTAAAATAAATTCAGATTCATCTGCAGAAGTTTTAATTCAGTAGGTCTGGGTTAGACCCTCTGAATTATATTTTTCCAACTTCAAATTTTGAGTAGTTACTGTGATCATCTTTATGCCATCCATCTGGCATTTGGTGACCTCTTGTTTGACTACCAATCCAGATAGAGCTTTACATCAGTGATTATAATAATGGCATGCATTGCATTTTGGACAACACTTAACAAATTTTTTGGTTCACAATCACCCTTGAAGTGAATTAATATCATCCCCATTTCACAGATAAGAAAATTAGAAATGTTGCTTGCTTATTCATACAGCTTTTATAAGCTATACACTTTTTTATATCCATGGTGTTTTTGAAGATATATATAACATTTAAATAGACCTAAAGGAAGAACCCACTTAAGTACTTTTAATTTTTTTCTTTTTTAACTCTTCTTTTCATTGACATAAGTCTTGAAGTTTTAAGAAAGTTAATTTTGTATTTACTGCTCATCAGGAATCCTTTAAGTCAATGTGAATTTCTTTTTTTTTTTTTTAAGGAAAATGGAAGAATACAGCTTTTATTGCAGTTTTCTGACTTCAGATCATTTTAAATATTGCCATTTGTGCTCACATATGTTTCTGTACATGTACATTTACAGGATTCTATTGATGGGTTTTTCTTTAAAGTTTCATCTGTAAAGAATATACATATAAGCATTCCATCTTTGAGAGGTACTTTCTTATGAACTCTTATATCCCTAACAAAAAATAACAGCTGTCCAGTCAAGCTCTGGCAAAGTGTTTCATTTTTCTCTCTCTGCTCTCTTTGTTGGTGTAAGCCTTAAATTTATTGTCACAGATGAATGCAGTTGAAAGACTGGCTTTCATAGGCAAATATGGTCCACTCTATGGCAACCATTCTATAGAGCAGAAGGAATTCCCTCTGCATTTTTAATTTTTTTGAATTTTATTTTATTTTTATACAGCAGGTTCTTATTAGTTATCTATTTTATACATAATAGA
The DNA here is from genome assembly GCF_059928025.1 of Delphinapterus leucas. NCBI lineage: Eukaryota > Metazoa > Chordata > Mammalia > Artiodactyla > Monodontidae > Delphinapterus > Delphinapterus leucas. Next base: position 19,331,222 of record NC_143135.1, read on the forward strand.
ATATATATGGCAATCCCAATCTCCCAACTCATCCCACCACCACCAACCCCCCACCCCCCACTTTCTCCCCTTGGTGTCCATATGTTTGTTCTCTACATCTGTGTCTCTATTTCTGCCTTGCAAACCAGTTCATCTGTACCATATTTCTAGATTCCACATATATGCGTTAATATATGATATTTTTCTCTTTCTTCACTCTTACTTCACTCTGTATGACAATCTCTAGGTCCATCTACGTCTCCACAAATGAACCAATTTAGTTCCTTTTTATGGCTGAATAATATTCCATTGTATATATGTACAACATCTTCTTTATCCATTCGTCTGTCGATGGGCATTTAGGTTGCTTCCATGACCTGGCTATTGTAAACAGTGCTGCAAGGAACATTGGGGTGCATGTGTCTTTTTTGAATTACAGTTTTCTCTGGGTATATGCCCAGTAGTGGGATTGCTGTGTCATATGATAATTCTATTTTAGTTTTTTAAGGAACCTCCATACTGTTCTCCATACTGGCTGTATCAGTTTACATTCCCACCAACAGTGCAACTGGGTTCCTTTTTCTCCACACCCTCTCCAGCATTCATTGTTTGTAGATTTTCTGTTGAAGCCCATTCTAACCAGGGTGAGGTGATACCTCACTGTAGTTTTGATTTGCATTTCTCTTATAATTAGTGATGTTGAGCAGCTTTTCATGTGTCTGTTGGCCATCTGTATGTCTTTCTTTGGAGAAATGTCTATTTAGGTCTTCTGCCCACGTTTTGATTGCGTCATTTGTTTTTTTAATATTGAGCAGCATGAGCTGTTTATATATTTTGGAGATTAATCCTTTGTCTGTTGATTCGTTTGCAAATATTTTCTCCCATTCTGAGGGTTGTCTTTTCATCTTGTTTATAGTTATCTTTGCTGTGCAAAAAGCTTTTAAGTTTCATTAAGTCCCATTTGTTTATTTTTGTTTTTATTTGCATTACTCTAAGAGGTGGATCAAAAAAAGATCTTGTTGTGATTTATGTCAAAGAGTGTTCTGCCTATGTTTTCCTCTAAGAGTTTTACAGTGTTAGGTCTTACACTTAGCTCTTTAATCCATTTTGTGTTTATTTTTGTGTATGGTGTTAGGGAGTGTCCTAATTTCATTCTTTTACATGTAGCTGTCCAGTTTTCCCAGCACCACTTATTGAAGAGACTGTCTTTTCTCCATTGTAAATCCTTGCCTCCGTTGTCATAGATTAGTTGACCATAGGTGTGTGGGTTAATTTCTGGTGTTTCTATCCTGTTCCATTGATGTAAATTTCTATTTTTGTGCCAGTACCATATTCTTCATTATTGTAGCTTTGTAGTATAGTCTGAAGCCAGGGAGTCTGATTCCTCCAGCTCTGCTTCTTTCCCTCAAGATTGCTTTGGCTATTTGATGTCTTTTGTGTCTCCATACAAATTTTAAGATTTTTTGTTCTAGTTCTGTAAAAAAAAAAAATGCCATCGGTATTTTGATAGGGATTGCATTTAATCTGTAGATTGCTTTGGGTAGTATAGTCATTTTCACAATATTGATTCTTCCAATCCAAGAACATGGTATATCTCTCCATCGGTCTGTGTCATCTTTGATTTCTTTCATCAGTGTCTTATAGTTTTCTGAGTACCGGTCTCTTACCTCCTTTGGTAGGTTTGTTCCTAGGTATTTTATTCTTTTCGTTGCAATGGTGAATGGGATTGATTCCTTAATTTCTCTTTCTGATAGTTCATTGTTAGTATATAAGAACGCAAGAGTTTTGTTTGCATTAATTTTGTGTCCTGCAACTTTACCAAATTCATTCATTAGCTTTAGTAGTTTTCTGGTGGCATGTTTAGGATTATCTATGTATACTATCATGTCATCTGCAAACAGTGACAGTTTTACTTCTTTTCCAATTTGTATTCTTTTTATTTCTTTTTCTTCTCAGATTGCTGTGGCTAGGACTTCCAAAACTGTGTTGAATAATAGTGGCGAGAGTGGACATCCTTGTCTTGTTCCTGATCTTAGAAGAAATGCTTTCAGTTTTTCACCATTGAGAATGATGTTTGCTGTGGGCTTGTCCTATATGGCCTTTATTACATTGAGGTACTTTCCCTCCCACTTTCTGGAGAGTTTTTATCATAAATGGGTGCTGAATTTTGTCAAAAGCTTTTTCTGCACCTATTGAGATGATCATATGGTTTTTATTCTTCAGTTTGTTAATATGTTGTATCACATTGATTGATTTGCATATACTGAAGAATGCTTGCATCCCTGGGATAAATCCCCCTTGATCATGGTGTATGATCCTTTAAATGTGTTGTTGGATTCTGTTTGCTAGCATTTCAGTGAAATATTCATCACTGAATTTTCATCAGTGATATTGGTCTGTAATTTTCTTTTTTTGTGATATCTTTGTCTGGTTCTGGGGTGATGGTGGCCTAGTAGAATGAGTTTGGGAATGTTCTTTGCAATTTTTGGGAAGAGTTTGAGAAGGAAGGGTGTTAGCTGTTCTCTAAATGTTTGGTAGAATTCACCTCTGAAGTTATCTGGTCCTGGACTTTGTTTGTTGGAAGATTTTTAAACACACTTTCAATTTCATTACTTGTGATTTGTCTGCTCATATTTTCTATTTCTTTCTGGTTCAGCCTTGGCAGGTTATACTTTTTTACGAATTTGTCCATTTCTTCCAGGTTGTCCATCTTATTAGCATAGAGTTGCTTGTAGTAGTCTCTTATGATTCTGTGTATTTCTGCATTGTCTGTTGAAGCTTCTCCTTTTTAGTTTCTAATTTTATTGATTTGAGTCCTCTCCCTCTTTTTCTTGATGAGTCTGGCTAAAGGTTTATCAATTTGTTTATCTTCTCAAAGAACCAGCTTTTAGTTTTATTGATCTTTGCTATTGTTTTCTTTGTTTCTATTTCATTTATTTCTGCTCTGATCATTATGATTTCTTTCCTTCTACCAACTTTGGGTTTTGTTTGTCCTTTTTTCTCTAGTTCATTTAGGTGTAAGTTTAGATTGTTTACTAGAAATTTTTCTTGTTTCTTGAGGTAGGCTTCTATAACTATAAACTTCCCTCTTAGAACTGCTTTTGCTGCATCCCATAGGTTTTGGATCATCGTGTTTTCATTGTCATTTGTTTCTAAGTATTTCTTGATTTCCTCTTTGATTTCTTCAGTGATTTCTTGGTTATTTAGTAATGTATTGTTTAGCCTCCATGTGTTTTTTTTTTTACGTTTTTTCCCCCTGTAATTTACTTCTTATCTCATAGCATTGTGGTTGGAAAAGATGCTTGATATCATTTCAGTTTTCTTAAATTTACCAAGGCTTGATTTGTGACCCAAGATGTGATCTATCCTGGAGAATGTTCCTTGTGTATTTGAGAAGAAAGTGTAATCTGCTGTTTTTGGATGGAATGTCCTAAAAATATCAATTAAATCTATCTGGTCTATTGTGTCATTTAAAGCTTGTGTTTCCTTATTAATTTTCTGTCTGGATGATCTGTCTAATGGTGTAAGTGAGGTGTTAAGGATGATCTGTCCAATGGTGTAAGTGAGGTGTAAAAGTCCCCCACTACTATTGTGTTACTGTCAATTTCCTCTTTTATAGCTTTTAGCATTTGCCCTATGTATTGAGGTGCTTCTATGTTGGTTGCATATATGTTTATAATTATTGTATCTTCTTCTTGGATTGATCCTTTGTTCACTATGTAGTGTCCTTCCTTGTCTCTTGTAACATTCTTATTGTGAAGTCTATTTTATCTGATGTGAGTATTGCTACTCCAGCTTTCTTTTGATTTTCATTTGCATGTAATATCTTTTTCAATCCCCTCACTTTCAGTCTGTACGTGTCCCTAAGTCTGAAGTGGATCTCTTGTAGACAGCATATATATGGGTCTTGTTTTTGTATCCATTCAGCAAGCCTGTGTCTTTTGGTTGGAGCGTTTAATCCATTCTCATTTAATGTAATTATCGATATATATGTTCCTATGACCATTTTCTTAATTGTTTTGGGTTTGTTTTTGTACATCTTTTTTTCTCTTGTGTTTCCCACTTAGAGAAGTTCCTTTAGCATTTGTTGTAGAGCTGGTTTGGTGGTGCTGAATTGTATTAGTTTTGCTTGTCTGTAAAGCTTCTGATTTCTCCATTGAACCTGAATGAGATCCTTGCCAGGTAGAGTAATCTTGGTTGTTGGTTCTTTCCCTTCATCACTTTAAATATATCATGCCACTTCCTTCTGCCTTATAGAGTTTCTGCTGAGAAATCAGCTGTTAACCTTATGGGAGTTCCCTTGTATGTTATTTGTCATTTTTCCCTTGCTGCTTTTAATAATTTTTCTTTGTCTTTAATTTTTGTCAGTTTGACTACTATGTGTCTTGGCTTGTTTCTCCTTGGGTTTATCCTGCCTGGGACTCCTTGTGCTCATGGAATTAAGTGGCTATTTCCTTTCCCATGTTAGGGAAGTTTTCGACTATAATCTCTTCAAATATTTTCTTGGGTTCTTTCTTTCTCTCTTCTCCTTCTGAGACCCCTATAATGCGAATGTTGTGTTTAATGTTGTCCCAGAGGTCTCTTATGAGAAAGAGGCTGTCTTCTTTTCTGTTTCTTCTTTTTTCTTTATTCTGTTCTGTGGCAGTGAATTCCCTCATTCTGTCTTCCAGGTCACTTATCTGTTCTTCTGCCTCACTTATTCTGCTATTGATTCCTTCTAGTGTATTTTTCATTTCAGTTATTATATTGTTCATCTCTGTTTGTTTGTTCTTTAATTCTTCTAAGTGTTTGTTCTTTATTCTTGCATCTTCTCTATCTTTGCCTCTATTCCTCTTCCAAGGTCATGGATCATCTTCATTTTCATTATTCTGAATTCTTTTTCTGGAAGGTTGCCTATCTCCACTTCATTTAATTGTTTTTCTGGGGTTTTATGTTGTTCCTTCATATAGTACATAGTCCTCTGCCTTTTCATTTTGTCTATCTTTCTGTGAATGTGGTTTTTGTTCCACAGGCTTCAGGATTGTAGTTCTTCTTGCTTCTGCTGTCTGCCCTCTGGTGGATGAGGCTATCTAAGAGGCTTGTGCAAGTTTCCTGATGGGAGGGACTTGTGGTGGGTAGAGTTGGGAGTTGCTCTGGTGGGCAGAGCTCAGTAAGACTTTAATCTGCTTGTCTGCTGATGAGTGGGCCTGAATTCCCTCCCTGTTGGTGTTTTGGCCTGAGATGACCCAGCACTGGATACTACAGGCTCTTTGGTGGGCTAATGGCAGACTCTGGAAGGGCTCATGCCAAGGAGTAAGTCCCAGTACTTCTGCTGCCAGTGTCCTTGTCCCCACCATGAGCCATAGCCACCCCCAACTCTGCAGGAGACCCTCCAACACTAGCAGGTAGGTCTGTTTCAGTCTCCTATGGGGTCATTGCTCCTTCCTCTGGGTCCTGATGCACACACTACTTTGTGTGTGCCCTCTAAGAGTGGAGTCTCTGTTTACCCCAGTCCTGTCAAAGTCCTGCAATCAAATCCCACTAGCCTTCAGAATCTGATTCTCTGGGAATTCCCCCTCCCATTGTGCGACCCACCCCCACCCCAGGTTGGAAAGCCTGACATGGGGCTCAGAAGCTTTGCTCCAGTGGGTGGATTTCTGTGGTACAATTTTTCTCCAGTTTGTGAGTCACCCACCCAGCAGTTATGGGTTTTGATTTTATTGTGATTGCACCCCTCCTACCATCTCATTGTAGCTTCTCCTTTGTCTTTGGATGTGGGGCATATTTTTTGGTGAGTTCCAGTGTCTTCCTGTTGATGATTGTTCAGTAATTAGTTGTGACTCCAGTGCTCTCACAAGAGGGAGTGAGTTCACATCCTTCTACTCTGCTGTCTTGAACCCTCAATGTGAATTTCTTTCTATTATCCAGGCTGAACATAAATAAATGAGGATGAACGTGAATATTCAGTGTGAGTTGGCAATGTGGAGGGAACCAGAGATATTTCTGAACTTAGATAAGGAAAATCACAGAGGGTGTGTGTGTTGGCTGTGCCACAGCAAGTCTGTTTTAGTGTATTCTTACCATTTCTATTTTAATGAGAAAGTCAAATTCTAAAGAGGCATTTAGAAGAAACAGAATGAGACAGAGCCTTTTTAGACTAATTTGAAACTTGATAGGTTGACTAAAGAGCAGCATTTTGTTCTTAAGTTTTTAGGACCAAAGAATGTATATCCCAAATGGAAAACATCTCTTTAAAAATTGTCATAAATTTTAACATATATATTTATAACAACCCTACCTTCCTTAATCAACAAGTGAAAACTGTAGTTATTCTGAATGGTGCACCATAATCACTGTGGTGTTATATATCAACCTACTCAAAACTAATCACAGCTCTCAATATGCCTAGACTCAGATCTCCAGGGGTCAATCTATAATTTTTTTAATCACTACTGTCAGGAGCAGCCTGGGGCATCTAGTAATTTAAACGACTGAGACCAAGAGGTTATTCTACTACTTCAAAATGTCCTTGGCCAGCCAAAATACCTTCAGAACTTCTTCACCCTAGGACCATATTAGTTAGAGTCTCCAAGGAAACGGAACCAATAAGATATAGATAGAGAGAGAGATAGATAAATAGATAAAAGAATATTTATTATGAAAATTGCCTCATCCAATTATGGAGGCTCAGATATGCCGCAATATGACATTTGCATGCTGGAGAACTAAGAAAATTGGTGGTATAATTCAGTCTGAAGTCAAACAAGGAGAACCAGAAACTCTAATGTTTGAGGGAAGGATAATGTTGGATAGCCCAGCTTAAGAAGAGAGAAAGAGAATTTATCCTTCCTCCACCTTTTTGCTCTATTTGGGCCCCCAATAGTTGTGATGATGGTGCCCACCCACATTGATGAGGGCAAATCTTCTTTGCTCAGTCACTTACTGATTCAAATGGTAATGTCTTCTTAAAGTACCCTCACTGACATACCCAGAAATAAAGTTTACCAGCTCTCTGAGCATCACTTAGCCCAGTCAAGTTGACACATAAAATTAACCATCACAAAGACAAAATTCCCTAAGTTTGGTTCCCCAACTAAGCTATAGAAGCTTCTGACTTGCCTTTCAGTTCCTCCTGAGAGGCAACCCCCATCCTACCTGCCCCATCTTCTAATGTGCATGTTATCTGTGTGAATTTGGCCTTGAATGAAGAGTTGCTCAGTCTGGATCTTTCTGTATACCTACTGTCTTGTTGCTGCTTATATAGCTTGATCACCAAGAAAATTTTTTAAGCTTGCTTGCTCTGCCCCATGATTTTGCTGGTCTCTATAGTCAGTGTAGTTAACTCATTAGGCCCCATCTTTGCTCATTCTTCCTTCCCTACTTTCCCTTTATCTTGATCAAATTAAGTAGCATGATCTTTTCTCTTCCTTTTTGCTCCCTTCTTTTTTGGATGTAAGAATGCAAAATGTAGAAATGCAAAATCTAGGTGAATATGTTTGACTAAAGAAACTTCAAATCCAGTTTTACACTCTAAATGAATTCTTCCTGAACACCTGGAATGCAGGTATTTGATTGAAGGTCATTTTAAAACTACTTATGTACATTTAAAACCATGGAAGAATTCACTATTACTCTAGATACTAAGATACAAAGAAAATGCATAATTTTATGAATTTCCTGGGTCATATGACTTTGGACCTAGCTCAACAATGAGTTTAACTAGTACATTAAGTTGTATAAAATTGCAAAGCTACTGGTTCTATCTTTAGTTTTCTTTTGAAAATTATATATGCTAACCTAGCAAGAATCCTAAGTTTAATCTTCCTCCAATGTATAGAACAGGTTTACTGACAATGAATTGACCCAAGTGTGAAACTAAATGAGCAGTAAAGAGAGAAAAATTGCTGTGTTTTTCTTTTACCAGCTATGTGGTCTTGGGTAAGTCTCTCAGTCTCATCATCTACACAGTGAGAATACTGAAAAATTTTAATACCTTAGTAGTCTAAAAGCAAGATTTTAGGTAAAATAAACATCTGATAGGTTTCATTAGGAAAACTAAATCATGTGACAATATTGTGAAAAGATATACAATGAATAATGAGCAAAATGTTTTATCTCTAGAAATATATTTTTATTTATTTATTTTTTTTGTGATTATGGGCAATATTTATTTCAGTTTAAAATCATATACTGAATATAGTCTACTAGTGAACATTCATGAATATAAGAAATTAAATCTCCTAAATTAGGATAAAAAAACATAAATGGTGTTTACAAAGAACATCTGTGATGTAAGAATTAGGGCTGTTGTGTTACACACATTTATTTTCATTTCTGCATTTAATGTACTCTGCCCCATAAAACTTCCCTTTAGCTTTTTTTAAAAAATTTTTTAACATCTTTATTGTAGTATAATTGCTTTACAATGGTATGTTAGTTTCAGCTTCACAACAAAATGAATCAGTTATATATATACATATGTTCCCATATCTCTTCCCTCTTGCATCTCCCTCCCTCCCACCCTCCCTATCCCACCCCTCCAGGTGGTCACAAAGCACCGAGCTGATCTCCCTGTGCTATGCGGCTGCTTCCCACTAGCTATCTACCTTACGTTTGGTAGTGTATATATGTCCATGCCTCTCTCTCGCTTTGTCACAGTTTACACTTCCCCCTCCCCATAGCCTCAAGTCCATTCTCTAGTAAGTCTGTGTCTTTATTCCTGTTTCACCCCTAGGTTTTTCATGACATTTTTTTTTCTTAAATTCCATATATATGTGTTAGCATACGGTATTTGTCTCTCTCTTTCTGACCTACTTCACTCTGTATGACAGACTCTAGGTCTATCCACCTCATTACAAATAGCTCAATTTCATTTCTTTTTACGGCTGAGTAATATTCCATTGTATATATGTGCCACATCTTCTTTATCCATTCATCCAGTGATGGACACTTAGGTTGTTTCCATCTCCGGGCTATTGTAAATAGAGCTGCAATGAACATTTTGGTACATGACTCTTTTTGAATTATGGTTTTCTCAGGGTATATGCCCAGTAGTGGGATTGCTGGGTCATATGGTAGTTCTATTTGTAGATTTTTAAGGAACCTCCATACTGTTCTCCACAGTGGCTGTATCAATTCACATTCCCAACAACAGAGCAAGAGGGTTCCCTTTTCTCCACACCCTCTCCAGCATTTATTGTTTCTAGATTTTTTGATGATGGCCATTCTGACTGGTGTGAGATGATATCTCATTGTAGTTTTGATTTTCATTTCTCTAATGACTGGTGATGTTGAGCATTCTTTCATGTGTTTGTTGGCAGTCTGTATATCTTCTTTGGAGAAATGTCTAGGTCTTCTGCCCATTTTTGGATTGGGTTGTTTGTTTTCTTGTTATTAAGCTGCATGAGCTGCTTATAAATTTTGGAGATTAATCCTTTGTCAGTTGCTTCATTTACAAATATTTTCTCCCATTCTGAGGGTTGTCTTTTGGTCTTGTTTATGGTTTCCTGCTTTCTATCCTGTTCCATTGATCTATCTTTCTGTTTTTGTGCCAGTACCATACTGTCTTGATTACTGTAGCTTTGTAGTATAGTCTGAAGTCAGGGAGCCTGATTCCTCCAGCTCCCTTTTTCGTTCTCAAGATTGCTTTGGCTATTCAGGGTCTTTTGTGTTTCCATACAAATTGTGAAATTTTTTGTTCTAGTTCTGTGAAAAATGCCAGTGGTAGTTTGATAGGAATTGCATTGAATTTGTAGATTGCTTTGGGTAGTAGAGTCATTTTCACAATGTTGATTCTTCCAATCCAAGAACATGGTATATCTCTCCATCTATTTGTATCATCTTTAATTTCTTTCATCAGTGTCTTATAATTTTCTGCCTACAGGTCTTTTGTCTCCTTAGGTAGGTTTATTCCCAGATATTTTATTCTTTTTGTTGCAATGGTAAATGGGAGTGTTTTCTTGATTTCACTTTCAGATTTTTCATCATTAGTGTATAGGAATGCCAGAGATTTCTGTGCATTAGTTTTGTATCCTGCTCTCCCACCTAAGAGGCACAGCACTGACTCCTGGCTGCAGCACCAAGAGCCTTTCATCCACACGGCTCAGAATAAAAGGGAGAAAAAGTAGAAAGAAAGAATTAGCAGAAGTAGAAAGAAGGAAAGAAAGAAAGAAAGAAAGGAGGGAGGGAGGGAGGGAGGAAGGAAGGAAGGAGGGAGGGACGGAAAAAAGAAAGAAAGAAGATAAAGTAAAATAAAATAAAGTAAGATAAAATATAATAAAGTTATTAAAATAAAAAATAATTATTAAGAGAAAAAAAAAACAGACGGATAGAATCCTAGGACAAATGGTGGAAGCAAAGCTATACAGACAAAATCTCACACAGAAGCATACGCATACACACTCACAAAAAGAGGAAAAGGGGAAAAAATCATAAATCTTGCTCTCAAAGTCCACCGCCTTAATTTGGGATGATTCGTTGTCTATTCATGTATTCCACAGATGTACGGTATATCAAGTTGATTGTGGAGCTTTAATCCGCTGCGCCTGAGGCTGCTGGGAGAGATTTCCCTTTCTCTTCTGTGTTCTCACAGCTCCAGGGGCTCAGCTTTGGATTTGGCCCCGCCTCTGCATGTAGGTCGCCGGAGGGCGTCTTTTCTTCGCTCAGACAGGACGGGGTTAAAGGAGCCACTGCTTCCAGGGCTCTGGCTCACTCAGGCCGGGGGTGGGGGAGGGAGGGGCACTGCGTGCGGGGCGAGCCTGCGGCGGCGGAGGCCGGCGTGACGTTGCACCAGCCTGAGGCGCGCCGTGCATTCTCCCGGGTAAGTTTTCCCTGGAACCCGGGACCCTGGCAGTGGCGGGCTGCACAGGCTCCCCGGAAGCAGGGTGTGGATAGTGACCTGTGCTCGCACAGGCTTCTTGGTGGCGGCAGCAGCAGCAGCCTTAGCGTCTCATGCCTGTCTCTGGGGTCCGCGCTGTTAGCCGCGGTTCGCGCTCGTCTCTGGAGCTCCTTTAAGCGGCGCTCTTAATCCTCTCTCCTCGCGCACCAGGAAACAAAGAGGGAAGAAAAAGTCTCTTACCTCTTAGGCAGGTCCAGACTTTTCCCCGGACTCCCTCCTGGCTATCCGTGGCGCACTAACCCCTTCAGGCTGTGTTCTCGCCGCCAACCCCAGTCCTCTCCCTGCGCTCCGACCGAAGCCCGAGCCTCAACTCCCAGCCCCGCCTGCCCCAGCGGGTGAGCAGACAAGTCTCTCGGGCTGGTGAGTGCTGGTCGGCCCCGATCCTCTGTGCGGGAATCTCTCCGCTTTGCCCTCCGCACCGCTGTTGCTGTGCTCTCCTCCGCGACTCCGAAGCTCCCCCCTCCCTCCGCCACCCGCAGTCTCCGCCCGCGAAGGAGCTTCTAGTGTGTAGAAACTTTTCCTCCTTCACAGCTCCCTCCCACTGGTGCAGGTCCCGTCCCTATCCTTTTGTCTCTGTTTCTTCTTTTTTCTTTTGCCCTACCCAGGTATGTGTGTGGGGGGGTTTCTCGCCTTTTGGGAGGTCTGAGGTCTTCTGCCAGCGTTCAGTAGGTGTTCTGTAGGAGTTGTTCCACGTGTAGATGTATTTATGGTGTATCTGTGGGGAGGAAGGTGATCTCCGTGTCTTACTCTTCCGCAATCTTCCCGGAAGCCCCTAGAAATATATTTTTAAAGTGTCTCACCCAACAGTAAGGAATATATCATTGAAACCATGGTGTGAAATACCACTGAATAACAACAACAATGAGGAGCCAGAGGATACTCTAGGCCTATCTAAATCAGCAGGAATTATACTCTTGCAGTCAGAGTTAGAATTTATGACTGGCCCTATAGTTGTCTTCTCACACCATAGCCCCACTGTGTTTTAAGAAATCCATCTTGCAACCACATCAATATGTATTTGGTAAAATACAAACTCATCAACTTGGTTATTTTTAATTAGACGTTGAGTGGACATGAGATATAAACTGAATCAGATTCCCTTCCTATTACAAAAAGATGATTTACTCTATTGGTAGCTGAATATATATCAAATTAAAAGGAAAGCTCACAGAGGACGTGCTTTCTACTATATAGAGACAAAAAAGTAGTGGAGAACAGTTTCTAGAGTTGGAAAGAAGAAACAAAACCAAACAGGCCCAGAGACAAAAAGCAGAGATTGAAAAATAAAAGATACCCTTGAAAATATTCATACTACTATTTATAGTTTATTCCAGTGGCCCAGCTACATCCTTCACATGGAGTGTCAAGAGACCCCTCCCTCCTGTATGTTAAAATGTAGAAAAGAAAATAAAATATGTAAAGTTATAAAAGTTTGATTTTTCCCTTTTTAATATACCCATTGAGATGATCTTGCTTCTTTTTCCTCTTTTTCTTTGCTTTCAAAAGTTGGTTCCAAGTTTTTCAGCAAAGTTCCTTGGCTTTGTAGAATTGATTCTGAGTGATTGGTAGATAGACCTGAAACATTAGAAAAAAAGAGACTTTTACTTTACATTGGAAGGGGGATTAAAAACAGACAGGATTATGAGAAATGGAGGAGGGAAGAAATGGGGAAGCTCTGATTAGGAGTGAATGCTGAAGGAGTTGAAAGAGGGACTGTAAGCTGGCCTCAGTATGACAGAGCTGTCGAGAGAGGATTGACAGTGGAAGATTTTATGAAATACTTCTTTGAATTATAAATCGTATCTCTTTGAATTCATTTGAGAGACTTCAGGAAAGACAGGAGTTATTTTTTTAATCAATAATTAAATTAGATTGTGAGAGCACATTTCTTTGACTATGACAGGATGGGTCTACAGGATATTCCAGATTTTATTCAGGTCATAATTATAAAAAATTCTGCCTTGTTCTTGCATGAATTTAAATCATGTTTTATTACTCCAACCAGAATAACCCTAATTGATACAGGGTCTGTCAGTGCCTAGGTTATATAACTGGCTGAATGAACAGATAACACTTTATGTAGAGAAAGAGAAAGAAGAATGTTACATACATTTATTGACAATATATTATTGTCATGGTAATTGTTGAGAAAGAGTAGAGATATTTCCAGACTCCTCATATTACATAATATTAGAATTCATAAAGCTGGCAAGACTGTATAAATTATTCTGTTCAATCCCAGAGAGGTAAAGGGACTTATCTTTAAGCCTGTTTCATAGGTGAGATTAGAAACCAAGGTGATTGGTACCCAGTCTTAGTCTTTTTCCAATCACTGTATCATCTTTCCACAGCCTGCAAAGTTAAACTTTGTGATTGTCTTGGATTTATGCTAAGGCATTAACTTGGGAATGTTGGAGAGATAAACTCATTCTTTTGAGAAACATTTCAGACATTTCAGAAGCAATGTGTTCAAGATATTGCACACTGAAGGAAGTTGCATGTGGTACCCGGACGCAGGATGAGGCATTGTTTTCAGAAATGACCACAACAAGGGCTGCTTCATACCCTTTAAGAGTCACAGACTACTACAAACTAACAACTAGAAATTGGAGTTCTAAAATTTTCCAAGAAAAACTGGATAAATATAGACGTTGAAACCTTCTCCACAACTGGTTAAATATGTTCCCAGTAATTATGCTGTTGGATAAGAACTTGAAGGTGGAGGTCGAGTTCCTTTTCAGAAGAGTGAAAATGAGTTTTTCCCTTAAACTCTCTAGCCAGGTTGAAGTCTTGGAACATATCCAGGAACCTTTCCTAAGCCCAGATGAGTGAGACATAAAAAGTCTGTCTTAGACCACTATTCCAGATTCTCCAGCAAATATTGATTCTCCTATTTACAAATATTGTCTCAACAGATCACTTCGGGATTTTTGGATTTGGCAATCATAATCAATGCACCCGTGACCCATTTAATCCGGAAGTAAATCCACTAGAGTCGAAGGATCAAATAAGGGAAGTTAGTTTCACAAATGTGGTATTCTTTTTCTTATTTCTCCCCAAACCTAAAAGAATTTTTCCTCAAAGATCTTCTTTGGTAATTTTGAGTATAACTTTTTCTAACTTTAGAAAATTTGTCATAAGTACAAAATATGGGTTTTGAATTCTTCTTAGATTCATCATACTCAACAACAATTATAAAAACACTCAGCTCCTAAACAAATTATATGTGGTAACAACACTGGCTGACTCAAATATCCTTGTGCGACAAATATGGAATCCCTGGTAAATACATTAAGCATGATGACTCAGGCTTGAACTGAAATATTTAGCATCTTCTAAATGTGCAAAAATACTACATTCTGTCCTAGGTGGGCTGTAACGGAAGCTTCTTCAAGACAGTATGATCTAGTTTGGGAGCATCAACTACATCAAGGTTTATACATGCTACTTGAGAATATAATCTGGTGCTAGGAGCAGGGAAGTATAGAATTGGACTGATATCTGGAGGCTTCCTGGAGGTGGTCAGCTAAAAGGGTACATGACAGAGCCTCCACAAATGTGAGAGCTTTTACAGAATGACTGGCTTCATCAGATAGCTTCCATAGGCATTTCTCCAGAATGACACAGAAACTTTGGGGAGTTTTCTGCCTTGGTTTAATCAAGGTATGAGTAGATTATATCCTCTTAGTTTATACTCTTTTCTTTTTTTGCAATATGAGTAAAGAGTTGGCAGGCATAAAATTTAGGGAGACACTTACAATGCTGTTTTTAGTCTTTCTCTACCAATATGCTTATAAATAACATGGTAAACTGTGAACCTCTTTCCTTAAAAATGCTGATGCCCGGAGAGCTTAGTCAGTTTCAAGTCTTTTGCAGGAAGCTGCATTACTTGGGTTTGTTTGAAATAAATACAGTTATTAAAATAACAATGATTGTAGCTCTTGGTTAATTGACACTAAAAATCCGTGCAGGCTGTGAGCTTTTTTCTAAAATTCACACGCACGTGAACGTGACCATGTAAAGATGTCAACAGAGTGTAGTTACAGCAGATGAAAACTGACTGGTTTTCTTTCACCTTATTAACTTTAGCTTGGCTTGATATTGTTCTAAAACAACAACAATTTTTAAAAAATTAACAAAACAAAACAACAACCTGCTTTTGTAGTGATGCTTGTTAAAGTAATAAAAATTTCAAAATGTGCTACTCTTTCTGAATTTTGAAAAATAATTCTTATAATAATACGATGATTCCAATATTGTATTCCTTCTGGGTAGGATTTTGAATTCTCCTGAGTAGAGATTGTTTTCTTACACTGGGTATGATACTTTTTCCATAGAAAGCAAGGAATGATGTCTTAAGAATAACCTTATTGTTTCCAACACTTCCTACACACCAGGATGAAAATACCATTAGAAGAGAGTTCCAGACTCAATCCTCAACCTTCTAGTTTTGTCTTTAGCTATAAAGCAGGGGGGAGTGGTGGGTGTTGGGACATGTGAATGTGTTCACATACAGCTCATCTGCGTGTTTAACCACGCAATTCTGAGACCCTAATGGGGGGGGGTCGTCATATTTATGAGTTCACATGTCCTCAGCTAACAGCCTCACAGCTTTATTAATGATCCTTTTGCTCTTTTTTTTCTGTCTCTGAGTTTGCCTCCATCCACTCCCTATCTCTAGCTTATTTTATTTTGTTTTATTTTTTCTGTTCTAACTTTTTGCCATGTTTCAGTCTATGCTTTCTCTTCTGGTCAATATTTCTGCCTTACGGCTTCCCAACTGCATTTTTTTTCTTTCTTTTTTTTAAAACTTTTATTAAGTTGTTGGTTATATTCAGCGAGTGCTTTTTTTTTCTTAGTAATAAAGCATTATTATTCTAATGAAGAACAATGTAGGGTATGCTATCTTCTGAAAGGTTTTCTCAGTATTAGCAATAATCCTAAACTGTCATCATATTCCCTGTCTACTCAGTTTTGTTCATGTCAGGATAGTAATTTTAATTTTATTTTTATGGTATGCTCCTCATTTGTCATGACTAACATATTATAAGGCAAGCATTCTATCTCTTTCAGATATATGCTAAGTCTGTAATTCATTGTTATATAATCAGTTGAAACTCATTATTAATATTAACATACAAAAGTGATCACTTAATTTTTGTAAAAAATGAAAATAATAGATATAGACTATGGATACAGAGGAGTTTATGCGACATGTGCTGGCTATCCACTTATATCTTTTCATGTATTTAATTATAATAATGCTCCCTTTAAACGGCATTATACTTTTAGTGTTTGAAAATAAAATTTCTAAATAAATAAGACTTTATCTGAACCAGGACTTCTCAAACTTTAGTCAGTATGAAAATTACGTGGAGATCTTATTAAAACACAGATGCCTGGTCCCAACCCTGATGTATTCTAATTTTATGTGTCTGTATATAACCCAAGTATATAAGTTTTAAAACAAATCCCAGTAATGCCAGTGCTGTTGGTCTGAGGGCCACATTCTGAGCAGAACTGACATAGACCATTAAATATCATGCATAACTTAGCTTCATTATAGTGATCATTTCACAATGCATATGTATATCAAGACATAACATTGTACACTTTAAATGTACATAATTTTATTTGTCAGTCATACCTGGATAAAATGGGGGTTCGGGTAGGAAATGAAAGCTGCTGTGACTTTAGCCCTTTCTTGACTACCTTGAGTACAGGAGTTGGACCTTCATGTCTAGCAGCTGAAGGATAACAAGGGAGTAGATCCTTAGAGCTGTCAAATGCTGAATAAGGGGTATAATACCTTAATGAACAAGCAGTTATTTTAAGACCATAAATGTTTGATCAGTATAGTATGTCACTGATAATTTATATCAGATCCTCTTGTCTGACCTTGGAGTGATGTTTACTTAACACAGCTCTAGGAAGTTTATGGGAATATATTCATTGCTGTTATTTTATAGATAAAGGAACAGAACCTAAGGAAGTTTAAGTGAATTGCCCGAGGTCACACAGGTAATAACTGACAGATTTTTAAAACTAGAAATCCTAAGTCTCTAACCAAGTCAGCACTTTCCACTTGACACCAAGCTTCCCATAGAATATCATGCGGCTAAATTCAAGATCGTGGAGACTAACCTTGCACTCTGCACCTGTATAAAAGGGCATTTTGGATACCCTCAACAACAGGTTATGTTTTATTGTTGTTGTAATGCTTAGTCAATAAGAAAAAGTTACAGTGAATCCCCTCTAATTATGGTGTGTTTTATTATTTTATGTATGCTTCTATTAAGCATACAAAAAGCTGGATTTGCTTTGGATTAATTGATATAAATTGGGTTGATTTTTTTGAGCAAAGATTATGTGGCTCTAGGCTGACATGCAATAGAACTCTTAATTTATTTTATGAGGCATGACAGCATTTTGTCATTAAAGTTGTTCCTTTTATTTCTTCCATATCTTTCCTATCTCTTTCTCAAACTGCTCCCCACCTCCCACCGACCATTTTTGTGTTAAAGGGATGTAGTCAAACAACATGTGTCATAAAATGTATTGTTTGATGCTGAAATTGATGCATTTTGGTATTTAATTCCCAGAGAGGCATTTTACAGTTCACTCTATTACTTTTTATTTTCCTTTGGAGAATTTAGTCAAAGGACTAGCCTTGTCCCTACTATTTACTACAGAGGAGAATCACTAACAGCTTATGTTAGTAGAAAAACAAAGAAACATTTTAAGAGTTAAGGTATGGCTCAAGCCTCAGAGCATTCATGTTCTGCCCTGATTGTGTTATCCAATGTAGTAATACGATTCTGGAAGTTACTTTTATCCTATTCACCTTGGAGAAATGGTGGGATTTGGTCAGGATTCTTCAGCTTAGACAGTTTAGATAGTGACCTCTTAATATTGTCCTGAGCATAATGTCAAAACAGTGTTCCAGTGACCTTGAGTTTGGCACACACTGTTGACACAGCCTGATAGGCTGGAGATCCAGGGAAGGGTTGATGTTGCAGCACCAGTCTGAAGGCAATCTGTATGCAACATTCCCCCTTTCCTCCTCAAAAGACCTCAGTATTTTTCTCTTAAGGCTTTCAACTGATTGGTGAGACCCACCCACATTATGGAAGGTAATCTGATTTACTCAGTCTACCAGTTAAATGTTTATCTCATTAAAATACAACTTCACAATGACATCTAACCTAGTCTTTGACCAAATATATGGATACCGTAGCCTAGCCAAGTTGATGCATAAAATTAACCATCACACATGATAACACAAAATTAGCTGCACACCCTTAGAAACAGAAATTATAGATCCATTTATCTGTATGAAGCTACAACTACTAAATCCAGTTATAGCCATCTGACTCTGACCTCTTTTCTTGTGAAGTGGTGGTTAAGATGTGTTCTGAGATACCCCAGAACTAATATAGTACTAATCCAGGTCCTCAGATCCACAGGACGGAAAACTCAATGGCCAGATTCTGCATCACTGACCTGTGTTATAGGAATAATTAGAATATTTAAAAGTGGGGGTTTTGATGATAAGTCTGGTGCAGACAAGGAATAGCACCTTGGAGAGGTGTATGAAAGTGAAATAAATTTATTATACCCTCAGTTCCTAGAGGAGGGAGGTACAGGACATCACTCAGGGGTATATATGGGAGAAGCTTCAAGGGAGCAGGCTTATTCAAGCAGGTGGCAGAGAGAGAGAGAGAGAGAGAGAGAGAGAGAGAGAGAGAGAGAGCGCGCGCGCACGCTAGAGCACCAGCCTGTGGGAAGTGTCTTCACTGAGAGTCAGGGTAGAGTACACAAGCAGAAGGCATGAAAGGATTTCACTGATGCATTTGAATGTCACTAGGTCACACTCAGGGGAGGTCAAAAAGCAGAACTTGTGACAGGGACCAGCCTTATCATGCTGATGCACCCGGTCACCTGAGCGGGGTGCTCACAGCCTGTTTGTGGTGACTTTGAGGAATCAGGAAAGCATGAAGTTTTGAAAATTTATAATATTTGATCACAGTATCTTCAAATAATAAAACTCACCAGAGAAAGCTTTATAGCTGAATGCCAATGTCATCACTTTAGGGATTACCAAACCAGAAGCAAATCATCAAACATCAACCGTTTATTTGATTAGCCTACTTAACGCTATATGAAACGCAGATACTTTTTTTGTAAACTAATTTCAGCTCAGCAATATGATTGGTTGGATATGAATCAGGCAGAGGAATTAGATAATCTTAAAAAGTTATAGTAGTCTGGTAAATCACCCTGATCCAAACACTTGGAGATTATTATATCTGGTGTTCTAGCATCCTTTTCTTTGGCATCGCTGTCAGATCTATTTCATCATTACTTCCTCTTTTCCATAATTTACAGTGATCAAATGCCAGTAGCTTTTCTTGGATCCTATCCTTATGTCAACTTTCCTAATTTCAAAACATTTTCACAGCACAATATGGTTTCCAAGTTTGTGCCCTTAAATTCTTTTCCCTGTGTGGGTACCATAGAAATATGCATATGCTGGAATTTTCTGAAAGGTAGCATGTGATTGGGGAACAATTAATGTGCATATTTGTAGAAAAAGTTTTAAAAAGATCATTTGAATATATAAAAGTTAAAAAATGTTGCACAAATAATTATTATACATATTCTGACATTATTTAATTTCTTTTTCTATGCATAGGTTTAGGTATCTTTCTTTCTTGGTTAATTGTACTCATAAATTATATATTCTGCTATGTTTTCTTAATATTAAGTCATAAGAAATTCCCATTTTATCATTTTTCTATTTTAAAATTAATTTGAATGCTCAAAGAAAAAGATGCGATACCAGTTGACTGAGAGCTTTTGAAAGATATTCAAAAGAGTTTGCAGTATCTATCATTAAAAAAATCTTGTCAAGGTAACAAATAATAATTATAACAGGAAAGTATTATATGTTCTCCATTATTTTATGATACTGCATATTTAATTGATTGTGAATGTTACTTTACATTTATAAATATGTTTGCTATGTTGCTCCATAAGCTTCATAATTACTTTAAAAACTGCATATCCTAGAGTGGATGTCATCAGTTAGACTAGTCAGTTTTGTATTGTTGCTCACTCAATCACTTGACTCTTTTTAAATAACAGAAACAGTTGTGAGATGACAACATTTTCACATAAAATATTTTACCTGTTTTTATATCATTTCTTCAATTATGTTCACAGAAAATATATCAATTGTTCACTGATTATAAACAATTTTAAAAAATTTAACCCACTGCGGTCAAACCAGACCTACACAATGATCTTTTAAAATATATGCTCTCACCAGAAATATGTTTGTTGGTGGTAGATTGGTTTTAAAAAGCCCCAATTCTCCAATTCCCCTTGCAATATAATTTTGAAGCTCCTCCCAGCAAGAGGTAGGCTCTATTTCCACACCTATGGAAACTGAGCTTATCTTGTGACTTGCCATGGCCAACAGAACGTGGAAGAAATGATAATTTGTTTGTTCTGAAAAGAGGCTTTAAGCTTGCCACTGCCCTCTCTTAAAATCCTGTCTCCACCATGATAATCAGCTTGGCTGATTGGAGGACTATCACCTTGACTTGCAGTTGAATGGAGGGGCCCAGATGTTATCAGAAGTGCCCAGATAACTCACAGATGGTGAGCAAAAATAAATGTTTCTTCTTGCATTCCACTGAAGTTTTGTGGGTACTTTTTTTAGGGGTAGCATTGTTGTAGCAATAGATGTGTCCAATTCACTGTATTCTCATGATCAAAGAATATTTTATATATTAATTAGTTAGGAAAAAATGTTACTTATTCTTTAAAATTCTCAGTGTCTATTAGGTGAGATTTATAGTAATTCAAGTCCTCAGATATAAGTACACATTTGGAGCAACTGAACAAAGATATAGACCGTGGAGGCTACCTTGTGTGTGTTTAAAATTCTTTATTTGTAGGACCTATATGATACACCTTATAAATAAATATAGTACCTGCAAAGGAGGAACTTTCAGCCACCCTTCATCTGAAAGATGTTAAGTGTAACTCACCATTAACTGGTTGCTTGGGTTTTATAATGCAGTGTCATTAGAGGTAAGAAGGTGATGCAAATATTTTAAAAATACACACATTAGTTGACGTTGGTAAAATTTCAAATTAATATGGTTTGGATGATGATTCTGGATTTAGGTAATATCTGATACTTCCGTTTTTAAAAATTTTGTGGTAGAATACCAAATGGGCTTTGAGTGTTTAAAGAATGCAGTTACGTATTAAAACAAGGATATAAAAGAGAACAATTAGACAATTTTTTCTCCTGAATTTTTGCGTTATGAAAATGCAGAATACTTCAGTACTTAATGTGGATACAAGATGTGTCAGTGTCTATGCTCAGGAAAGTAACTAAAATAATGCTATACATTTATTAATAGAATGCCAGCTGTGCTTAAAAGAGAGAGGTAGAGGTATCACAGCACAAGCTCATTTCTGTCAGGATGTAAATTTTAAATATATCTGCCATTTTAGCACGGGGGAATTAAAATTAAGTCACGTTTATGCTAAATGTGGTTTAGGTTCATATATTGGCAAATTAGTGAACAAAGAAGAAAAAATAGTCATGAAAAGTGATCTCCTGGCCATTAATGAAGAATGATAAGACAGGAGGATTGCAAAAAGCAGGGTATGTATAGTAAAGAAATATCCAGAAAAGAAGCCTCCAAATAATAACTATTAAGAAAAATAGAAGTCCATAAATTGGTGAGAAGAAACACTTTTAGAGTAATGGGAGTAAGAAATGAGGGATTAGCTCATGTACCAAACACATTATTAGAGTTCTTTATTTATCTTCAGTATCACCTCCTCCATTTATCCCATGGACCTCTGTGCTGTTAGAGGACTCTTCACATAACTCTATCATAGATCTTCCCATAATGCATTTTAACTGCATATTTATGTACCTGTCTCCTTCATGAGAGCGTAAAATCCCCGGAGGCAATAATATACAAACTGATGCTGTATTCTCAATCCCTTACATACAGCTTGGTTCATAGGAAGGTATCCAATGAATGTTTTTTTGAATGGATGGATGAATGTCTAAGCAGACAAACAGAAGTAGTACACCTAGGTGTTAGGGTTAGGGTTAGAGCAGAGAGAGAGAGGAAGACACAATAATGTGTGAGGCTCCTCTGGTTACTGAAGTTTGAGATAAGGTGAGTTAGGTATCCAGGCATGGCAGAAAGAAAATACGAGACAGCAGCATTCAGGATATACTGAGGCACAATCTTAACATAGCAAGTAACCTCTGTTTAATAATTATATGGTGTCAGGGGATCAGCCACTTAGAAGTTAGAGAGAAGGAGTAAAGATTGTACATGATGGGCTTCTCTGGTGGCGAAGTGGTTGAGAGTCCGCCTGCCGATGCAGGGGACACGGGTTCGTGCCCCGATCCGGGAAGATCCCACATGCCGCGGAGCGGCTGGGCCCATGAGCCATGGCCGCTGAGCCTGCGCGTCCGGAGCCTGTGCTCCACAACGGGAGGGGCCACAGCAGTGAGAGGCCCGCGTACCGCAAAAAAAAAAAAAAAAAAAAAAGATTGTACATGACGGAAAGGGGTGAATTAATAGAGCACATTCAAGTAATTTAATACTTTGGCATATTGATCTCTCTCTATCCAATTAAAAGTTTCATAAAAATGATGACTTTTATAGTAAAATATTTCAGTAAGTCATTGCCATCATATTTCCTTGACTGAGTATGTAAAGCTTCATGCAATGTCAACTTAGCCTCTTCAACTTAGTGCAATGCTGTATTGCTCACAAAGCTTATCTTGACTTCCTTTAGGATGACAGTGAGTCACAGAAACACAACTTCCCATCTAGTTCTGAGGTCTCCTTCTGTCTTTGGCAAAACAACCTGGAAGGGTGGCACACAGATCTCCAGTCATCCCAAGGATGCTAACCTCTATTCCCTGAGCAACTGTGATTAAATTTTTCTTTCTCAGACCCAATCTTTGTACTTTAGACTGAGATTATCATTATGCAGATGAGTTTGATTTCTTCACCAGTTCCTGTTGAGACGGAAGTTTGAACTTGGCAAAAGGTAGGAAGTCAAGCTGAGGACTGTGTTGACCCAACCCTCCCAAGATGCCATAGACACTGTAGAACTTACCACCACTGAACACAATATATATAATACACTTATTGAACACTTTTTTCAAATTTTCTTTCTCCCCTAGATATCATGTAAATTCCATGGACCTAGATATATTTTAATCTGTTTGATTCACTAATATACCCCAAGCATCTAAAATCATGCCTAGGACACAGAACATACTCAGTATTTGTTGAGTGAATGAAGAATGAATAAATGGATAGATGGATGGATATACTGAAACTGTGAACGTTCATATGTTTTAACGCAGAAGGTTCAATTTTAGCAAGTTAAGAAAATTTTCAGATGAATGCACAGTAGTGTTTACAGGAATGTTTATTACAATGTTATTTATAATAATAAGAAACAAAAAAGTTACATGTCCACTAATAAGAGATTGGTTTAATAGATTAACATTACATACCAAGGATTGTAATAAAGCCATGAAAAATATCTACATACATTATTAACACAGATAGATGTTACAATAAACTATTACATTTGTTTAAATGCTCACTTACAAATTAACAGATACAATATAGTAATATTTGTTCAAAGGTCTAGAAGTATACGTATCAGCCATTAAAGTTAGTTATTCTTGTGTAAATATGGATGCAATTTTACATTTTTCTTTACCTCCATATTTTTGAATATTTTTTTCATAACAATCCCAAATAATAAGGGAAAAATTCAGTAAAGACATAACATTTTTACATAAATTAAAATGCCCCAAAAGATATAATTTTGGTGGGGAAGAAAACATTCTTGTTCTTCATTGTGTTTTGGACATAAAGTACAATTTCTCCAATGGGTGTAACACACCTTTCAATTAATTTTGCAAATATCTGATCACACCAGTTTTAAAAATTACAAAATAAACAAAACTCTATGAGATAAAATTTTTACTAATAAGCAGAGAAGTACATTTTCATCCCTCTGAACTTCAACCATTTGTAAAATGAACATAATAGCAACTTTATCAGAGATTGTGAGAATGAAAGGATATGTTTTAAAGAAATTTTCCTAAATGCTTGCTGTATGGTAGGCAGCAAGGAACATAAATTCCTCTTCTACCTGCAACCCCTGTCCTCTTTTTTACAATCTGCCAACTGGGAAAATAAAGTTTAGCATTGGAATTTTTCCCAGAATAGATTTCACACACTGCAACTAACCATATCAGGTGTCTGAGAATCACTTCTGGGTCAAGTACTGATCTAGTCAACAATTATTTATGTGTTCTTGAATGTGTCGTTGATCTGTGAAGCCACTGGGGATCATTGACATCTGACAGCTCTAAAGGGTGATAGCGAGGATAAACATAAACTTCACCTTAAAGGACATCAAGTGTTAAAAGTAGGGAAGCATTTAATAGCATGGTTCTGCCCTTCAAATGGTAAATTAGAAGCCAGTTCACAAGTGAAACATGAAGACAGAGAGGGAATCATGAACCTGACTGGAAGGAACCGTGAATCCATTGGCGTACACTTGCTGTTTTTATCCATTATCAGCTCAAGACACTCTCACACCAACTGCAAGGAGATAAAAGTCTGAATATCTTATTACCAGTTCCCTTGAGCCCCGTGGCCAAATCTTTTTATGATTTGAGCTTAATTACCTTGAAAGAGGTGCATCAGTTTTATGAGGTTACAAATAAAAAGATTTAGATCTTCCCTTGTGTTAAACTAGTCTATAGATTGAACTCTAAACAATTGTCTCTGTTCCAGCTTTGTGAAAAGCAAGTAGATCATTTCTTTAAGGGAATATACAGTATCAAGTAATCCTAAGCCCCCACTTGGTACTGAATAATGATGACGATGATGATAATAATGATAATAATAATGATAGAAAATAAATTTCTTATTAATAAAATTCCAAAGAACTACTAGGGCATGTGACTCTTAAGGTTTTTATAACCTATTAATCACAATATCTTTTTTTCCTTATTGCCCTTAGTAATTTCAACAGGTGAGTCCACTAACATTTAAGTTTTAAATCTTACAAATGTCATATTTCAGCATGAAATTTGACCACAGTGCTTAAATAACTTTAGGGCATTCAATGCACCACATTTCTTAGAATCGATGCTACTTTCCTTAGAGCAAATTTAAGAGCTAAAATTTATATGTCACTCACTGTGTTTAGATGTGAGTTATGGTGGAATCCTGTGTATTACCTTCCTAGGGCCAAGCAATAGACTGGGTGGATTGCCTGTGTATATGAGGTATTTTCTTAAAACACTTTTCACCTTCACAAAGGGCAATTACGGTTTCCCTGCCACATTAGTGGAGCAGTCAAATAAATTGCCTACTTATTGGTTTGATATGAATGTCTATTTAAGATATTTAGCAGTTAATTGTGCTTAAAAATTGGAAATGATTTAGTAGAGGAAGTTGAGAGCTTGCCATCTGAGTTAGGAGAATAATAACATTAATAATCATGTCAGTGAAATATCTCAGTTGGTTTTCATGTTGTCTAAGTCATATACAGTAACTTTTCAGTCAAACAGATGTTGGAAAATAGGGTGGTTAATACAATTTTCTCTTTATTCCATCAATTCACCTATGCTGTGATTGCCAAGACAAGGATGATCTTGTTATGAACAGACATATGGAGCTTTTAATCTTAATTGAATTCTTTGCTGTGTGCTCTCTGTTTCTGATTGTGTGTACACTTGTAGCATTTCTTCTAGATTATTTCGTATTTATCTGTCCATATCATAAAGTTAACACTTTATATGGTCTTCCTCTATAACATTTTAGGAACTTACATGTGTGCCCATTTTTTAGAAGCACATTGACCATCCTTAAAATGTGAAAAACGAAAGAGTAAGAAGCAAATATAGAAGAAAAAAAAAAGTTCTGGGAACCTATTTGTAATCTAAGTTCATTGGGTTTTAGCTTACTCAAATACCCCTCTGAAACCGCATGACTTTCTATCTTTCAACACAAAATAAAGGACAGTATCTTTCACATTTTTTATTAGGGTTCCATTAAACAGACATGAATCTACCCTCACAAGCCTCTCAATTTCTTGAAAGCAGGGATGTTGATTTTTTATTTGATACTCCCCCTGATTTCTAAATAGTATCATAATTGTTGCTTATTAAGAAAATGGTTAATTGAATATATGTAAATAAATGCTTATTAAGAAAATGGTTAATTGAATATATATAAATAAATTTAATATTTTTATGTTAGCTAGAGGAACAGAAGAAAAACCTAAATCTTTCCCTCCATCAAATTTAGAGCAATGCTTGAAAATTATAGCGTTTTTAGAATAAAACATAAGTAAACAAAAGAGGAGGCTGTCAAACCGACCAATAGAAAGTATTGTGTATACATTTTTTAGTAAGCCAGCTATGTCTGAGGATGATGCAGTTGAGGTGTCGAACATCACTTATCAGAATGGCATGAAAAAGTGGAAAAAATCTATATCATATAAGATTTTGAGGGACATGCAAATTTTGTTATAAGTGAATTGAGGAGCAAATTAAGGTTTTATCTTTGCTTTTTTTCTTTTTTTTTCTGGGGGAATTGGCATGATCATCTTGTTGAAATTGTTTAAAAGTGATTCCTTTAGCTGCTGTATGGAGAGTGCTTAGAGAAGGACAAGGGTTAGGGACTCTGGTAAGGAAACCATTCCAATTGCTCAGTCAAGAGACAGCTCTAGCTTGGACGATTGGCACTGCTAATGGAGAGAAAGCAATGAGTTTAGAGATTTTTCTGAATTAGAATTGATATGAATTACTGATATACTGAATGTGAATTTGGAGAAAAGGAGTTATCTCAAATCTCTGTCCTGAGACTTAATGACTATTCTAAAATCTCAACTGGGATTTTAGAATAGTCATTAAGTAAACCCTAGGAGACTGAGGAGTAATTTTGGTGGGTGGTGGAAACAATCCAACGCTCAAGTTTGGACATATTGGGAGAAGCCCATGAGACAACCAAATGAAGTCAAGTGGGTACTTAAATATGTGGGTCTGGAGCTCAAAAGAAATACCTGGGTTGACCATATGAATGGTCAGGATCTGTAGACAAATAGGATCTAAACTCATGGAAATGAATAATATTGTCTATGATAATATTGTCTAATATTGTCTAATATTGTTTATGTATTATGTAATATTGTTACATAAAATAGTATAGTACATAAAATAGTATAGTACAAAAATTTGCATCCATGGACAGTAAAATAGGCATTCACTGAACGTGCACACCATTAAATTTTGGTAAAACTTTATAGAAAAATTCATCAGAATTCAAAATAATAAAACACAATATTTTAGGGGCTTCCCTGGTGGCGCAGTTGTTGAGAGTCCACCTGCCGATGCAGGGGACACGGGTTTGTGCCCCAGTCCGGGAAGCGGAGCGGCTGGGCCCGTGAGCCATGGCTGCTGAGCCTGCGCGTCTGGAGCCTGTGCTCCGCAGCGGGAAAGGCCACAACAGTGAGAGGCCCGCGTACCGAAAAAAAAAAACCAAAAAAACCCCACAATATTTTAAAGTAAAACAGTAATGTAAAATAGTACTAATAATTGTAAAAGGAATAATATAATAGTACTTATTTCATTTATCTTAGAGAAATTGTATTGTTTACAATTATCTTGCAGCCTATTAGGTTCAGTTAAATGATGGAATGCTTGAACCACAGGACTAATTTTACATCTAGACTTTTTTTTTTCTTGGTTTTCAGTTCTACTAATTAGAAAATTCAATTTCAAAATAACAGATTATCAGGAATAACTACATGGCGCTGCTGGATCATTCTGGAAAATTATATAAAAAATAGTCTAAGAAATGATAGGCAGTTTCCTCCTTAAGACTGTTCACATGACCCTTTCAGCTACTAAGTCAAATAATACATCACACTCAAAAACTGGAATTGTGGATGTTTCAGTATTTTAAGTAACAGTGAATAGGTTCCCATACTCTCTAGTTCCAAATGTCAATATAACCTCAGACACTTAATCCCATCTTCATACTAATAGACCTTGTCATTATCAATAACTTCATTGTCATCATAATCTCAATCCCAAATTCATAGTTTACATTCTCTGACCACAACCTGTTACTTTCTAACTCACTCGCCAAATAGTCTACCTCTAGCAGTCAACTGCTCTTTGATTACTTATCTAATAAATCAATCACTTTATCTCCAGACCCCAGGGATGTTCCTTCTCTTCTCCTTACCCGTTTATAATTCCGTGGTCAAGCATTTTACTCTTTCCCTTGCATATTCCCTCAACGTCTTCGGTCTTCTCTTGCTTTTGTGATTTTCCCTTAAAAAAGCCACAATGATGGTTAAATTTATATCTCTTATTCCTGCACCTCTACATTTGATTCTGTTGAGGGAAAACACATAATCATGCGCTTGGCCATATTTTACAGGCATGAGCTCAAACCTCAAGTGGTACATTAATTCTGTCAGGCAGTCATACCTCTTTAGACCAGTCCTTCTCCCATTCTCCTATATGTGTTTCATACCTTCTCTTCAAACTCCCAACACCATCTCCCTCATCCTTATTCTCAGCTGATAACCTTACTTCTTAATATTTAAAAAGAAATGAAGCAGTCCTAAGAGAACTTGCACTGTCTCCTACGATCTCATCTATCATCAGTATCTGCACATTTGTGCTCACCTTACCCATCTGTTATGGTAAATGAATGGTCCATCCATCTACATAAAGTTAGCCCTTTCCATATCACACCATATCCCATGTTCTCTCTCCTACTCAAGAGCATACAAACTTGCCCCTTTCTCTTCTAGATCATTACAATCAGTAGACAAACCTGCTGTGATTTCCCTTAGCTAAAATGAATGAATAAATGAATGAATGAGTGAATGAATAAATAAATAATACTTTCATGATCACACTTCATGTGCTAACTATTGCCTCATTTCTTTCTTTTTTTCTTTTTTGTAGCAAAACATCTCAGAAAAAGTTACTCAACTTTCTGTTTCCAACTTGTGTTCTTCCATTTTCTCTCAAATTTGCTCCACTAAGACCTTCATCCCTGCACATAGCCAAAATGGGTCTTGTCAATGTCTTCACTAACTTCTACCAGGTTAAATCCAAAGGGCAGCACCCAGTCCTCATCTTATCTGACCAATCAGCAGCTTCTGACATAGTTGATGACTTCTTGATGCTTTTTCTTCACTTGGCTTCCAAGATACTACTGTACCTTCCTGGCTTTCCTCCTGGTTATGCCTTTTACTACTGGTTGTTTCTTACCAGGATCATTTACTAACTCCTCCTCTTTTATCCTTACCTCTTAATGTTCGGGGTCCTGGGGCTCATTTCTTCCCTCTCTTCTCTTGTCTCTCTACACTCACTTCCTTGTTGATTTCATCCGATCTCATACCTTTAAATATGCCAAGCTTGTATCTTCAGGCTTCTAAACTCATATATCAAGTTAATATATCTCCCCTGGGAGAGATAATAGGGATCTTAAATTCACTGTATTCAAAACCAAACTCCTAATTGTCTCCTCACTTAGGGTTGCCAGATAAAATATAAGACACCTAGTAAAACTTGAATTTCAGAAAAAACAACAAATTGGATTTTTTAGTATCAATACAAGTATATTCCAAATATTGTCTGAAATTCAAATTTAACAAGGGGTCATCTATTTTTCTTTGCTGAATATGGAAGTCCCCCAAATCTGTTCTACCCACAGAACTAAACTGGTGACAACTCTATCCTTCCACTTGATTAGGCCCAAATATCTTGGAGTGATCTCCAACTTCTCCTTTTCTGACCCCACATCCCAATCTAGCAGGAATGACAGAATATATTCAGAGTCTTATTACTTTTGACCATCAGTTTACTACAATTCAGAGTCATTTTACTTTTGACCATCAGTTTACATCATTTCTCACTGAATTACTGCAGTAGTTTCCTAATGGCCTCCCTGATTTTACATCTCCCTCTTACTTCCAAATAATTCTCAACATAGCAACCAGAGCAACTCTTAAAATATAAGGCTGATCATGTTTCCTTTTTTGTACAAACTCTGTGATAGCTCCCCATTTCATGCAGTCCTTATAATGGCCCATAAGTCTCTACATGATCTGTCAGCCACCAGTTACCTTCCTGATCTTACCTTCTACTATTCTCCCTTTACTTGATATGTTTCAGCTGTATTGTTTTTGCTTGTTCCCAAATATGTCAGAGATGCCCTCACTTTAGTGCCTTTGTCTTGTCTATTTTCTCAGCATAGAACATTCTTCCTCAGATAACTACATGTCTAAATCTTTCAAATATTTTTCTCCCTCAAATGTCACCTTTTCAATGAGGTCTGCTCTAACAGTTCTGTATAAAATGGCACATATTCATAATCCTTCACTTTCAGTTACTATTAACTTGCTTGTCCCCCACTTTTTTTAACCACAGCACTGACTGCTTTTCAATTAACTACATAATATATGTATTTTATACTCATCTGAAACATTAGTTTTACCATATGACAGGTGCTCAATGAATATGTGTTGAATGAATAAATGAAAAGTTGAATTTTATAGGACCTTGAGTCTTATGATCTTGACCCCAAAGTCATTTTCTAATTATAAAATTTTGTGAAATCGTGGGTAAAGTTTTCAAATTTAGATATAATTTTTAAACAAAACAGTGCACATCAATCAAGTTTTTAAGCAAAACTGAACATACATTTTTTTCATTTAAAAATTTAAAATGAGAGGTTCATATTATTGATGAAGCTGAAGACAGATCATTCAAGTTACAATGCTCACAACAAAAACAGGTAAAATTCATGTTAGTGCTGAGAAATGTGTAAAGTAAACCAAAATATGAAGAAAACACCCACATGAGGTGAAAATATTTTAGCACAGTTCATCTGCACTCTGTTAAATACATCTCAGGTGAGATGGTCTAACTAGTAAAGTCCTTGTCATATAAGAATAACATTTAAAATTTGAAAATCATGAAAATTGTAATGGAACAGCTGGGTAAAAATCATTTTAAAATGTTTTATTTCAAATTTGTGAAATATGTTGGAAAATTATATACATGCATATATAGTATATACATAAAATCCATATATTATATTTATTATATTATAGTACAGTATACTATATATTATACAGGGTATATATAATATATACCATTTATATATGATATATACATTATATATTTTCACACACACACAACAACCTGCAGACTACTTTATTACTTTCTGACCCATCAGGGACCACACTAGTGTTTTACAGATCATACTATGAGAAAACTTTTATTCTCACTGTTGTTCAGGACAAAACGGGATGAATATTTCACATGTAGAAACTTGGATTTGGTCATTGCTATAAATACCTAAAAAGGGGGCTGAAACCTTCTCCTCACTTAATTTTAAACACAGAGATGGGAAAGAATGGTTAAATCAAACTCAAATATATTTGGGAAATAAGAACAGAAGAAAAGTACACCCTGCTTTCTGACTAGAGCCCTGTGATAGACTAAGCAACCAGAGATGAGAGTGGGGCTATGGATTTCAGCTGTAGACATTAGCCAGTAGACCCAGGCCAGTAAGGTACGTCACAATGGATGTAAGGAAAGAAAAAATTCTTCTGTAGCAGACACACTGTATCCATCAGTTCCTCGGACATGCATGTATAAAAAAACCCTTTCATAAATTGCATAAATATTCAGTATGTACACTAGAGTAAAATGCAGTAGAAATAAAGAGAACAAATTTCAATTAATTTGGCCAAGTTTTGCTACATATTAGAACCATATTCTAAATCCACATTAAATTTACATGTTAGTTTTAGGTACCATTTACATTTAGCCTCTCTCTACTTTCTTTCACAGAGTCCATTAAAAAACTGCCAATTCGATGACCATCAATAAAAGAAAAAAGCAGAGAGTTTGATGAACGATCCTTTAGATCACCTTTAAGACAAAGCTCCATCAGGCAATAAAAATGTCCAGTTCAATTTCCTTTAATACAACTAAGTTTTCCCCTGAATAAATTTCTCTTCATTTGCTGATTGAGGAAGACAGCTCATTTTAATAGAGATTGTCCCTCCATGACTACCTACTTTTGCAGATTACTTAGGATATATGAATTTCAGGAGAAAGAAAGTCATTAGCAATAGAGACATTTAGAAGAAGTAAAAGGGTAAATTGTACATTTAGCACAAAGCAGCAATCTCTTTACTCATAGCTCCAGGGTTATCAGGATGCCATTAACAGCTTTTCACTATGTAAATGTTTTCAAGCAAAATAAGCTAAATGAGTAGCAAGGTGAATATGGTTCATTCCAAAACACTTATTTAGTGTTCTTTGAAAATTGAAGGGAAAAATGGTCCCATTCCAGCTCCTTTCCAAACATAGTAAACCCCAAAATCTTTCCACTGCATCAAATCAATTTGTGTTCTAATGTAATTTGAGTTTCATAGTGTTTAGGTCCAACACTGTTTTCAGAACCCTGCAGAGTAACAAATGTTGTCACACATTTCTGTTTTATTTCTCCCTAGCATGCTGAAGAGAAGTACCCTGTAAATTTTTACTTCAATGTAGTCTAAAACTCTCCACTTTTACACTTGAAGAGATGAACTCTTTTCCCACAAAATGGCCAGAGATTCGATCATAGAGGATCTAGGGATCAGGCAGGATTAATTTTTCTTATTTCAAAAGGGTAACTAGGAAGTTCTCAATAGTGTGGCCATTTAGAGGACACATATTTACTGAGTACCTCTCAGACCCAAGCCTTGAAGAGGTTTTTGAATAAGATTCAAACCCTTTCTTTAAAATGCTCCCAGTCGAGTGGAGAGAATCCCAGTTCAATGGCCAGTCCATATTGTTGATTTAGAAAGTAAACAAAATAAAGAAAATAAACATCACCGATTATCTTATGGCACAAATGTAATTACTGTTAATATGCTTGTGTATATCTTTTCATAATTTTTCTATGCAGTTTTGTATATATATTTCCCCAAGTGGGAATATACTATCCAAACTTTTTTATTATTAGCTTTTTAAACCTACTTTCCATTTATTAAATAGTGTGCTTCTGTGTTACCAGTTTTAATGGTATTCACACATATAGATATATTCGATTTATTTAAGCATCCTTGAACTATCAGACATTTTTATATTATTAAAGTCTTGCTATTATACAAAAATGGAATCATTTCCTTAGGATCAGTACCTAGAAATGGAATTTCTGGGGCAAATGTTACACACAATTTTAAGTCCTCTGAAACATGGCCAAATTGTTCTTTTATACTGTTTTTTTTTTTTAACATCTTTATTGGAGTATAATTGGCTTTACAATGGTGTGTTAGTTTCTGCTTTATAACAAAGTGAATCAGCTATATGTATACATATATCCCCATATCCCCTCTCTCTTGCATCTCCCTCCCACCCTCCCTATCCCACCCCTCTAGGTGGTCACAAAGCACCGAGCTGGTCTCCCTGTGCTCTGCGGCTGCTTCCCACTAGCTATCTACCTTACATTTGGTAGTGTATATATGTCCATGCCACTCTCTCACTTCATGCCAGCTTACCCTTCCTCCACCTCGTGTCCTCAAGTCCATTCTCTACTTCTGTGTCTTTATTCCTGTCCTGCCCCTAGGTTCTTCATAACTTTTTTTTTTTAGATTCCATATATATGTGTTAGCATAACAGTATTTGTTTTTCTCTTTCTGACTTACTTCACTCTGTATGACAGTCTCTAGGTCCACCCACCTCACTACAAATAACTCAATTTAGTTTCTTTTTATGGCTGAGTAATATTGTATATTGTTCTCAATCTAACACTTATGAAATAGACCCTTCTTAAGCCTCATACATTAATTCTTTATTTCAGTTATGAGTTATTTCATTAAAAATTTTTATATCTATTTATAAGGAATATGGACATGTAATATTTTTCTTTCTTTTATTTTCTGCTCTTATTTAATTTTCAGGATTACGCCAGGATTATAATATGAATTGGAAAACCTTCCATCATTTTTACTTGTCATATGAATTATTTGTTCTTAAATGTTTGAAAGAAACTCTTGCTTATAAAATCATTTTGGACTGGAAACACTTAAGCAGTACTTTAAAAAAATGGGTTTATTATTTACCAGAGTTATTAATCTATTTACAGTGCAATGTCAGGATTGAGGTATGTACAGGGGCACTAAATAAATCAGATAGTGGGAGGTAAGATGGGGATGGCTTTGATGAGGAGGTGATAGTGAACTTTTGAAGATCAGGAAGACTAGGCAAATAGGGTAGGAAAGGGAATTTCAGGAAGAAGAACAGCATTTATAAAACCACAGGAATATAAGAAAGCACATTGTGTGCCTACTGTATGCTTGTTATTTCATATCTGCTGTATGCTTTGTTCCAAAAATGTAAAATAAATTTTTTGCTGCCCCACATAACCCACATGAAAAATGAAGCTCGGAAAAGATTCATTTGTGTAAAGTTACTAATAAATGAAAAAAATAAAATTAAAACCCAGTTCCATCTAATTTATAAGTATACCATTTTTCTTCTATTGTATATTTACACTGGAAAGGTAATGAAATTTCAAGAATCTAAAGATAGCCAAGAGGATTCAAAAATGGGAAAGTAGATATAATTTTGTTGTTTCACATTCTACTTCTATATTATAATACTTTTGATTGTTAT
Source organism: Delphinapterus leucas (assembly GCF_059928025.1). Classification (NCBI taxonomy): domain Eukaryota; kingdom Metazoa; phylum Chordata; class Mammalia; order Artiodactyla; family Monodontidae; genus Delphinapterus; species Delphinapterus leucas. Next base: position 19,365,874 of record NC_143135.1, read on the forward strand.
AGGATATTAACCTTATTAGATTTATATTAATACTTCTATTTGTGAAGAAATTTCATATTTTTCATTTAATTCTACTAACAAATATATGATACATCCTCTACAATTCAGGAGTGTCTTTCTAAAGGGCCTGGCAGGTATCTCTTTAAAACGTAATCATAGGTAAAGATAGATCCCTGTCTTCTAGTCTCTAAGAGAGGATAGGAGGAGCCTAACTTTGATAAGGGACATTTGGCAAATACAGATGGCATAATTACATTGACCAAGCTCTTCCCAAATTTCTCCAGTACTTTTTCATTTAACTCAATCCAGCATTTAAAAATTCTCCAGTCATTTTTTTCTGCTGAGTTGAGTTCAGTCTCTCTCCCCTTTTGCAATAATCTTGACCTCTATTGCAATAAAGTCTTCTTTGCCATTGTTAACATGTCCGGTGCAATTTTTTCTTTTACAATAGATGTTATAATTATACTTTGGTTATATAATCCTTAACATAGCTCAGCTGGGATTCTAACTTTTCCACTACATCAAAATTCTTTGGAATGTTTAGGTATAGACATGTGTCACTGATAATAAATATGTGAATGAATCAGACTTTCTTTTATTTCAAAATGTTATTGTGTTCGACAAACAAGCACTGAAAACTTGAAATGACTTCTGTAGCTGATCTTTAGTTCTGGTTTGAAATGTTACATGCACAGTATAGGTGGTTTAGATGACAGGTGATCTGAACCTTAATATATAGACATTATTATTTAACGCTTTTATAACTGTCAATGCAGTTATTTCAGTTACCCTAGCTGATTAGCATCTTTGTAAATAACTACAAGTGTCCCTTTGTACTCCATGCTTCAGGATCATTGTAGTGAACACTCAGCTTGAAAATATAGACCCAAATTTTCCTTTTTGAGTGGCCATTTACCAGCTGTGCATCCTTATACAAGTCTGTTCTCACTATGGTAAAAATCACAAGAATGGTAAATGCTCCCTAGCCTTTTGATGAAGCTAAATTATATTTTAAAGCACTTTGAAATAGACATTGTTACATAAAAGGAAGTGGCTATAATTACTTGGTCAGTAGAAATCTGTAGAATTTTGAAATTCCTCCCATGGTGGTTAAGATAAAATTCGAAGTCAGAGTTTAAAACATAAATGTTGATACTTAATGTCAAAAATAATACATTTAACTTTCTTAAACAAACAAAAAAAATCCTATTTTTCACAGATCTATTTAAAACCATAGCCTCAAACAAATAAAGCATTCTTGGTGTCATTTGTTTTTTGTCTCATATTCCAAGAACAATCCTTGTCTTGGGCTTTCTGTGTAACTGATATTTAAGAGACTGGACAAATGGAATGTTTGAGCAGCTACATTCTACCACAAGCTTAAGGAAGTCAATTGAAGCAGTGTTTTTATAAACAAAGACTGTTGAATGTGCGGATTTTGTAAATTTACAATAGCTTTGGAATATACATTTAATAACATGTTAGGACTCATTTGGAGCCAAGTGACAGAAAACTAGTTCAATTATTTATAAGTGGAAAGGGTACATGAAGCAAACTTCAAAAAGAAATAGGGTGAAACTGGTTTCATTAACGACTCTATGCAAGAATGTGAAACTCATCAGGCCCCTTGTTTTTGAATTGGATCCTCTCTCATTCTAATTTTTATTTTTGTCTTTTGTCTTTACTTCTTTCTGTTTTGACTTCCTTCCCTTAACTGTTCCTACAAATCCAAGAGCATGGCCACATGCTATTTCTGGTTTTTATCCAATAGAGCCTCATGAACAGAAACAGAACACTTTTCTGTCAGTTTTCATTATAAAAACTCCTAGGGAAGAACTCTGATTGATGTAGAATGGGTCATGTGTCTAACCCTTGTAAATCAATGAAAACAGAGGGATGTTGTTTTGACTGTCACTTCTAGCATTCAGGAGAAGGAATAACATTGGAGGGCCTGCCCCAGCTGAATGGGAAGGAAGTATTGGACAAACAAAATTCCTGCTATGTGCTACAGATTTCCAGTCATGGATTTGTTAATTTGAAATCACCATATATCGATAAGCCAATTATGGTCTAGTAGATGTGGATTTTCCATGTTTACAGTAACATTTTCAGAGTACATTTTATTTAACCTATATAACCTAAGGTCTCTCTTCAGAACAATACGTCCTTTTAAAGAGTAGTAACTGGGTGAGTACTATAGAAATAGATTATTCTAACAAAATACACATTCTATTTCAGACCTGCAAATGTGTTTTATATTGATATAATTCAAGAGAAGAATCTAGAGGAGGAGACATATTTGTGTACATGCTTATTTCCAGTTAGAAATGGATACATTTTTTTTCTGATATAAAATGAAAATAATTGTATATGTTAACACTTTGGAAATAGCCATTAATACTCATTTTCCTTTATCTTTATGTTAAAACATTTTAAGTGTCTTCTACCTTTTAAAAAAATCATAGTCTACCCATTAAACATATTTGATAAGGCCTGTTAAAGGACCATGCACCACTGACTATATCAGGAGCTTGTTAAAAATAAGAGCCAATGTCTTATTTATCTTTGTTTTCCAATCCCTATTAGAATAAATTGCAAATAGCAAGCTCTCTATCCATGCTTATGGAAAAGAATTAGTAGTGGGGATCAATACATTATTGAGTGATACATAAATATACAATTTCTCAACTCAGGGAAAACCTGGTGAGCAGAGAATTTGTGGCCCTTCATTTTCCAAAAAATAGGTGCCAAAAAGCTATATTTCTTGTACAACTGAAAAGATATCCTTGTATGTTATTTTTTTCCTTTTCCTCTCATTCATACCTTCATTTTTTTTGTTTTTTTTTTAATATAGTCCATGTTTTCCTGTCTCTTGCCATCAATGGCTTTTGTGTCAAATTCTTCCCAGTTATTTCAGGAAGTCAATATATGTATCTCATGTCTGCTCAAGACCAAATTCAGGCAGCCACCCCCACTTTCTTCCTTTTCTACTTCCCTGCTTCTAGCCCCTCCCGTGAAGTTCACTGCTGTTACCTTGATTATGAGCAGGTACAATGCATTGCTTCCACAGGTGAATCTCATTAGGCACAAATTCTTCCCAGGCATCTCTGCAGCTTCCGCTCATTATCACAGTAGCCACTTAACCATGGCTGATATGGTACAGAGTCGGCAGCCACAAAGCTTCCAGAGTCCTCAAGGTCCCAGAGGGACACTGCGTCATACGGAGTCTTTTGTTGAAGGCCCACTGCCTTCCAGGCAGATGTGGAAGAGGCTTTCTTCCTTACCTTTAGCAGCATTCTGTTATCCGGCACCAACGCTGCTTTGTCACAGTCTCTTACAATATTTTTGGAAAAATTCTTGTTTAAGATTGGACTTTAGAACTCACGTACTCCAAGCCAAATCTGGAGGACTCAATTTGAACTCAGAGTTTATAACCAGAAAAAGTTGTAACCATAAGGACAATACTACATTCAGAGTTGTTAGGAGCTCTGGACTTTCTGCTCCATCAACTTGAGTATTTCCTTAGTCACAGGAGGAATGATCAAAGCCATGTTACTCTGATATTTTGCTGTCTAAATTTGGATAATTCTTGCAATAGTGAGTGGCTTCTTTGCTACCACACTCTCTGGATTATCCCTCTTCTACCCATATTGAAGGCTTCTTCTCTGGCTTTCTTCTACCTGACTTCAAAATATTGGCTTACCTGACCTCAGAGTGTCGGTTTGGGGTTGTCATGGCTGAATTGTGTCTCACCAAAATTTATATGATGGAGCCCTAACCCCCAGGACCTCAGAATGTGATGATATTTGGAGATAAAAACTTTAAAGTGGTAGTTAAGTTAACTGGGTGTCCTTATAAAAAAAGGAAATTAGGACACACACACACAGAAGGAAGACCGTGTGAAGGCATACGAAAAAGATTGCAAGCCAAGAAGAGAGGCCTCAGAAGAAACCAATCCCGTCCACATCTTGATGTCAGACTTCTAGATTCCAAAACTGGAAGAAAACACATTTCTGTTGTCTATGCCACCCATTTTGTGTTACTTTGTCATGGCAACCCTAGCAAACTAACACAGGGGCTGCTCTCTTCTCTAATTACAGACTCTCCTTAGGGGAATTTATCTGATCCCATGGCTTTAATATCATTATATTCCCAAGATGAAAGGCAGAAAACATATTTTCTGTGACCTCTTTAAAGAGCTAAATATAGTCTGTGAATCTAATAAATAAACAACATGATTTTGTTTAGATGCTTTAACTTCTTGGTATATTCATGAATGAACATTAAAATAGTTCTCAAGTATAGTCCAGGGCCAGCTGGTGAAGTTGTTAGAAATAAATATCTGAGACCCTACCTCAGACCTACTGAATCAGAAACTCTAGGTTTTAACAAGCCTTCTAGGAGCTTCTGATTCATGCTCAAGTTTGAGAATCATGGATTGTAATGGACTGGACCTGGAAAAGAACATAGAGCTCACTTAGCCTTGTGCTATGGATATAAAATGGTATCCTGGTAAAGTCAGTAATTTCCCCAAAGTCACTAAACTCTATTTCCCGACTCTTCTCTCTTTGATTTGTACTTTTATGCCTTTTGGAGTTAGTTCAGAACAAAATAACATTTGGTTCAATCATGATTTTTGCTGTTCTTTATTTTGTTTATTTGAGCATTTCTTCTTCAACAGCTTTACAACCCTATGTGTTCTCTTCCCATCATTCCCACATAACCAAGTACATGTTTTGTAATGCCTATATTTTTTACCCCTAAAAGACATATTTTTAAAATGGCTTTTGACCTGTGTTCTGATATGCTACTAAAATAGAATGCAACTTACAGTCTCACTAACTTGATATAGACTAAAATATATTAAGGGTCTTCTTATATGTAAGTCATTGAATGAAGTAATATTGGTCAGTTTTTATTAAATAGATTGAAATCTAATGTTTTTTAAATATTAAAAACAGCAATTATATCATTGACTATACCATATCAGTGCCTTATATTTCATACTAAATCCTCTCAGTTTCTTCAGAATGTTTAATATTCTATATATGCCCTTTTTTTGCATTCAGAAGTCTGACTACTTTTTAGAACCCACGGATAAGCAACTTGAAATATATATTTGTGTGTTTGTGTGTGCCTAATAGTTTGTACATAGGTTAAGTGGCTTACCCAATTAAATACCCACATGTGCCTACTTATAAACCAAAAGTTTGCATAGGTACAATTAACCTGAGTGTCACTTTAAGGTTTAAATTAAATTTGCATTTTGATTTAAAGAGGAAGCCTGTCTCAGTGTTTATCTTTATGGCTCCCTAGGCTGGGCAGTGTCTCCTGCGTGTGGTGGGGTTATATACTACAGACCAGGCTGTTTGGATCACTGATATCTGTAGTTAATACACAGAGGGTCATGTGAATGCTCAGGAGCTGCCCGTGGCAGATGCTCTGCCTAATCATTATTGGATCCAATCACTATTAATCACTAAAGTTTCATTGGGGTTCTCTATTACTATTTTAATTTTTATAGAATTCAATCACTTTTATTGTCTTTGGTCTCCAGTAATTTCTTTCTTTTTTCATCTTGTTCAGCCTCACTTTTCGGTAAGTGTCACTTCAGCTGGTTTCTGCTGTGTCTGCTGGAACTTGGTGCCTCAATTAACTTTCCTTTTCACTGCTCATGTGTAGTGCTTATTATGTTTGAGACCCTGATTCTTGGGTCTCATCCATGAGATGGATGTTACTGATAAGACTGGTAGGAACATGTGCATTTTTCAAGAGATTCATTTTGGATAAGTATTGCCCCTCCTTTCTTCTACATTTTTGAGGCTGCCTACTTCTTCTTCTGGATACTGCTATTGGTATCCAGACATCAAAGTTTTCAGTCTCAAAGCTAAGTCATGACTATGACGAGGTTTCAGAAAGAAGGCCCCCTTCATTTTAATGGGCCGCTTTGTTAGAGGGAGGTGAAAGTGAAACCACCTTGAAGACTAACGTTTAAATCCGGAGGTTTTGTTGCAAGCTCAGGAGTCTCTGGGAGGAAGGTCAGTGGCAGTTCTGAGTGACACCTTCCTGTGCTAGGAATCATAAACCTTTTTTTTTTCAGTAAAGGTGGATTTTTTTTAGCAGTTTCCTCACTTCCTTAGGTGAACTGGATAAGGTAGTCCTTCCCTGCCAGTTTGTCAGACAGAACCAAATAATCTGAATTTAAATCAAGTTTAGACCCACATGGTACCCCTCTGCTACACGGACAAATCCCTATTGCCTACCGTTAGAACACAATTCTTCATACCTCTTCACATTGGCAGGCAATGCAATGACTGCCATTTGTTCCCAGCCATCTTTTTAAGGATGTCTGTATAATAACCACCTTGGAAGACAGAGACAGTGTCCTTCTCTGGAGCAAGTAGAAGGCATGCTTACTGCCCATTATAAAAGATTCAGGTTCCCTAAATTCAGAAATCCTTTGCTGCAGTACAAGCCACTGACTGTGCTAGTGTCACCTGACCTTCTTTGTGTCATCGTGTGGGAATTGGGACTTGGGGATCAGGCACAGTAAAGGGTTGATGCTCTGACAGTGCTATTATTTTTATGAGTAATAAAGTCCTTTGTTTCTGACCTTAAGTCTTCTGCCAGCATCCATATAACTGGCAAGATAACTTGTTAGCTAGCTTTCAAGCAGGGAAAAATCTCAGACTTTTCACAGCTCTTCACACTTGCCTCACAGTAAACATTCTAAATGTGGCAGCTATTATGAGGATTCAATGCCTTATCACTAAAATAAATCTCTGAGTTGGAATAAATGGTGTCTAACGTGTCAATCTTCGAGAAGTCTAACTGATACTTTTAAAATGTATCATGGAAGGAGGAATTTTGTTCTTGGAACTCGATGTTCTTTGGAAAGTGATTTTAAGATTTTTATTGGTCTGCCTGTTTCATAAGACTGTGGTACAAATCAAATAAAAAAGTAGGTAACATGGCTTTGTAAACTGTGATGTTTATGCAGTGGAAGATTTTACCTTCTGTGCGTGTGGAATGGAATATTAGGGTCTACAAATGATTCAAAAAGTCTTAAAGAAATTTATATGAACGTCACATTAAAAAAAAAAACCACTCAAATCAGGGTGTTTGAGTAACCAGACAATGAAAAAACACTTGAATAGAAAGCTGGGGCCAACCGCTTTGATTTGATATCAAATATATTTAACTTATCTCGTTCTTAGCTTTTTTGCCTGTAAAATGCCTTAGGGCAATAGGGTGTTCTGGGCGGTATATTAAATTCCTGTTACTGCTGTAACAAATTTCTGCAAACTTGGAGGCTTAAAACAACACAAATTTATTATCATTCTGCAATGTAGGTGTGACAACTAGGCTAATATAGACTGTGACAACTAGGCTAAAATAAGAGTGTCTGCAGGACTGCATTCTTCTGTAGATGCTCTAGGGAGGAATCTCTTTCCTTCCCTTTCACAGTTTCTAAAGGCTGCTCACATGCCTTTGTTCGTGGGTGGTCCGCCTTTCACCTTTAAAACTAGAAACATTACATTTTCTGACTATTTTCCTACAGCCACATCTTCCTATGACCACACCCAAGAACAGTTCTCCACTGTGTGATGAGATCAGGCCCACCTTGCTAGTCTAGGATAACCACTGCAGGATAATTCTTTGTGTGCGGGGGACAGTCCCTCACATAATAGGTGAATACTCCTCACTTTCACAGGTTAAATGCCTATCCGAAGCCCAAGTCATTGTCTCTCTAGTTTTGTGCACACTCCTTAGAGAGGCTCTATGAGCGAAGAGATTAGGTCATAGCCTCAGTCCCTTTCCTTTTAAAGCTCTTGGTACACATCTATTTTTTATTTTTTTTTATGCTGTACGCGGGCCTCTCACTGTTGTGGCCTCTCCTGTTGCAGAGCATAGGTTCCGGACCTGCAGGCTCAGCGGCCATGGCTCACGGGCCCAGCCGCTCCGTGGCATGTGGGATCTTCCCGAACCAGGGCACGAACTTGTGTCCCCTGCATCAGCAGGTGGACTCTCAACCACTGCGCCACCAGGGAAGCCCAATACACATCTATTTTTAAACACGTGTGTCTTCTCTGTAAATACTAACAATGAATCTTTTAAACAATTACCTCATCCCATTCTTCCAACATTACAATATGTTTACATTTCCTAGAATACCTCGAGTGTAGGAAGTCACATGTTGAAAGAAATACCTCTTTTATTATAAAAGGTAAATGAAAAATGGAGATTATACCTAGTTATATTTTTCTGGATCTTTTAACATTTAATATCTCTGAAAATAGGCAAACTTTCCACACTTTTCCAATGGCTTAATCATTTTACACTTGAATATTACTTACTATTCTCTAAGCTACCTTCTTGGGAAGTATGAAATCTAATACAACAGGGAGATTTTGAGAATGAACTCTTATCCATTGGTATGAAATGATGCACTATAACTGCAAGTGAAATTCCTATAACAAATATAGAAATACATTTAGAAAAGCAATTCACTTTTTGTATCTTCTGAAAATCATTTGTCACTCTCCCTTGTCATGTACAATATACTTTTATTGCTTTTTCAGTCTTAAATAAGAATTGTTAGCAGGATGGTGGTGAGATATCATTAGATGATCCATTTCTACTGCAGTCACCATATGGGGTTTGTCATCCAAGTGTGGGTTGAAAAGGATGGGGATGGAAAAATAAGTTACTCTTTTCATCTAACCTACAAGGACCCTGATAAGATATTTCTCTCCTTTACCACTTTAATCCCCCTTGTATGTCTCTAATACACAGTGAATTGAATAATACTTAAATTTGTGGCAAAACAGCTAATGATATGAAGCTATAGGAAAAAGTGACAATGAGGCTGCCTCCTATTTTAGTTTTCACTGGGCCTGCTTGGGCCAGTGATTTATTATAAGCAAAGTGAAGGGACAACTTTGCTCAGTGAGCTGAACTGAAGCAAGTTCTTCATATTGCTTTAATCTCCTTTCCACAGGAGGAAAATGTATGTTTTAAACATGTGATGAAAGAAACTATTTTTAATCATCTACCAACCACTTCCAATGATTAAAAACAGAAGAAAACGTTTTACCTGTATCTTTTATGGGCATTATATATTTTTTAGAAATACATATTAGTATGGTTAGTATCTGTCTGGTTATTTACAAATTGGAGAAAAATAAGGAGAAAGAGGCAGAAGTGATGACAACTTTAATAATAAAAGTATCATTTTAATATATAACCTGGGTTAGTGCAGGGTTTCTGAACCTTATGACAATTGACATTTGGACCGATGGAATTTTGCTGTGGGAGCTGTCATGTTCATTGTAGGTGCTTAGTAGCATCCCTGCGTCCTACCCACCAGGGGTCAGTAGCAACCTCCTCCACCAGCTGTGACTATCAAACATAAGCAGATATTACAAAATGTTCTCTGGAGGGTAAAATCACCCAGAGCTAAGAACCACTGGTTTAGAGCTTGACAGTTTTTCTGAGTATTTCTCTATCCTTTATTTCATTCTGACCTCACATGAACCCTCAAAATAGGTGATGTATTTTAGAAATGAGATAAATGACTCTTAGGACAGTTAAGTAAATTACTGAAGGTAGCACTGCTACTGAATGGTACAATTAAGATTGCAATCCATGCCTTTTATCTTCCATAGAGTGGTTTTTCCCCCTTGATCAGTGGTTTTCAAACCTTGTTGTATGCCAGAACCAACTGGAGGGTTTTATACAACACTTCATGCAGGGTCCCATCCCTGGACTATTTGTTCACAAGGTCTAGATTAGAGCTCAACAGTCTACATTTCTAACTAGCTCTCAGGTGATGCCGATGCTACTTTTCCAGGGACCACACTTTGAGACTTAACAGACTAGATTCTATTTAAGTGTAGCTTGCTTCACATTTTACAGTGTCCAGTACACTTCCCTAAAGCACAGCCTCTTCCCTAAGAGTAATTTGCAGAATTCAAATCTCCTCTAAGTGTGTGTTGAAGACTGTGACAATAGGTGATCAGCTTGTGACAGCAGGCAATCAGAATGACTGAAAGATTTCACTTGGAGGTCCAGACTTAAGTTTCTATTCCATTAGAGTGCCTCTCTCAAGCTATCTTTTTACAAAAATAAAAAGTTAAATTGGATCACCATTAATGATGTGGCCAGTTCATGATATAACTTTGGAAAAGTTACTTCAGCTCTAATTATCTTATCTCTAACATAAGAGCTTTTTAATGTAGATGATCACCTGAAACAGTTTATGTTCCATTATTACTGTAACTTTTTTTAATTGAAATATAGTTAATTTATACAATATTGTGGTAGTTTCACATGTACAGAAAGGTGATTCAGTTATACATATATACTGTCACATTTTTAGTGTATTTAAATGAAGATGAAAAGATCGGTGACATTTCTTATTTTTTTTTTCATGGATATCTGAATAACCATGTCTTATAACATTCTCTGTCAGTAAACTTCAGGTGTTGCCAATGGGATCTCAAAACCTTGTGCCTTTCTTTATTGTCCGGCTGAGAAATCTAATTTCTCATTTGTTTGTACGAGTCTAATTTGCCTGACATTGTTATTTCCCAATCTCTTCTTCAGTATTAAATGTCTTCAGATTCTGATCTGAAGTTCGTACTATATTTCAAAACTTATCCCGTGTTTCATATTGTGTCAATCAAAAAATGTCTAAAACGAATTACAGAGTAATTTGATAAAGATCAGGAGATTTTTCTTTTTTCTCAATTGACATAAAATGAATGTGTAGTTTAGCTGAAGAAAATAGCTTCATCCTTTGGTAACATAAAAACATTATTCCCTCTTTGATCATTTCATTTGGAGAACATTTTTGTCACTTGTGAATAACATTGGAAACATTTTTGTTGGTCAAGTAAATCTGTATCAGCTTTTGTGAGTCACTCAGCTATAGCAAGAAGGGATCAAATCATTTAAATGGGGAATGAAGAAATGGCAATAAAAGGGAGAGATTTTCATGGTTTTGTGTTTGCTTTTGCTGTGACTCATTTTCTTTTCTTTTCTTTTTTTCTTTTTTTTTTCGGCAAAGACTATATGTGAGCAAGGGGTCTCTGAGCAGTGAGGTGACAGAAACTGCATTAAGATCATTACTATAATTTTCCTTAAGATAAATACAAATTGTTAGCTACTTATCTAAATTATCCTTTATCTCTCTAATGCAGAAACTGCCACAGTTAGCCAGGATGCTTCTCAATTTCAGAAAAGCATTACCTAGGAAAATTGCAAATTGCACAAGTGCGAAAATAGAAAAATGATGATAAAATCCTCTATTGAGTTCTTTATAGTCATTGGAACTGCATTCAGGAACAATCTTATCACATCAACATCGAGATAAACGCAATGCAAGAGCACTGGGGGACATTGGAGATGTAATACAAGGAGACTGACTACCCTGGATTAGAGCCCTTGCTTTGCCATCTACAGGTTGCATGACCTGGAACAAGTTATTCAACTTCTCAGTCTTTTAATTTTCTCATCTATACAATGTGGATAGGAGTAGCACCTATCTCATAATGATTGTGTTATATATGAGGAAGTTTTATATTACCTTGTAAGTCACATATATAGTTTCAACAAATATACATTTTTTTATTGTTCAAGCAGCAATCTTTATCAAATTTGTTTTGGCCTGTTTCCTTGTTGTAGAGAATTTATAATTCATCAATGATAAAAATAAAGTTGGATTCAAAGATCTATCACTCTATCAGATAAATTACTTTTTGTACCAAAATTTAATTTAATTCAACAAATCTTTCTCAAATGCATACTGTTTGCCTGTCACAAAGCTGTAAGGATTCAAAAACAGAAAAAAAGCTGGGGCTATGATGACAAAATTGTTCAATGTATTTAGGTTTAAAGAAATATTCTTATCTGTAAAATGGTAATCATAAAACTTGTTTTATTCATTTTACAGTCATATTGTGGACAGTAATATAAGATAACTCATTCAAGATCAAACTTCTAGTGACAAAATAATGGATATGGATATCATCACATAATTTAAAGTGCAATACCAAAACCAAAGACTTAAATCTAAAAGGAAGCTATTGAAAATGTGTAGAAATTATCTCAGAAAACCCACTCAAAAGGTAATTTTTAACTACACGACAGATGATTTTTGGATACTACATCAAGCTTAGTCAAAGTTGAGCATCACCTGTGGCTACTCAACAGGCTAGCAGCTTTTAACATGTATGCCATGAAGTATTTTGATTCCAGGTGCTATTGATAACTAACAAGGAATATTGGAAAGGAAGAACTGGGCAGTAAGAATGTGTAAGTTGGTCTGTAATATCACTCAGGAACAAGGGGTTTGATTTTAATAACCAATGTCAATTTTCTCTCAGAGTCTTATATTCAAGTGGTTTCATTGGTTGCTGTTTTAGAGAGATGAAGTATAAAAGATGTATAAGATTAGAAATGAGGAAGGGATAAATTTCCTCTCTAGAATTATTTAAATTTAAAATTATTTAATAGCATATGGGCCAAACAAAATGTTGTTAATGGACAGATTGGATTCTTTGGCTAAAGAATAGAGACAGGGAAAGATGGAAGGATAGGAAGCACCAAGGATCTGTCTCCCCACCTAGACAACAGTTGCACTGGCAGAATCTGTCTGATATAACTATTTTGGAATTCTGCAGTCTGTGGAAGGCTTGCAACTTCCAGGGGAAGACTTAGATGGTAAATTGTGATTAATTTTGGTCAATTATATTTTTTAGCCCAGTAGCAGTCACCCATCCTCCCACTCCAGCCACTTGGGAGCAGTTGTGCATGTGTTCCTGGAGCAGCCTGCACACAGCTTGCAGGAAGCAGGGTGGGCAAAAAGGACCCTCCAAATATCAAGGATCTGTCCTCTGATTACTGATTGCTGCTTTTAATCTCTTAGGTGCAAAGAAGCAGGTGGCCATTACTGTTGCACCTCCCCTCCTTTGTTATTAGCCTATTCCCCTCTGGCTGAAGGAATTACAAGGAGATTTAAAGGGCCAGCACCCTTCACCTCTTCATTTTGCTTTTTCCCCTTTTGGAAGCCAGACATTAATGAGTAGGACATTTAAAAGCAACTGAATATACGGGGAAAATTAGAAAGTGACAGCCCATCCCCAAGTTAAAGCACAAGCTCATAAAAGACCTCCTTGACACAGAGACAGTCACAGAATCAAAAAAAGAAAAATAATAAACTATGTTAACAACAACAAAAACAGCAAACCCTGGGGAAGGGAGAAAAATCTGATTTCCAGAGTTAATGCATTGTTAGATTCAAATGTTCAGTTTTCAACAAGAGCAACACCTAATTATAAGGCATACAAAGAAAATGGAAAAATAGCCCATTCAAAGGGGTAAAATAAACTGATAGAAATTTTCTCTGAAAAAAGACCTGATGGCAGATCTGCTAAACAAAGATTTATAAACAGTTGTCTTAAAGATGCTAAAAGAACTAAAGGAAAATGTGGAGAAAGCCAACGGGAGAAAAGTATGAACACAATGGAAATACCAGTTAAGAGAGAGAAAACCTTAAAAGAAACCAATGAGAAATTCTGGGGCTGAAAAATACAATAACTGAAATGAAAAATACACTGGAGGGATTCAAAAAAGATTTGATCAGGCAGGCAGAAGAAAGAATAGTAAACTTGAAGACAGGACAATGGAAATTATCAAGTCTGAGGAGCAGAAAGAAAAAAGATTAAATAAAAGTAACCAGAGTCTAAGGGACCTATGGGACACCATCAAATAGATATACACCTTGTGGGAGTCCCAGAAGGAGAATAGAAAGAGAGGGACAAAGATAATATTTGAAAAAAATAATGACTGAAAACTTTCCAAATTTGATGAAAGAGTTGAATATAAATATCCAAGAAGGTCAGCAAACCCCAAGTAAGATGAACTCTAAGAGACTCACATTAAGACACATTATAATCAAATGTTTGAATGCCAAAAACAGAAGAATCTTAAAAGCAGCAATAGAGAAGTGACTCATCAAATGTAAAGGCTCCTCAACAATATTATTAGTAGATTTCTTAACAGAAACATTGAGGGTTGGAAAGCAGTGGACTAATATACTCAAAATGCTAAAAGAAAAAAAGTCCTGTTAACCAAGAATCTTATATCTGACAAAATAGTCCTTTAAAAATGAGGGAGAAATCAAGACATTCCCAGATAGACAAAAACTGTTTGATTTCTTCACCTCTAGGTTTGTCCTGCAAGAAATGCTCAAGAGAGTCCTACAGGATGAAATAAAAGGACACCAGACTGTAACTTGAAGCAGTATGAAGAAATAAAGATCTCAATAAAGTAAATACATGGATTAGTATAAAATATAATATTATTGCAACAACAGTTTATGACTCCACTTTTTGTTTTCTACACAATTTAAGAGACTAACACGTTAAAGAAAAACAACTATTAGTCTAAAACCTAGTACTATTGTAACTTCGGTTTGTAACTCTACATATTGCTTTCTACATAATTTAAGAGAATTATTAATTTATGTGTTTTGAGTACAAAAGGAATAAAGATGTTATTATATTTTTATATTAAGAACCAAAAGGGGTGGAAATGAAGCTATTAAGGAACTGAATTTTTGTAGGTTATTGAAGTTAAGCAGGTTTAAATTCAGTGCTGAGCGTTATAACTTTAAGGTGTTAAATGTAACCCTTGTAGTAAGCATAAAGAAAAGAGCTATAGGATATACACAAAGTGAAATGAGAAAAAAAGTTAAATATTTACCTACAAATAATCAACTAAACATAAAAGATAGTAGTACAGGAAATAAGGTACAGAAAAGCTGTAAGGTATATAGGATTTTGTTCATTACCTGCATTACTGTCTCATTTTGTCTTAATCCCTCCTTATGAATAATCATGTTAAGTGTAAATAGATTAAACCCTCCAATCAAAAGAAAAAGATTAAAAGAATGAATAAAAACACATGATCCAATTATATGCTGTCTACAGAAGACTTGCACAGAGAATTTATATAGATATTGCTCCAAAGATGATATACAAATGGCCAATAGGCACATGAAAAGATGCTCAGCATCACTTATCTTTGAGAAATGCAAGTCAAAATTACGATGAGGTACTACCTCACAACCATCAGGATGGCTGCATCAAAAAACCCAGAAAATAACAAGTGTTGGCAAGGATGTGTAGAAATTTGAATCCTTGTGCATTGTTGTTGATATAAAATGGTACAGGCACTCTGGAAAATATTATGGTGATTCCTCAACAAATTAAAAATAGAATTACCATATGATTCAGCAATTCTGCTGAGTATATATCAAAAAAAAAGTTGAAAGAGATATTTATACACCCATGTTCTTTACATTACTTACAATAGCTAAAACATGGAAGGAACCCAAGTGCCCACTGATAGACAAATAGATAAACAAAATATAGTATACACATGCAATGGAATATTATTCCTCCTTGAAAGGAAAATGATTCTTCAATATGCTACAACATGGATGGACCTTGAGGACATTATGCTAAGTGAAACAAGCCAGTCATAAAAAGATAAATATTTTATAATTTCACTTATATGAGGTATTTAGTTAAAATAATAGAGACAGAAAGTGGAATGATGGTTGCTGGACTTGCGGGAGGGAAGACTGGGGAGTTATTGTTTAATGGGTATAAAGGGTTAGTTTTACAAGATGAAAGGAGTTATGAAGATGGATGGTGGTGATAGCTGCACAACATTATGAATTTACTTAATACCACTAAACTGTAGACTTTGAAATGATTAGGATGGTAAATTTTATGAGTATTTTACCACAATAAAAAGATCGGGAAAAATTATGGAAAATAAGATTAAAGTCCAAGACATATTCCTAGAGCAGGAAAGAGCATACAAATTTAAACCCACAGGTTACATGGAACACATAGGTTACAAAAAAATCATAATTCTCTTTCTTGAGAGTTTACAGTAAAATCTTTCAATATTTGGCCCAGTAATTTAATTTCATGTTCCAAGTTCCACCAAAGAACTATTATCTATTGTTGGTCTATATATTGGACTTGGCTATTGTTTAATAAAGTGTTTTTTTTGCTAAAATAATTTAAAAACCACTGTTTTAAAGCAAACACATTTCGAGATACAAATGGGTAAAATCATTCCTTTTTTTTTCTTTAACAGATTTACATTCTTTTTTTCTTCTCTTAAACAGAGTCAATTGGTAATCTTAAAAAGCAACCTCAAAATTACCTTGCTCTGAAAAACTTTTTCTTAGCTTCTTCTGAGTCTTCTTAGCTTCAGGCTAGGCTGTGATCAAAGCCTATCCTCCAAGTTCACTTTGAGTGCATTATTCAAGGTCATTATTTCTGTGATTGCCATTTTAATAGCTTGATTCTGGAATCATTTTCCTAAGTATTTTGATTCTTCACATCGATCTCATACTGAAACTTCTTATCCTTTAAAGAGAGGTGTACTGGAGGAGGAGAAGACAAACTAGTTATATTTTCCTAAAATTATAGGTCCATCCTCAGTCAAAGAAAACCTATTCTTTCTTTGATGGGGAGTAGGGCTTGGTGACAAGTTTAGGGAATTGAACTGCTCTTGTCACTTCTTTGCCCTGGCGACTGGTGCTGGGGCCTTCCTCTAACAATTTATTCTCTATCTTTTATTGATTTGTCCCCAACAGTGCTTTTAAGTGCAACTACAACAACATTCCTTGAGGTCAAGGACCTTGTCTGTTTCATTTTTTGTGTTACCTTCCTTTTACCAACACTACCCCAGACTAGTAAATTTCAAAAAGAAGACATTTAAACATATTTAGAGGAATGAGTGCAGAAATGAAAGTGCATCATGAAAGGATCTGAGATTAGATTTATCTGTGATTAAAACTAATATTGTAATTACTTTGCAAATGCTTGTGTATGTGATATTTGAATAATGCCTAGCTCTGCTACACACACACACACACACACACACACACACACACACACTGAGAGTATGTGAAGATAAAGTTATGTATGGGTTTATCTGTCTAACCACTGTGGTCT
This sequence comes from Delphinapterus leucas, assembly GCF_059928025.1. Taxonomy (NCBI): domain Eukaryota; kingdom Metazoa; phylum Chordata; class Mammalia; order Artiodactyla; family Monodontidae; genus Delphinapterus; species Delphinapterus leucas. Next base: position 19,382,919 of record NC_143135.1, read on the forward strand.
CTTGACCCAAGAACATATGATAAATGAATAAACTAATTTACACTGAATTCAATCTTTTCTCTTTCTGACTTACTTCACTCTGTATTACAATCTCTAGGTCCATCCACATCTCTGCAAATGGCACTATTTCATTCCTTTTTATGGCTGAGTAATATTCCATTGTATATATCATATAATATCATTTATATGTGGAATCTAGAAAAATGGTACTGTGAACTTACTTGCAAAGCAGAAATAAAGTCACAGATGTAGAGAACAAATGTACGGTTACCAAGGGGAGGGTGGGATGAACTGGAAGACTGGGATTAACATAAATACACTATTATGTATGAAATAGATAACTAATGAGAACCTACTGTATAGCACAGGGAACTCTACTCAATGCTCTCTGGTGACCTGAATGGGAAGGAAATCTTAAAAAGAGTAGATATATGTATACATATAACTGATTCACTTTGCTGCACAGCAGAAACAAAACATTGTAGAGCATCTATACTCCAATAAAAAATAATAAAAAAATAAAAATTAAAAATGATTTTCAATAGAAAATAAAATAAATTCAATCTTTGTATTATATACAGCATTGGAAGGGACTAACTATGTTTATTGCAAAGCAACTTTTGTCTAAGTTTAACATGTTGCTCACTGACTTGTAGTTTTACTGCAAATTAATTCATTTTGGCACTGAAGTTCTGTATGTATTTATGACTTGAGACTTCAGGCCACTTCAGAGTTGAGGTAGAGAAAGTCACTTATAATTTGGGACTCATAAAGAAATGTTTTTATGAGGACAGTGATACCTTGGATGGGTTTTGTACAAATTTATTGCATTCTCCTCATGGAAGAGCTTAATGTAAGGAGTTGTAAAATATGCCCAAATGCAGAGCCATCACTCATTTGACAAAAGAAGTCTGTATGGATAAATAAATGGTCAATGATTTGTTTTATGCCTACAGTAGCTTAACCACAACGTTTTATAATATTTCAGCACAAAGATGTTTATGAAGAGGCAGTAATGTCTCAGCACACACCTCAATAGTAATGCTGAAATGCCTGTAGTATATGTTCAAGCTATTTTTATTTGGAAATAACAAATTATCAGGTAACATTTGTAGCCAAATCTACTTCATCTTGAAATAAAAATGATTTAAGACCATAGTACCAATTTTAATTGATTGAGGGAACTATATATTTAGAAATGACTGTAATTAATGATGAATATTTCACAGATTGTTTGTCTCTAAGAAACACAGAAAAATCATTGCTCTCTGAGATGACAAAATAGTTCAAATTTTTTTTAACATAATTGAAATTCAACTACCATAATACTTAGGGACCATTACTATCTATATGCAGATTAACTGATATGAGTTCATTTCTCAGGTAATTTAAGTTTTAAAAACATTCAATTTCATGAAATGCCTCTTTATACAGTACCTTGAATGAGCCATGGCAGGACAAAAGATTAATACGTACTTGTTAAAAAAATACATACTTGTTATTTTTGCCTATGTGTCACCAAACAACTAGTTATCAGTTTTCTTTGTTTCAAAAGTCCTTTTAGCATGATTTAGAAGCAAACATAACAGCATAGAGAGACCATGTTTTATATAATATGATCTAAGTGTTTCTTTTTCCTGTAGTGATATAAATTTCCTTAATAACATCTTAAACAAATCCCCATTTTTCGAAAAAAAAAAAAAACCCAGCTATATGAGGACAAACAAATCTAATCCTATTTTCTTTCTTAAGCTCTCATGTCTGATGTTCCCTCAAAGCCAAAAAAAATGATGCGAAGGAACTTGTACTGTGTGAAATTTCTGGTATACTTTACGACTATGATTGAATACTGAATAAACTTAAGCAACTCTACTTACCACCAAGGGGACTAAGAATGGAAAATCAAATACGTTGTTGAATAGTTGAAGAATATAGCTATCCCTTTGTCCTTGATTTGTTCAACTCTTTATTTTCTCTACCCTATATAGATGGAGAGCAAAAGAAGCTTTTTGAGTTGAATTAGTTATTAGCACTATGAAATACCATAATTATTCTAGGAAGTAAGAGAATTAATATAAGCAGTAGTTAACATGTTTATGATATGTACCAAAATATCAGAGAGTTTTTCTAATGTCTTATTTGGTGAGGAAGAGTTTCTTTAATTACCAACAAAAGAATTACTTTAATGCCATGATTTTATGAGTCTGCTAGCACAATCACCATTTAAAAGATAATAAAGAGAGATGAGATCTATTTTTTTCCCCAAGGATATGCAACTTAAAAATCTGTGGCTTGAATTTACGTTTACTGACCCCTTGGATGCCTAGTATTCTAAATTATGGTTCACAAAGTGATATAGCAATGCTTTGTATTTAGCAATATAGTTATTTCTATTTCCAAGCAATACATAATTATACTACTACCATATTGAATGATAAGGAATCTAAAGCAGTTTATATCTGGCTCTAGAATCCCTCACAAACTCAGAAGTTCTGAAACCAGTCATGAGTTTATAGCTGCACTGTAATATTAAGCTGCATTATTTTAATGTTTAATTATCTGTGTCCTTCACAATCTAGGCTACACTAGGGTAGGGATTTTGCCTGGTTCACTCACAATTGTATCCTAAAACAGTTCACTAGGATAAGAACATAGTAGATGTTCAATAAGTATTCATTTAACAAATAAATAAATAAATGAACTCTAGGGGAGAAGCATACATGCTGCATTTCATTAAACAAAGATATTCTAAGGGATTATAAGAAAATCGAGGGAACAAATTGGACAGCTCCTCAAAGGTTTCACTTTAAGGTTTTTTCCCAGCATTATTAATAAAAATTGTATATATTTAGTTTGTACAATATGTTTTGATATATGTATACATTGTAAAATAATTACCACAATCAAATGAATTAAATATTCATCACTTCACAATACCCCCCTTCTGTTTGTAGTGAAAACACTTGAAATTTACTCTCAGCAAATTTTAAATATATAATACATTATAATTAACTATAGTCAACACCCTGTTTATTAGGTCTACAGAACTTATCTTATTTGAAAGCTCATACTGTTTGACCAACATATCCCCTTTTCCTCCAACCCCCCAATCCCTAGTAACCATCATTCTACTCTCTGTTGCTATGAGTTCAGGTTTTTATAGCTTCCACATAAAGTGAGATCATGCAGTATTTTTCTTTCTGTGTCTGGCTTATTTTGCTTAGTCTAATATCCTCTAGGTTCATCTGCTTTGTAGCAAGTGGCAGGATTTCCTTCTTTGTTAAGGCTGAAAAATATTCCATTATATATAAATATATACATATATATAAAATTTCATTTGTCAGTGGACACTTAGGTTGTTTCCATATCTTGGCTGCTGTGCATAATGCTGCGGTAAACATGTAGGTGTAGATATCTCTTTAAGATAATGATTTATTTTTGAATTTTATTTTTTTTAATACAGCAGATTCTTATTAGTTACCTATTTTATACATATTAGTGTATATGTCAATCCCAATCTCCCAATCCAGCCCACCACCACCAACCCTCTACCCCCACTTTCCTCCCTCAGTGTCCATGGGTTTGTTCTCTACATCTGTGTTTCTATTTCTACCTTGCAAACCGGTTCATCTGTACCATTTTTCTAGATTCCACATATATGCGTTAATAAACGATATTTGTTTTTCTCTTTCTGACTTACTTCACTCTATGACAGTCTCTAGGTCCACCCACGTCTCTACAAATGAACCAATTTCGTTCCTTTTTATGGCTGAGTAATATTCCATTGTATATATGTACCACATCTTCTGTATCCATCTGTCTGTCGGTGGGCATTCAGGTTGCTTCCATGACTTGGCTATTGTACCTAACACTGCAATGAACATTGGGGTTCATGTATCTTTTTGAATTATGGTTTTCTCAGGGTATATGCCCAGTAGTGGGATTGCTGGGTCATATGGTAGTTCTATTTTCAGTTTTTTAAGAAACCTTCATACAGTTCACCATAGTGGCTGTATCAATTTACATTCCTACAAACAGCACAGGAGGGTTCCCTTTTCTCCACACCCTCTCCAGCATTTACTGTCTTGAGATTTTCTGATGATGGCCATTCTGATGGGTGTGAGGTGATACCTCATTGTGGCTTTGATTTGCTCTAATGATTAGTGATGTTGAGAATCTTTTCATGTGTTTGTTGGCCATCTGTATATCTTCTTTGAGGAAATGTCTATTTAGGTCTTCTGCTCATTTTTTTGATTGGGTTGTTTGTTTTTTAAATATTGAGCTGCATGAGCTGCTTGTATATTTTGGAGATTAATCCCTTGTCAGTTGCTTCATTTGCAAATATTTTCTCCCATTCTGAGGGTTGTCTATTCATCTTGTTTATTGTTTCCTTTGCTGTGCAAAAGCTTTTAAGTTTCATTAGGTCCCATTTGTTTATTTTGGTTTTTATTTCCATTACTCTAGAAGGTGGGTTAAAAAGGATCTTGCTGTGATTTATGTCATAGAGTGTTCTCCCTATGTTTTCCGCTAAGAGTTTTATAGTGTCCAGTCTTATATTTAGGTCTCAAATCCATTTTGAGTTTACTTTTGTTTATGGGGTTAGGGAGTGTTCTAATTTCATTCTTTCACATGTAGCTGTCCAGTTTTCCCAGCACCACTTATTGAAGAGATTGTCTTTTTCCATTGTATATCCTTGCCTGCTTTGTCATAGATTAGCTGACCATAGGTGCGTGGGTTTATCTCTGGGCTTTCTATCCTGTTCCATTGATCTATATTTCTGTTTTTGTGCCATACCATATTGTCTTGATTACTGTAGATTTGTAGTATAGTCTGAAGTCAGGGAGTCTGATTCCTCCAGATCAGTTATTTTCCCTCAAGATTGCTTTGGCTATTTGGGGTCTTCTGTGTCGCCATACAAATTTTAAGATTTCTTTGTTCTACGTCTGTAAAAAATGCCATTGGTAATTGGATAGGGATTGCATTGTATCTGTAGATTGCTTTGAGTAGTATAGTCATTTTCACAATGTTAATTCCTCCATTCCAAGAACATGGTATATCTCTTCATTGATTTGTGTCATCTTTGATTTCTTTCATCAGTGTCTTATAGTTTTCTGAGTACAGGTCTTTCACCTCCCTAGGCAGGTTGATTCCTAGGTATTTTATTCTTTTTGTTGCAGTGGTGAATGGGATTGTTTCCTTAATTTCTCTTTCTGATCTTTCATTGTTAGTTTATAGAAATGCAAGAGATTTCTGTTCATTAATTTTGTATCCTGCAACTTGACCAAATTCATTGATTAGCTCTAGTGGTTTTCTGGTGGCATCTTTAGGATTTTCTATGAATAGTATCATGTCATCTGCAAACAGTGACAGTTTTACTTCCTCTTTTCCAATTTGTATTCCTTTTATTTCTTTTTCTTCTCTGATTGCCATGGCAAGGACTTCCAAAGCTGTGTTGAATAATAATGGCGAGAGTGGACATCCTTGTCTTGTTCCTGATCTTAGAGGAAATGCTTTCAGTTTTTCACCATTGAGAATGATGTTTGCTGTGGGTTTATCATACATGACCTTTATTATGTTGAGGTAGGTTCCCTCTATGCCCACTTTCTGGAGAGTTTTTATCATAAATGGATGTTGAATTTTGTCAAAAGCTTTTTCTGCATCTATTGAGATGATCATTGGTTTTTATTCTTCAGTTTGTTAATATGGTGTATCCCATTGATCGATTTGCATATATTGAAGAATGCCTGCATCCCTGGGATAAATCCCACTTGATTATGGTGTATAATCCTTTTAATGTGTTGTTGGATTCTGTTTGCTAGTATTTTGTTGAGGATTTTTACATCTATATTCATCAGTGATATTGGTCTGTAATTTTCTTTTTTTGTAGTATCTTTGTCTGGCTTTGGTATCAGGGTGATGGTGGCCTCATAGAATGAGTTTGGGAGTGTTCCTTCCTCTGCAGTTTTTTGGTAGAGTTAGAGATGGATGTGTGTCAGGTCTTCTCTAAATATTTGATAGACTTCATCTGTGAAGCCATCTGGTCCTGGACTTTTGTTTGTTGGAAGATTTTTAATCACAGTTTCAATTTTAGTGCTTATGATTGGTCGGTTTATATTTTCAGTTTCTTCCTTGTTTAGTCTTGGAAGGTTATACCTTGTTAAGAATTTGTCCATTTCTTCCAGGTTGTCCATTTTATTGGCATAGAGTTGCTAGTAGTAGTCTCTTAGGATGCTTTGTATTTCTGTCGTGTCATTTGTAACTTCTACTCTTTCATTTCTAATTTTATTGATTGGAGTCCTCTCCCTCTTTTTCTTGATGGGTGTGGCTAAAGATTTAACAATTTTGTTTATCTTCTCAGCTTTTAGTTTCATAGATCTTTGCTATTGCTTTCTTTAATTCTATATCATTTATTTCTGCTCTGATCTTTGCTTTCTTTCCTTGTACTAACTTTGGGTTTTGTTTGTTCTTCTTTATCTACTCTTAGGTGTAAGATTAAATTGTTTCTTTTGAGATTTTTCTTGTTTCTTGAGGTAGGATTGTATTGCTGTAAACTTGCCTCTTAGAACTGCTTTTTCTGCATCCCATAGGTTTTGGATCATCGTGTTTTCATTGTCATTTGTCTCTAGGTATTTTTTCATTTCCTCTTTCACTTCTTCAGTGATTTCTTGGTCATTTAGTAATGTGTTGTTTAGCCTCCACATGTTTGTGTGTGTGTGTGTTTTTTAACATCTTTATTGGAGTATAATTGCTCTACAATGGTGTGTTAGTTTCTGCTGTATCACAAAGTGAATCAGCTATACATATACGTATATCCCCATATCCCCTCCCTCTTACATCTCCCTCCCACCCTCCCACTCTGCCCCTCTAGATGGTCACAAGGCACCAAGCTGATCTCCCTGTGCTCTGCGGCTGCTTCCCATTAGCTATCTATTTTACATTTGGTAGTGTATATATATGTCCATGCCACTCTCTCATTTTGTCCCAGCATACCCTTTCCCTCCCCATATGCTCAAGTCCATTCTCTATGTCTATGTCTTTATTCCTGTCCTGCCCCTAGGTTCTGTAGAACCATTTGTTTCTTTTTTTAGATTTCATATATAGGTGTTAGCATACAGTATTTGTTTTTCTCTTTCTGACTTACTTCACTCTGTATGACAGAATCTAGGTCCATCCATCTCACTACAAATAACTCAATTTTGTTTCTTTTTATGGCTGAGTAATAGTCCATTGTATATGTGTGCCACAACTTTTTTATCCATTCATCTGTCAGTGGACATTTAGGTTGCTTCCATGCCCTGGCTATTGTGAATAGAGCTGCGATGAACATTGTGGTACATGACTCTTTTTGAATTAGGTTTTCTGAGGGTATATGCCCCATAGTGGGACTGCTGGGTCATATGGTAGTTCTATTTTTAGTTTTTAAGGAACCTCCATACTGTTCTCCATAGTGGCTGTATCACTTAACATTCCCACCAACAGGGTTCCCTTTTCTCAACAACCTCTCCAGCATTAATGGTTTGTAGACTTTTTTTTTTTCTGCGGTACGCTCGCCTTTCACTGTTGTGGCCTCTCCCGTTGCGGAGCACAGGCTCCGGACGTGCAGGCTCAGCGGCCATGGCTCACGGGCCCAGCCACTCCACAGCATGTGGGATCTTCCTGGACCGGGGCACGAACCCATGTCCCCTGCGTTGGCAGGCGGACTCTCAACCACTGTGCCACCAGGGAAGCCCGGTTTGTAGAGTTTTTGATGATGGCCATTCTGACTGGTGTGAGGTGATACCTCATTGTAATTTTGATTGGCATTTCTCTAATGTTTAGTGATGTTGAGCATCCTTTCATGTGTTTGTTGACAATCTGTATATCTTCTTTGGAGAATTGTCTATTTAGGTCTTCTGCCCATTTTTGGATTGGGTTGTTTGTTTTTTTGATATTGAGCTGCATGAGCTGCTTGTAAATTTTGGAGATTAATCCTTGATCAGTTGCTTCATTTGCAAATTTTTTCTCCCATTCTGAGAGTTGTCTTTTCACCTTGTTTATGGTTTCCTTTGCTGTGCAAAAGCTTTTGTTTCATTATGTCCCATTTGTTTATTTTTGCTTTTATTTCCATTTTTCTAGGAGATGGGTCAAAAATGATCTTTCTGTGATTTATGTCATAGAGTGTTCTGCCTATGTTTTCCTCTGAGAGTTTTATAGTGTCTGGCCTTACATTTAGATCTTTAATCAATTTTGAGTTTATTTTTGTGTATGGTGTTAGGGAGTGCTCTAGTTCCATTCTTTTATATGTAGTTTTCCAGTTTTCCCAGTACCACTTATGGAAGAGGCTGGCTTTTCTCTACTGTATATTCTTGCCTCCTTTATCAAAGATAAGGTGACCGTATGTGCATGGGTTTATCTCTGAGCTTCCTATGCTGTTCCATTGATCTATAGTTCTATTTTTGTGCCAGTACCATACTGTCTTGATTACTGTAGCTCTGTACTTTAGTCTGAAGTCTGGGAGTCTGATTCCTCCAGCTCCGTTTTTCTTTCTCAAGATTGCTTTGGCTATTCGGGGTCTTTTGTGTTTCCATGCAAATTGTGAAAATTTTGTTCTAGTTTTGTGAAAAATGCCATTGGTAGTTTGATAGGGATTGCATTGAATATGTAGATTTGCTTGGAGTAGTACAGTCATTTTCACAATTTTGTTTCTTCCAGTCCAAGAACATGGTATAGCTCTCCATCTGTTTGTATCATATTTATTTCTTTCATCAGTTTCTTATAGTTTTCTACATACAGGTGTCTTTTGTCTCCTTAGGTAGGTTTATTCCTAGGTATTTTATTCTTCTTGTTGAAATGGTAAATGGGAGTGTTTCCTCACTTTCTCTTTCAGATTTTTCATCATTAGTGTACAGGAATGCAAGAGAGTTCTGTGCATTAATTTTGTATCCTGCTACTTTACCAAATTCGTTGATTAGCTCTAGTAGTTTTCTGGTAGCATCTGTAGGATTCTTTATGTATAGTATCATGTCATCTGCAAACAGTGACAGCTTTATTTCTTCTCTTCCGATTTGGATTCCTTTTATTTCTTTTTCTTCTCAGATTGCTGTGGCTAAAACTTCCAAAACTATGTTGAATAATATTGGTGAGAGTGGGCAACCTTGTCATGTTCCTGATCTTAGTGGATATGGTTTCAGTTTTTCACCATTGGGAATTATGTTGGCTGTGGGTTTGTCATATATGGCCTTTATTATGTTGAGGTAAGTTCCCTCTATGCCTACTTTCTTTTGTTTTTTTTTCGGTACGTGGGCCTCTCACTGTTGTGGCCTCTCCTGTTGCAGAGCACAGGCTCCGGATGCGCAGGCTCAGCGGCCATGGCTCACGGGCCCAGCTGCTCCGCGGCATGTGGGATCTTCCCGTACTGGAGCATGAACCCGTGTCCCCTGCATCAGCAGGCGGACTCCCAACCACTGTGCCACCAGGGAAGCCCTCTATGCCTACTTTCTTGAGGATTTTTATCATAAATGGGTGTTGAATTTTGTTGAAAGCTTTCTCTGCATTGATTTAGATGATCATATGCTTTTTCTCCTTCAGTCTACCACATTGATTGATTTGCATATATTGAAGAATCCTTCCATTCCTGGGATAAACCCCACTTGATCATGGTGTATGATCCTTTTAATGTGCTGTTGGATTCTGTTTGCTAGTATTTTGTTGAGTATTATTGCATGTATTTCATCATTGATATTGGCTGTAGTTTTCTTTCTTTTGACCTACTTGTCTGGTTCTCATATCAGGGTGATAGTGTCCTCATAGAATGAGTTTGAGAGTGTTCCTCCCTCTGCTGAATTTGGAAGAGTTTGAGAAGTATAGGTGTTAGCTCTTCTCTAAATATTTGATAGAATTCACCTGTGAAGACATCTGGTCCTGGGCTTTTGTTTGTTGGAAGATTTTTAATCACAGTTTCAATTTCTGTGCTTGTGTCTGGTTGTTTATATTTTCTATTTCTTCCTGGTTCAGTCTCAGAAGGTTGTGTTTTTCTAAGAATTTGTCCATTTCCTCCAGGTTGTCCATTTTGTTGGCATATAGTTGCTTGTAGTAATCTCTCATGATCTTTTGTATTTCTGCAGTGTCAGTTGTTACTGCTCCTTTTTCATTTCTATTTCTGTTGTTTTGAGTCTTCTCCCTCTTATTCTTGATGTGTCTGGTTAATGGTTTATCAATTTCATTTATTTTCTCAAAGAACCAGGTTTAGTTTTATTGATCTTTGCTATTGTTTCCTTCATTTCTTTTTCATTTATTTCTGATATGATCTTCATGATTTCTTTCCTTCTGCTAACTTTGGGGATTTTTTTGTCCTTCTTTCTCTAATTGCTTTAGGTGTAATGTTAGATTGTCTATTTGAGATGTTTCTTGTTTTTGAGGTAGGATTGTATTGCTGTAAACTTTCTTCTTAGAACTGCTTTTGCTGCATCCCATAGGTTTTGGGTCATCATATTTTCATTGTCATTTGTTTCTAGGTAGTTTTTGATTTTCTCTTTGATTTCTTCAGTGATCTCTTGGTTATTTAATAGTGTATTGTTTAGCCTCCATATGTTTGTATTTTTTACAGATTTTTTTACTGTAATTGATATCTAGTCTTATAGCATTGTGGTTGGAAAAGATACTGATACGATTTCAATTTTTTAAAATTTACCAAGGCTTGATTTGTGACCCAACATATGATCTAACCTGGAGAATATTCCATGAACACTTGAGAAGAAAGTGTATTCTGATGTTTGTTTTTGGATGGGATGTCCTATAAATACCAAGTAAGTCCATCTTGTTTAATATATCATTTAAAGCTTGTGTTTCCTTATTTATTTTCATTTAGAATGGTCTGTCCATTTGTGAAAGTGGGGTGTTAAAGTCTCCAACTATTATTGTGTTCATGCTGATTTCCCCTTTTATGGCTGTTAGCATATGCCTTATGTATTGAGATGCTCCCATGTTTGGTGCATAAATATTTACAATTGTTATATCTTCTTCTTGGATTGATCCCTTGATCATTATTTAGTGCCCTTCTTTGTGTCTTGTAATAGTCTTTAGTAAGTCTCTTTGTTCTGATATGGGTATTGCTACTCCAGCTTTCTTTTATTGCTATTTGCATGGAATATCTTTTTCCATCCCCTCACTTTCAGTCTGTATGTGTCCCTACGTCTGGAATGGGTTTCTTGTTGACAGCATGTATATGGATCTTGTTTTTTATCCATTTATGGAGTCTATGTCTTTTGTTTGGAGCAGTTAATCCATTCTCATTTAAGGTAATTTTGATATGTATGTTCCTATTATCATTTTCGCAATAGTTTTGGGTTTGTTTTTGTAGGTCCTTTCCTTCTCTTGTGTTTCCCACTTAGAGAAGTTCCTTTAGCATTTGTTGTAGAGCTGGTTTGGTGGTGCTGAATTCTCTTGGCTTTTGCTTGTCTGTGAATCTTTTCATTTCTCCATCAAATCTGAATGAGATCCTTGCTGGGTAGAGTCATCTTGGTTGTACGTTCTTCCATTTCATCACTTTATATATATGATGCCACTCCCTTCTGGCCTTTAGAGTTTCTGCTGAGAAATCAGCTGTTAACCTTATGGGAGTTCCCTTGTATGTTATTTGTCATTTTTCCCTTGTTGCTTTTAATAATTTTTCTTTGTCTTTAATTTTTGTCAATTTGATTACTATGTGTCTCAGCATATTTCTCCTTGGGTTTATCCTGCCTGGGACTCTCTGCACTTCCTGGACTTGGGTGGCTATCTCCTTTCCCATGTTAAGGAAGTTTTCAACTATAATCTCTTCAAATATTTTCATGGTTACTTTCTCTCTCTCTTCTCCTTCTGGGACCCCTATAATGCAAACGTTGCTGAGTTTAATGTTGTCCCAGAGATTTCTTAGGCTGACTTCATTTCTTTTTTCTGTTCCACTGCAGTGAATTCTACCATTCTGTCTTCCAGGTCTCTTATCTTTTCTTCTGCCTGAGTTATTCTGCTATTGATTCCTTCTAGTGTATTTTTCATTTCAGTTATTGTATTGCTTATCTCTGTTTCTTCGTTCTTTAATTCTTCTAGGTATTTTTTCTTTAATTCTTCTAGGTCTTAGTTAAACATTTCTTTCATCTTCTCGATCTTTGCCTCCATTCTTTTTCCGACGTCATGGATCATCTTCACTATCATTATTCTCAATTCTTTTTCTGGAAAGTTGCCTATCTCACTTCATTTAGTTGTTTTTCTGTGGTTTTATGTTGTTCCTTCATCTGGTACATAGTTCTCTGCCTTTTCATTTTGTCTATCTTTCTGTGAATGGGTTTTTGTTTCACAGTCTTCAGGATTGTAGTTCTTCTTGCTTCTGCTGTCTGCCCTCTGGTGGATGAGGCTATCTAAGAGGCTTGTGCAGGCTTCCTGATGAGAGGGACTGATGGTGGGTAGAGCTGGGTGTTGCTCTGGTGAGCAGAGCTCAGTAAAACTTTAATCTGCTTGTCTGCTGATGGATGGGGCTGAGTTCCCTCCCTGTTGGTTGTTTGGTCTGAGGTGAGCCAGCACTGGAGGCTACAGCCTCTTTGGTGGGGCTCATGGCGGACTCAGAGGGCTCACGCCAAGTAGTACTTCCCAGAACTTCTGCTGTCAGTGTCCTTGTCCTCACAGTGAGCCACAGCCACCCCCCACCTCTGCAGGAGACCCTCCAACACTAACAGGTAGGTCTGGTTCAGTTTCCTATGGGGTCACTGCTCCATCCCCTGTGTCCTGATGCACACACTACTTTGTGTGTGCCCTCCAAGAGTGGAGTCTCTGTTTCCCCCTCCTGTTGAAGTCCTGCAATCAAATCCCACTAGCCTTCAGAGTCTGATTCTCTGGGAATTTCTCCTCCCGTCGCCAGACCCCCAGGTTGAGAAGCCTGACATGGGTCTCAGAAGCTTCACTCCAGTGGGTGGACTTCTGTGGTATAATTGTTCTCCAGTTTGTGAGTCACCCACTCAGCAGTTATCGGATTTGATTTTATCATGATTGCGCCCCCCCTACCATCTCTTTGCAGCCTCTCCTTTGTCTTTAGATGTGGGGTATCATTTTTGGTGATTTCCAGTGTCTTTCTGCTGATGATTGTTCAGCAGTTAGTTGTGATTCCGGTGCTCTCGCAAGAGGGAGTCCTTATGATAGTGACTTTTTTCCCTTGGTTATATACCTAGAAGTGAGATTGCTGGGTCATATGGTAATTCTATTCTTAATTTTTTGCAGAACTTCCATACTGTTTTGTAGAATGGCCGGACCATCTAGTGTACAAGAGTTATCTTTTCTCCGCATCCTTGTCAACACTTAACTATCTTTTGGCTTTTTGATTATTGCCTATTACTAGCAGGTGTGTAGTGTTAACTCATTGTGGTTTTGATTTGCATTTCTCTGATGATTAGAGATGTTGTGCATCTTTTTGTATACTTGTTGAACATTTATATGTCTTTTTTGGGAAAATAATTCTTCAGCACCTTACCCCATTTTTAATTGGGTTATAATTATCATTAGCATTTGTTGCTATTGAGTTACATGAGTTTCTTAGAAAGCTATAGTAATCAAAACAGTATGGCACTGGCATAAAAACAGATACAAACCCCATGGAACAGAATAAAGAGTCCAGAATTAAACACAAGCATATGTGGTCAATTCATCTTCAGTGAAGGTGCCAAGAACACACAATGAGGATAGAATCGTTTTTTCAATAAGCGGTGCTGGTAAAACTGGATATCCACATGCAAAAGAATAAAAGTGGCCTCTATCTTACACCATACACAAAAACCAATTTGAAATGGATTAAACATATAACCTGAAGCTGTACAACTCCTAAAAGAAACAAAGGGGAAAATCTCTTTGCCATTGGTCTTTGCAATGATATTTTTTGCTTGTTTTTTGGATTTGACAGCAAAGCACAAGCAACAAAAGCCAAAATAAATAAGTGGGACTACAATCAATCTAAAAATTTCTGCAGCGTAAAGGAAATAACCAGCAAAATGAAAAGACAACCTATGGAATGGGAGAAATATTTGCAAACCCTAAGTCCTATAAGGGGTTAATATCCAGCTTGACTTCTTTAATTAGTTATTTTTGTGATGTTGGCAATGTCCCAAAGATTCCAATAAAATGAAACAAGTCAGAGATAGAACCCAGTGAACTGCTGGGCAAAATGAAATTGGCAAATATATGAGCAGATGCATTTTGGCATAGAACATTGCAATAACAAAGTTGCTCTGATGATTTGAGTGTTGAGTTATTAATAAAGTTCTCTAAGCAATTATACTGCTCTCTTCCTGTGCACTTATCCTAAAGTACAAGTTATACTTTTATCTCTGGAATTAACATTGTACAGTTTTATTTATGAGATCTGTTCCTTATTTCCTCTAATACAGGTGACAACCTGATAAATATGAGTCATCAACAAATGCACACTGTTATTGTATCTCACTAAATATGTATAATTAAAATCCCTTGGTTATTAAATTGAGTTTGGATATCAAAAGATAATTAAAATTAGAGGTGAACTCGTTGAATGGAATTGGCATAGCCTATAGCTAATATCTGTAGCTCATCAATGGTGTCTGTCTTTCTTAATCTCAAAATTTTTGCATTAAAATTCCAATAAAAACTTATATGACTCACAGTATCAATAAATCTGGTGAAATATATGTATATAAAGTCTCCTATATTTCCTAGGCTTACCTGACTTCAGGTAGACTCAAATATTTAACAACTTTATATAATATTCTACTACAATTCTAGTTTAAACATCAGCTAATGAGAGTGTAGCTTGAAATCTTCCATATTTTAAACTCATTTAGAATTTGGTTCTTAAGCTTGTATTTTATATTCATTGGCTGTTTTAACAGTAATAACAAAAAAGATTGTCAGATTAAATTACCTAACCACAAAATATTTACTCTGTGACATTCATTGGCTTTGTATCTAATAATAATGTCTTTTGATTAATAACCAATTACTGATGTTAAATAAATAATCGTGCTCAGGTAGTAGAAAGGATATTGTGTGAGAAAATTATTAGAAATAAGATTATACCCGGCTTTGCTACTATTGGTTTTCTTAGGTCTTGAGCCTCAGTTTTTGCATTTATTAAAAAAAAATTGTGACAGGTAATTTCTCAGAATTATGATATTACTATTATTATTAAATTAAATGGTCTTGACATTTCTCTTTAGTTATTAGCCTGGTTTTTCACCTCTCAAGTGAATATATTGCTATAGATTTGTGCTAAGCACATTCAACTGAGCATGTCTTGTATTCAATTCATATTTCCTGGGTGTCTCCATAAAAACTGTTTAAACTGCTCTTTTCCTAGTCTTCATCTTGGTTAATGTTAACACCCTCCACCTGCTTTTCCAAAGCTAGAATCTTGGAGTTATCCTGAATATTTCCTTACTCTTTACCACTGGCTTCTAATTCATTACTAATTGTTATCGGTTTTCTTTCTTAAATATCACTCAAATCCATCCATCTCTCCTTTTCTACTGCCTTATAGTGGGTGTTTAATATCTCTTGAAAGGATTACTGCAATGTTCTTAAGCAATTTTTCTTCTCATTTTACTCACCCCTAGCCCATCCTTCACATCTTGTGGCAGAGACAATGCTATGTGTCCTCCCACTATTCTTTCTGGGCACAGAGGTAGGTAGACTGGGGCCAAAACAATCATTCTGGTCAGTGGAACATGACCAGAAGTGAATTAGGCTGTCTTTAAAACACATTCTGCCTTATCCTACTGCCTTCTCTTATTCTTGGTGATCGTGGAAACTTCATGGTCCTGACAGCAAAGCTATCATGGGCAAAGCACAGAGGCAGCAGAGCCAATTCTATCCTGCTGAATGTATTTTCTACAATAGAAATTTGCTCCTAGTTTTATAATATTGATGGTTCCCCTTTATCAGTAGGATAAGAATTAAATTTCTTATTTTGAAATGTAAGTGCCTTTAAAAATACGGCCCCAGTTTACTTTTCTAGTCTGTTGTTTCCTGCTTTGAATTCTGTAATCCATGAACCTCTTTTCCAAATATACTACCCTCTGCCTTTGCACAAGTTATTCTTTCTGTCTAAAATGACCTTGTCTCTTCTGTCCTATTCATCACTGAAGGTTTAGCTCTAACACAACTAGGTATTCTGGGCAAAGGCACAAACTTCTTTCTTTGGGGCTTACCCATTTGTCTTCTCTCACCTCTTTTCAGCTCCGGACATATTGTCTCAGTGTTCCCTGCTGAACTGTTTCTTTTCCCCTTTAGACTGTTAGGTGTCTGATGTCAGGGACTGGATTCTGTCTTCTCCCATTCCAAGGTGCCTAGCTGGCATGCAGCTGGCATTGAATAAATATTTGTTGAATGAATGTTGAAGGAGTAAGAGATTATGTCAACACGAAAAGCCTGGAGAGGATGTTCGAAACTGGCGAATAGTCTGCTGATGACCTTCAGATGTCCTTTTCCTGGGTTATTCAATATTCTGTATTTCTTGACACAGTCACTGGGCAGCTTGTGTATTTTAATTAACTGTTGGCTCCCCTAAGATATTTAGAAGCGAGCAGTTACTTTGGTAAATACCATCAGTATGGAGCATCTGGTTCTCTGAAGTTTAAGTCCCATGTTCAAGTCCTGTGTAATTGTTTAGTCTAGACGTCCAACGCCTGGCAATGGCAGGGAAGATGTAATCTTAAGAATGCCTCCTGCTGCTTTGCATTTTCATGCTCCCCCAGACACTGGCCTTTCTTTAGACTTTCAATAACACTCTTCAAAACCAAGTGAACAGTCAGGGACTGCTTGTCACCGGTTTACCTGTTTTCCCCATTGTCCGATTAGCATACTTAGGTGCCTGTCAAGAGAGCTAAGACTGTTTATCAGAAGAGAAGCAGGAATATGAACACTCCTCAGTCATTCAGAAGTATTTACTGTCCCAGAAAAGCCCAGAAGTCATCAAAGGTTAGAACCAAAGCTGAGAGTGATGAAAGATTATCCTGCCTAGAGAGGTAAAGCCACCAAGGTCATAAAGAAACTACGGGTGAAAATATTTTTGAGGTGAAAGAATAGAGCAGAAAATGTGGTGGAGAGGAAGAAAGGGTTTCTTTTATTATTATTATTTTTCAAGACTGCAGTAGGATTGTATGACATATTAATGTCCCTCAACTGTACAAGATTCTTGAGTAGCTCTGGGAATTGGGAAGTCTGCAATTTACAACCTCTCTCCTCTGTTCTTATAAACAATTTAACCAAGTTCCTGTTAGCCAGAGACACTTAAGCAACAGAAATCCTAGAGGAGATTTTTAAGCCCATACTAAAGATAATACAATCCTTCTGCAACGAAACAAAGGATTATTAATCCTGTGCTGCTGGTGAAGTCTCATTTCACAACCAACGTAACTCTCTGTATTCAATCAGCCCCACCAGTACTGGAAGGAGCCAAGCTTGGGTGTCATTTATCAATAGCCATTTTGGGCGCACCAACCATAGAGCCAGCCCTCAGTCTGACCCTTCCAAAGGCTTGTCCCCTGTGTGCACAGAGGTTTTTATCTGTAGACATGCTGATCTTTTCCAGGATTCAAATTTATTTTCCTGACATGGTTCATGGCTCTGGTCTCCAGGTGCTTGTCTTCCAGAGTGAGCGCCTGCTCTGCAAAGCACCTCCCACAGCAGGTCACATCCCTTTGGCAATGTGTAGCACTGGCTCCTTTTCAACTCTTAAATTTCAGTTTACGACCCATTTACCTGAATAATTCATAATCAATTGAGTTGCTAATTTTGCCTTTTGCTGAATCACCTGGGGATGTCTGTCATACGAAGGTGCTATTGAATTGAAGGGTGATATGTTGATGGATAGATTTTGTTTTTAGTTTTGTTTTTAGAGGTTACTTTTACAGATCTGAGAAAAATACAATCCTTCTCCTTTCCCAGATGAAAGCCTATATTGAAACAGGCCACATTATTTTACATTTCTTTCTTCCTTTTTTCTTCTTTTTTGTTTTTCTTTTTCTTTTAAAAATAAATCACCTTGTGGAAAGCAGCGGAATAATGACTGTGGAGAGGCAAGTCCTTTGCTCACACCTAGACTGGATGGTTCATTAGAGATTTTTCCTATCATTGTATTTCTCCTCTATTCTCAAGACATTAGATCGGTGGTGGATTACAGTCATACATTATATGTGAGGTCATGCCAGTGTGGCTGTAAATGCCAATGTTATTCAATTTATTCATTTCTCAAATAATGTTTAGTGAGTGCCTACTATACGCCTGTAGGTACTTACCGGTAGGTGTTAAGAAAACAGAATAAACAGAAAGATAGTGTTTTTGCTTACCTTAAGCTTGTATTTTATATTCCTTTGGCTCCCATGGTAGGATGATGTCACTAAAAGATTGCAGGTTTTAAGATCAATGAACCTGAACTTAAGTTTCTCCAAATGTTAGCAATGTGATGTTACAATATATGAGAAAGGGTGGTATAGTGGTTTTTACATGGCCTTTGGAAACAGACAGCCAGGTTCTCTTTCTGACCCTGTGATCTTAGCCAGATTATATAACTTCTCTGAGTCTCAGGTTTTTTCACTTGTACAGAGGTGTTATTAATATTCCATCCCATCCTATCCCAGACAATTCCATGTCCAAGATCAAGAATATATATGAAGTCCATCATACCATATGTCTAAATGTTTAAAAGATATAAGGCAAGTGAACATACTGTTAAATATGTGTTCCTTACTCTTACCTTGACATTGTCATGTTAAGTCCAATCTTAAATTTCAAGTTCTTGGATTCCTCAAAGTTTTGAACATGGGAATCTGGTGCCTGGTCTGCAGTATCCAACCCATAGTTCATGCTTTCTTCTGTTCCCACTGACAGCTCACTCGCTCACCATAAGAGACCTCAGACACACAGGTGTGCAAGCCTTAGCTCATCCAAGTTCCATATATAACCCCCCAAACATCTGTCCCTTGACAACCCCATGGCCTAAGAGTGCTTCCACCAAGGTTATGGTCTGCCTGTAGGAAATAGGCCTCCAAACTATGCACTTGCAGGCTCTGAAGGTTTGTTTAGAAGGAGGACAAGAAATTCCATAATCTTAGGTAACCAGAGCATTATCCATGTTAAAAGATAAACGGAGGCATATTAAATATTTTAAGAGTTTATTAGAACAAAAATCAATTTGAATTGGATAGCATTCAAACTAACAGATAGAAAGGAGCTCCAAAGAGCTGTACAAAGTGAGACTTTTATCAGTAGAAGAGAGTGGGGATAAGGAAGTTACACTGGAAAAAAAGCAGCTTGGTTATTGCAAAGTTACTTTCCTTTAGGGGATGGCAGGTGTCTATCAGACAGATGACCTAACTAGTGCTGATCATGTGATTCCTGACTGACTGGTTTAAAATTCCATTTCCAGAAGATCTGAAACTGTAACAAAGCCTCAGTTTAGTGACATGGGGCTTAGCATAAGTGACTCCATTTCGGGACTGTGTTCTCATTTTTTAACATCCAGGATTGAAAGAAAGTTTCAGGGTTTTGGTAGGAATGTTCTTTTTGAATCCATGGACTCCTTTTCCCATAAGAGAGGTATGGTAGGAATAGGGCCAGAGTGGGACCATACTTAGTTAATAACTATGGTAATTGTGCATCTTGAATGAGGTAACAAAAGTTCTTAGTTCTGTGCTGGAATTATGGTAAATACTCTATGGGGGGTTGTTAATTTATATCAATAGTAGAATAACAACAATTTTATCGACCTCAAAGGGGTACTAACATATTTATAGATACCCTTTCAGTGCCTGGTATTTAGAAAGATCTTAAAATATATTTAGGCCATTTATTCTTCATGAGACAACAAAAGGTTAGCTGATGCCAGTGCCAAGGTGGACTCAGGGTCTTCAGACTTCTCAAGGGATCTGCTTCAGCTCTGGGGGCATGCCAACCTCTGGATATATTTGAAGTCAATTTCTCCTTTTGGTAATATATTTTTGGGAGGGATGGATAGTTTTCTAGTGAGAACAAGGGAGAGGACAAGAGCGTATTTACATCAAACACCAAGCTAGCATGAAATTGCTCATCTTTTTATTTTAATTTCATGCCCCTACAGAGGTGCCCTCATAGGAAAACTAGTTTATTCCACTTATCAAAATGAGATGAATGGGTGAGATTTAATGGCAGCAGCTTGACGAATGAATGAACATATTTTTGTGACATTAACACAGTTAATACTCACTATGTGTCCCCATGATCTCCCACATCTCCTGATGGCTTGTGGCATAATAAGAGGCATATTTTAATCTTGAGAACAATCACAAAAATAAATAAAATAAATACACATGAAGAGTACATGGAAAATTATCTATTTAACAAACATATACAAAAAAGAAAAGAGGAAAAGAGAAACAAAGAATCATGAGACAGAAAATAAATAGCAAAATGGTAAACATATAGTAAAAGGCTGAGTGACTCTCCTCTAAAATCAGGACAAAGCAGAGAGGTTTGCTCTTTGCCATTACTATTCAATACTGTTTTGACAATGCAATGAGGGAAAGAAAAAACTCATCCATATTGGGAAGGATGAAGCAAAATTGTCTTTAATCTTTGAAAGCATGGTTCTTTATGTAGAAAATCCTAAGGAATACGCAGGAATACACACATAAACGTGCATACACACACTCATACATACACCTAGCTCTAATAAAGTAGTTCAGCAAGGTCATCGGATAAAACATCAATATGTTTCTATATAACCACAAACATACCAAAAATTAAATTAAGAAAAATTATAGCATTCACAATTGCACCAAAAAGAACGAAATACTTTACAATAAAAATGACAAAAATACAAGACATGCTGAAATTTATAAAACATTGCTGAAAAAAATTAAAGATCTAAATAGGTAAAGAGATACGCTATGTTTACGGATTTAAATATTCAATATTGTTAAGGTAGCAATTCTCTCCAGATCGTGGTTGCCCAGAGCTGGTGTGGGAGTACAGACTGTCTGCAAATGGACACAAGGGATCTTCTGGGAATGACGGAGATGTTCTAAACATGGGCTGTGATAATGGTTGAATAGCTCTATGTATTTAGACTTAAGATTAGAAAATAACTTATTTCAACTGATCTCTTGCTTCCATAAAATAGTGTACAAGGATATAAAATAGTATTTGTTGTGGGTCTTCTATGTGCTGTCAGTTACGAATTTAAGTTATTAAATTCTCAAAATGTATATCCCTATTTTGTTAGGTTATGAATCTGGACCCTGAGAGGTTAAATATCATACCCAATGTCATACAGCCAGTAAATGGTGAAGATAATAATGGTGAAGATAAATGGTGAAGATAAAACCTGGATATCTGTAGCTTGAAAGTCTGTGTGTGTGTGTGTGTGTGTGTGTGTGTGTGTGTATGAGTGCATTTCCAGTTATGCTTCCTTCTATATGACATATGCATAAATAATAGTGCCATACATCTGAAATGCTACTCAATTTTAGTTGTTGCAGTTTATCTTCTCTTTGACCTACTTGTGTTTCCTAAAACTTTTGGCCAGCTGAGGAGAACGTTTTCTTTCTTTAAACTATGCATTTTGTAATTGTTAAAACTCCAGTTCACAGTGTCCTGGTGTAAAGAGCTTATGCCCTGAATGATGGACTGTAGATCCAGATTTAAAATAAAATGGAAGATTATAATCTTAGATTCCACAGTTTCTAGCACTGTAGAATTTACAGGCTTGTTAGTTAAGTTCTCTGAATTTCAGTTTTATTTGGTAAAAAAATGAGAAAAATAATATGTCTCACTTTGGAGTTAAGAATTAGAGTCATGTGAAGGTGAGAAATACAGTGCCCATGAGCACCCACTAATTTTGAGTCTATTTTCTTTCCTTTCTACATTGGCTAATAAGGAAGCTTATGAGAAACTATGGTCCTCACATAACTTCAAATAAGAAATTGTTTTAATTGTGAACTTCTTTAATTGGCTTTTCTTTAAATTTAGTAAACCTCTCTTTTCAGCTGCTCTGATATTTGAAAGTTCAGTTATTACCATGGATTCAGTGAATTGTCTTGATTATTCCATGGCATTCTATATGGTTCTCTCTCAAGTGTATAAACTGATTCCTAATTGGATAATCAATCCATAGTCACTTCAAAGGAACACATTAATATCTTCACCTCTCCCTTGACAATTCAAGAATCTGATACATTTTCAAGGGACTAGAAGGAAAATAGCAATTGATATGAAACTCTAAATTTTAACCAATATTTCTCACCTCTACTCACCCATACATGAACATACCCTCATAAATCATAGTGCATAGTAACCAGGGGTTGAAAAGCTTACCAGATTGTTTAAAAGCCACCACTTTATCTTCTAAAGTAGGTCTTTTGGTAATCATTTGGTAATCATTTGTCTGACATTTTCTGTCTCCTCACTTTCCAATGTTGGAGTCTTTTCTTGTCAATATATTTTATCCCCTCAGTCACAGAATGTGGCTGAATATTTTCAAAGACTCTATTAATTTCCATACTATGTTTCAGATTAGTTTGTTCTTTATTCCCATAGCTCTACATTCCAAACTTTATTTCCCTAATAAGTTGTTGGGTCTTCTGTTTCCCACACATATTGGAGTGTCTTGTTCTAATATCAGGTCTCTTCTTACTTATCTGCTCTCTTCCTCTCCCCTCTTCTTCCTGCTTGCCTCACAGAGCCCTCCTGTTCTGCACTCTCTTGTACCCTCAAGCCCTACTGTACTTGATATTAAATAGATCATTTTCATCTTGACACCCCCCTACTCTATTGATTCTCCAATGAATAGAGTCTAAATATCAGCCTGACATTGTTACCTGCTATCTCACTCTAAAATTAACCACCCCTCTTACCACTAAAGCCTTTTACTCCAGGCCAGCCAGTATTTATACTAAGGTACGTTCATCTCTATGCTATTCCCATATATCCTCTTTGTACTAGCTTTCTACTGATGTAGTAGCAAATTACCACAAACTCAGCAACTTAAAGCAGCACATCGATTATCTATTTCCTATGGGTCATGAGTCTGGGCACAGTTAGCAGGATCCTCTTTTTAGATCCCACAGACTGAATCAAGGTGTTGTCAATGTTGAAATCCTCACCTGAGGGTCTGGATATTCTTCCAATCTCAACAGTTATCGGAAGATTGAATTGCCTTGCAGATGTATGACCTTTTTTTTTGCTGACTTTTGATGGGGGGCTGCACAGAGCTTCTAGTGGCTGCACCTCGGAAGTTCATAGCTATTTGCTTTCTTCCTCAAGGCCACAGGGGAGTATATCTCTCTCTGACTTCTGCCCTCAGAAAAAGAAAACTCTGCTTGTAAGGGGTTCATTTGATTAGATCAGGACCACTCAGAAAATCTGCAGTAGTGTGAGGTCATTTGAGGGACTTCAGTTACATCTGCAAAATCCTTCCATAGCAGTACCTTGCTGAATATTAGATTGAACAGAGGGTGAGAATCTTGAAAAAACATCTTTAGAACTCTGCCCTCTACACTCCTCATTACCCACGTAACTTCTGCACAATCCTCAAGGATCATTTCAAGCCTCATCTACCCTTTGTTTCTTTCTCCAAATTCCTTCTCTGTTATAAACTGGCTGTATATATTATTGTTTTAAATTTATGTTAATGTTTATCAATATATATAATATGTGTTTTTATTTGTCTTGAAGTGCGTGACCCACCCAACTATCCATCCACAACTGCAAATACACACACATATACATATATGCTCTCCAAATTTTGATTTCAATGTACTTGAAGGTACAGAAAATTTTCATAAAATTTCTTTTACATAAAACAAATTCCTTGAACATTATACACTAAACATCCTGACAAAAGAACTTACAGTGTCTAAATAGTGTTAGACTTAACAGGGTGAGATGCTAACCTTTTCTTGTGATGGAGGAGGAGCTCTGAGCTACTGTTGTACTTAGGCTGAAAGCTCATTGTAATTCCCCCAAATTCACAAGCAGCAGAACTTGAAGCCACCATCACAGGATATTAATGAAGCTCAGTTATGAACTGAATTGGGTTGGAAACAATCAGGCAGCACTTTCTAATTGTCTTTTTCCAAATATTGCCACAGATCTAAATCATAAAGCATTTTACTTGGTAAGTACACATTCAGAAGATGTCCATGGAAGAAATGATCTTCTGAAAAGGTTGAGAGGTCCCATGCTCATTCTTACTTGTTCCTGAACTAATACTTGAAGCCAAATGCATTTACAAATTATTTCTTCACATTGGAAGGAAGAGGGAAGTTAGGATGTGGAAAGTTTTTAATAGCAAATTTTTTCTGTATTTTGGAGTGTCAAAATCCATAAGCTGTATATTATGTCCAAATTGATAGACTACTGAAACAGAAACAAATTTACTTTCACAGTGAAGGGAAACATATTTTCTAACACTCTCATCATATTACATAATAGCAAAAACTGGGATTTAATACTCAATAGGGAATAAACATTTTTATACATGTGTCTTGTTAAACACATGCACATAAATGTTCCCCTCAATTTTAAATGTTCAGAATTCTCTTTTTTGAAAGATTAAATTATTTCAGTGCAGCTGTGGTTATGATGGAATAATGCCTGGCATTACTGTGATTAAACTGGGTACATTAAAGTAAGTATTGATGAATTAAAAGCACAGTAGAATTCTTGGTGGGTGTGAACTGATGAGTAATCTTAATTAAAGGTAAAATGGGCACATTATTTCTGTACTATAAATAGACTTTCATATTATGAATTACAGAGACAATGTGTGGTGCAGTGACACAGTCAAAGACTCAGCATAAGTGAACTAGGTACAGTTATTTCTTCTGGAAAAGAAGAAGGAGAAGGAGGAGGAAGGGGAGAAGGAGAGAAGGAGGAGAAGGAGAAGCAAAATAAGATTAAACCATCAACATCTGATTACCTAAATTTACCTAAATATGAATAATTCATACATTTTTGAGTTGGTGATATCTTATTATAGTTCATGACTTGGATTTACATTGTAATTTTGCTATAGTTAAAATTCAATTATAAGTGGATATTCAGTTTGATATTCAATTTAAGCTAAAATATTAGAAAACTGCTCATACTAGCCCAGTCATAGAACAAAGGTAAATTAAGAAAATATAGATTGACTAGCTCCTCCTCTGGTGAATGTTGCATATTAGTCAATTATTGGAAAATAAATTCACTGTTTCTTGAGGTAAAACACCTATTTGTTCAAGTAAGAAGAGGCGGGGGTAGAGGGATCAGTAATCATAATTTGTTATACGTGATAACTTCATCTTTGAGCTGTATTCCATTTTGCTTTAATTGTTTGACATGAAGTGCATTAGTCAGAGAAAAATGACCTTGCAGAATGTCCTGTGCTGTGATCTGAGCATCCTTTAGGAGGAGGATACTCACTAGACTCTTAGTATATACATATGTTCAAGATATATTATATAGAACAATTTTAAAATGTAAAATGATTTGCTTCAAAATATTACATTTATTAACTCATATAACACTCCAACCCCTTCAACAACATTTGATAAAGAGGAAACTAATGCTAAATTAAGGACTCAAGTCTTCACATACCAAATATAAAATAGGTAGTAAAAGACTCTGGTTCCAAAGAGCTTGTGCTTTTTAGCATATCCCAGAGAGGTCTTCTTAAACATCCTGATGGTAAACCACAGAGGTGCATGTTTTCCTCTTTCATTATCTTGGAAAACCAAGAAGAAAAAAGAGAACAGTATTTTTCTGTCCAAGTACCCTGTTTTCTTTTGATACCTGAATGAACTTTTAGGACTGAAACACTCTTTGAGATCTTCCCTGGGGACATTTGTAATCACATACACTATGGGAAACAATTCTTGCAAAAATTTACATTGCACACACTTTAACTGATCTTTATATACCATGACTAGTCAGACTTCTTTTTCTATTTTTTCTTTTTTTTATATTATGTACAAAAAATTTTTTAATTTTGGACCCTTTACATAGTGTTGGGATATTTTCTTCCCTTAGTATTTTTCCTATACATTAAAAAGTTTTTTTAACTGAGTAGATAGTTAATGTGAGATAAATTGTTATTAATCTGTTTTTTAAATTTTTTAAATTTTATTTTATTTAATTTTTTATAGAGCAGGTTCTTATTAGTCATCAGTTTTATACACATCAGTGTATACATGTCAGTCCCAATAGCCCAATTCATCACACCACCAACCCCAACCCCTCACCACTTTCCACCCTTGGTGTCCATACATTTGTTCTTTACATCAGTGTCTCAATTTCTGTCCTGCAAACCGGTTCATCTGTACCATTTTTCTATGTTCCACATACATGCGTTAATGTACGATGTTTGTTTTTCTCTTTCTGACCTACTTCGCTCTGTATGACAGTCTCTAGATACATCCACATCTCTACGAATGACCCAATTACATCCCTTTTTATGGCTGAGTAATATTCCATTGTATATATGTACCACATCTTCTTTAGCCATTCGTCTGTTGATGGGCATTTAGGTTGCTTCCATGACCTGGCTATTATAAATAGCGTTGCAATGAACATTGGGGTGCATGTGTCTTTTTGAATTATGGTTTTCTCTGGATATATGCCCAGTGGTGGGACTGCTGGATCATATGGTAATTCTATTTTTAGTTTTTTAAGGAACCTCCATACTGTTCTCCATAGTGGCTGTTTCAATTTACATTCCTACCAACTGTGCAAGAGGGTCCCCTTTTCTCCACACCCTCTCCAGCATTTGTTGTTTGTAGATTTTCTGATGATGCCTATTCTAACTGGTGTGAGGTGATACCTCACTGTAGTTTTGATTTGCATTTCTCTAATAATTAGTGATGTTGAGCAGCTTTTCATGTGCTTCTTGGCCATCCATATGTCTTTGGAGAAGTGTCTATTTAGGTCTTCTGCCCATTTTTGGATTGGATTGTTTGTTTTTTTAATATTGAGCTGCATGAGCTCCTTATATATATATTGGAGATTAATCCTTTGTATGTTGATTAATTTGCAAATATTTTCTCCCATTCTGAGGGTTGTCTTTTCATCTTGTTTATGGTTTCCCTTGCTGTGCAAAAGCTTTGAAGTTTCATTAGGTCCCATATGTTTATTTTTGTTTTTATTTCCATTACTCTAGTAGGTGGATCAAAAAAGATCTTGCTGTGATTTATGTCAAAGAGTGTTCTTCCTATGTTTTCCTCTAAGAGTTTTATAGTGTCCAGTCTTATATTTAGGTCTCAAATCCATTTTGAGTTTATTTTTTTGTATGGTATTAGGGAGTGTTCTAATTTCATTCTTTTACATGTAGCTGTCCAGTTTTCCCAGCACCACTTAATGAAGAGATGGTCTTTTCTCCATTGTATATCCTTGCGTCCTTTGTCATAGATTAGTTGACCATAGATGTTTGGGTTTATCTCTGGGATCTCTATCTTGTTCCATTGATCTGTGTTTCTGTTTTTGTGCCAGTACCATATTGTCTCGATTACTGTAGCTTTGTAGTATAGTCTGAAGTCAGGCAGTCTGATTCCTCCAGCACAGTTTTTTTCCCTCAAGACTACTTTGGCTATTTGGGGTCTTTTGTGTCTCCACACAAAATTTAAGATTTTTTGTTGTAGTTCCATAAAACATGCCATTGGTAACTTGATAGGGATTGCATTGAATCTGTAGATTGCTTTGAGTCGTATAGTCATTTTCACAATATTGATTCTTCCAATCCAAGAACATGGTATATCTCTCCATCTGTTGGTATCATCTTTAATTTCTTTCATCAGTGTCATAGTTTCCTGCATACAGGTCTTTTGTCTCCCTAGGTCGGTTTATTCCTAAGCAGTTTATTTTTTTGTTGCAGTGGTAAATGGGAGTGCTTCCTTAATTTCTCTTTCAGATTTTTCATCATTAGTGTATAGGAATGCAAGAGATTTCTGTGCATTAATTTTGTATCCTGAAACTTTACCAAATTCATTGATTAGCTCTAGTAGTTTTCTGGTGGCATCTTTAGGATTCTCTATGTATAGTATCATGCCATCTGCAAACAGTGACAGTTTTACTTTTTCTTTTCCAATTTGTATTCCTTTTATTTCTTTTTCTTCTCTGATTGCCGTGGCTAGGACTTCCAAAACTATGTTGAATAATAGTGGTGAGAGTGGACATCCTTGTCTTTTCTCTGATTTACAAGAAATGCTTTTAGTTTTTCACCAGTGAGAATGATGTTTGATGTGGGTTTGTCATATATGGCCTTTATTATGTTGAGGTAGGTTCCCTCTATGCCCACTTTTGGGAGAGTTTTTATTATAAACCAGTGTTGAATATTGTCAAAAGGTTTTTCTGCATCTATTGAGATGATCATATGGTTTTTGTTTTTCAATTTGTTAATATGGTGTATTACACTGATTGATTTGCGTATATTGAAGAATCCTTGCATCCCTGGTATAAATCCCACTTGATCATGGTGTATGATCCTTTTAATGTGTTGTTGGATTCTGTTTGCT
The DNA here is from genome assembly GCF_059928025.1 of Delphinapterus leucas. Classification (NCBI taxonomy): domain Eukaryota; kingdom Metazoa; phylum Chordata; class Mammalia; order Artiodactyla; family Monodontidae; genus Delphinapterus; species Delphinapterus leucas. The sequence continues at coordinate 19,411,415 of NC_143135.1, forward strand.
AGTATTTTGTTGAGGATTTTTGCACATATATTCATCAGTGATATTGGTCTGTAATTTTCTTTTTTTGTAGTATCTTTGTCTGGTTTTGGTATCAGGGTGATGGTGGCCTCATAGAATGTGTTTGGGAGTGTTCCTTCCTCCGCAATTATTTGGAAGAATTTGAGAAGGATGGGTGTTAGCTCTTCTCTAAATGTTTCATAGAATTCACCTGTGAAGCCATCTGGTCCTGGACTTTTGTTTGTTGGAAGATTTTTAACCACAGTTTCAATTTCATTACATGTGATTGGTCTGTTCATATTTTGTATTTCTTCCTGGTTCAGTCTTCGAAGGTTATACCTTTCTAAGAATTTGTCCATTTCTTCCAGGTTGCCCATTTAATTGGCATAGAGTTGCTTGTAGTAGTCTCTTAGGGTGCTTTGTATTTCTGCGGTGTGTGTTGTAACTTCTCCTTTTTCATTTCTAATTTTATTGATTTGAATCCTCTCCCTCTTTTTCTTTGATAGCTCTGGCTATTGGTTTATCAATTTTGTTTATCTTCTTACAGAATCAGCTTCTAGTTTATTGATCTTTGCTATTGTTTTCTTTTTTTCTGTTTCATTTATTTCTGCTCTGGTCTTTATGATTTCTTTCCTTGTGCTAACTTTGGGTTTGTTTTTTTTTTCTTTCTCTAGTTCCTTTAGGTGTAAGGTTAGATTGCTTATTTGAGATTTTTCTTGTTTCCTGAGCTAGGCTTGTATAGCTTTAAATTCCCCTCTTAGAACTGCTTTTTCTGCATCCCATAGGTTTTGGATCATCGTGTTTTCATTGTCATTTGTCTCTAGGTATTTTTTTGATTTCCTCTTTGATTTCTTCATTGATCTCTTGGTTATTTAGTAACGTATTGTTTACCCTCCATGTGTTTGTATTTTTTACGTTTTTTTCCTTGTTATTCATTTCTAATCTCACAGTGTTGTGGTCAGAAAAGATGCTTGATATGATTTCAATTTTCTTAAATTTCATGAGGCTTGATTTGTAACCCAAGATGTGATCTATCCTGGAGAATCTTCTGTGCACACTTGAGAAGAAAATGTAATCTGCTCTTTTTGGTTGGAATGTCCTATAAATATCAGTTAAATCTATCAGGTCTATCATGTCATTTAAAGCTTCTGTTTCCTTATTTATTTTCATTTTCATTTTGGATGATCTGTCCATTGGTATAAGTGAGGTGTTAAAGTCCCCCACTATTATTGTGTTACTGTCAATTTCCTCTTTTATAGCTGTTAGCCATTGCCTTATGTATTGAGGTGCTCGTATGTTGGGTGCATATATATATATATATATATATATATATATATATACATATTTATATATTTATAATTGTTATATCTACTTCTTGGATTGATCCCTTGATCATTATGTAGTGTCCTCCCTTGTTTCTTGTAACATTCTTTATTTTAATGTCTATTTGATCTGATATGAGTATTGCTACTCCAGCTTTCTTTTGATTTCCATTGGCATGGAATATCTTTTTCCATCCCCTCACTTTCAGTCTGTATGTGTCCCTAGGTCTGATGTGGGTCTCTTGTAGACAGCATATATATGGGTCTTGTTTTTGTTTCCATTCAGCAAGCCTGTGTCTTTAGGTTGGAGCATTTAATCCATTCACGTTTAAGGTAATTATCAATATGTATGCTCCTATGACAATTTTCGCAATAGTTTTGGGTTTGTTTTTGTAGGTCCTTTTCTTCTCTTTTGTTTCCCACTTAGAGAAGTTCCTTTAGCATTTGTTGTAGAGCTGTTTTAGTAGTGCTGAATTCTCTTATCTTTTGCTTGTCTCTAAAGCTTTTGATTCCTCCATCGAATCTGAATGAGATCTTTGCGGGGTAGGGTAATCTTGGTTGTAGGTTCTTCCCTTTCATTACTTTAAGTATATCATGCCACTCCCTTCTGGCTTGTAGAGTTTCTGCTGATAAATCAGCTGTTAACCTTATGGGAGTTCCCTTGTATGTTATTTGTCATTTTTCCCTTGCTGCTTTCAATAATTTTTCTTTGTCTTTAATTTTTGCCAATTTGATTACTATGTGTCTCGGCGTGTTTCTCCTTGGGTTTATTCTGTATGGGACTCACTGCACTTCCTGCACTTGGGTGGCTATTTCCTTTCCCATGTTAGGGAAGTTTTCAACTATAATCTCTTCAAATATTTTCTCGGGACCTTTCTCTCTCTCTTCTCCTTCTGGGACCCCTATAATGCGAATGTTGTTGCATTTAATGTTGTCCCAGAGGTCTATTAGGCTGTCTTCATTTCTTTTCATTCTTTTTTCTTTATTCTTTTCCACAGCAGTGAATTCCACCATTGTGTCTTCCAGGTCACTTATCTGTTCTTCTGCCTCATTTATGCTGCTATTGATTCCTACTGGTGTAGTTTGCATTTCAGGTATTGTATTGTTCATCTCTTTTTGTTTGTTCTTTAATTCTTCTAGGTCTTTGTTAAACATTTCTTGCATCTTCTCGATCTTTGCCTCCATTCTTTTTCCAAGGTCCTGTGTCATCTTCACTATCATTACTCTGAATTCTTTTTCTGGAAGGTTGCCTATCTCCATTTCATTTAGTTGTTTTTCTGGGGTTTTGTTTTGTTCCTTCATCTGGTACATAGCCCTCTGCCTTTTCAGCTTGTCTCTCTTTCTGTGAATGTGGTTTTTTTGTTTCACAGGCTGCAGGCTGCTGTAGTTCTTCTTGCTTCTGCTATCTGCCCTCTGGTGGATGAGGCTATCTAAGAAGCTTGTGCAAGTTTCCTGATGGGAGGGACTGGTGGTGAGTAGAGCTGACTGTTGCTCTGGTGAGCAGAGCTTAGTAAAACTTTAATCCTCTTGACTGCTGATGTGTGGGGCTAGGTTCCCTCCCTGTTGTTTGTTTGGCCTGAGGCAACCCAACACTGGAGCTTACCTGGGCTCTTTGGTGGGGCTAATGGCAGACTCTGGGAGGGCTCACACCAAGGGGTACTTCCTAGAACTTCTGCTGCCAGTGTCCTTCTCCCTAAGGTGAGCCACAACCACCCCCCGCCTCTGCAGAAGACTCTCCAACACTAGCAGGTAGGTCTGGTTCACTCTCCCCTGGGGTCACTGCTCCTTCCCCTGGGTCCCGATGTTCACGCTACTTTGTGTGTGCCCTCCAAGAGTGGAGTTTCTGTTTTCCCCAGTCCTGTTGAAGTCCTGCAATCAAATCCCACTGGCCTTCAAAGTCTGATTCCCTAGGAATTCCTCCTCCCATTGCTGGACCCCCAGGTTGGGAAGCCTTACGTAGGGTTCAGAAGCTTCACTCCAGTGGGAGGACCTCTGTGGTATAAATGTTCTCCAGTCTGTGAGTCACTCACCCAGCAGTTATGGGATTTGATTTTCTGTGATTGCGCCCCTCCTACTGTCTCATTGTGGCTTCTCCTTTGTCTTTGGATGTGGGGTATCTTTTTAGGTGAGGTCCAGTGTCTTCCGGTTGATGACTGTCCAGCAGCTAGTTGTGATTCTGGTGTTCTCACAAGAGGGAGTGAGAGCATGTCCTTCTACTCTGCTATCTTGGTTCAGGCCCTTCCAGACTTCTAATAACTATTTTAACTGGACTTTCTACTGGTAAAGATTGTATTTTCTTAACTGTGGAAGTATTTCTGAAAAAATTTTTTAAAGCCCACTTAAGAGAAAAAAAAGAAAGTCTAGCTATGCAATCATGAAAGAAAATTAGAGAAGTTATTTCTAGTGTGATTTTTAGAGCTGATGGCTCCCTTGAGATAATAGTGGGCCTGCCATTCTTGGCTGGACCAAAGTTGGTAGCTTTGTGTCTTCAAAGTTTTCTGGAATGGGAAATTTTGCATAATATGTTATAAGTCTCATTCTCAACAAGTGACTGTGAAAGACTCAGCTGGCATGATCTGATAGATACTCCAGAGATGGACATTTTTAGTTATAATCATATGTTAAACTATTTTCATGTGGGTTGCATTATGACTTGGATAATTTGAGCACATTCATAGGTGAATAGCTCTAGAGGAGGACTACTCCGTGGTTTATCTTTCAGTGGGAGTGCTTCAATCCTGCCTACTCACACCACAGATCTTAATACATTTTGGAAGTAAATATTTATTGTTCCTATTGAATTTAGCATCCAAAAATGTTGTTTATCCTTAGCAGTTTTGTTTAAACAGAGGCATAAGTGAATCACAGATAAAGAACTATTTCTAGATTAAGAACTTTACTTATATAATAGCATTGCTTAGTTAATTCTTTTCTTCCAATTTTAAAATCTCAGATTAAACATACTAATGGAATCAATTGACAAATATATAAACAGAATATAAATAATCATAATAGCAATTGTTTTAAGACAGTAAAATAAGAGCTGAACATTGAATTTGAAATTAGAAAAATGTTTAAATTTACTGTATGAACATGTGAAAATTTATTAATTTTTCTTGGTCTCACTTTTTTCATTGATAAAATAGAATTATTAACATCTATGTTACCTTGTAAAAAATAAATGAAAAAAGAAAATAAATGAATGTGTGTGTTTATATTAATCTAATACAGTAGATAGCACTTAGTAGATATTCAAGAAATGGTACCTTAATTTTGTTAGTATATATAGCACATTATAGTTTATAAATATTACTTTCATATGCATTATTATTTTTCACATCTATTTTCACTTTTTTACGTGTAAAGAACTTGAGACTTTGAGAGGGTAGATGACTTTCTCAAGTTTTTGCATATAGCAACTCTCTAAGTGATGGCTTTACATATTTATTCCACAAATAATCTATGATTTTTACATGTTTAATTTAAACTTCACAAAAACTAAAGAAACTGAGGCACAGAGAGCTTAAGTCACTTTCAAAGCATAACACGGGTAAGGTGTAATGGGACAGGACTCTTAATTTCAGCCAGACCTCATGCTTTTTATAACATAACACACTGAACCCCCCACGAAGTCACAGATACCATGCTACATCTCCAATCTAATCCCCATTCCCTCTTTCACTGTATTTTTTTTAATCCTCCAGCTATACAAATCACAGATTGTTCTGCAAACATACCATCTAATTTCTATCATGTTTTGCTCACATGCTGCAATTTGCTTTTTTTTTTTTTTTTTTTACTAATTACATTCCTAGTTGTCTCCCAATCTTGTGTACATTTTCCTCTGAATTCTTTCAATAAGCTACCAGGTAAAATCGATCACATCCTCTTTTGTGTTTCTATAGCCCTTTGTACATGTGTTTCTTGTAATACTTATAACCATGTGTTGTAAGCCAATAATAAAAATATCTAACCACTTTTTAAAAACTATTTATATGATCCAAACATTTTACATCTTTGTTTATTTAAGCCTCACAAAAAACATATGAATTAGATATGATTATCCCACTTTTACACACACACGGTGAGGTAAACGTGTCTAAGTTCACCCAGCTCGGCCTTCTTATGCTTCCTGTTTTCATGTTATATCTTTTCCCACCCACTTGCTTTCACTCTGCTTATTTTATATTTAAAGTTTGTCACTTGTGAACAGCAGATAGTTGTGTTTGGCTTATTGGTCCATTCTGGATATCTCTGTCTTTTAATTGGAATTCTCATTAAAAAAAGATGCTGTTGCTGCTGTGATGATTGTTGTTTATGGAACAAATTGCCATGTGAGCACAGAAACTAGAGGCAGAGAAAGCATCACAAAAGAGAGAATATTTTATTTCACCCTGAAGACCAAAGGAAGGAGGTTGTATGTGCATAATGGCTGTAGCATCCCTGACAAAGGAAATAGCATATGCACAGATGCAAAAGCCAGGCAGTAGCAAAGGTGTAGTGTAAAAGAGATATTTAGCCCATGCATCTTTTTGTGCATCTTCTACAGGGGCACTCTATGCTCTCCACTGAAGGCTTGAGTGTTGTTGTCATATTTATACTAGATGAACCTTAGGTACTATTCACCTCCTGGCAGAGCCTTGATTAATTGGGGCACCTTTGAACAAGTTAGTGAAGTTAGATTCACCAAATCTCCCTCTTGAGGATTAGAACTAGGAAATATGGACATTAATATTGGAAAATGGTGACACACCACAAAGCATATGTGATGAAGAAAAAAAAAACTACAGGTTTATGCAGTCATTTTGTCTTCATTTACAGAGAACAGTATATTCCTTCCAACATCATTTCCATTTAGTAACATGGCATTGACTCTTTATTCTGGCCATATAGCTCTATTAGGTTTAGTGCAGAGATGTTTTCCAGATTCCTATGGTGACTTTTTTGGCTACCTTAGGAGGATAGTGAAAATGATAGCCTATATAATCGTGGCAAAAATAGTGTGAGTGAATTAAAAAAATCAACTCAGTCCTTTCCATTTTCTCTGCACTATCTTAGTGTCATGTCTTGAATATTTATCATACCTCACTGGTGCCAGGAACTAGCAGGGTGATACAAACTAGGATGAAAATAGATACTAAGGTGATGGGAGATGATTATGTTTTTATGTGCTTTATAAAGTTCCATAAACAGTTATGAAATTCATAAACAATGTCAATACTGGCTTGATATATTTGGTAAGTGATATTCCATTTGAGGCTGGGATTGACCATGTTTTTGTATTAGAGAGAAGCAATACTAATCCAAACAGTTTAACAGGAATGGATAACAGTACAAAACAAAGTTGTGAAGAAATGATAGGCCATTTTCTTTATATTAAAAAAAAGTGAAGAGGGGCGTTATGGCAGAGATTTGAATGGACTGTAATGAATCTCAGTGGCTGAAAGCTGATTCAGAATAAATGGAGATAATTAACAGATTGGAGATCTGCAAGCAACAGGTAATTGGATTATCAATGGATAATTTGTTTCCACAGACGTTTTGACTATCCGCACATCTGCAATATTTCATTCTTGTCGTTTTGTTCTCTGAAAGAATGTCCTCAAAACTCAGTTAATCCCTGTATGATCTCTGTAATTAAGTTATTTTGAAGAGTTGGGTACTGCATTTGTATCCTCAAACAACATCCAAAGCCCTAATTTTAATTACAAATGACACTTGATTTCCGTTGCTTTTTGACCCTTTGAGAAGATTGAAGCTTTTTCATTCTCCGAGGAGCACAAAGCTAAGTTTAATACCCTTGATCTTTTAAAACATTGACCATTAATCTGGGTCTTTTGCTCCACAGCAACTCAAATTTGAAACTTTCTAATTGAAAGTTTTGCCATAACTTTGAAAGTTACGATAGTGCAATGATAGCCTCCGTGTTACCTGTTTTACCATTTGTAGTCTGTCGAGTTGATGACAGTCAAGTTTCTCCCTCTCTAAGGAAGACGGAAAACCACTTCCACTTCTGTGGAAGAGAAGTTGACAGTTTTCAATATTGTTGTGAAAATTTTTGCACAATTCATCCAAGGCATGTAGCAAAATTTCAAACACAGAAAAAAGCACACAATAAAACGAATACTACTAACCTATCAAGCCCAAAGTTACAGAAATGAGAAACAAGCATTTTGTGAGAGGGCCTTAGAAACACCTTTTACAGAGAGAAACACCTTTTACAATTCTAAGCTTTGATTCCCAGGCACAAGTGTTCTGTGAAGAGCACATTCTGGAGCCAGACACCCTGGCTTCCTATCCCACTTCATCTCTTATTGGCTGTATAATATTGTATAAGTTACTAAACATATTGATTCAGTGTCTTAATCTTTGAGTGGGGTTTAACAGTAATCCTGAAATGCTAGATTTGTAGAAATGATTAAAAGAGTAAAGTCTTAGAGCAGTGTCTCCTCTCGATTATCACTGTGTTAGCATTTATTATTGTTATTACAGTCAATGGAGTGACCATGGAATGTGTGAACTCATAGTCAAATTAAGTTGTGAAAGCCATCCAGCATTCAACCAATGTTGTTGTGTTATTGTCAAGTGTTGTGTTCCTATAAGACTGGTAAAATAGAAAAAGAATGAATACTTTCATCAAGTTCAATGGTCCTTGGGACTAAACCAAAGACAGTAAAATATCATACAGTTGACACTTTATTTAAATATCACATAGTTTATTCAAAATTATGATTTTAAGTAAGAATCATACTAAGTTTTAAAATACAGCATTAGAACACTTTAAGATAACCTGTACCACATTTGTTAATCTACATTTTTAGGTTCATGAAATTTAAATTTTCCAGAAGGCTTAATTGTTAGAAAACTGAAATAGTTGAAAAGGAAGTTGAACATATTACACTTATAACAGTCATTTGAGCCATTTGAATATATAAGGAAATTTGATTACTTAATCAGTGAAAGCCCCCCTAAAATAATTGTCAGCATTTTCTGTTTTTAGCAAAACATAAGTAGTAAACTAAAGTACCAGCTTTTAAAATTTGTTTGATATTTAAAATTTAAGAAACTTCTGGATAATCTTCTCCTGGGGGGAAAAAATCTTCAAGGGAATATTTGTGTGGGTATGTGTGTATCATATTTAACAGTCATTATCATCTTCAAACTACTTGGATTACTTACTATCATTAATGTCTTTCCACTCTTAGATTACAAATTTTTTTCTGAAAATTTGAAACTAATTTGAAGATCTATCTGTGTTTAGGTTATTGTTCTGGGAATCATGAATTGGATGTTAAAAAAGGCTTAATTGGTTGAGTTTTGTGGGGAAGGGATAATATACATATGTGTAGTTATACTCTGGAGTCTCAGAAGACAAATTTTATAGTTGGAGGTCAAGAGGACCATTGGTGTCTGGAGCCTTATTGCTCACGCAGGATCCCAGGAATATAGAAGGTTAATGAGGATACAGTTACACTGTACTTTTAAGAAAAAAACAATTGCTACATGAGAATGAGGAAATTTAGACTATGCTAAACTTTCTGCCACGTGTGTTTGTGTTTTTCAACACAAAAGGCATTCCTTCAGAACCTTGGGTGTTTGCACATCTTATATGATTCTGTCATTGTTTTTTCTTTGTTCTTCTCTAGATTTTTAATAAAATGCCTTTGTAATTGGGATTTTCATAGCTTCTGGCCTCAGTTATTGACTAGATGAAATCCAGGATGGGATTTCTATACACATTTAGAAAATTATTTTGGAGGGGTCAGTGGTTCCCAGGGGAGGACAATAGAAGAAAGGGGAAGAGACACAGCTAACATTTATTGAGAGCATAGCAAGTGCTTTACTTTCTTCAGTTTGTGATCCCTCAATAACTCAGTTATTTTGGCATACTTATCCCCATTTTAAAGATTAAAAATAAAACAACCAAGAATCTGAGATGGTGACTAAGGTCACTCAGTTAGTAATTAGGCTGGGTATCAAACCCGGGTGTTATGCCCAAGTCCTTACTCTTTCTAAAAATGGCAAAGGGAAATAAAACCTAAGGATAAAATCAGATTTGTTTCCCACCAAAAGATAGGCATTTCAGACTTCTTTGAGCCTCTATTTTAACTTTCTAAGAGAATACCTTCATGTGACCTTTACAATTGAATTTATCATGAGAAATCTATTTGCTTATCCCTAAAATGTATGTTATCATGTTCAAAGTCTATCAGGTTGAGTATCTCAATCATTTACAGAAGTCATTTTTTATTCTTAATTTACTTTTTGTGTATGTTATTCCTCATTTTTTTTTTTTTTTTTTTTTTTTTGTGGTACACGGGCCTCTCACTGTTGTGGCCTCTCCCGCTGCGGAGCACAGGCTCCGGACGTGCAGGCTCAGCGGCCAGGGCTCACGGGCCCAGCCGCTCCTTGGCATGTGGGATCTTCCCAGACCGGGGCACGAACCCGTGTCCCCTGCATCGGCAGGTGGACTTTCAACCACTGTGCCACCAGGGAAGCCCCTCATTTTGTTTTTGCCGTGTGGTATTAAATAGTACAAGAACCTTTCTTAATGATTTTCAAAAATATATAGAATCAGTGCCCATGGCCAGATTTGTTTGGTTTCACTGGAAGAGTAATGTTAATGTCAAGTGTATGTGTGTTTTCCCTTAGGATCTGTTTTAAGGACTCTATCTTAGGTAATCCATGGCTTTTGAATGCAAACCACAGACAACTGCTTTGCCTCACACCACTGTAACAATACTTTCAGCCAGAAGAGGCCAATGGGAGAACCCAAATTAATGATGTTTGCATCGACTGGGTGTGAGTCTAAACTACTGTAATGGAAATGTCTACACTGTCTTGAATTTCTTTTTTCTACTGGAATTTAAGAAGTAGTACAACTGTTTTCTCAATGTATTAACATCTGTTCTGGGGAGGAGAGGAGATTATAGCTACCTGTTCCTGTTGCTTACTCGGTACCAGACATTTTGCTAAATATATTATGAGCATTTTATCAATAGGCCTCAGGTTTTAATTAGTTTGGGGGTATTTATTTGTGTTTTCTTTTTTTTAAATTTCTTTTTAATATAAAATTTTTTAAATCGGGGTATAGTTGTTTTACAGTGTTGTGTTAGTTTCTACTGTACAGAGAAGTGGAGTTCCCTGTGATATACAGCAGGTTCTTATTAGTTATCTATTTTATACATATTAGCATATATATGTCAATCCCAATCTCCCAATTCATCACACACACACCCCCCCCGCTTTTCCCCCTTGGTTTGTTCTCTACATCTGTGTCTCTATTTCTGCCTTGCAAACCAGTTCATCTGTTCCATTTTTCTAGATTCTGCATATATGCATAATATACGATATTTGTGTTTTCTTTTAAGGGAAAATTTTAACCTAACACTAAGAAGACCTATCAAATGCAAAAAAGACATGTCTGATGGTGGTTCTCTTAAAAAGGTTATTTTATTTCCACTATTACTTCAGTAGAATTCCTGAGAATAAGAGGAGATGAATCAGAGAGGGAGTGGGGGTTTTCAATGACAGGAAGAGGCTTGGGTAGCACTTGGGACCCTCAGGTAGTTTTGGGATTGGAAAATTGTCAATAGAGTGGCCATTTATTGCAAGTAACTTTCTAGAAAGACTACCTCCTGTGGGTGCAGCAAGAGTTCTGAGGGTGTGTTCAGGCTTTGCAGCAAGGATGGATCTGTTAAAAATCTCTGTAGGGGACAATAATTAGTCACAAAGCTGATCAGGGACCAGTCACAGCAATCTGATGATTTGTACAAGCTTTTCTCCCCATTTTAGCCCTGACCGTGGTTACAGTGAGGGGCTCTGACAGCCATGTGTTATGATGGATCCACTGTATTCCGCCTGGAGACAGTCTGCCCATCATTTTTGCATTCTGTCTCCCTCTGGCATTTATTCTTTTATTTCAAAACAATTCGCTTAGTGACTACTCTATGTCAAACACACTGACATCTTTATAGACCCTGCTCAACTTACTACAGATCATTTCTCCATGTGTTACCTTACACACAAAAATTAACATTAAAACATTTTTACTTCTAAGATTTGTGCAATAGAAACAGAATGTTTTGTTGGGGCCATTTCCATAAGCAGTTTCTGTATGCTTGCAAAGTGGAAAAGGCTTAAGAATTGACCCTAGAATTTTTGATTGAGACAGGGCTCAGTAAATAGAAATTTACTATTAAGATCCCTCTTTAACAGATGAAGAAATCTGCTCAATATTTTGTAACAACCCAAATGGGAAAAGAATTTGAAAAAGAATAGACACATGTATATGTATAATTGAATCATTTTGCTGTACACCTGAAACTAACACAAACATTATTAATCAACTCTACTCCAATATAAAATAAAAATGAAAAAAAAAAGGAAATTGGCTTCCTGAGCTGATATGGCTACTACATGTTGGAGATGAAAATAGTTCCATCAAATATCTGGGCTTTTAATAACTAAATATTTAAGCTTTCAGTGAGAGAGAGATGATGCAAATTATTTGATTCTAAAATATTAGTTTCTCTGTTCTTTAAATTTTATGAAGGCTGATGTCTTAAGGCTGTGAAGATTTCTTCAGTTGTAAATGGCTTAAACACAGTTTCTAATGAGGGCTGTGAAACCAGTTGAAACTGAGTGTTGTCTTGGAATTAAGAGGTAGAGTTTCTTTTTCTAGGAATGCACAATGTGCAACACTCAATTGACTTTTCTCTGAGCGAATTCAAGTCTTTCCTTTCACAAGGGTACTATTTATTCTTTGGTAAATGTTTAATAAAGCAATTGAACAGTTATCTAAGTCTTTTGCAGTGTGTCTGCATGTTTTCGTGCCTTGTAATCAGCCATAGTTTGTAAACTGGTAGAGCTTAAGTTAAAAATGTGCTATGAATGTATTTATATCTATCTTTATACATTCTTATATAGTTCACTGATTTGTCAGAAAAGGAGTCATTTCAGTTCATAAGCTGGCTGATTAGTACAATGAAAGAAACATTTAAATTGTGAGAATCAGTTGAACTATTTGTACATGTAGAAAATGTAAGCAATTTATAATCCTGGTCTTGATTTGTTAAAATAATGAAGACAAGAGGATGCAAAGCATATTCCATCCCTGTTTTCTTCATAGCAGCACATGGAATTTTGTAGAAAGCAAACTACCCATTCACACAGCCTGCTTTTATTTTTTTCCCCTCCCTCTCTTACCACGTGTCCCTTTCCTGCTCAGTTACTTTGAGTTCAGCCTTCCAGAAGTACCTGCCAAAATATTTAATAATTTTTGATGACACCAAGGGCTTACTGGAGTTCCTGTATAGGGGTAAGACGTCGACTTCAGGTTTGAAAAACATTCTTGGACTCTTAAGTGATAACTCAGGATTTGATAGACACATAGATCTCATAAGAGAAAAATAAATCTATTTGCTGTAATTTTCTCTACTACCAAAATATATTGTTTTTGCAGGAAGAAAGGGAGGGAAATTCTGCTACAGGTATTGGAAAGAGTTATTAAATAGATCAGTACTAAGAAAAAAATTTCTCTTGTCTGTCAAAGCCCTCTGGTGTTGCCAAGTCATTTTGTATCTGATGTTCAAGAGAGACAGGGCCGCCTTCTTCAAAGGCTCATGAGAAAAGAATCAACATCGCAACATCGAAAGAACAGAGGAAGAAGGTAATGATGAGAAAATACTTGTGTTGCTCCTCAAATCAAAGAGAAATTTAAAAGTATTAATAAAAAGTCTCCCTGGGAAACTGAACCTTATTGATACTAATAGGTTGACAGCATGATTAAGTGTTCTTATTCTATGTCTTTTGAAAATATGGAAAGGAAAATATTTTAAGAGTTAAGGTGATCCAGTTTATGTTTTTTAATCTTTTTGTGTGTGAATTTACTTTCAAATCTAACTTATTACAAAGATGTATCAATTCACTTCTGTCTGATACAACAGATGCCGAGATCATTAGAATATGTGTAGCCTGCCTGAATCATATGGGGAGATTACTGAGACATTTGTTCACAGAGAAGAGTGTCTTTCATCTCAGTAGTATATTTTTAGCCATTCAGCCTACAGGAGGATATATATTATCACCTGTCTTCTATAAACCCAGAGAAAATAATTTGTTCCTTTGCATTCTCTTGACACTACCCAAGAATGTGTATATCACATTCCTTAAAGAATAATTTTCAGGAAAAGGTATAATTATGCATCTCATACAGAGATAGAATAAACATGTGATAAACATTGAATTTAACTCATTATTAATGAGGAAACTGAAAGATGTTACAACTAGTTCAAAAGAGAATGCCAAGAACAGATACATTTTTAAACCAGGAATATTAAAGTTAAGGTGCAAATGAAGGCAAACTGGCTTCTAACATAGTGGGGGAAGGGAAGGCAATTGAATTTTACCAGACAAACTTAATTTTCATGTCTATAAGTAAGAATCACTTTGCATTGCCATGAATTACCTATAACTTAAAGAGTTATCTATAACTTAAAGATATGTCATATATAGATAACGGAATACTACTCAGCCATAAAAAAGAATGAAATAATATCGTTTGCAGCATCATGGATGAACCTAGAGATTATCATACTAAGTGAAGTAAGTCAGAGAGAGAAAGACAAACACCATAGGTATATCACTTATATGTGGAATCTAAAATATGACACAAATGAACTTATCTATGAAACAGATTCATAGACATAGAAAACACACTTATGGTTACCAAAGGGGAAAAGGGGGTGGGGATAAATTCGATGCTTGGGATTAGCACATACACTATTACATACAAAATAGATAAACAGCAAGGTCCTACTGTATAGCACAGGGAAGTATATTCAATATCTTGTAATTAATGGAAAAGAATCTGAAAAAGAATATACATATATATGTATAACTGAATCACTTTGCTGTGAATCGGAAACAGACACAATACTGTAAATCAACTCCACTTCAATAAAAAAATTTTAAAAAGAGTTATCTATAACTTGTAAATAGTTCAGAGACAGTGAAAGACTAGAATCAGATAAGCAGGAAAGGTACGTGGTTAAAAAATATGCAGTTTTCCACTTGTAAATATCCGGTAGTCTTTTATACTTATTCCAAATCGTCTTACACACTATAATGTTCTGGTTGATATGTTGGCTACTACTCTGATGATTTTCTGCATATTTGTACATCTTTTTTGTTCTAGCTAGTTACTGAGCTTTTCAGTTATAAGAACTGTGCTTTGAATTATTTTTTTGTCTCCTTGTTATTCCAAATATAGGAATGGTGGAAAAACAGCTACTTCTTAAATAGCTAGTGGAATTAAATTATAACGTTGGGTATTATTGGTCAGCCAGAATGAAAATTTGATCTTCTTGGCATATTGTCCAATAACGCACAATAAAAGATGTTCTTGGAAGTCTAGAGAAGAATGATGCTTGTTTTGTTGGGCATAACTGTTCAGTTAATAGTAGCACTATCAGCATTGTTTCACGTCTTTAATTTATGCTCTTATAGATTTTTATTGGTGAGAGCTCTTTTGAAACTAGCTTAGCCTAAGCATCCAAAAAAACCACGGGTAGGACTTTAAACCAGACAAATCTATATTCAAATCTAACTTTATTACTTTATACCTTTGCAACCAGCAACCAGAGAGAGAGATAATTAACTTTTCTGAGACTTGGTTCTCATTCTTTAAATTGAGATTATAATACTAATAACCCAGGATTGTTATGAAGATTATATAACAGATATAAAAAGCTTAGCCTAGTGAGGAATGTATAAATACTATTTTCATTCTTTCCCCTCTTTTTCTATTTTAATTTAAACAAATAAGAAAAATCATCAAAATGAAGTCTCAACTCTGCTGAACACCATTCCAGACCTGAAATTAGCCTGAATCATCATAAAATGGCTTTCTAAAAAATGCTTGAATCCTTTTAGTTTATAAGATTAGTTTATAAGACTACTTTTAACTTAAAGGTTTAAAATGAATTTTAAGGTTTGGATAATTTTAAAAACCAATCCCTAGCTCCCTAATAATTAGAAAAAGCCTACTTTGTTAAAGGGCTTCCTCTTTTTTCCACTGTTAGAAGACAAAAATGTCAGACTGTTTGTGGAATGCAAATATTTACTCTCCCATCCCATTCATTCTCTCTGTTTGTCCCTGTCTGTCTGTCTCCCTCTCTCTTTTAATTAGAGGGATTTCCATCAGCCAATTAAGAAAGCAGATTAGCTATTACATTTACATTACAGAACAGAAAATATCCGCATTCAGACTGAGCATTCAGTATATATACAAAGTTGATCTAACACTCTCATATTCCTTTCATACATAAAAATAGAAACTAAAAATTAGTCTCTTTGAAGGCTTAACTACATGGAAAGAAGTAGTATATGATATTTTCTTTGCCAACAAAATGGGCAGATATACATCCCCTTTTATATGCTCTCTCTTCATTTATAGTTTAGAGTGGGCCTTTCATCTACCACAGCAAAAAGGCAGCATAAGAGCTGCACACTTTAATGTAATTTTAAGCCATGTTTATTTTCTCAGAAATATAGAGAAACAGCAGCAAATTTTGCCCTCTTTGTTTACTGGTATTTTTATGGCAGCTACACAATTACTCTTTTTCCCTAAAAAAAAAAAACCTGCGTCTGCTGAGGAATGAAAGCATTTGGAGTAACTTTAGTTAATGCACTATTAACTTGTCAATTATTTGTCAGAACAATTGTCACCTTATGGCCTCCTAGACATTGCCTACTATTTAGAAACAAACACAAGATAAACAAAAATAAACAAATATACCATGTCTTCTGAAAAGTGTCTGAATAATGATAAACTAAATGCTGAAATCCCCATCGATGTATTTAGAGATGTCTGGGCTTCTGGGGAGATTTTAAGGCAC
Source organism: Delphinapterus leucas (assembly GCF_059928025.1). Lineage (NCBI taxonomy): Eukaryota > Metazoa > Chordata > Mammalia > Artiodactyla > Monodontidae > Delphinapterus > Delphinapterus leucas. The sequence goes on from NC_143135.1 coordinate 19,427,634, forward strand.
CTGTGAGATCACTGTACATGAGTCTTCAGTGCAGGATTTTCAGAGCCTCAAAAATTCCCTCTAAGATCCATTCACGGGAAAAAAAAAATCTTCAAATTCTATTGCCGCTGATTCTAATCCTTCAGGGTTTGGAGCCCAGAATGCAGTAGACTGTATCACGATTACTTCCGCGTTTAGAAAACTTTCCTAGACAAGTAGCCACATCCTGGAGAGAGCTGATGACAGTCACATGTCCTGCCTTCACAGTGATTTCGATTTATGGGCGGCTCAGATGTAAACCAAATCCTCCTTCCTTCTCACTAGTGATAATTAACAATTAATAGAGCAGGAGAGAAGTCAATCTTACAAGATTCCTTTCTCTCCTAAGAGATCTGCATATAGGTCATGTTTTCCGTTTACAAAATTTACTCACACTAAAATTGTGTTTAATACAGAAAAAAAACATGACTACTTTTCTGAATTAGTTACATCATTTTTCAGTAAAACCTCAAAAATGTCGACTAATTTCAGGGAAAGGGTAATTTAGAATGGAGAAAACTTTGCATTATCTAATTTTTAAAAGGATGAAATGTAGTCTGGGTACATTGTGATTAAGAACAAAAAATCAGGGCATGAGATGAACATGGATTTGGACTGTGAGTCCAGGTGTAGGGCCTGATTTGTCTAAAACTGACCCTTTCATTCTGACCCTTTCTTGGCTCCTACTTCAGTGTTTTTTTTTTTTATACTAAGTAAAGGTTATTGCCCCCAGTTGCTCAGACCAGATATTGTGAAGTTCCACATTGTTTTTAGCCTAACAGCTACGAAGTCTATTGATTTCACCTCCTAACTATTGTTAGAATTTGTTTACTTCTTTTTTCTCCTTATTCACCACTCAGGTCTAAACTACCAGCATCTCTAGGTGTGCCCTGCAGAAACAGCTTGTAACTGGCCTCTCTACCTTAGGGTTTTGTTGTTCTTTTAATTATTTCTCAACCATGTAGCCAAAGTGGTCCTCAAAATCTGATTATGTCAATCCAACTCACTCTACCTCTCTCCTCCCTGGCAAAAAACAACTACAAACACACACACACACACACACACACACACACACACACTCGTCTTAAGAAATTTCTCTTAGGAGAAATTCTCAACTATGTTGCATGGCTTATGGTTTCCTAAATATTCTAGTCTCTTGTCTGTCTCTCCAGGCTCTGAAATCACTGTATTTAAGCCCCTATACCTACACTTTAACCAACTGCCATTGAAGAATAAAATTTTATGCCAACATGCCCAGCAAAATGCAGAGACTCACTCTGATGAGATGTATAGTTTAGTTTACTGTGGACTGTATAGCTAGGTATGGAGCTACCTTTGCTGGAACTATGTGGCTTTCCAAATCAAAATTATGAACATTTGGGAAAAAGATGGAATGGACACTAAGAAGAGAACCCACCAGTATACATTAGAATAGTATTTCTAGAATTTTAATGTGCATATGAATCACCTGGGATGTTATTAAAAAGCACATATGATATAGGGTGGGACCTGAGATTCTGCATTTCTACCAAGTTCCCAGGTGATAGTGGTGATATTGCTTGTCCACAGATCTCTGAGTAGTAAGGCATTAGAGTGTTTTATTCATATGTGTATCAGATAAAGTAGAGCCATTAGAATCTGGGTTTGGCAGTCAGAGAGGTCAGAATCCAAATCCTGAATCCAATTCATTTTGGCTGACTTGGGGCAGTTCCTTAAAATATCTAAGTCTCAGTTTTCACATCTATTAAATACAATATACCCACCTCAAAAGGATGTTATGAGTATTAACTGAGATGATATATTCATATCACTTCCTATAGACTTTCAAGCCATTAAATATAACGTGCACATAGTAAGTGTTCAATATTGTATTATTAATATTGATTTATGAGATAAAACATAACACAATAGTGAAGATCATTACTCTCAAAGAAGTTACTGTATTCAGAGAAAGAACAAACATGGCTATGTGAAGTCTCACTCAACTCAAAAATTCCATTAACAATGATATAAAAATATAATTATTAGTAAAATCAGTAAAATATACAATTTTTATGATTCATATAAATGGCGACTGAGTTAATGAAGTTTTCTCTAGGCTGAATTTCTTTTTAAAATCTATTAGGAAAAGAAAATTTGGAATAAAATTGTAATTCTTTCCAAAAGATGAAAAAGGGTTTAGTCTCAATTTGTTTATCTGCTTACAGAATCAATCTACAATTTAAAAAAGAAACTAAAATTTATATATTGGCCAGATTAAAGAAATTTTTTTTCAGATTATGCTTAGAATTCCCCTAAATAATGTACATGTACATAAATCTAAATTGCACTTAGGTGCCAAATTATAACTTACTTTGGGAAAATTAGCTCTTTTCTTGAATTTTATGGGAGTAGCAGCCTATGTTACTTTTGCCTTGCTTGTCCAGTTGGAGCAAGTAACTGACAAATAGATTAGAATGCAAGTGTTTTCTTTTCCCTGTGATTACTATTTCTGGTTGAAAGAAAAGGACTTAGGTATTTACTATATGAATTCATTTGCATTTGGCTGCAAATTGAGGATAAAATCAAGGGTGGGGAGTGGGTGAGGAATGGATTTAGCCAAATTTGAGATAAGTTGGAGGGAAAGAGAAGAAGAAAATGCCACGAGACCTTCTAACTGTCTTCTTTAGGTTAAATTAGGAGCATACACTACAATATTAAGGTTTTTGAAAATTACAATATTTGCATTCAAATTATTGTGCAATAAAATCCCATCTCCATGTTAAAATTCAGTGCTAAATTTACAAAACATACAAATGGAGTGGGAAATAAAGGTATATTATAAATTCAGATGCATATTTTTAAAATGCAATATCTGGAGTACTATTCCTTAATTTCCCATTGAAAGGAGTTAATACTTTATATAACGTGGATGTAATAGATATGGCTTGAAGTTCAACCCCAAACTTAGTTTCAAAAAAAAGATAGGGCTTCCCTGGTGGCGCAGTGGTTGAGAGTCCGCCTGCCGATGCAGGGGACGCGGGTTCGTGCCCCGGTCCGGGAAGATCCCACATGCCGCGGAGCGGCTGGGCCCGTGAGCCATGGCCGCTGAGCCTGTGCGTCCGGAGCCTGTGCTCTGCAACGGTAGAGGCCACAGCAGTGAGAGGCCCGCGTACCGCAAAAAAAAAAAAAGTAGTGCATCTAATGAAGGTCTGACGGTATTTGCTTCCTGAACTTCACTTAAGTTTGATTTTCATGAAACTTAGTTTGGGAAGAATATGGGAGATGGTTTGAAGGCAGTGGGATGTCTCTGGACCAATCCTGTTGCTCCTAGCTGTGAGTTGTCCTCATCAATTGAACTCTAGAAACAGATTGGAAAAGAGCAATAGAAGTTTTATGCACAGGTTGCAGGATGGAGGATGAGAGCGAGAGCAGTGTGTATATTGTGGGGCTGAGGGTGGGGGAACCCCCCAAATCATTTTGCATCGTAGCAGAAAGAAAAGGGAAGTTAGATCTACCTATGTGTCTACGAGAAGCAAATATTTCTAATCAGGTTTTCTCCCTTGTTTCAAAGGTTGCTTCTGTATTATGTTGCTTATCTATACAGCACATGAGAAATACTTTTATAAAGAAAAAGATGATAAATATAAGGTAGGGCTTTAAGGTAAGATTACTTGCCTTTACTTTTGGACAGGGATTCTGCCTCCATGGGACACTTAGCAATGTCTTAGAGACATTTTCAATTGTCACAACTCCAGGAAGGGTGCTCTTGGCATCTAGTGGAGAGAGGCGAGGGATGCTGCTAGATATCCTATAGTGCACAGGACAATCCCCCACAAAAAGGAATTATTGCACCCAAAATGTGCCAACGTTGAGAAATCCTCCTTGAGGAAATACTCAGAGCTTGCTTGCTTGCTTGCTTTATCTATCATCTATCTATCTATCTATCTCTCTATCTATCTATCATCTATCTATTCATTTTAACGGGAATAAAAGGTCACTTTACTAACTGTAGATATCCCATCCATGTTTTGTTGCCTTTTTAATTTCCCACCAAGTCAAGACAGCCAGCTATGATGTTTTTTCTTTCGGTACCTAATTGTTTTCTAAAAAGTCAATTTGCTTATTATAAGTAGCCCAAGTTGAGAGAATTAGGTTGAATTTTCTCAGGAACTTATTGAAACAGGTATTTAGATTTGATGTTTTCTAGAGAAGATTGATGTATCCTTGGTTCTAGAGTCAGAATACCTGAATGTTAATCCTGACTTTAAGTTTCTCATCTGTGAAATGGACTTATACTTCAGACTACTTCATAGGAAAATTGTACAGATTAATTGAAATAATTCATATAAAACACTTAGAATAGTACCTAGCATAAGTGCTAAATAAATGTTAGCTATTTTTAAGGAAAACTACTCCAAAATGATGACCCATGACAGCCTTGATCATAGGCTTGATTGTACATCCTCAAGCTCCTCACTGTATGAGTGCTGCTAGACGAATGTAAGTGCCATTATGTGAATGTATGTGCCGATAAGTTGAGTTCTTTTATCCTCTCATAGGGGACACTAGCTGCATATCATAAAGTAATAGTGGATTATATAACTATAAATGCAACCAACAAATTTGCTAGATCGCCTGGAATTTTACATAGCTGAGGACTGTTGAAGATTCTTTGCCAAGTTGTAATAATAAAAATTAGAATGTATTCTGTGTAATTTTCCTTATTGGACTAGCTTCTGTTGCTGCTATTGTAGAATATGCTTAATCCTCCTCCCACTTGGCAGCATTTTTAGATATTTTACTGAGTTGCAGTTGTGCCCTTTGTATCTATATTTCATATTATATGAATACATTAATACAAAAACCAGTGTTGTTTGTGTACAAAAATCATCATTTATTCAGCAAGTGGCATTGTGCTAGGTGCTTGGAATACAAAGACAAATAAGACAAGCTCCAGCTGTGAAGCAGACAGACATACTCTAGTTTCAGAGAGAGACACAGAGAAGTCGAAGCACAGCATGGTAGGTGGTATACTAGACACACGAGATAAATGTGCTGAAATGCACCATTTGTAAACTATGTTTAAGTCAATGGATATAACAGGCAACAATTTCAAGCATCAGATTCAGAATGGATAAACAACAAGGTCCTACTGTATTGCACAGAAGACTATATTCAATATCTTATGATAAACCATAATGGAAAAGAATATTAAAAAAAGAATGTATATATTTGTATAACTGAATCACTTTGCAGTACAGCAATAATTAACACAACATTTTAAATGAACTATACTTCAATAATAAATAAATAAATAAACAAACAGAAGAAAATTATGGAAGTAAACTCCTGCTGCACTTTTGTTTACTTATCTGTAAATTCAGGCAATGCTGCTCAAGAGTAATAGAGATGGGAGTTGATTTACTTAAATGTATCCATTTTACATTTTATTCTCCATATTGGAAGTTTCAAGGACAAAAGATGTCAACTATAGAAATGTGTTGTAACATTACCCACCACCAGAAAAAAAAATTAGTTTGCATACAAGAAAGTATAAAAATATCTGCAACAGAAAAGTGAAGCTCTGGTCTTCCTTTGTCCCATAGACACAACTCTAAAGGTATTAGATGCAATTGGGGGCACCTCATCTTAAAGGTTACAAACACAGTGATGGGAGAGAGAGTAATCAAGGTAACACAGTGAACCCAAATAGTGTAATATGGAAAAAAGTTTAAAAAACTGGGCATAAATAGACCAGCTATAAGGAGTCTTGTGGGGCAATATAATAATTGTTTTCCAATATTACAAAAGGGATTAAACCATGTTGTGAAATAAAGTGTAGAAGTAGAACTGTTGGGTAAAGTATTCATTTCAGCCTATAAAGAAATGTTAAAAAAGTTTAAAAAAATATGAAATGAACTGTCTTAAGGATGCAGAGAATTCTTTCTCATTCGAGTTGTTTGTCCACAGGAGTGAACACAGGTGGTAGGATTACTGTAGAGGAATTCAAACATCATATGGGTAATAATGAATTACTGCTCTTTCCAACATTGAGAAATTCTGATTTTAAAATGGAACACAATTAATTGGTACTTGACAAAATTTACTAATGAAACTAGAAATGGATTAAATGTTGAATACTATTCTGGGCTGCAGTCAAGTACAGAGAAATAAAATTACATCACTGGTGACCCTTGGGTCTGCCACAGAAATGAGATATCTATCTCATGAGTTTATTACAGTCAGCAAAAAAAATATTTTTAAATGACAATTAAAGGGTGGCTACCTTCCCTAACTAATGAAAGTTCAATGTCTTCTAATTATATTGGTGGCACAGTATGGTTGCAAAATGTGACTTAGTAGCTGTAATGCAGTACTGTAATGAGTCTTCTCATTTTGGCTCTATGCTGTATGCTTTTAAATCTCTTGGGCCTATGAAACAGGCCATTATCAGAGGACAAGGAACTCAATGCTCAATGTTTTTGACATGGTATGGGAAAGTGGCTGCTTAGGGAACAACAAAATATTTTAAAAATTCAGTTTATTTCAGCAATCATTCATTACTGTTTACCCTGTACCATTCTGCTTGTTAGATGCTAAAAGTAATACAAAGATCAATAACGTATGCATATTCCCTCAAGGTGATCACTATTTAGTGGGAGAGTAAAACATGTTAAAAATATCTGTTACAGAGTGGGGAAAGTGTGTTAATGAAGCTGTGATAAAACACCATGGAGGGGACTTCCCTGGTGACACAGTGGTTAAGAATCTGTCTGCCAATACAGGGGACATAGGTTCGAGCCCTCGTCCGGGAAGATCCCCCATGCTGCGGAGCAACTAAGCCCATGCACCGCAACTACTGAGCCTGCTCTCTAGAGCCTGCAAGTCACAACCACTGAGCCTGTGTGCCACAACTACTGAAGCCTGTGTGCTCAGAGCCTATGCTCCGCAACAAGAGAAGCCACCGCAGTGAGAAGCCCATGCACCACAATGAGGAATTAGCCCCCAGTGGCCGCAACTAGAGAAAGCCCACGTGCAGCAACGAAGACCCGATGCAGCCAAAAATAAATAAATAAACAAATAAAAATTTTAAAAGAGAAAGAAAACAACTCATGGACAGGGTCTGTCAGATCTGCTGGTGGATGGTGATGACGGTGGGGAAGAAGGTTGGAAATCTACAAGTAAGTTACATCTGAGCAGGGTCCTAAAACAGAATTTGTCAGACTAAGCCTTATAAAAACTGTAGAGTAGGCATTGTTAACACAGCTCACTACACAAATGAAAGCATGTGAAGGCATGACAGGGTTGGTGGGATTAGGTATTGGACGTCTCTGTTGGCAAAGACCTGAAAGTGAAGCTATAAAGTCAGATGGAATTGCAACTAAATGAGGTTGGATCCGCCAAGGATCTTAAACTTATTTCCCTCAATCTTTGTTTTTAATCCAGAGTTTACTTACTTCCCAGCAGACTGAGATTACTCTTCATGACTGTTTCTGGGCTGTTACTTTTCTATCTTGATATATTAAAAACAAATCAAACAAATCTACTCCTTTGAGCTGCACACCATTTTACAACATTCAACTCTCCACTTACCCACACGGTTGCGTTCACTTTCTGTGTTTTAGATTCAGTCTCCACAATTTATCAAGAACCTCAGCACCTGTTCATGTTGTTTGACTAAAGCCCATACAATTTTGATTGAGGTCAAGTCTATATGGATAGTAATCCATCTAACATTTTGGCCTCTCAGTTTTCTTAACATCCTGACCCTCAAGGACCTTCTCACTTTCTTCACTTCAGCCAGTCACCTTCGAATTCCTACCTTTTAATTTGTTATCTATTGTTTTCCTTTTTGTCTCAATTTTACCCCCCCCAAAGACATTACTTCAAGCATTTTAAACTCTGACCACAAGATTATCTTTACCCAGATGGAAAGCTTGATCATGTCCAATACATCCATTCTTTATCTTCATTTCCACCTGTAGGCACTTCTTTCTTCTGTTAATCCTTCAGCTCTCAGATATCTTCATTTCCAATCTACCCAATACAGATTGCTTGGTCCATCCTTTTAAAAACACAGCTGTATCTTCTCTAAACATTTTCCGTCAGTGTTCCTACAGAAGCCCTGAGACTCGACGGTAACTGAGTTAATCAAAGTACCTGAAACTTGAGTTGTCCAGGTTGTTCTCACTGTCAGAGAGAATGGCCCAGCACTACCTTGAGAAGAAAGAGATTGCTATTAACCCTCCTATAAAAAGTATTTCAGGACTAGTATTCCATATAAGCTAGTAGTAAAGTGAACCCACTTTAAAATTGTTAATATAAGTTGGAGCAGTAAGATTTTAACAGTTGGTTAGAAGAGTAAAAATGAATTGAAACTTGTGAGGTTCACATTTGGACATGAAAACTTCAGAACCATCTGAATTTTTATACGCAGATGGACCTTTTTAAGTAATATAGACCATAGAACTGAAGAGTAATGTGTTTCTGGTCTTGTTTTATTAAATTCGTAGCTATTGTTTTTCCTACATAATTCTATATATTAGAGATTTTATCTTCTAACCATCTTTCAAATCCACACATTCCTTTCTATCTCCACTTCAACTATTCTAGATCAAACTTTCATCATGATGAGACTGTAATATCCTCCAAATCAGTTTCCTTGATTCCACCTTTTCCTCCTTTCCACCTTCTAATTCATATAGATGCTATAACTGAAGTTACATTTTTCAGCTATAAATCTTTCCCTTTTGCTCTTTAAACATTTCAGTTCCTATCTGTCCTTCTTCTGGTAAAGGTCTAAATCCTTCAGATAACCTAAAGAGTCATGCCCTGGCCCCTATCTTCCTCTTTATCTGCAACCCTTGGAATACCCTTGTTTCCTCTCTCTCTAGTCTCTCTCTAGCCTCTTTCCCAAACTTGGGATGCACCACATTCTCTTTGGCCACTTCTGTATTTTCTGTTTTGCTCCAGAAGTGTTGAGAAAAGATCAACCTTTACTCATGATTTTGTCCCCTTTGCTGATGACAGTGCTTGGCATGTAGAAGTAGTTCAGTAAGTATCTATTTATTTAATGAAAGGAAGACCAAAGGAACTCTGTCCGTACATAGAATTAATATTTATTGTTACATAGTGTATTTCATTCTTCTAAAATAACCCCCCTACACACACATTTTTAATATTTCTGGAATTCAAGGTGTATCTTTTAATTGATAATATTATATAGTCAACTTTGTGCCCAGTGGCTTTCACATCATAGTAGTCAAGACAAGCACTGTATAAAATTGCTTTTGCAGATGACATGATGGTACAGTTATAACTTCTTGACTTTGCTGTCAACAAACCATTGGTGAACCATTTAAACAAGGAATATGAGTCCTGGTTATTGTCTCAAAACCTTGTGTTGAAAGTGTCTGTAGGAAAAGTTACAGAATAGGTGCAATGGTTTGAGAGGCAGTCTAAGTGATAATATTGGAGCACACTTTAAGAAATGCCACATTATCAAAACTCTTGTTAGAACAAAGGAGGATACCTTGTAGAAAAATATGGAAACTAATAGCTCTGAGTTGAAAAGTGATTCACAAGAGTAGAGCCCTGAATGAGATGATGTTTTAGGAAAACCAAAATCAATGTATTCTGATTATATATTTCTTATCGTGTTTGTACAACACATTTGTACAAACGTTATATATGACAGAATATTTTTAAATAAGTTTAAATAAAAAATTCTAGCCATCATCAAAAAATCTACAAACAATAAATGCTGGAGAGGGTGAGGAAAAAAGGGAACCCTCCTACACTGTTGGTGGGAATGTAAACTGGTACAGCCACTATGGAGAACAGTATGGAGGTTCCTTAAAAAACAAAAACTAGAGCTACCATATGATCCAGCAATCCCACTCCTCAACCTATATCCAGAGGAAACCATAATTTGAAAAGATACATGCACCCCAAAGTTTATTGCAGCACTATTTACAATAGCCAGGACATGGAAGCAACCTAAATGTCCATCAACAGAGGAGTGGATAAAGAAGATGTGGTATATATATACAATGGAATATTACTCAACACTGAAAAAGAACAAAATAATGCCATTTGCAGCAACATGGGTGGACCTAGAGATTATCATACTGAGTGAAGTAAGTCAAACAGAGAAAGACAAATATGATATCACTTATAGGGGGAATATGAAAAAAAGGGGTACAAATGAACTTATCTACAAAACAGAGTTAGAGATATAGTAAACACACTTATGGTTACCAAGGGGTAAGGGGGAGAGGGATAAATTGGAAGATTGGGATTGACATATACACACTACTGTATATAAAAGAGATAACTAATAAGGACCTACTTATAGCACAAGGAACTCTACTCAGTACTCTGTAATGGCCTATATGGGAAAAGAATATAAAAAAGAGGGGATATATGTATATGTATAACAGATTCACTGTACTGGACACCTGAAACTAACACAACATTGTAAATCAACTCTACTCCAATAAATTTTTTTAAAAATTTCTAAGTGATAAAACATTGTATTGATATCATAGTTTATGTAATAGCATTTATTCTTTCTTAGTGGTTAATAAAATACACAATGGGATCTTTAATAAAATTTATTAATATCCACTATTTTAGAAAGTTTGGGGCATTTCATAGATTTGTTTTTATTAGAAAAAGTCATAGAATCATAGATACTCAGATGGGACATTAGGTTTTCTCAAATCAACACTACAAATCTTAAATGATGATTAAAAAGAGTTACTTTACTATTTTCAAGTAGCTAGTTACTGACCCCATAAATTCAGTGATTTTTTTTTTCTTTTCTGTTGGATCCATATTGAGTCATTTCTCTCAATATTATATGGAAGAACTGTATCTCAGCAATATGGTTTTGTACTAGAAAGAGCTGGATTCCCAAGCAGATGGTTCTAAAGACATACCAAGATGGTAAGAAATTCCTGAAGCCTATTTTATCCTTTCTGTTCCTCATAACTTGCCTACCTGCCATGTGCTATGAGGCCTATGATTCAAATGAGCTCTCTGCAAAAATCTGGATACCAAAAATACGCCTTGCTTCAGAAAAACCTCACCATCCACTCCCACCACCAAAAGGAGGAAGACAAAAATTGCCATGGTTAGCAGCCTTTCCACAAGGAATACTTTACACTTCATATTAATTCACTCTGAGCTTCTCATAAGCAATAGGAACCACTGATACACTAAGAAGGTTTTGATTTTCCACGATTCAAGTTAGTCAACTTGTTATTTTAGCTTTATTGTAGTCATTTCACAGGAATTCAGATTTAGGTTGGCAACTTGAGAAGTACTCAAGAAAATGTACTTTTTTTCCTCTACTCTTTTTTTAAAATTTATTTTTTAAAATTTATTTATTTATGACTGTGTTGGGTCTTTGTTGCTGCACACAGGCTTTCTCTAGCTGCAGTGAGTGGGGGGGCTACTCTTCGTTGCGGTGCGCGGGCTTCTCGTTGTGGTGGCTTCTCTTGTTGCGGAGCACGGGCTCTAGGTGCACTGGCTTCAGTAGTTGTAGCACGCGGGCTCAGTAGTTGTGGCTCGCGGGCTCTAGAGCGCAGGCTCAGTAGTTGTGGCTCATGGGCTTAGTTGCTCCGTGGCATGTGGGATCTTCCCGGATCAGGGCTTGAACACGTGTCCCCTGCATTCACAGGCGGATTCTTACTGTGCCACCAAGGAAGTCCCTATTTTTATTTTTTTAATTGTTATTTTATATTGGAGTAGAGTTGATTAACAATGTTGTGTTAGTTTCAGGCTCCATCTTTAGGATGAAAACTGACAAGCCTGGTGATCGGACAATAGCTGACATTTAATCAGCATCTGTTAAAATGAAAATAGAATGAAAAAGAAAAAGGATTATTTTCATTCAGTCTGGGCTGAAAGTGAGCTTAATGGTCACTGCAGAGCCAAACATTAGCACCAAAGTGAGTCCTGCAAAAGGGCTTTGCTGGGAACTTTGTTTCTGGTGTCAGATTTCTTTAATGGCACTGCTGTGTCTCCTGGACCACTGACTCAGTGGGTTTGATGGGAGGAAAAACCTACTGTGTCAAGGAGCTAAGAAAAGCTGACTCCAACTATTTCTAACAAGCTAGATATGGGCAGTAATACAGAGCCATTTCTATGTTTTTTCTTTTTGTCTCTCCCTGCCTTTTTTCTTTCTTCATAGCAAAAATACTTAAAAAAAAATCTATCAGTTTGCATTTGCATTTCTCTTCTGAATGACTCTAGAGCTCCTGCTTGGAGTTTCAGAATAAAAATGAAACTGAAGTCCTTATTGTTGTGATTGTGTAGCGTGAACCTAGCATAGCTGACTACGGTAGGAGAGAGATGGATTCTTGAGACCCATAAATTATCTAAACTGGAAGCTATGCAGATCATAGAGTCCTTTTCTAAGAAAGGACTTATTGCCCCCCACCCATGTCACCCAGTTAAGAGGACAAAGTAGTATTTGGGTCTTGTGCTCAGTGGTAGGAATTATTCAAGACCAATCTATTCTTTTATCTTAAATTAGAGAAACTACTAACACTGAACCTGGATAGAGTGGTATAAGTAACAACCCACAAGGAAGGGAGTCATTGGGTTTTATTTTTACTCTTTCAGGGAATTGTGTAATGACAAAATCTGGAAAGTTGAGTGCTGAATATACACATAATTTTTGGATAAGTCGGCCAGTCTAAGGGATTTCTGTTAGACCATGGCAGTACTCAGCTGGTTCCTAATTTGACCCCATTGATTGTTTTGTAGAAGTATACTAAGTACAATCAATGTTTCCCATATGAACGATGTTAGTGGAATAGAATTATATTTGACATTTTCTGCTACAGGTTCTGTTTCGTTGTTAGGTACATACATGCTTTTCTTCCCACTGTCAATTTCTTCTTCTCTTGGTTATTTCTCTGCTGTTATTCAGATGTCCACATCTCCCCTGAGGAGTCTCCATGCTTTGAGAAAAGTGGCTTCACCATTGGTTTACTGTGGAGCATGTGGCTGATGCCTAAGCTAATCAGGGAAATACTATCTTTTGTATTATTGATTCAAAGATAAACGACTACCCCAGTGGAAGCCAGTGAGATGCAAGTTGTTTCTGGGAAATTTCCTTAGAAGGAATCTTCCTCACTTTTCAAACTCTCCCTCTTTCTATGGACTTAAAGGCAGAGCAGTAGCCAGGGATTTACGGCAATCATCTTGTGACACGGAGGGATGCTTTTCTTAGAATGATGTTGATACCACAGGGCAGAACAGAGGGCTGAAAATTGAGAAGTTGAATGCTGGGTCAGTGAAAAACAAATTGTGACACCTGCTCTTCTTCTGGCCTCTGAAATTGTAAGGGATAATAAATCATTTTTATTAAGTGGGTTTGAGTTGAGTTTTTTGTTACAGGCACTATCAAGTCCTAACTGCTAGATTATATATTTAAAATATTTGACATAACTAGATAGAAATGAGGCTTATTAATAGAAGATTCTTCAAAAACTACTACTGACATTTTTTGTGAATTTAAGAATCATAATCTGAGCTTCATTGTTTAGTTTGTATCTTCACAACCTGCACATCTATTTAGAATGAACACAGAACTCTTTGAACTCAACAAAAATATTCTTTGGGAGTGATGATTTACCATAAAGAATGAAAATGATATGCATTCTATTATATCATTAGACATAGTATGTAAATACGAGTATTAAATTTTTAGGACACACTTTAGAAATTCCATGGATGAGAGTGTCCCCTTGACCTGCAAACACGAGCTACTTCCAATTATGGGAGAAAGTTTTGTATGTTTTTCCGTAACATTTCAGCTTTGTATCTCTCTCAGTCCTCTGATGTAATACTGTGACCTAGAAAGTCTCTCACTTTTTTTGGCAGGAAGAGTCATTAGGGTTTGAGTCATTTCATGAGAACATGGTGCACATCCTAAAGGAAGCTGGCACTGTGCGGAGACAACTTGTCATGTGTGCTCCAGAGACTGTAAATATCTGAGTCAGTCTGCTCAGGGACACGCTCCAGATTATCTTTAATAGACGCCAGCTAATCTATTTACCCCCCAAATGAAAACCCAGCAAGATTCACCATTCCCAGATTGTCTGAAGTGTTATTCCCCTCCTTTCTCTACCCCGTCTTATCAATCTGCTTCCTTCTTTGTTTCATAAAAACAGTCCAGAGGCATTCTCTCACATCTGTGTATACGCTTTGCGCAACAGCCCAATAATATTGCTGACCAATATATCCAAGTTATTTTTTAATGACTAAATAGTTCTCGGTTATTCTTTGACAGGTCCAAGCTGAAACATATTTCCATTTCTTCTCTGACACTGTTCAGAAACATGAATTACTATGATTCCTCTATACCTTTAGACTAAATAATCAGGACTCTTGCTGAAAATAGCTGTCCACCTTTTCAGATGAGACTGTCATGTCTTATACAGCTGTATCTCAGTCAGTTAGTGCACAAAGTTCAATCCTTCTGGTCCACCTAACAGTATGCAAAATTGCACACTCATGCTGCTCTGCACAGGCCATATTCAAGTTTGATTCATGCCCCATACCTCTCAATCCTCTGCCAAAATGACTGTAGCCACATTTATTGGAACTTTTTTAAGGGTTCCTTTTCTCTTTCTTTTCTTTATCTCTATTTCTTAATTGAAACCTGGCTGTCTACCAAGCTCACCATCTTCTCTGCAGCTCTCTCAAGTGGAAGGGGTTTTTCTTCCCTCTCTGAATCTTACAAATTGTGGCAAGTATCCCACCCCCTGCTTCTTATTATGGAAACTTCCCAATCATTTTCGTTTCCTTTCTTAAAACAAAAATAACATCAACAACAAAAGCAAAAACACAGATCCTTTGAATTTCATGCATCTTGTGCCACTTGGGAGCTAATATCTCCAGCATTCCCAGTCACTCCCACATATTAGTTGGAGAATTTTGTTTTTGGCTCACAGAACTAGGTATGACATTCTGGTATTTTCTGCATTGATTTTGATGCATGTAATATATATTACATGTTCACAATCTGCCTAATACATTGGATTCTTAATATCTCGGATTTCTATCTTCTTATAACCTTTTCTGCCATATTACCTTAACAACCTACTCCCTACTTACCCCCAAAGTGTAAGCTAACACAGAATGCTCATCTTCCAACATCTTAGCTACAGGCCATCACTTCCTATTCTCCCAGTGTATTTTTTTGTAGTGTCCAAATTATCCAAACTGATATTACATAAAATCTATTTGGATATGCTTCCAATTTTATTTTCAAAATATGTCTAAACTATTATTCCTCACCACCTCATCTGCTACAAATCTATCCCAAGAGTGCATCATCTTAAAACTGGGTTATTTTAATGGCTTCTAAAAATGACATTTACACTTTTCCTCTTGTGCTCTCCTCCCCCAGCCCCAGGAAGCATTCTGAATACAGCCAGTGGAGTGTGTGTGTGTGTGAATTCAGAAAAAGCATTCTAATAGTTCCCTTCTCACTTGCCATGAAATCCAGCCTTACCTATGTCTTGCAAAACTTACAGCTTACCATGCTCTGACCTATGGCTTTCTCTTGGCTGCCATCTAACTCTTCCAGTCACACTGGTTTTCTCTGCATTCCTCAGTTTTCCCTGGGATACTTGTTCCTTACTTCTATTAATACTCTCTCATTGTTTCTCTGAAATCTGTGTTTTTAAAGAAAGATATTTTTACTCAGTAATGTAAGGATCAGAATTAATATTATTTTATGTATTTTCTAACTCACATTAATAAAATGTTATAAAAATAATTTGTAGAATCAAAGTATAGTTATGTGACTAACAGTGGGCAGTTTATACAACAGCTTGCTCAGAAAAACATGACATGGAGATTTGGGGAGGATAGTCTGTAGTAAATATCCAGTGAGATACTATAAAGTGACATTGGATAGTGGGTTAATTAAGAGCGCTTTGGCGTCAGACCTGCGCTTACATCCAGGTTTCGCTAAGGTTGGTTGTGTGACAGTGCAAAGTGCTTAATGTACAAGGTTGGAAAGGCATGGTAAGGGCACATCCTTCACTGATTCCTGATCTTAATGGAAAAACTTTGAGTTTCTTGGAATAAGTATAATTTAGGCTGTAGGTTTTTTGTGGATATTCTATATCAAGTTGAGGAAGGTCTCCTTTAATTCTAGTTTACTGAGAGTTTTTATCATGAATGGGGGTTATGTTTTGTCAAATGCTTTTTCTGCATCTATTGATATGATTATGTGATTCTTTTTTAGCCTGGATATTATGGTTGCTTTAATTGAGTTTTGAGTGTTGAACCAGCCATGCATGTCTGAGATAAATCCTACTTGGTCATGGTATATAATTCTTTTTATACATTAATGGATTCAATTCACCGATATTTTATTTAAGGCCTTTGTATCTATGTTCATGAGAGATATTGATCTGCAGGTTTTTTTGTCTTGTCTTTTTCTGGTTTGGGTATTAGGATAATACTGACCTCATAAAATGAACTAGAAAGTATTCCTTCTGTTTTTATCCTCTGAAAAAGATTGCAGAGAATTGGTATAATTTTTCCCTTAAAATATTGTAGAATTCACTAGTGACCCCATCTGGGTCTGGTTCTTTCTGTTTTGGAAGGTTAATAATTGTTGGTTTAATTTATTGAATAAATATAGGCTATTCAGATGGTCTGTGTCTTCCTGGGTGAGTGTTGGCAAGTTGTGTCATTCAAGGAATTGGTCCATTTCATCTAGGTTACCAAAATATAGGGCCATAGAGTTGCTCATTGTATTCTTTGATTATTCTTGTTTTTTCATTGAGAAATAAATGGACATATAACCTTGCATTAATTTCAGGTGTACAATGTAATAATGATTCGATCTATGTATATATTGTGAAATGATTACCATGATAAGTACAGTTAGCATCAATCATCACACATAGTTACAATTTTTTTCTTGTAATGAGAACTTTTAAGATCTACTCAGCAACTTTCAAATATACAATACTGTACTGGTTAACTATAGTCACCATCCTGTGCATTATATCCCTAGGACTTATTTATTTTATAAATGGAATTTTGTACCTGTTGACCACCTTCATTATTCTTTTAGTGCCTATGGTACCTGTTGTGATGTCCCCTCTTTCATTTCAGATATTAGTACTTTGTGCCCTTTTTCTTTTTTTCTTAGTCTCATTAGAGGTTTATTGGTTTTATTGATTTTTTCAAAGAACCAGCTTTTGGTTTCATTGGTTTACTCTATTGATATCTTGTTTTCAATTTCATTGATTTCTGCTCTAATTCTTATTATTTCTTTTATTCTGCTTACTTTGGACTTATTTTGTCATTCTTTTTCTAATTTTCTAAGGTGAAAACTTAGATTACTGATTTTAACTCTTTCTTCCTTTTGAACATATGCATCCAATGCTGTAAACTTTCCTCTAAGCACTGCTTTTGCTGCATTCTGCAAATGTTGATAAGTTGTGTTTTTATTTGAATTTAGTTCAAAATATTTTAAAAATTTCTCCTGAGATTTCTTCTTTGACCCATGTGTTATTTATAAGTGTGTTGGTAAATCTCCATACATTTTGATATTTTCCATTTACCTTTCTATTATTGATTTCTAATTTAATTTCATTGTGGTCTGAGAGCAGACATTTGTATGATTTATATATATTTTTACAGTTTGTTAAGCTGTGTTTTATAGGATGGAATGTGGTTTATCTTGGTGAATGCCCCTTGCGAGCTTGAGAAGAGTGTGTATTTTTCTGTTGTTGGATGAAATAGTCTATAAATATTCATTATATGTGGTTGATTGATGGTGTTTTGAGTGCAACTGTGTTCTTACTGATTTTCTGCCTGCTAGATCTGTCCATTTATGATAGAGAGCAACTGAAGTCTCCAGTATGGAGTCATCCAATTCTCTATGAATCATTATGAGTTTTAGCCTTATCTATTCATAATAACTTTCCTTGCTTTGAGGTCTGCTCTATCTGAACTTAATATCACTACTCCAGTCTATTTTTATTGGTGTTTGCATGGTATGCTTTTCTCCACTTATTTACTTATAATCTGTATGTATATTTATATTTAAAGTGGGTTTCTTATAGATAACATAGAGTTAGGTATTGTTTTTTGATCCACCCTGGAAATCTCTGTCTTTTAATTGGTGCTTTTAGACCATTGATATTCAAAGTGACTATTGAATTATTGATATAGTTACATTAATATCTACCATATTTGTTACTGTTTTTTTACTTGTTGCTCTTGTTCTTTGTTCTTAGATTTTTGTCTGCCACCCCTTTTCTGAATTTTATGATTTTAATTGAGCATTTTATATGATTTGATTTTCTCTCTTTCTTAGCATATCACTGATACTTCTTTGAAAACTATATTTAGTGGTTGCCCTAGAGTTTGCAAAATATGTTTACAACTAATCGAAGTCCACTTTCAGGTAACACTATACTGCTTCCCTAGTAATTTGAGTAACTTATAATAACAATGTAACTCTAATTCCTCTCTCCCATCTCTTGTATCATTGCTGTCATCCATTTTTTATATATAAGCATATATATAAATATATATATGCCTACATAATTAAGTACATCGTTGCTATCATTTTGAATAAACTATCTGTTCAATCAACTAAGGATAAGAAAAATCAAAGTTTTTATTTAGTCTTTATATATTCCTTTTTCAGTGCTCTTCTTTCTTTATGCAGATCCAAGTTTCTGACCTATATATTTTCCTTCTCTCTAAAAAAACCTTCTTTTAATATTTCTTGCATGATAGGTCTACTGGCAAAAAATCTCTCAATTTTTGTTTGCCTGAAAAAGTATTTAACACTCCTACACTTTTGAGGGACAATTTCACAGAGTACAGAATTGTTAGTGTTTTTTTTTTCTTTCTTTCAACACTTTAAATATTTCACTCCAAATTTTTCTCTTTTTGCTTGCATGGTTTCTGAAGAGAAGTCATAGGTAACTCTTATTATAGTTCCTCTATATTTAAGGTGTTTTCTCCTTTTTTTCAGAATTTTTTTCTTTATCTTTCTCTTTGATTTTATATAGTTTAAAAATGACTTGCCTATGTATAGTTTTCTTGGCATTTATCCTGCATGGTATTTACTGAGATTCCTGGATATGTGGTTTAGTGTCTTATATTAATTTCAGAAACTCTGTCATTATTTCAAATATTTATTTTCTTCCTTTCCTTTTTTCTGTTCTTTCTGGTATTCCCATTATGCAGGTGTTCCATCTTTTGTGTTTGTCTCACAATCTCTGAATTCTATCCTTTTTTTTCCATTTTTTTTCTCTTTGCTTTTCACTTTGTGAGGTTTCTACTGAGATATTCTAAACTTAGAGATTATTTTTCTCAGCTACTAATAAACCCATCAAAAGCATTCTTTATTTCTGTTACAGTGTTTTTGACATTCAGCATTTCATTTTGATTCTTTCTTAGGGTTTCTATCTCTCTGCTTGTATTATTCATCTGTTTTAACATGCTGTCTACTTTATCCTTTAGAAACCTTAGCATAACAATCATAGCTGTTTTAAACTGCTGGTCTGGTAATTTCAACATTTTTTGCCTTGTCTGGTCAGACATTTGCTCTTCTTCAAGTTGTACTTCTTGCCTTTTAGTATGTCTTGTAATTTGTTCTTGATAGCTAGACATGTACCAGGTAAAAGGAACTGTTGTAAGTATAACTCTAATAATATAGTTGTAGGGGAAGGGAAGCTTTCTATAGTCCTATGATTAAATCTTATTCTTTTTAATGAGTCTATGCTTCTAGACTGTGAACTTCACCAAGTATTTCTCAGTTTTTTCCTTCTTCCATATGTGGGACAAGATTGCCAGAGTGGGCTGGAATTGGGTAATTCCCTTCTCCCACGTGGAAGTCTACAGATGACTATAGTTGGGTATTTCTCTCTCCCAGGTCAGTTAGGCCCTGAAAATACTCCAGCAGATTAGGTTCTGGTTGACTAGTTTCTCCTGAGCAAAGGCTTGTTGAGACCACCAGAATGCTCTGGTGTATTTCAGAATTGTTCCTTTTCACCTCCCCTTGCCAAAAGCATAAGGAGATTTTTCTCTTATATTTACTGTGAGTACCTGGTGGAGCTCCTGGAAGCAAAACTCACAATACTGTGGAGTCCTCCATATGACTGGGCCCCCTTGGAGTTTTTACCTTTCAGGGTTGTCCACACTGAGCCTCCAGCAATTCAATTGTAGTTCAGGTTTTCCTACCTTCACACTGGTTCCCATGATGATCTCCTCTCCTTAGTCTCTGCTCAGAGAAGCCACAACTCCCTGTATTTGACTGCCGATTTCTCCAATCTTCGAGAAGTGAGTTTTTCCCTCACTTTTCTTACAAATGCAGACGAGTTGTTGATTTTTCAATCTGTTTAGCTTTTACTTGTTGTTAAGACAAAGTGATGACTTCCAAGTTCCTTACATTCAGAAATGAAAACTGAAAATTTATTAATTTATTCTAATTTTTCTCCTCTGTGAAATATAGCTATTAAGTTTGTTTTGACTAAAAAATGGTTACTGATAACTTAATGTATTCCCAACTCTTTAGGAACTTAGGATAAGGAAATTAAAGATTCAATGTGAAATGCTTGAATCGTAAAAGTGTTTTATAAATGTGACTTATTACATCCTATCAATTTTTAAACCCAGACAGTAGATGTGGTAGCCATTATATTACCTTGCACTTTATATTTATATCACATTATTATAATGTAAATTATGTTTCTATTATAATTTATTATTCCCCTCATTATCATATATTTCCATAAAACTTACATTTGGTTCTTGGCCATTTTCAATGTATTTTTATTTTTATTATTTATGTAGTACTTGACCATTTTAAAATTTAAGTAGGGGCTTCCCTGGTGGTGCAGCAGTTGAGAGTCCGCCTGCCGATGCGGGGGACATGGGTTCGTGCCCCGGTCTGGGAAGATCCCACATGCCACGGAGCAGCTAGGCCCGTGAAACATGGCTGCTGAGCCTGCCCGTCCGGAGCCTGTGCTCCGCAACGGGAGAGGCCACAACAGTGAGAGGCCCGTGTACCGCAAAAAAAAATAAATAAATAAATAAATAAATAAATAAATAAATTTTAAGTAAATTAATGATCCTTAGTTAATTAAATGAAAATTTATAAGGTACCGTATAAAGAACAAAAAAATCTTCTGAGTGATTGATAAGAAAAAATACTCGAGCTATAGGTGATTATTCTATATTTGTTTAAGACCTTCACAATAATGAAACTATAAGGACCAGCTTCATTTAGGAAAAAAAAAGAGTACCTTATAACTATGATAGGTGGTGTGCTAGAGAAACCTTTAATTTTATTTTGTTTTGTCTCCAAATGCATGTTGATAAATCAATGTTTAGGCAAAAATAGTTGAGTTTCTGTTACTTTCCATTGTTAAACAGTCCTGAATATTAGAGCAAATTCTATCAGAGCATCACATTAGTTTTTCATTTTTTGAGACCTTGACTTAGGTCACAGTGAAGAAAATGAATTAAGATTGGAAGCTCATTTGGGATGGATAGGGCCTTGTCTAGCAAAAAACTAATCAATGCTCCCTGCCTCACAGGATAGAATTTATTATCCATTACCTACTGCTAAGAGATGGCTGTCCATGGTCCTCAACTGGGGGGATCTCAGTCCATTCGCCAGAGGTCATATGTTTCCAGGGAAAACTACTGCCCAACTGGTATCACACCATTTTAGTATAGCAGAAACTGGGTCAGTGAAGACAGAAATCTATGGGTCAGAATTTAGTTGCATTGTTAATTGGTCAAAGAAAATGCATGTTTGGAGATTAATAGGTTGCAGATATAATTCTCCCTATTTAAAAACCCAAGCCAGAAATCAAATCAGTATCCTTAGGACACTTTTTTAAGAATACTCTTTCTGAAGTAATTTGTCATTGACAGATACTGCAAGACTGTATTAGGAAGAAGACAATTCCAAAGATTAAAATTTGCATGGGAGTATGCAATATTATCAATTTTAATGGAAGGAGCTTTCTCTGAAATAATCCTAGAGATTATAATTCTATTAAATTAAGCTGTGCAATACACATAGACTTACAAATGTAAAATAGTAGAAATATCTGGATTGACTGCATATTGCTAATCTTAGCAAAGGGATGAGGATGACAAAGATGCACATTTCTAGTACAGTTTCCAGGGCTTTTTTACATTGATTATTTCATTTTATCCTCCAGACATCTTTTTAATTAGTTACTTCAATCCACAATTTTTCAGATGGAGATATTATATAAATTTCTCAAGAACACACATTTCATAAGTGGTGGAGCTGGACTCAAACTCGCATCTTTGGACTCTTAAGCACTGGTCTTTTTCAATAAACTTCAAAATTAAAAATAAATTTATTTTTCTTTCATTGGAGTGATATTTTACTTTCCCTTGAGACAATGGCTGTCTTTTTTTTTGGCTGTCATATTTTACTATCACTTCCACAACTCACTTCAAGGGAATTTATACTGAAGAAGAAACAATAGAGAAATTCATGAAGATCCAGGAGGATATTCTTACCTACACATTTTTTCACATCGGAGATAAATCATAAAAGGTTGTAGAAAAGGGAAATGATAGGAGCCGCAAACAGTCTTTCCACACGTGTTCAACCATCTTAATTCTTGCTTTTCCACCTTTACTTCTTTTCACCTATTTGGGCCTTTCTTGTTGTCTTAGGAAGAAAAACATCATCTGATTCCTCCAGTTAACACAAAATTATTAGTGATCCAGTAATTTATACCTCTATGATTCTGAACATTTCTAAAAGATAAAAGTATATAAAATGTCTATACATAAAGAAAACCAAACAAATGAGATAAAATCCATGCAATTGTATGTGGTGCTAAGGGTGGAGGTGGGGGAATCTCAATATAAAGAGGACAGAATAATCATAGTAATTATTATATTTGGGAGTTTGGCAACTGCATGATTAAAAGGTAAACTTGGATTGTGTTTTTGTTTTGTTTTTTTTTGCATTATTTGTTTGTTCTCTTCCTGTTAATACATTTACAAGAGAAAACTAATAATCCCACTCAAAAAGACCAAGTAGAAAGGGAACAGTTTAGTTCTCCTCCCTATGCCTGAGACTTCACAGACAGTGTGCCCTGAAAAGAAAAAAATCATATTTCTATTTGTCTCTTCTGTATTGACAACATCTAGAAGTCAAAAGGTAATTGTAGACAGATTGGATTTTTAATTTAAAGGTATGCCTACTTAAAAATTGTCAAGAGCCACTTACTTTTTTTTTTTTTTTTTTTTGCGGTACACAGGCTTCTTTCTGTTGTGGCCTCTCCCGTTGCAGAGCACAGGCTCTGGACGCGCAGACTCAGCGGCCATGGCTCACGTTCCCAGCCGCTCCACAGCATGTGGGATCTTCCCGGACCGGGGCACGAACCTGTGTCCCCTGCATTGGCGGGCGGACTCTCAACCACTGTGCCACCAGGGAAGCCCAAGAGCCACTTACTTTTAATCATTTCTTCTTTCCTAGCACAGAACAAAAGATATATATATATATATATATATATATATGGGTTTTTTTTGTTTGTTTGTTTGTTTTTGCGTTTTTTTTGGCAGTACGAGGGCCTCTCACTGTTGTGGCCTCTCCCCTTGCGGAGCACAGGCTCCGGACGCGCAGGCTCAGTGGCCATGGCTCACGGGCCCAGCCGCTCCGTGGCATGTGGGATCTTCCCGGATCGAGGCACGAACCCGCGTCCCCTGCATCGGCAGGCGGACTCTCAACCACTGCGCCACCAGGGAAGCCCAAAAGATATTTTTTAATAATAATTTCTTCCTACATAGAACATAAGGCATATATATTTTTTAAAGTGAATAACAGTATTCAACTTTTAGGGGGCTTTCCCCTCCAACCAATGCAAAGGAAGTATAAAAATTACAAAATAATTATACAGGTAAGTTTCAATGACAATAGTAATTTAGGAAATGTGTTCAAATAGAATCAAATCAATAATACTGAATCTCCTGTGAACACGGTTTTAGATATTGCTCTCTGTCCTTTCTAGGGTTAGGTTATGGATTACAAAAGTTGCTCCCAAACCTCCCTTTGGAATAATTATACTCTTACTTGCTTGTCTTTTTCCCCCAGTGCCATGAAAATTACAGCATTCTGATCAATAATGATACAAAATGAGAGAAACAGAAACAGTGATTTCTGCCTTTCCCAGGCACTTCACCTTTTTGTAAACACAAATATTTGTCTGCAATTACTTTTCTCTGAGGCTTGTGTTTTCTGAAACCTTTTCAAATGAGAAATACTGGATAAGTTTTTGTTTTGTTTTGTTCATTTCTCTTTTCACATCCCATTGGATTGTCAGCTAGTTTCATTTGTTTACATCATGCCTCAAAATATAATGGCGAGAAATACGAACACAAGTTTCAGCTGTAGTTAAAAAAATGCTACAAATGCATTTAAAATCAATACAAGCACTTAAAATCAATACAAGCACTTAAAATCAGTAAGCATTCATACTATTGATTCAGATTTGTTGAGCTTAGTTTTATTTTCTTATTGCTAATGTGCCAATCCGATCTTAATTGGGTTGGGTATTAGAAGACCAAGGATACATTGAACCATATTCTCTTTAGCTAAAAGTAGGATTCAGATAATTTTAGTGATTCCTAAAAATAATGTAAAAGAAACTATGTCACTGCTTCTTGATGATAGGTAGAGGCATATCAAAACAGATTAAGTGGAAATTCTACTTCAGTTTGAGGTTTTCTAAATTGTTAAAGGAAAAAAAAACACAAAAAAACAAGAAGCATTCACCTCACCCAGAAGAGGTCCTTTAAAACCCAACCCCCTGAGACTTCCTTTGTGGTGCAGTGGCTAAGAATCTGCCTGCCAATTCAGGGGACACCGGTTCGAGCCCTGGTCCAGGAGGATCCCACATGCCGCGGAGCAACTAAGCCCGTGTACCACAACTACTGAGCCTGTGCTCTAGAGCCCACCAGCCACAACTACTGAGTCCAAGTGCCACAACTATTGAAGCCCATGCACCTAGAACCCGTGCTCCACAACTAGAAAAGCCACCGCAATGAGAAGCCCACACACCGCAGTGAAGAGTAGCCCCCCGCTGGCTGCAATAGAGAAAGCCCAGAAGCAACGATGACCCAAAGCAGCCAAAAACAAACATAATTAATTAATTAATTAAAAAAACCCCAACCCCCCCAAAAAAACTCACACACAAAATTTGTCTACCAGACCTTTATTTTAAGTATGTGTTCTAGAACCAGGTGCACATGGATTTGAATCTTATCCCCACTGCTTTTTGATTGTGTAATTTTGGCCAATGTTTAAACCTCTCCAAGATTTGGTCTCATTCTTTGTACGCTGTGGTAACATTAATGCTTCTGATGAAGTTGCTGAAATAATTAGATAATTTGTTTCTTATAAAGTGCTTGACAGAGTATAAGGCAAGTAGTAAGTATTCAGTAAATACTATTAATTTTGTAACTTTATTATTATTATTATTAAATAGTCCATGGTAGCTGTCAGCTACTTCAATCGGACTACTCTATCTCCCTCTCTATTGAACTTACTGCAATACCTGGTAGATAGCAGATTTTTTAGAATGAATGAGCAATGATGATTAAATGAAAAGAAGTAACGAGGAAAATGGGAGTTAGTAGTACTACAGCCTGTTTCCTTTGCCTGTCATATCTCCTTTGCCTTACTTTTCTTTTCTTTAAAATTATTTATTTATTTATTTATTTATTTATTTATGTTTCTGGCTGTGCTGGGTCTTCGTTGCTGCACCGGCTTTCCCTATTTGCAGCGAGCAGGGAATACTCTTTGTTGCGGTGCACGGGCTTCTCGTTGTAGTGACTTCTCTTGTTTTGGAGCATGGGCTCTAGGCATGTGGGCTTCAGTAGTTGTGACACGTAGGCTCAGTAGTTGTGGCCCATGGACTTAGTTGCTCTGCAGCATGTGGGATCTTCCCTGGCCAGGGCTGGAACCTGTGTCCCCTGCATTGGCAGGTGGATTCTTAACCACTGCACCACCCGGGAAGCCCCTCCTTTGCCTTTCTAAACTAAGAAAAGTCTACTTGACTTAGCATAAAAATATATCTTTAGTTTTTAAGTATTGATTACCCGTCCTGATGCTGCCGCATCCTAGTTTGTTACTGATTATATTAAAATCCATGGTTGCCGACTCATAACCTTTCATGAAGCTGCCATGTCCCTAAGTACCTTTCTCCATACATTTTTGATCCCATGGACTGCATTCATTTGGTAATGAGATGTAGTTACACTTGTTGATGACTCCCCAAGTTCTCCTGAGAAAGAACAGTGTGTGATTCCAGTGGAGTGTGGGAGGTCAGAAGGAGAGAAAAAGACAACGCACTAAGCTCCCAGAAATTCAGCTCCTTTCCAAATTGCTTTTTCTTTGAATGCCCTGTCTATTGTCTAACTTTCTTTTTGTCATACCAGTCTAGTTAACTTTGAGGTAGAGATGGAGTGTTGGGGATCAAGAAAATTCTATTAGTTCAAAATAGTAGCATATTTTCCATATTATAGAATTTCTTGCATCCCAAACTCCGCTCTCCTTTTAGAAGAGCAGAAGGCACCTTCAGGGGGATTTTTATAAGTTTGTGATATTATTTTGTGATCTCTCAGTTGCTGTATCTTGAATAACAAAGTTCTGCTTGGGGAACATGTATTAGTGGGAAATGATCTCAATCAATGCTTGTTCATGACGCTTATAAAAGTCAGTTGACCCAGTCAAAGTAACAAGGAAAAAAATTGGAGGGGAATAAGTTTAAGTCAGATTGAGTGATAATTCCTGGGAATTGATCCCTTAGTAGCAGGGAGAAACAACAATTGTAAATAGGCCTTTTCAAAATCTCCTTATTAATAGCAATAGAGTAAGTGGTTACATTATAGAGCTCATAAGCATAACTTTGTATGAGAAGTAAAAGGCAAACTAGTTCTAATGCATATGAATGGGTCCCAGTGGCTTGGATAAAAGTTTCAGTGATGGAAACATACATTATGCATAATTTCACAGAACTTTTGATGAAAGTGAAAATTATATATTCTAAAAACCTAGGTGATTTAAAATGTGAAACCAATAATGACCCATACACTAACACTGAAGAAGGACAGGGAGAGTTTTAACAAGTTGTTATAAAATACCAGTATAAAAATAGCAATATTTCTAAATTGCTACAGTACTCTCTATGAAAATTTCATGCATTATTATAATGAAGTTAATGAACTAAGTATCTTCAGAAAGTATTGTACCAACATGTCAACCAATAAAACATTGAATGTTCACTGTATATATAGAAGCTTGCCTCACATTCTGGTTTTTATTACATTCAGGCATATGGCGTAATTTATATTTATTATTACTTGCATCTTTGAGCTTTCTGCCAAGTAACCCAATCGCTTTACTTTTGGTGAGTGTGTATGTGTGAGTGTCTGTATGTGTCAGGGAGGATCTAGGGGCAGAAAGGACAGTTTGAAATGCCAGTGACAGGGAAAGTGACCTTATATTACCAGATAAATTATGGATTCCTTTATTCCCCTGTTTTTTAAAATTATTATCACTTTCTTTGCTTTTTCCATTTCTATTTCTCCATATGAAGCTCCATCCATGGCTTACTAAGAAGAATTTATAAATTCAGGTGTGTATGTGTGTGTGTGTGTGTGTGTGTGTGTGTGTGTAATTTTTGGGGTGGAAGAGGACCAGAAACATCTAATAACCAACATTTTTCTTGCCCACAAAAATTGCAAGAAGCCGAAGAACATGTTGTGAAATGAAACAAATATAGGACTTTAACCAATATTGAAAGGAGAGAAATAAATCCCTTTTCTCAACAATGGTCTAAGTGTTCAAGAATAAAGAACAGTTTTTGTTAGAGCTGTAAAATAGAGCTTGCTGTGGTGAAGGGCCATGGTGGATTTAGATGTTGAATGAGTTTTTAGCAGGCGCCTTACATTAAAATACTTTTATTTCTAGTTTTGAAAGAATATGTTTTGCTCATTTGGAAAATCCTGTACCAGAGTAGTTCACAAAGCTGCAAATCTGAAACATATTATTTTAAATAACTAGACAACTTTGAGTATTCAAAACAAAGTGCATTCAAATTGAGGTAGAATGTATAGGATATGCTGACAACAAGGATTCCATTCAGTTCACACTACTTTAAACAGACTTTATTTTAAATGACTTACTCCACATAACTGTGTACTTTGAGTGGTAATTACATTTAAGTCTTTGATGCCTCTTCTGATAAAATTTTTATTGAGCAATGAGCCATACTGCATAATCACCAAAAGGCAAAGGAATAGACACTTCTCTTGTTAGTTAGACCTGGTGCCTTTGCAATACAACTGAGAATGTTGTATTTTAATCTGATATTATGTCTGATTTTCTTCTGTGGCCATTAGACTGAAGTACTGGAGTCAGATAAGTTAGTTGAATGCTGAGCCACTCAACGAATTGCTGGTTATTACATGTAAGAAACATTAGATAACATTCCTTGTTACTCAATAAAACTCAGCAGTTTTGCATTTTCCATCACTTAAGTATGTGATTTATCACATTTTAATTACTTAAATAGATACCTTGCATTGTGTGGTCTCCAAATAAGAATGTTAACTCTTAGGTTATCTTTGAAACAACTGGTAATCATACAGGTACATACTTGGATCCTGTCCAAATCAAAAAATAAAACAATTGTCCTTTAGTATATTTATCCTCCTCCCAAATATACATGAACCATCATGGTAACTTTGTAGTGATTCTAGACAGATATTTGAATAAATAGCTATTTACATTGGATATTAAAGTACAAAAGTATTTCCATGGAAACCTCCTAATGATTATTTTAGATAGAAAAATAAAAACTGTGTGCCAAACCCCATTTTAATTACATTTCTGATGTAATGAACTTTTAACTGATGATTCAATTGGTATGTGTGAAATAAAAAGTGAATCTTTTCTTTGTTCTTAGAAAACTCGTTAAATCGTGTGATTTCATGAATAGAGGTATTTTTTGGTAAAAATCAGTCTTTAATTTAAAAGGAAGTTGGCATTTCAGCATCTACCTTAAAAAGGAACATTGACTCAATGAGAATGCCAAATAAGTAATTTTTTAGAGTTCTGTTTTTAGAAATAAAATATATGGTACTTTTCACAAGAGGCTTTGGGAAAGATATTATAGATTGAATATTTTCATTCTGCGGGAAAAACATGCCCTTTCATTTGGTAGCAAAAGAGAGCATCAACATGATATATGATTCTAAAATCATCTTTGATTATGTGCATATGATTTTATGTGCAGGAATTTTGATAAGATCACATCATACACAGAAAAAACACTCTTTGGAAAATTGGGCATAGAGTTTTGAAAAAAAAATAGGTAAAGATGGAAGATATGAAGAGTTGATGTGTTCATTGTTTGGAATGTACGAATACTGTTAATTTTTTAGAATTTACTTTAAAATTTATCTAAAAAAATTTCTCTTCTTCTTTGTATTACTCCTGTATATGTTCATTTTGTTAATCACTCTATCAATTACTCCCTCACCCTTCTTCTTTTCCAACACATATTTACAATCTCTGGAATTAGGAAAACCATGTTTGTTGGACAAATTCTGTACCTCTCATGACTAGCTATGAAATGGCAGCAACTGGTTACTTTCTAGTGAGGGGAGACGAGAAGTAAAGTACATAAGTAGAATTTATAGCAGGCAAGATACTGACAAGTGCTAAGGAGAAACTTTAGGCAGTAAAAGAGGATAGGAAGTATGTACATATACGTATGTTGGGGTGGGGGAGTTAGCATTGTCATTTTTAACAGAATAGCCAAGGAAGACGTCAACGAGAATATGAGTAAATATGTGACAGAAGAAAGGAAGGTATCCATGAAGATATTTACAGAACTATCCATTTAGACAGAGGAACTACAACAGTCCAAGGGAACAGCTCCAGTCTTTATGGTGGGGCATGCCTGGGATGTTTGAAGACCGTCAGAGAGACTGGAAAGAGTAGAGGGGACAAGAGAAAGAGATGCTGTCAGAAAGATCACAGCAGCCTTACCATCTAGACCTCATGAATATATTAAAGACTTTGGTATTTCTCCTCTGTGAAATGGGAGACTGGGGAAATTTTGAACAGAAAAGTGGCATGCTGTAATGTCTGGTTTTTGTGTTCAGAATAGTCTCAACAAGGCTGAGGACAGAGAACAATAAGAAGGAAGCAAATCATCTGACAGATGACTGTGGCTTGGAAGAGCAGGATAACAGTAGGAGAGGTGAGAAGAGATCAGATTTAGATATTTTTTGACCATAAAACCGATAGGATTTGCCAATGAATTTGATGTGGGTTATAAAAGAAAAAGTGGATTAAAATACAGTTTACCCTTGAACAATGCAGGGGTTAGGAGCATTGGGGCCTCCCTCCTCCCCTTCAAAATTCCTGTTATAACTTTACAGTTGGCTCTTCTTATCCATGGTTCTGCATCTGTGGATTTAACCAACCAGGCATCCTCTAGTACTGGAGTACAGATTTATTTTATAAGTTGACATATAAGTGGACCAGCGCATTTCACACCCATATTGTTCAAGGGTCAAATGTATTCCTTTACTGTTTTTACCAAAGAAATGAGAAGAATTGAGATGCTGTTAACTGAGGTAAGGAAGACAGTGGAAAGAGCTGAGTTGAGGGGAGGGTAGGCCCATTGGAAGCCCAGTTTTGGACAAGTTGACATTGGGATGCATATAACACATTCAACTGGAGAGGTTATATAGGTAATTGAGTTTATGAGTCTGAAATAGGGATCCTCAGCAAATAGGTGATATTTATATATTCCATTATTCTTTTATCTGTTTTGCCTTTACTTTAGTGAAGTACTGAGGATCAAGATTGGGTTTGAATATTAGCTTAGGTGTAGCAGGATGTAAACTTAGGCATGAAAGTTAGACATTAATCTGTGGTCATTGTTCACTTATACAATCTTAGCTAGAAGTTAAGAATTTGTTTTTATTTTCCATTTTTATGGAAGTTTGTAATATTGATTGTTTTAAAATAAATATAGCAACAATTATGTATCTTTCTGACATTTTTTTTCACAGTTCCAATGGTTAGCACTTATGGGTATGAGGCTTGGAGAAAATGATGACCAAGGAAGCTACTGATCTTGATGTTAGTTTAGACTTCTGGCCAGAGATGCCACAGTACCCATTCACTATTGGCAAATTCACCAAGAAATTATCCTGAACTTTGGATCAAAACTTTGGTTAGTGGTATTTTCCTCTGCACATATATCTCTCTCAAAGGTGATTGTAGTAGGAACAGGATTTAGAGTTTCTAATCCTGCCCACGCTCTGACACCATTAACTGGGGCACCGTGTTAGTTGGGTAATTCTCAGAAGACCTCTTTCCCCTCTTTCCTTCACAATGTTCTTTCCCTGAGGCAGCTCAATCCATGAAAGCCACAAAGCAAGATGCATGAGGCAGTTACCCAGAGTCTTTACTCTCTAGGGATGGTTCTTGCCTACACTTGACCTACATCTAGCACCAGAAGCTTCATCTTTTTCTCTTATGATGCAATTTTCTTATTAATTGGCACAAGTGCTCTCCATAGGGATAAGAAATTGTTGGGTGAGCATTATTGGGAATAATTATTTTCCTCCAATCTACTAGCTGTCAGTTCTGTAAAAATTAAAAGACATATAAATATTATGCAAATAAATACTCTAGAGGGATATTTAGATGCCATACACTTTAATTTCTAATTGAAAGAATCGGAGAGTGGACAAGGTGTTACCTATGGTAGAGGGTGTGGAAGCATAAAAAAAATGCATTTGTCCCCACCCCGGATTATGTGACAGGCTTTGCAATCAGAATCTGTCATGTGTTGTGGCTGGATTTCAAAGATGTAAACTCAGTAGCTCAAAACTTAGTGAGAAATGCTGCAGGAATGACATTTTCAAGGTGATAGCTTGTTAATTGAGAATACTGGTGGTTTTCTTCAGTTCTGTATAGATATTTGTTGTTCCCCTGCAAAGATAGTTCTGCTGGCAAAATTCCTATTTGTGTGTGCAAAGACAATAGCCCCTTGACATTGAGGAGAGAGTCTGAGCGGTTTTTATTGAGATGCAAATAATACAAGGTCCCCTGACTCTTTGCCTCGCTACCTGATTCTGCCTGCTTAGGGGCAGCAGAATAGCAAGTGTAATTCAAAATCACACTTGACATGTATTGTCTTATTTAATCTTAACTACTCAGATATAGAAAGTATATTTTCATTACAAATAACTACATATCTTGGGTGTTGGTGCTCCTTGCTAAAATGCCAAACCTCAGCTGTTAAGCATATAAATGTACGTGGATTAATACACTCACTTCTGTATGTGACAGATAACAAACAAGGACCTACTGTATGGCACAGGGAACTCTACTCAATATTCTGTTATAACCTATATGAGAAAAGAATATTAAAAAAATGAATATATGTATGTGTATAACTGAATCACTTTGCTGTACACCTGTACATCACTAACACAACATTGTAAATCAGCTATACTCCAATAAAATTAAAAAACTGTAAGTGGTTTACTCTTATGTATATATGACAAAGACACTGGGTTATGGAATTTTATTCAGGTGCATATTTTTCATAAGCTTATTTTGAGGCATCTTGTCTTTAGACTATTTTTTAGAAGACCTGGTGTTGCTTTAGGTTCCTTCTTTCTTTATGATTGCTTACTCATTTGTCCAAAATGATACATTTCATAAAAATGTCTATAGTGAGCTTGGATTTCTGGAATCTTTCTTGTTTTCATCGTTGAAGTTTCCACAAATCCTGTTGCAGAATAAAGCAGGATGAAGTAAGGCTTTTCCCTTGGCATTCTTAAAGCATATATTTATTCTGTAGCCATCCAGGAAGTGAGAGCTGGTCCTTGACAGCTTGCTCAAGTAGCTATACATAGTTGCCTTAGATACTTCTCACTGAGCTTTTAATTCTGTAACTTGAATTTCCCAATTTCTAAAGATTGGCTAATTAAGGTATGCTGACATTCTTCTTCACAAAGCATACAAAGTTATTCTTGAGTTTTACCATTTAAGATGGTTTATATGAGTCCTCCAGTTTCTTTATTGCCAGAAACCTTCTTGGCTTGTAGGTATTAACCGAAATTACTTAATGGCAATTGCAGATTGGGTTCAGAAAAATACATTGTGTTAGCCAATGTTAAAAAACATAAAGTAAAACACAAGTAAACCTAAAAAAGATATTAAGGTAACATCGGCTTATTTGCCCATCACTTAGTAGTTTCATTCAATCTATCATCATGGATTTCTTATATTACTGTTACACTAAAACATTTCTGCAGATTATTTTATGAAAACACATTCCAGGGATTTTGCAAGTGCATGTAAGTGGATGAAGAATTTATTTGATGTTAATTAATTTCTAACTACTTTATTAATGTCTATGTGTTTTTAAATGTCCAATATGATGAGACAAAGAGAATTGTTGATCTTTTTCAGTGTTTTTGCTTGCTACTCCTTCATCAAGATGCCTGATGTGGTGCCGGAAGGCTGCACCAACAATGTTTTCTTAGAAATGTTGGGGGTGAACCTGGGGCAAAAAGTACCATACTCCAGTGACACCATAGCATGACATATTAGGAATTACTGAAGTACATGGAAGATCCCATCATAGAACATATAAACCTACCAAAATACTTTTCTATTGCAACTTGAAGAATGCACAAAATTGTCAGTATGACTTACCATATGCATACTTTGAACATAATAATAATATGAGTAAGAATACTTTTGCTTCAGATTTACTGCCTAGATACTCAACTGGTTCTGAACTGTATAAAACTATTAAGGATTATGTTGTCAATGAATAAATTTGGTATGGAAGTATGTTCTGATGGTACAGCTGTAATGATGGGACAACATTCTGAGTAATTACCCAGATTAAGGATCTTTCTCCACAATGTAAATCAACTCACTGCTTTCTTCACAGAGAAAGTTTTATGATGGAAGAAAAAGGCAACTGATATAACCACTGTACTTAGCAATGTAGTAAGATTTGTGAATTATATAAAGACTATTAGAGTCTATTTTCTTTAGTATCTGATAATATAAATGTTGATTATTAAGAATTACATTCATAAGTATGATGGTTATTGAGAGGAAAATTTCTGCTGATCGTATTTGAACTATGCAACAAGTTCTTCGTGTTCCTGCAAGACAAGAAAACAATTTGGTCCAACTTTTAGTATAAATCAGCAGCAAACATGCTTATTTTTCTGATTTATTTTCTTGTTTTTGTTTTTAATGACTTTAAAACTTTCCTATAAGTCATGTCATATATATATATGTGTATATATATATACACATATATATATATATATCTTTTTTTCCCCAATGCCAGATGACATCAAAGGAAAAAACAAATTTAAAGCTTGGAAGAACAAAGTGTCTACACATCATTATGGCATGCTCCATAATTTAAAGACAATCATCAATCTATATCACACATATGGAAAAGTAATCACTGAGCATTTTACACATTTGATAGAATGATTTGAATTTTATTTTTCACCAAAAGAAGATTCAAATGTAGAAAATTCATGGACTTGATACTCATTTTTAAGATGAAAATGTAATTTAAATTTAGCTATATTTTTATGGCATAAGTTGCTGAAATTGGCTACTTACGAATGACTAACATTAACTTTTGAAATGATGATATTCTTCACTTTATTTTGGATGAAATAAAATTAATATCCTGAGATTGCTTTAAAATATCTTTTTTATTCTTATCAATATATCTATTTTCATCTGTTTTTTTTACTCAGTGTTATTAAACACACATTATACATTATGGCCCATGAGTAATGTTGTAAGGGTATGTGTGCTGCCTGCAGGAGACTGGGCAGATTTCCATGAGGTCCTTTCTAATTTTCAGAAGTCACTGTTGACTACTTCTTAAATTCTGTCTACATTCTGCCTTCCCATGACTTCTAGTGCCTTTGTACACAATATTCCTATATCGCATGATGTATACCTGAATAAAACCTAACTGTAGGAACTTTACATATAATATCACTATAAATTCCACAAGATTGGAGTATACAAGGCAAAGTCTTGCCATCAGGTTTTTGCTTTACACAAGAACTACTATACTTTTGCCCTAATTTGAATGTGATAAAATAGTTCAGTGTGTCAGTTCTTACAGGGAAGGGATTGTTTCCCAAATATTTAGGTATAGTAATTTTGGATAATCATATGCCATTTTTTACTCATTCCCTGTATTATCCACTCCCTGCTTTTTTTTTTTTTTTTCTTAATGACTTTACAGTACCTTCCTCTTGAGTAAGTGGAGCATATTTCTTTCTTTTTTTATTTATTTATTTTTTTTTGCGGTACGCGAGCCTCTCACTGTTGTGGCCTCTCCCGTTGCGGAGCACAGGCTCCGGATGCGCAGGCTCAGCGGCCACGGTTCACGGGCCCAGCCGCTCCGTGGCATGTGGGATCTTCCCGGACCGGGACACGAACCCGTGTCCCCTGCATCGGCAGGCGGACTCTCAACCACTGCGCCACCGCGGGAGTCCACGTATTTCTTTCTTTTTTGTTTTCCCCCCATAGATACTGGCTTGGCCCCATGACCAATGAGATGTCAGTGGATTTGATATGAACAGAAGCTTGAAATGTGCTTATGTGGTTTGACTAGCTCACATTTGCTTTTGTGATCTGTTGCAAAAAGAATATGCCTCCAATACCTGGTGGCTCAGGGATAATGTGGACACATTTGGAGTGGACTGGAACACAATCCAGAACCTGAAACTAAGTCCAGATGAGCCCAGCTGACCCAGCAGAGCTACGGCAAACTCACAGACTAGTGCGTTGAAACCACCGAAATGTTGATGGCCACGGATATTTTGAAGCAGATAAGTAATATATAGATTCCTAAAATTAAAAAAAACCTTTTTAATTTCTGGCATTTCTTGGGCTCCTATGACTATCATTTTAAATCTTTTCTTCTAGAAACCATCTCTTTCAGCAGAGTAAGATGAAGGAATTATTACAGCTCTTCCGCATGAGTTTACATGTTATGTAGTCTGGTGTATTACAAAAAATATACAAAAATGGGACCAAAATGATGGGTCTTCTGTCATCCATTCCCTGACAAAGTAGATGAGGAGCAAAATAGCAGTGGTGTTTTTGTAGCAAGATTTGTTTGGAATGGATTCTATTGTTTATAGCTAAGAATCCTGGCATTGGCCACGAGAAAGCAATATCCCTCTCCCTCTCCCTCTCCTTCTCTCTCTTCCTTTCCATTTATAGATTCTGTGTGAGATGGTAGAATCATTTTCTTAAATCTTATAATGACCCTTTCTAGATGGCTTTCATTTTGTCCCAGTTATCAGTGATTTTAGCACAAAGTACTATCTGCAGTAACACGTCCTCCTTCAATAACTGCTGCACCATCAGGATTTGACATGAGCATTTTCATGTAAACATACACCTCTTTCTTTTTGCTACACTGTTTGTATCATGAAACATCTTTGCCACATTTACATAGATCTTTCATTCTACAAGGCTGTGCTTCACAAATATCACCATTGAGGGATAATTTTAAAAGTTTTTCATAGTCCATTGTGACATTTTGCAAAATATAATAAGAATGAATTGCTAGAAAAATAAAACAGAATTAAAAAAACAGACATTCATAACAGAAGCTCATTTATCTTTATTACAGATTCAACAGGAATATAATTACATTTCAGTAAATATAATAAAAATAAATAGGGTCAAAAACATAATTTTAAAACTGTACACATTGTTTATTGAAAGTGTGCACATAGGTGAGTAATCTAGAGAATTTCTATTATGTGTGTAAATTTGCATGTTATACAATACTAACGAAAAATTATGAGTAAAATGGAAAAATTTTTATATCAAATGCCTATTCACACCCTGAATGAATACCACATATACTGATATTTAAACTCTGTGACAAATGAGCTTGCTTCTTGCTTGTTAACTTATACAGTCTCAGGTGGATCTGGATTATGAGTGAAATTTTTCCTCTGATAACCTATGACATATAAGTTTATTATTCTGATAGTATAAGTGAATTGATCATTAGAGAAGACGAAATTTGACTTACAGCAATTTTGTTTTCTACACGTCGGCAGATATGCTGTGGTTCTACTGATTAAGCTGGAATCAGTTTGCCTTAGTGAGATGGGCTGGGACCTGGGACCCTTTGCTGCAGTGCTGCAATGCTTGTACCTGGACACACCTCTCCTCGAGCAATAAAATATAAAGAAACTATATGGGACTAAAAATAACTGTGTGCATGCACAGTTGGGGCAAATTATTGACAAAAAGATACAAAAGACCAAAACACCCAACTGCCACTTCTAAAGAGCCAGGGGCAAAATCAGGGGGTCAGGAGCAAAGGTAGGGTACTGCCCATGCCCCCTGCACACAACACCACCTAAGGGGTGGGCAGACCACCTAAGCCACCCCTCAGGCCCGAACCCTGGACACACCCTTACCTTCACCCCATATAAGGAACAAGCTCGCCCCCCTGAGGGAGAAAGTGAGCAAGGGAACTTGTTGTTTATTCTAGCTCCCCCCTGCTGCAGCAGGGTCCCCAGTAAAGCCTTGCCTGAATTTCTTGTCTGGCCTCTAGTCAATTTCTATTGATTGGGGAAGGCCAAGAACCCTGGTCGGTACCATTAGTGCCAGATGTGCTTTGTTTTCAGGTCCTCCCCATATGCCTTCATGTCCTTGGACTGAAAGCTACTTGGAGGGAGTATGCTCTTCTTGTAGTGCATAGGATCACACAGAGCAATGCAAATGATGCACAATTAAAGCCTCTACTCAGATCAGGAACACTGACATCCCATGGTTTGAAGCAAGTTCCATGGGCAAATCCAAGTTTAATAAAGCATGTCTACTTACTCATTGAAAAGCTGTTGATGCCAGAAGTGACTGACGACAATTATCTAACCTACCACATCTATTTTCACTAGAATCCATTTACCAAATTCAGTGTTAGTGCTAAGACATGATTATTGATTAAGCCAGCAGAAAGCAGGGTAAAAGTGTAATGATTCTTGGCCAAAGTCATAATCCTAGTGGCAAGACTTCATATTGTAACCACAATTTCTCTGGTATTCTTGGTGGACTTTGGGAGCAACTGTAGAAATGGGGTTTGCTTTCGGCATCTACTTTCTTTCTGGTTTAATGTTTATCTTAGATTAGTATTTAGAGTTTATTATCGTTGGTAGATTTGTTTATTGGAAAGTTCCCACATTATGGTTCTGTTTTATACACTATATGTAATATACTACTACGATATAACAACTAGAAGGCACAAGAGAGCAAAGTGTAGATAGAAATTGAGCGGAAGTCAAATGGCAGGTGAGAAATAACCTTAGGGAAATGTGACCGCTCTCCTCCAAGACAGGCCATATAGCCATCACTGGCTTCAGAAAAAATTATCCTGACCCTCTTTATGAATCTCACAGAGAAAGGCAACATATAATATCACATTATATCATAAAAGACCACATTATTTTAGTACATTTAGAAAAATGCACAACCATTACAATGCCACTATTAGCGATGAGCTATAGTAGAACTATTGCTACATTTTTATTTATAGTACCTGAACCTTTAGTAGTAATACAGCAATGTGAACTTCCTGAATTTGATGGCTTGCACAGTATTATGACTATATAAAATATGTCTTTGTAGAAAATACGCAATAATGTATTTGGGTATAGGGGACATTGTGTCAGCAACTTACTCTCAGTAGATTCAGGAAAAAATAAAAAATTTCCTTGAACAGTTTTTTCAAACTCTCCACAAGGTTGAGAATTGTGTCAAATTATTTTTTAAAAGCTACACCAGTGACAAAAATGTAATATAGTTAGTAATAAATGTAACAAAAGGCATTAAAGCTTTTGTGTAGAGATAATAAACTTGTATTAAAAGATATTAAAAAGTAGAGACCTTCAAGATGGCAGAGGAGTAAGACGTGGATATAACCTTCCTCCCCACAAATACATCAGAAATACATCTACATGTTGAACAACTCCTACAGAACACCTACTGATGCTGGCAGAAGACCTCAGAGCTCCCAAAAGGCAAGAAACTCCCCACGTACCTGGGTAGGGCAAAAGAAAAAAGAAATAACAGAGACAAAAAATAGGCACGGGACCTGCACCTCTGGGAGGGAGCTGTGAAGGAGGAAAAGTTTCCACACACTAGGAAGCCCCTTCACTGGTGGAGATGGGGGGTGGTGGGGGGTCAGGGAAGCTTTGGAGCCATGGAGGAGAGCGCAGCCACAGGGGTGTGGAGGGCAAAGCAGAGAGATTCCCGCACAGGGGATCGGTGCCGACCAGCACTCACCAGCCCGAGAGGCTTGTCTGCTCACCCACCAGGGTGGGCAGCGGCTGGGAGCTGAGACTCAGGCTTTGGAGGTCAGCACCCAGGAAGAGGACCGGGGTTGGCTGCGTGAACACAGCCTGAAGGGGGCTAGTGCACCACAGCTAGCTGGGAGGGAGTCTGGGGAAAAGTCTGGAACTGCCTAAGAGGCAAGTGACCATTGTTTCGGGGTACGCAAGGAGAGGGGATTCAGAGCACCACCTAAACGAGTTCCAGAGACAGGCGCGAGCTGCGGCTATCAGCACAGACATCAGAGATGGGCATGAGATGCTAAGGCTGCTGCTGCCACCACCAAGAAGCCTATGTGCAAGCACAGGTCACTATCCACAACTCCCCTCCCAGGGAGCCTGTGCAGCCCGCCACTGTCAGGGTCCCATGATCCAGGGAAAACTTCCCCAGGAGAATGCACGGCGTGCCTCAGGCTGGTGCAACGTCACACCAGCCTCTGCCACTGCAGGCTCGCCCCACATCTGTACCCCTTCCTCCCCAAGGGCCTGAGTGAGCCAGAGCCACCTAATCATCTGCTCCTTTAACCCCATCCTGTCTGAGTGAAAAACAGACACGCTCAGGCGACCCACACGCAGAGGCGGGGCCAAATCCAAAGCTGAACCCCAAGAGCTGTGCGAACAAAGAAGAGAAAGGGAAATCTCTCTGTGCAGCCTCAGGTG
This sequence comes from Delphinapterus leucas, assembly GCF_059928025.1. NCBI lineage: Eukaryota > Metazoa > Chordata > Mammalia > Artiodactyla > Monodontidae > Delphinapterus > Delphinapterus leucas. The sequence goes on from NC_143135.1 coordinate 19,467,813, forward strand.
GAGCGGATTAAATCTCCACAATCAACTTGGTGTACCCTGCATCACTGGAATACCTGAACAGAAAATGAATCAACCTAAAATTGAGGAGGTGGACTTTGGGAGCAACTGTAGAAATGGGGTTTGCTTTCAGCATCTACTTTCTTTCTGGTTTAATGTTTATCTTAGATTAGTATTTAGAGTTTATTATCATTGGTAGATTTGTTTATTGATTTGGTTGCTCACTTCCTTTTTTCATATATAGATATATATATATATTTTTTCCTTTTTCTCTTTTTGTGGGTGTGTATGTGTATGCTTCTTTGTGTGATTTTGTCTCTTTAGCTTTGCTTTTACCATTTATCCTAGGGTTCTGTCTGTCCGTTTTTTTGTTTGTTTATTTTTTTTAGTATAGTTTTTAGTGCTTGTTATCATTGGTGGATTTGTTTTTTTGCTCTCTTTCTTTATTACATTTCAATTTTTCTATTTTTAATAATTATTTTATTTTAAAAACTTTATTTTATTTATTTATTATTTTTTCTTGTTTCCTTTTTTTCTCCCTTTTCTTCTGAGCTGACAGGGTCTTGATGCTGCAGGCCAGGTGTCAGGTCTGTGCCGCTGAGGTGGGAGAGCTGAGGTCAGGACATTGGTGCACCAGAGACCTCCCAGCCCCACATACTATCAAATGGTGGAAGCTCCCCAGAGATCTCCATCTCAATGATAAGACCAGGCTCCACTCAACGACCAGCAAGTTGCAGTGCTGGACACCCCATATCAAACAACTACCAAGACAGGAACACAACCCCACCCATTAGCAGAAAGACTGCCTAAAATGATAAGTTCACAGACACCCCCAAAACACACCACCCGATGCAGTCCTGCCCACCAGAAAGAAAAGATCCAGCCTCATCCCCCAGTACACAGGCAGGCACTAGTCCCCTCCACCAGGAACCCTACACAACGCACTGAACCAACCTTTACCACTGGAGGCAGACACAAAAAACAATGGGAACTATGAACCTGCAGTCTGTGAAAAGGAGACCTCAAACACAGTAAGTTAAGCAAAATGAGAAGACAGAGAAACACACAGCAGATGAAGGAACAAGGCAAAAACCAACCAGCCCAAACAAATGAAGAGGAAATTGTCTACCTGAAAAAGAATTCAGAGTAATGATAGTAAAGATGATCCAAAATCTTTGAAATAGAATGGAGAAAATACAAGAGACCTTTAACAAAGACCTAGAAGAACTAAACAGCAAACAAACAATGATGAACAACACAATAAATGAAATTAAAAATTCTCTAGAAGGAATCAATAGCAGAATAACTGAGGCAGAAGAACGGATAAGTGACTTGGAAGATAAAATATTAGAAATAACTACCACAGAGCACAATAAAGAAAAAAGAATGAAAAGAACTGAGGCCAGTCTCAGAGACTTCCTGGACAACATTAAACGCACCAACATTCGAATTACGGGGGTCCCAGAAAAGAAGAGAAAAAGAAAGGAACTGAGAAAATATTCGAAGAGATTTTAGTTGAAAACTTACCTAATATGGGAAAGGAAATAGTCAATCAAGTCCAGGAAGCACAGAGTCCCATACAGGATAAATCGAAGGAGAAACACACCAAGACACATATTAATCACACTATCAAAAATTAAACACAAAGAAATAATATTAAAAGCAGCAAGGGAAAAACAACAAATAACATACAAGGGAATCCTCATAAGGTTAATAGCTGGCCTATCAACAAAAACTCGGCAAGCCAGAAGGGAGTGGCAGAACATATTTAAAGTGATGAAAGGGAAAACACTACAACCAAGATTACTCTACCAGCAAGAATCTCATTCAGATTTGACAGAGAAATTAAAAACACTTACACACAAGCAAAAGCAAAGAGAATTCAGCCGCACCAAGCCAACTTTACTACAAATGCTAAAGAAACTTCTCTAGGCAGGAAACACAAGAGAAGGAAAAGACGTACAATAACAAACCCAAAACAATTAAGAAAATGGTAATAGCAACATACATATCAATAACTATCTTAAATGTAAATACATTCAATACTCCAACCAAAAGATACAGACTGGGTGAATGGATACAAAAACAAGATGCATATATATGCTGTCTACGAGAGACCCACTTCAGACCTAGGGACACATACAGGCTGAAAGTGAGGGGATGGAAAAGGATATTCTATGCAAATGGAAATCAAAAGAAAGCTGAAGTAGCAATTCTCATATCAGACATAATAGACTTTAAACAACTATTTACAAGAGACAAAGAAGGACACTACATAATGAACAAGGGATCAATCAAAGAAGAAGATATAACAATTGTAAATATTTATGCACCCAACATAGGAGCATCTCAATACATAAGAAAAATGCTATCAGCCATAAAAGGGGAAATCGACAGTAACACAATCATAGTAGGGGACTTTAACATCCCACTTTCACCAATAGATAGATCATCCAAAATGAAAATAAATAAGGAAACACAAGCTTTAAATAATACACTAAACAAGATGGATATGATTGATATTTATAGGACATTCCATCCAAAAACAACAGAATACACTTTCTTCTCAAGTGCTCATGAAACACTCTCCGAGATAGATCATACCTTGGGTCACAAATCAAGCCTTGGTAAACTTAAGAAAATTGAAATCGTGTCAAGTGTCCTTTCAGACCATGACGCTATGAGACTAGATATCAGAGGAAAAAATCTGTAAAAAATACAAACACATGAATGCTAAATAACACACTAGTTAATAACCAAGAGATCACTGAAGAAATCAAAGAGAAAGTCAAAAAATACCTAGAAACAAATGACAATGAAAACACGATGACCCCAAACCTATGGGATGCAGCAAAAGCAGGTCTAACAAGGAAGTTTATAGCAACACAATCTTACCTCAAGAAACAAGAAACATCTCAAATAAACAACCTAACCTTAGACCTAAGGCAATTAGAGAAAGAAGACCCAAAATTCCCAAAGTTAGCAGAAGAAAAGAAATCATAAGATCATATCAGAAATAAATGAAAAAGAAATGAAGGAAACAATAGCAAATATCAATAAAACTAAAAGCTAGTTCTCGGAGAAGATAAACAAAATTGATAAACCTTTCACCAGATTCATAAAGAGAAAAAGGGAGAAGACTTAATAGAATTCAAAATGAAAAAGGAGAAGTAACAACTGACACTGCAGAAATACAAAGGATCGTGAGAGATTACTACAAGCAACTCTATGCCAATAAAATGGACAACCTGGAAGAAATGGACAAATTCTTAGAAAAGCACAAACTTCTGAGACTGAACCAGGAAGAAATAGAAAATATAAATAGACCAATCACAAGCACTGAAATTGAAACTGTGATTAAAACTCTTCCAACAAACAAAAGCCCAGGACCAGATGGCTTCACAGGCGAATTGTATCAAACATTTAGAGAAGAGCTAACACATATCCTTCTCAAACTCTTCCAAAATATAGCAGAGGGAGGAACACTCCCAAACTCATTTTACAAGGCCACCATCACCCTGATGCCAAAACCAGACAAAGATGCCACAAAGAAAGAAAACTACAAGCCAATATCACTGATGAATATAGATGCAAAAATCCTCAACAAAATACTAGCAAACAGAATCTAACAGCACATTAAAAGGATTATACACCATGATCAAGTGGGATTTATCCCAGGAATGCAAGGATTCTTCAATATACACAAATCAATCAATGTGATAAGCCATATTAACAAACTGAAGGAGAAAAACCATATGATCATCTCAATAGATGCAGAAAAAGCTTTCAACAGATTTCAACACCTGTTTATGATAAAAACCCTCCAGAAAGTAGGCATAGAGGGAACTTTCCTCAACATAATAAAGGCCATATATGACAAACCCACAGTCAACACTGTCCTCAATGGTGAAAAACTGAAACCATTTCCACTAAGGTCAGGAACAAGACAAGGTTGTCCACTCTCACCAATATTATTTAACATAGTTTTGGAAGTTGTAGCCACAGCAATCAGAGAAGAAAAAGAAATAAAAGGAATCCAAATCAGAAAAAAAGAAATAACGCTGTCACTGTTTGCAGATGACATGATACTATACAGAAAGAATCCTAAAGTTGCTACCAGAAAACTACTAGAGCTAATCAATGAATTTGGTAAAGTAGCAGGATACAAAATTAATGCACAGACATCTCTTGCATCCCTATACACTAATGATGAAAAATCTGAAAGAGAAATTAAGGAAACACTCCCATTTGCCATTGCAGCAAGAAGAATAAAATATCTAGGAATAAATCTACCAAAGGAGACTAAAGACCTGTATGCAGAAGCCATAAGACACTGAAATTAAAGATGAAAGAAATGAAAGATGATACAAATAGATGGAGAGATATACCATGTTCTTGGATTGGAAGAATCAACATTGTGAAAATGACGATACTACCGAAAGCAATCTACATATTTAGTGCAATCCCTATCAAACTACCAATGGCTTTTTTCACAGAACTAGAACAAAAAATTTTACAATTTGTATGGAAACACAAAAGACCCCTAATAGCCAAAGCAATCTTGAGAAAGAAAAACGGAGCTGGAGGAATCAGGCTCCCAGACTTCAGACTATAATACAAAGCTACAGTTATCAAGAGAGTATGGTACTGGCACAAAAACAGAAATATAATCAATGGAATAGGATAGAAAGCCCAGAGATAAACCCACGTACTTATGGTCACCTTATTTTTGATAAAGGAGGCAAGAATATACAATGGAGAAAAGACCACCTCTTCAATAAGTGGTGCTGAGAAAACTGGACAGCTACACGTAAAAGAATGAAATGAGAATACTCCCTAACACCATACACAAAAATAAACTCAGAATAGATTAAAGACCTAAATGTAAGGCCAGACACTATAAAACTCTTAGAGGAAAACATGGGCAGAACACTTTATGACATCAATCACAGCAAGATCCTTTTTGACCTATTTTTGAAATAAAAACAAAAGTAAACGAATATGACCTAATGAAACTTAAAAGCTTTTGCACAGCAAAGAACCACATAAACAAGGCAAAAAGACATCCTTCAAAATGGGAGAAAATATTTGCAAATGAAGCAACTGACAAAGTATTAATCTCCAAAATTTACAAGCAGCTTATGCAGCTCAATATCAAAAACACAATCCAAAATTGGGCAGAAGACCTAAATAGACATTTCTCTAAGAAGACATACAGATTGCCAACAAACACATGAAAGGTTGCTTGACATCACTAATCATTAGAGAAATGCAAATCAAAACTACAGTGAGGTATAACCTCACACCAGTCAGAATGGCCATCATCAAAATATTTACAAACCATAAATGCTGGACAGGGTGTGGAGAAAAGGGAACCCTCCTGCACTGTTCATGGGAATGTAAATTGATACAGCCATTATGGAGAACAGTATGAAGGTTTCTTAAAAAACTAAACATGGAACTACCACATGACTCAACAATCCCACTATTGGGCATATACCCTGAGAAAACCATAATTCAAAAAGTGTCATGTACCACAATGTTCATTGCAGCTCTATTTACAATAGTCAGGACATGGAAGCAACCTAAGTGTCCATCGACAGATGAATGGATAGAGAAGATGTGGCACATATATACAATGGAATATTACTGAGCCATAAAAAGAAATGAAATTGAGTTATTTGTAATGAGGTGGGTGGACCTAGTGTCTGTCATATAGAGTGAAGTAAGTCAGAAAGAGAAAAATAAATACCGTACGCTAACACATATATATGGAATTAAAAAAAAATATTCTGAAGAACCTAGGGGCAGGACAAGAAATAAGACGCAGATGTAGAGAATGGACCTGAGGACACGGGAATGGGGAAGGGTAAGCTAGAACCAAGTGAGAGTATCGCATAGACATATATACACTACGAAGTGTAAAATAGATAGCTAGTGGGAAGTAGCCACATAGCACAGGGAGATCAGCTCAGTGCTTTGTGTCCACCTAGAGGGGTGGGATTGGGAGGGTGGGAGAGAGATGCAAGAGGGAGGGGATATGGGGATATATGTATATGTATAGCTGATTCACTTTTTTCTAAAGCAGAAACTAACACACCATTGTAAAGCAATTATACTCCAATAAAGGTGTTAAAAAAGCAAAAGATATTAAAAATTAAATAAGTACGTATACCATGTTCATGGATAGGACATTGTAATATTTAAAGATGTCAATTATCCTAAAATTAAGCAATTCATTAAATTGATTCCCTTATAATTAGTAAAGAAGTTTTTCATGGAAGTTGGCAAGTCGATGCACAACTTCACATGGAAGCGCAAATGGCTGGGAATAGCAAAAATTCTTTATAAGAAAAATAATAACAAAAACACACAAAAAAGAAATTTAGTTGTATAAAAATCAGGGAACTTTTCTATGATATAACAAGTCTTATTATAATGCTTCAAATACAGAGTTCAGAAATAGATTTATATACATATGGAAATTTAGTTCAAAGCAGATTTGGCACCTATATCAGTGAGAATAGGATATCTTTTTCAAAATAGTATTATGGTTACCAGTCATACAATTAGATTAATATTTCTCACCGGAAAATTTTAGTGTTTTTTCAATTCTCTCATTGCTTTCAAAATCATGAGTATGTCCCTTTGTGTAGATTATTTTTATTAACTATGCAGGAAGTATGGTAAATATTTTAAATATGAAAACTAATGCAATTCATTTAGTCTAAATAATTTTCTTGAATTAATTTTTTGGTAATTTCCTAAATTTTATTTATTATTTTTTTCTGATTTTCTTGCAGGCACTCTCATTATTCACATATTGGTCCTTTTGTACTTATCTTTTAATATTGTTTTATTTTCTCCTATTTTAAACCTATTTTTTAGTATACTTAATGGAAAATTACCACAATTTTATTTCCTTACCCCTATATTTAGTTTTAATTTCTCCTATATTTTTATATTTCAAGGGCTGGTTTTGTTCTTTAAATATTCCTTTTCATAGCAGGCTGTTCTTTCATATGTGCGATGTGTTCTTTTTGTTTTTTTTTTTTTGCAGAAATTAATTATAGATCCTTTTTGCAATTTTATTCTCTCCACTTTGTTTCCACTTATTCCAAAATCTTTTTGGAAATTTATTTTCTATATGTTCTGATAGGTAATTTCCTCAAATAGCTATTGGTATTTGGCTGTTGCCTAAAAATAAGAAAGGCACCTCTCCAAAACTGATTGGAAGCTCTATGAGTTGGTGAGGTCATTTCTCTGGTGGGTTTTACTCTACATGACCTGCCTGGGGTATTTCATTTGAGAACTGTATGTGTATGTTTGTGAATATATATGTTTATGTGTGTGTATATATATATATGTATATATATTCACATATACGTATTTTTTCCCTCTGTGAAGAATCTTCCATTTTCGGCCTGTAGAGTATAAATTTCTCTATCATTATTCTGGATCCTGAGTAGGGGGATAATAAGAGTAGTTAGCACATATGTAGTACTTATTTTTCTGCCCAGCACTAAAATATGTACTTGACATGTATTCACCCATTTAACCTTTGCATCAATCTAATAACTGTGTACCCATTTTTCAGTTAAAGAAATTGAGGCACAAAGAAGAACACTAACTTAGCCAAGGTCATAGAACATGTTACATGCAAAGCTGGGATTCCAACTCAAGAGGCTACACTCCTAAATGGGATATACCTGGTTTCCTATCTAGACATACATTTAATCCCCCACCCCTGCTTTCTTTTTTGATGAAATCACCCTCTTGTCTGCCTAGTGTTCCTCCTGTTCAAACTATTTATTGTTGACTCTTTGTAGATTATATACCTTCAATATTTTTCTAGTGCAGGGAAAGGGTCATTGCCAGTCTGAGTCAGGTCGGTGAAGATCAAAGTGTCCAACAGCTTCTTAAATAGATTTTCAAACTATCCCCTGTATTTAGCTCCCTCTAACCCCATTTACAGAGGTCTGGAATTCAGCAAATTCTTGCACATTTCTAGGGTAATGCAATGCAAAGCAGGCCATTCTCTGTCTTTCTCTCTGGCTATCTTAAGTTTCTGCTTTCTCTGGTCTTCTAAATTTGTTACCACTAGCCATCTGTTTTACATTTCCTTATATTTTCTTTGCCACTTTAATTGTCCTTATATACTATTTCTTCTTTGAAAAAAAAATAACTTTACACTTGTTTCCATGGGAAATTAGGAGGAAATTATGTTGGTTGTATTTATGCTCTTATGTTTAATACAAACCCACATTTATCTATTTTTCTTGATACAAATTTACTTGCTAATCACCTCATATTTGTAGGTGGCAGACTCCATAGCTGAGAATGATGTACTGGATAAAGAAAATTCTCTTTTATTATCTAAATTTTTAAATTTCAGTTTGTCGAGGAGATAGCAAATCAGATGCCTGATCCTAGAGATTAGCTGGAAATAATGATTCTATCGCATCAGTTAGGGGGTTTCTAGGGCACAGGGTATGCGAGTCTTAAATCTAAGTTTAAGATGGGGGGAATAAGAATGACACTTTCAGGCTCTACTCAAAAAGGCAGGAACTAGAAGCTTTAGGAAGATGAATATTGATGCAGCATTTCTGTTTGCCTATTTAAAGTTCCTCCGTCTTTAAGCTACTACAGCCTTAAGGCTACACAAATTGTCTGTTTAAAAACCAGACAAAATAACTGCTACAAAGACGAAACTATGATGAAATTTAACTGTGTAGTGCAGTGGTCTTTAGCCTCTGCTTCATATAAAAATTACCTGTGGAGTTTTTAAAAGTCCCAATTCAAAGTCTGCCTACAAGCCCAATTAAATATGAATCTCTCGGGGTTGGATCCAAGTAACAGTATTTTTTAAAGCTTTACAAGTGATTTCAATATGCAGCCTTGTGCATTGGTCTTGTGCATGATTTGAGCAAACTTGGCTCTAACAATGAGTATTTTAAAGGTACCTAGCTTTCAGTTTCTCTGCAGCCATCCCTGGCTCTTTTGGTATGAGACTAATTCAATTACAGAGCAAAACTGAAGACAATTGATCTGCACTTGAGTGTTTGGCTAGTCCCTCTCATTGGTATTCCTTTCAGAACTCACTCCAAGCATCTCTTCTTTTATGAGAAGTTATTTTTTCTAAGACCTCTTAAACTCCTGCTATAGGCTTGTTAAAATATATATATATATGTATATATGATTTTTTTTCTTTGTAGAAAACTTTTTAGCAATTAGAGACAACTCTTACAACAAGGTGACTTGGAAGGCTGAATATAAATAACTCGATCCTGAGCTGCTGCATTAATTGGTAGAGATGGGAAGTGGGAAAGTGAATTTCAGGCCTGTTAGATTTTGTTACGAAGCCACCTCTCTCCCCAGCAGCCATCTTAATTTAATTACCACTTCACCCATTATTGGCTGAATTTGTGACAATGGCAGCTTTATGTGTCTCTCTTAATAGGAACTGAGCTCAGCTTCCACTTAAAGAGTCAGGGTCAGAGGAGCAGTTGTTGAAATGCTTTGGTATATCACCTGAGTGGAAGAGCTTTCCAGTTAACATACTTAGGGGAAGTATGAACCACTCCACTCCCTCCCCTTCAGCCCTTTGAAAAAGCATCCTGCTGAATCCTAACTGTGTTGGGAAATACTAAAGCTCATTTAAGGAAACAGTTTGTATGGCATATAAGGAGAGGGGAAGGGCACGGAATCTTTAAAGATGTTGACGACGAGAACAGTGTTAAGCTCCTTGCCATATGGGAGACATACATTCAATCAGAAATTGGAAGTAGTCATTATGGGAAGGATAATATCCCCTCTGAAATAAATGAAAACTCCACAGTGCAAACACATGCTTATGTTTATGTCTGGGGAAGTGGACTGCTTGAGGAATACGAATGCGAAGCACTCTTTCTCATTTTTATCACCTGTTATGACCACAGATTTACATGAGATTTGTCTCAGGCCGGTGTGGAATCTGAAACCAGTTTCAACAGTGCAGATTCAACAGATAAATGACCATGTAGGATCTTATTTATTTCTCATTTCATCCCAACTTTGACCCTAAAATTTCTCCATTGGATAGCTAGAAATAATGGTAATAATTTTGTAGTGCTTGATTTTTATTAAAACCGAGGATTCTTTTATTTGTGCTTGAAATAAAATTCCTGAAATTAATTGACAATAAATGTAAACACTGTATGAACCAAACACAGAACCCTAAGATTTCCATTGGCCAGCTCAGGATAGAAGTTGGGTGAGCAGTTGGGGGATGAATGGTAAAAAAAGACTAAAGTTAGGAAGCAAAAAGCAAAGAAAATGTACTTATTCTTGCAAAAACTTTGCCAACCAAATTCCTGAACCACTTTATTAAAGAACTGATGACATTATAAAACAATTTTAAGACAGCCAAAGAAAAAGAGTGAAAAACTTAAAATTGTGTTAAAATGTATATCAAACAGCACGGTATTGAAGTTTATTTTAGAAAAGTGGAGGATGGATGCCATTTTCCAAACCCACATATAAATAACTTTGGAAATTACATGTTAAAAGGATGCAGGAAAATTAGCATGATACCTGCCACATAATGGGTACTTTTATTGGTCAGAATTCTTTTGGCTGCAATGAACAGAAAGCTCAAAAATTTAAGAAAAAAACAAGAAATGTATTGTCTATATAATTAAAAGTCCAGTGTTCATCAATGAGCAATTTGGAATTAAACACTTGACCAAGATAAATGAAATATGCTGATTGGAGAAGTAAAATCAAATGCACACCACCAAAGGAAGGAGGTCAGATCTAGGCCTTCTGAAAACTGTGTTGGAAGTAAAAGGAGGGGTGATTTTTCCCAAAGGAAAATCAAGATGCTGTCATCAGAGTAAAATGGGATAGATAACCGGAAAAGGAAAATAGCCGATGTTACCATCAGCAATCAAGTCATGCTAACTGAATGAATGACTATGTCATGAATGGGGCAAAAAGAAAATAGTGAGAACAAGTACATGAACGAATTTAGAAGACTGAGGCAAAATTAACATTCTGCAGTGCCTCAGAAGTGTACAGTGGTGTCCTGTTTACTTTTATCATTTGGATTAAAAAGATCTTCTTTTTTCCATTTAGGTACATACAGTTTTACGCTAGAGATAAAAATATGTAATAATTTCTGATTTTTTTTTTTTTTTTGCGGTACGCGGGCCTCTCACTGTTGTGGCCTCTCCCGTTGCGGAGCACAGGCTCCGGACGCGCAGGCCCAGTGGCCATGGCTCACGGGCCCAGCCGCTCTGCGGCATGTGGGATCTTCCTGGACCGGGGCATGAACCCGTGTTCCCTGAATCGGCAGGCGGACTCTCAACCACTGCGCCACCAGGGATGCCCCTGATGCTTTTATGAAGATATTCTGTTTCCATTACTGCTTAGGACTAGGGCTATCAAAATCAAATAGTTTCTGAATCAAACCAGGGATTGGTTTGTTTGTATGCTTTTGTTTTTACTCTCTTCTTTTCCCCCTTGTTTTCCTCCATATAACAGGATCTCCTCACCCTTACACACTTTTTTTTTTTTTGGATTAGGGTTTAGGGGAAAAGGAATAGAAAATAATCTAACTTTGTAACATGAGCATGCAACACTGATAACGATGTTTTCTTTAGGACCTCCGATGATTAGGTGAAGAGCAAATCAGCTGTGACCTGGAATGGTCATTCCCTGCTAGATCTCAGGATTCCCAGTGAGGGCAGCCACGTGAAATTTCAGTAACAGTTCTATTTCCAGTGTTTCTTAGGGGCCCACAGAAAGATTATACTCATTCTTAGTGCATCTTGTTAAACTTGATAAAATGAAACAAGTTCAAATAAAATAATACTAAGAGACTAAGAAAATAAAATCTCCTCGAAAAAGTACTTACATAAATGAGAAAAACTTCTAGAGTCTATAGAACTATTGTTTTAATAAAATTTGAGATTTAAAGTATTTTAAGTAAATATCTTAAATAAGGACAACATGGGATGCCCTAGAGCAAGATGGAGGCTTTCGAAATGTGACTGTGTCATTTGAATTTCCTGTAGCACTGAAAAGAGCATGAAAATCAGCTGTCCAGGAGAAATACTCAAGGAGAAATGTAGTGAAAGTTAGGAGATTCTTTGATGAACTATTTTATTCATTTGCATGTTTATATACTTTTAAACTATATGTGTATGTAGTTGAATATATATCTCTACATCTACATCTATTTCTATATCTATATTTATATGTACTTCTATATCTATATCTACATCTACATCTACTTCTATATCTACCTATATCTATATCTATACCACTGGAATGTAAGTTCCTTGTGTGCTAGAATACTGTCTGTCTTGTTCACTTCAATATTCTTAGCATTTGAGATAGTGGCAGGCATATAACCATCATTTCAAATAAGTATTTGGAAATGAATAAATAAATGAATACTCGGGTAAAGATTTTTGAAAGAGTTTGGAAACCAAGTTGGAACATAAAAAAGAATGATTGGAAAAAAGTGATTTTGTGTTTTTTGCTCAACCAACTGAATATATCAGAAAAGGAGACTATGGAAGGATGGATTTAAAAGCAAAAAGCAGAGATTACATGTAAACATTTAAAAGTCCCCCTAGAATGAGTATATTGATAGCTTAATTTGGAGTGCAAAGAAATTTCAGACTTTGCTGCATGCTCTACTCTTCAATATTTAAGGTGGGATGGAAGGAATTGACATGATGTTGACTAAAACAGTTTATCCTTATTATCTGCATGCTCTGTTATACTTGTCCGCACAACAGGGAAAAATATCAACCATCATCAGCTAGTGCGGGATGGTACCTTAACTCTTAGGCTGAGACTTCTATATACCCTTTAGCAGACAGAACTTCTTTGGGGTGTGGGGAGCACACTCAGTTCATTCCCACCCTTGAAGCAAGGTTTAACTTGCATGCTCATACATACAAATACACACATTCACACATACACACACATAAACATACATCTTAGTCCTTCACATTGAGCCAGGGGTGAGATTTCGGAGGGATCTGATTTCTAGGCTCTTTCTTAAAAGGTACAAGAAAGAAAGGGCTTCAGTAGGAAAACTTAAAAAAAGTGTTATTAACTTCTCACTAAAGTCCTGTCCAGCTGTAAAGTATCATATAAATGTATATAACGTTACCGAATATCCCATATTCTTATACTTGGCAGTCCCCATGCAGCTTGGTGAAATCAAATGCCTGTCCCTCAGCTTTCACTGTCTGATCTCACCACCGAAGGGACTAAACAGTGAGAGCGAGGCCACAGAGAGTAGACCTTCCCTCATTCTGAATCTCAGAATTGCTCTATGAACACTGGCAGACATTCAGTGTAAGTGATGACAAGACACTCTTCTCAATGTAATTTTAATCAGGCTCCTTTGAGCCCCCTGCTGGACCCGGGTGGACATTGGGCTCCCTCTCTCCCCTTGAGAAGAATCCTTCTAAGTCAGTTTAGCAAAAATCCCCATCCACCCTCAGTGTCCGACCACCCTCAATATCTCATCACCTTGGCCTCTCTTCAGCAAGAATTCTGTTGAGTTAGTCTAACAAGACTCCCTCTTACTCCTGATGTTTTCTCAGTAATTTTCCATTCACTGACCCCCACCCTGCTCCTTAGTTATAAATTCCCACTTATCCTTGTTGAAGTCAGAGCTGAATCTCATCTCTCTTCCCCCAGGGCAAGGCCCCATTGCAGTGGCTCCTACACCCATCTCGATGTCTACCTCCCTTGAATAAGGGCTGCCTTACAATTCTTAAACAAGGGTCATTAAATATTTTTTTCTTTAAGCATGGGTGATACATATTATTCATTGAAATCTTGATTTACTGAGATCTTGTGGTTATTTTATTATTACAATAGAAATTAATCTTTTCTGTCCTTGTGGAATATTGCATGGAAAGTAATAAGGTTGAGAGCAATAAGTATGGATGGATGTGTCAAGCACTTCTTGGGTTGATTTCTTGGTTATGTGATCTTAGCTTAAGACTAAGTTTAACTCAATTTTCTCATTGTACTGATAACTATTTCCTAGAAGAGTTAGGAGAATTAAACTAGATAAAGCGATTAGCACTTCACCTGTCACCTGGTGGTTATCAGAACAAGGATAGTACCCTTCATTTTTAGATTACATAATTTATCAATCAGTCTTAGATTTCTAGAATGTTATTTAAGAAATCTTTTTCTGGAATGTCAATTTTTTTGTCATAGGGAATAATGAAGTAAATAGTATGTTCTATTTAATTTTTGAGGAAATATGTTGTTCAGTTTAATTTCTCTTCCTTGTAAACACTTTATTATTTTTTAACATGAAATTATAGATTCAATTTAAGAAATGCCAATTTCTAAACGAACAATGTTTTATCTAGAACCTGCTTTAACAGGAAATAAGTTATTCCTAACTTCATGCTATTTTGATCTAGAAATCGAGCTAGAATTCAATACGATGTGATTTGAACCTCACTATGACAAAGCTCAGATTTCTTTGGCAACACAAAGTATTTGCATACTTGAGAGAAATGTTAATTTTTAAGACAACAATGCAAAGAACAAAGGGGTATAATAGTTCAATGCTTCCAATGTTCTCCAAGTAAAAACAGAGCAATTAAAAAATAACCACATCACCGATCTAAATTATACTCCTTTATTCTGTCAATAATTGTGACAGCCTCAAAAGGGATTACTGATGAAAGATTTTGTCACTTTTCTGTTAAAATGTATTTAATGACATGCATCCTACCTTGGATCTGAGTCATAGTTACTTATTTTTTGAGACGTTTTAGTGAAAATTGTACGGAGATGAGGAGGTGGGTTAATCAGAAAAAATATATTGCCACATACAGTGTTTTTCTGTGTGTGTAGTGTAAGACTGGCAGTATCTTACCCTTGTTCATTATTACTTTATCTCTAGAATATTTGCTTCTCCTTTTTGTTGTATTTATTATTATTATTTTCAGATCACTGAATAATAATCTTAGATTTCATCAATAATTTTAATTTCTAATATAGCCTTACCTATTATAGAGTGAAAAAAATAATCCTTTAATCTTTATCCATTAAACACTACTGCAAATACAGAAGCTGGTATTAATGCAAGATGTTTTGGGCGAGAAGAAAAATATTCTGCGGTAGGCTTTTACTTGTCTGAGAGAACACAATTCTCATGCATGAGTTTATATATTCTTATAATCAGCATCTACAATCCAACTCCAAAGCAGCAATGTCTATGGATGAAAAATAGCCATTCCCCAGTGACTCATTCATACTTTGCCCTTCTGACCAGAAACATCAGAAAACATGCTAATACATGTCAAAATATGTGACTTCTTAGATATGCCAGGTTTTTCTTGGTTCCTTGAATAAATGGGCTATTTTGGCTTTTTGTGGTTCTTTGGTGCTTATTATGTTCCTTTTATGTGCCAGCTACTTCATTAAATGAGCACAGCCAAATTTTTTTTTTTTCAGATTTAACCAGTATTAACATTTTGCCATATCTACATATATGTATTTTAGGTTTTATATATATAGTTTTATATTAGGTTTCTTTTTTTTTTGTGCGGTACGCGGGCCTCTCACTGTTGTGGCCTCTCCCGTTGCAGAGCACAGGCTCCGGACGCGCAGGCTCAGCGGCCATGGCTCACGGGCCCAGCCGCTCCACGGCATGTGGGATCTTCCCGGACCGGGGCACGAACCCGTGTCCCCTGCATCGGCAGGCGGACTCTCAACCACTGCGCCACCAGGGAAGCCCATATTAGGTTTCTTTTTTTAAAAAAAGACATAAAATATTACCTCTAAAGTTTCTCTCCTTCCCCACCCACTCACTGTCAGCCATCCCCAGAGGTAACTGTTATCTTGAGGTTGGTTGTTAGTCCTCCCATGCATAACTTAGTACTTTAATTTCCTATGTCATTGTCCAGTCATAACATAGTATTGTTTTGTGAATTTTTAAATGATTGAAGACTGTGTAATACTTTCATATCTATTTGCAATTTGCTTTTATACAATTATATTTTTATGACACATCTGTGAGGCTATGCCTAGCTCTAGATCATTTAACAGCTGGATGGTATTCTATCCTATGAATGTAACATGTTGTATTTGTTCGTTCTTCTGTTGGTGGCCAAAATAAATAAATAAATATTTTTTAAAAAATTAGAAATAAGTAAAATTGAGCACAGCCAAATTTTATACAACACATAAAAGTATCAATGTAAATGATAAATACAACAGGAAATACTGGAACTAAATCCAGATCCTGGTTCTACCATGTAGCAGTTTTATCATTTCTGTGCCTAGGTTCCTTCATCTGTAAGACCTAAGGTTGCTGTGGGTATAAATTATACTCTATATAGTATAAAATAGTTATACTATTTATAAACTATAATATAGTTTATAGTATATATAAACTATATACTATTTATAAACTATATAAATAGTTTATAGTATAAAATAATTATCCATATTTTTTTGATTTCTCTCTATCTACCTTAGAACACTGCCTGAAATATACTTTTTGCATAGGTATTTTTATTCATCTAAAACCACACACTTATTTTGTTTTAATTTGTTTTTGTTGTTTATTATTGTTATAAATGTATCCACCATTGGACTTGAAATTGTTTGAATATACTTCACTGGGTCATAATCAAATGTCAAATTTACACCAATGCTACTTTATCTAGTACAAGTACTGGAGGCATAAGCTGAATAAATCTTGACTGGAATTGCTAGAAATCCAACCTAGACTTAAACAGGCTAGTTTCAAAAGAAATTGGAAACTGAATGATGAAGTAAAGGATGAAAACTAGACAGTTATAGGTAATGGTTTACTGCATGTTAATTTACATCAAAATTGCCTGATGTTCAGTATCTTGATAAGCCATGTTTCATGTATTTCATGGAGATTTTTTGTTTGTTTTAGGCCAGAGCATAAATTCTGTGTTTGTTACTTGATATTGGGTGGAGTATCTGTGTTTCTTAGGAAAGGAAACATATCTTATTAAATGAGATTTATTCTCCAATATGACACTACAGGTGTGATATTGGTTACACAATCAATTTGACAACTTGTGAGTCTGTTTTTCCAATTATATATCTTGGTAAAAAGGAGGATGGATTTTCATTGAGCCTATGTAAATAAAGCGATTGCTTGGAAAATGTAAGGTGATTCAGCAAAGTATTTCTCTCTCAATTCTGAAGAGTTATTGAGAACAAATTTTATTTAAAATGGCTAATTTCAGTTTGGAAAAGCATAACCTACTATATTAAGAATTAAAAGGGTTTCCTCATTTTCTTAGTCCATTTGGGCTGCTATAACAAAATACCATAAACTACGTGGCTTATAAACAACAGAAATTTATTTATCACAGTTCTGTAGACTGGGAAGTCCAAGATCAAGGTACCAGTAGATTCAGTGTCTGGTGAGAACCTGCTTCCCGGTTCACAGACAGCTGTCTTGCAGTCTCCTCACATGGTGGAAAAGACAAGGGAGCTCTCTGGAGTCTCTTTTATAAGGGCATGAATCCATTCATGACAGCTCACAGTCATGACTCAAATCACCTCCCAAAGGCCCACCTCCAAATACATCACATTGATCATTAGGATTTAACATATGAATTGGGGGCAGCAGGGTGGGAACAAACATTCAGTCTATAAAACTCATATATACATAAAATTAGGACAATAAAATGATACCAACAATATTTCCAAAATATCACCACAATTGAATTTCCTTCATCATTTCATTATGTAATTTGTAATTTTTTTAACTATGCATCTTGAGTAAGTGGTCTGCTTTCATAAAGTAGGTCTGCTTCCAGATAGAAAAGAGTTCTAGAATTACTGACTCAGACCACCTATATTGTACGAATGTTTCCTAAGCGTTGTCAGCTTGGAAGATACTTCTAATTATCTGTTCCTTGAAGCAACAATAATTTAGAGTGTCTGGTGAAGTCCTTTCAGTAGGCATTCTGCCTGCCTTTTTAAATCAGTATCACAAAGTCCAACCTATAGTTTATAGCAAGTCTTCTGGCAAATTACTTGAGTGCTGCATAATTTCTGAAATACTGATTATAATAATATTTGACCTATATAATCTTTAATAAAGAAAAGGTTGTGTGTTTCTGCTGTTTTGATGATTCTTCCCACACAGATTTTACAATAATGTTAAGCTAATTATGAAATATGGAACACAGCAAACAACCCTAATTGTTACTATCATCTTTTTTTATAAGGTAAAGCAACAGATCTTTGTACTTGTCTAGAAGACCTATAAAGACCCCCTAAATATATTGTTTTATTTTTTTCTAAATTTGGGATCTGATATTTGAGGCAAACCAAAAAATTAGAGCAGATTTGATGACTCAAGATAGGACCATTGATGCAGAGAAACAGTATTTGGCTATCTACTTAAAGGGATAAAATGCTTTAAATAAACATAAAAGATTATAACAGTTTTGTAAGAAACTTTCCTTTTTCCATAAGTGAATAAATATTTTCCTTTTTTGTTTTAAATTAACCAGTTGCATATAAAGTCAAACCTAAGCAGAGAATATTATTCTGATAAGATATGGCATCTCTGCTACGTGGGAAGTTTATGTAGAAGATAAAGAATGATATTTTATTATCCATTAAGAGTTTCTAAGACTTAGTTTTCAATTTGACAGAGAAAAAAGCCAAATTTTAATTTTGCATCAATGCATGTTTGACAGCAAAACTTTCATGAGTCTCCCCAAACCTCTTTAAATTATCTGGTGAGTAAGTCCATTGAAACTGACTTAACTTTGCCAAAATTTAAAACTCTTCATAGAGCCTTTCAAGCCCAGGTATTATAAACCAAGGCAAACAAAATTAACTTCCCTCATACCTTCTACTACTTGCTGTACACAGCAAAGTCTTTTTTCCTTTTCTGTGTTTTTTCTTATTTTGGATCAAACTTGTACTTTAAGACAAAATTACTCTCCTTTTTTCTTTGAAAGCAAATGCCTCAATTTTACATACACAGTGATTTTCTCAATGATTATTACTCCTAGTATAGTCTCAGTAACTGATATTAGTTATAATTTTTAACCAAAATTACCATCTTCTATTGAAAGAGGAAACTGGAAGATGGTACTGAAACTTTATTATATCTAAGCACAATTTTAGCAAATTATCACAGCTCATAAATACATATAACAAGTATAGCTACAAACATCCGTTTTCTGCCTTATTAAAGTGGCAAGAAAGAACAGGTTCATTACTATGAACCAAAGATAAAGCCACTCCATACCACATGCAAATAAGAAGTAAATAATATAAAATTAAAATTATGCTATGTAACCAGTTGTTCCCTATTCAGTCTAAGAAATTATCTAAGAATTTAAAGATTATTCACTAACTCATTTTAGTATTAGTTGAAGGATTTTGGTTATCTAAAGATCTAAGAAATTTTGTTCAGTATGATATACTATAAAACATATTTATACTTTTTATAAAAAAATCTTGTCAGAATTATGATTCAACTTAATTAAATCCACACTTACATTTTTAAAAATCATTTTCACATTTGTTCTCTTTTTTCAAAATTTGTTTATTTTTGGCTGCTTTGGGCCTTCGTTGCTGCCTGTGGGCTTTCTCTAGTTGCTGCAAGCAGGGGCTACTCCTCATTGCGGTGCACAGGCTTCTCATTGTGGTGGCTTCTCCTGTGGTGGAACATGGGCGCCAGTAGTTGTGGCACGTGGGCTCAGTAGTTGTGGCTAGCGGGCTCTAGAGCACAGCCTCAGTAGCTGTGGTGCATGGGCTTAGTTGCTCCGCGGCATGTGGTATCTTCCTGGACCAGGGCTCGAACCCATATCCCCTGCATTGGCAGGTGGATTCTTAACCACTGTGCCACCAGGGAAGCCCCTCACACTTACATTTTTATGAGCTTAAACATTATATAGATTTAATGTTAGTAAACCAGTATGAGAAGTTTAGAAATTTCAGACTAATTTATCTCTTTATGAGAAAACAAATCCAAATTTTATAAAAAATAAAGCTCTTATAAATCTTATAAAATAGATAATATTTTTATAATCTTAGAAAAGGTTTATATTTTATGCCATATTGAAACAAGTAACAAACATATAGTTATCATTTATCTTTAAACATAAAATTATTTAAGTAATAATATAATTTAAAAAATTCACATTGTTTATATGATCTTGGACTCTAAATGTTTCTATGATAGCAGTGTCTATAATAAACATATGTCTTAGTACTTTTAAAGGATCATTGATTCATTTTACTTATTTACTGTGAAATTTAAAAAATTCTAATTTTTATATGTGCATACATATAACTAAAACAATTGGAAGATAATCTATTTAATTAAGAAATGTTATAATCTACTTTGTACCCTCTGGAATTAGGAAAATATTTCACACTCAAAATGAAAGGTTAAAGCTTTCTTCAGTTACAGACACATAGACAAATTATGTTTCAATTCTACAAACTAAATCCTGAGTCAAAAGTAAACACAAAATGAAAAATCATCTTTTCAGGTTTCAAAGAGCTGTTTTCCTTCTCAGTGCGTATGCAATTTTTAATTGATATACACTCACAAATAAATCAACAGGCTAAAAAGCAATTTTAAAAAACTAACAAATAAATAGACTAACAAGCCATATATTCCCTCCTAGCTCAAACAAAATAGAATAGATCTCTATAATCTTTTTGATGGAGATTATCAAATATTTAGACCATAAAATCAAATATTTGATTTTTATTATTACCATAGTAGAATAACTTGTTGTCTGTGTACAAACTAGAAACAAAAACAAAATGATAAAAACAGTAGGAAGTAAAGAAAAAAAAGTCACAAATATCTTAGTACTATTGTCATTTGGGATTCACTCATGGAACCAAGAAAAGATATGCCTGGGTTTAAATCTGTCACAGGGTACACTTCTCTGCCATTACTGCTTACTTGCTGCCATCAGGTGTGTCCATCTGGCATTTCAGTGGATGATATACAGTTTGTTTTCTTTCTTTCTTTCTCTTTCTTTTGTTCTTTTTTCATTTTCTTTCTTTTTTTTTTTTTTTTTTTTGCCATTGACATAGACTTTTATTTCCCTGTGCCATGGTAGTATGGGGCTTTAATATCTGACTTTTCCTTATTTTGTTGACACATTACAAAAAAATAATGCAATGTAAAATGACCTACTTCCAGTTCATAAGCCATTAAGAAACAGAAACAGCAAATATCATTATTCAAGAAGGAGTCAAAGGTAATGAATGAGTAGGATCTACGTACCATTCACTTTATGTGTGCAATGTCATTTAATCCATACACCAGTCTCATGAGATAAGATTCCTATTTTATAAATGAGGACCCTGAGTCCAAGGTCTCCTTAAACAGTGGTGGCGTTTAAGCTGTGGTTTGCCTAACCAAAAAGCCTGAGTATATTTTCCATTGACTATACTATTTACTAACCTCTCCATGGGATTTACTGAAAAAAAAGAATCTTAAATACAAGGAAGTGTTATCCCTATTTTAGATTCCCTAAGTATCAATCTTTGATTTTCACAAAGGCACAAGATTACTTTTGTGCACTTATTTGAGTTTCAAGCTTTGTTCTAGCCATATGCCAATAGAACTATCATTTACTCAACAGTTCTCTTGTATGAATTCATTTTTAATTTAAATTTATTTAAAGAGGAAGCTTTATATCACTATTATAAAGGTAAATCCACCATGTTTACCAGAAAGAGAACAAAAAAGAGAAATAACTATGAAAATATGGGAGTTCATACAGCTTCTAGAATGCTCTCAGGCAGGCATCCTCAACTGTGTCTCCTGGAACCCTGGGGTGGTAGTGGTGATACAGGACTGGGAAGTGAGAAGGCTTCTTGCAGGTAGAGGAGTGGTCTGCTGGACGAGTTTCTTGAGAGTCCCATCCAGGCCTCAATGTGATCACATCATTTACTTTTCTACTTTCAGACATCAGAGATTCATGGTATTATGGATGAGATTCAGCCCATTACATGAAATTTTCTCTCTTAAACATGACAAAATTACAGTAACAAGGATCCATATGTTATTGGAGCAGGAGCTTTAGAATTTCAAGTGTAATAATAATCAGAATAAATTAGTTTCTGCTGTGTACTTATTTTGGTTTTCCTGATATAAAAACTTGCACTGAATGCTGATATATATACATAACACCCAGTGACTGTGTAATCAAAGATTCTAAAATGAAAGTTTAAATACACTGTATCTCCAGTACAAATCTATTCAAATGGCTGCTTCTCCTGACTCTTGGCTCCAAACTTACAGTTCCATAGAGAGTAATCTTCATTAATTTTGGAAACTTTGGGTCAGTAATCCAGATCAATAAAGTTTTCTCTTAAAATCTTTGAGCTGACGAAATTAAATTTGTATTCCAAATATGTGATTGGACTTCTATTATAAAAAGGCATATGAGCTTCACAAAATTAAATTATCTTTTATGTATATTTTCATGAAGTTTTAAATCAGAAGTTATTTTTAATTGAATTTTTTTATCTGATTAAAAATAAAAATTGGTGGGTCAGAGGCCTGGGAAGAGTAATAGCATCAGCTGAATGACTCTAAAAGGTGAATTAAAAGGAAATTTGTGGACTTTCCTGGTAGCGCAGTGGTTAAGAATCCACCTGCCAATGCAGGGGTCACAGGTTCAATCACTGGTCCAGGAAGATCCCACATGCCGCAGAGCAGCTAAGCCTGTGCACCACAATTACTGAGCCTGCACTCTAGAGCCCAGGAGCCACAACTACTGAGCCCACACACCAAAACTACTGAAGCCCGTGAACAGGAGCCCATGCTCTGCAACAAAAGAAGCCACCACAATGAGAAGCCCGAGCACCACAATGAAGAGTGGCCCCTGCTCTCCTCAACTAGAGAAAGCCCTTGTGCAGTGACAAAGACCCAATGCAGCAAAAAATAAATACATAATTAAAAATTTTTTTAAAAACAGGAAATTTGTAAGGCCTATTAAATGTAGAATCATCGGTTGCATCAGTACTACTGGAAATCAGAATGGCAGAGTCAAGTGAAATCACACAAGGATGAGCCAGAATATCCTAAATGGAAACCCACTGGTGGGAGCAGAATGTTTAAAGTTAAATTTTTTAAAAGGTAAAATCATGACTTTCAGGCTCACTCAAAAACAACTTTTTTTTTTTTTTTTTTGCGGTACACAGGATTCTCACTGTTGTAGCCTCTCCCGTTGCAGAGCATAGGCTCTGGACGCGCAGGCTCAGCGGCCATGGCTCACAGGCCCAGCCACTCCGCGGCATGTGGAATCTTCCCGGACTGGGGTATGAACCCGTGTCCCCTGCATCGGCAGGTGGACTCTCAACCGCTGCGCCACCAGGGAAGCCTGAGAAACAACTTTTGTCATAGATTTTATTTAACTCATTAATTAATGAGGAAACTGGGAAGATGTTAAAACTTGTCCACACAACACTTAAGAAACTAGGGTATTTGTAGTAAATTTAAGAAAGTAATGTTAGAATAAGATTGCCTGGTTACATACAAAACTTGTTAATATCTCACAAAGCAATAAAATATAACTGTGTACACACTACTATATATAAAATAGTCAACAAGGACCTACTATATATCACAGGGAACTCTACTCAATATTCTGTAATAACTTAATGGGAAAAGAATTTGAAAAAGAATAGCTATATGTGTAACTGAATCACTTTGCCGTACACCCAAAACTAATACAACATTGTAAATCAACTATACTCTAATATAAAATAAAGATTTTTTTAAAAAGATAACCTTGTGGTTATCTGTTTTACTGAACAAAAATTGGCACCTCTTCTAGATTAAAAAAATAAAATACCTAGGAATAAACCTACCTAGGGAGACAAAAGACCTGTATGCAGAAAACTATAAGACATTGATGAAAGAAATTAAAGATGATACCAACAGATGGAGAGATATACCATGTTGTTGGATTGGAAGAATCAACATTGTGAAAATGACTATACTACCCATAGCAATCTACAGATTCAATGCAATCCCTATCAACCTACCAATGGCATTATTTACAGAACAAGAACAAATCATCTTCAAATTTTATGGAGACACAAAAGACCCCGAATAGCCAAAGCAGTCTTGAGGGTAAAAAACGGAGCTGGAGGAGTCAGACTCCCTGACTTCAGAGTATACTACAAAGTTATAGTAATCAAGACAATATGGTAATGGAACAAAAACAGAAACATAGATCAATGGAACAAGATAAAAAGCCCAGAGATAAACCCACGCACCTATGGTCAACTAATCTGTGACAAAGGAGGCAAAGATATATAATGGAGAAAAGACAGTCTCTTCAATAAGTGGTGCTGGGAAAACTGGACAGCTACATGTAAAAGAATAAAATTAGAACACTCCCTAACACCATACACAAAAATAAACTCAAAATGGATTTGAGACCTAAATGTAAGACCAGACACCATAAAACTCTTAGAGGAAAACACAGGAAGAACACACTTTGACATAAATCACAGCAAGATCTTTCTTGATCCACCTCCTAGAGTAATGGAAATAAAAACAAAAATAAACAAATGGGACCTAATGAAACTTAAAAGCTTTTGCACAGCAAAGGAAAGTATAAACAAGATGAAAAGACAACCCTCAGAATGGGAGACAATATTTGCAAATGATTCAATGGACAAAGGATTAATCTCCAAAATATAAACAGCTCATGCAGCTCAATATTAAAGAAACAAACAACCCAATCCAAAAATAGGCAGAAGACCTAAATAGATATTTCTCCAAAGAAGACATACAGATGTCCAAGAAGTACATGAAAAGCTGCTCAACATCACTAATTATTAGAGAAATGCAAATCAAAACTACAATGAAGTATCACCTCACACTGGTTAGAATGGGCATCATCAGAAAATCTACAAACAACAAATGCTGGAGAGGGTGTGGAGAAAAGGGAACCCTCTTGCACTTTTCCTGGGAATGTAAATTGATACAGCCACTATGGAGAACAGTATGGAGGTTCCTTAAAAAACTAAATATAGAATTACCATATGATCTAGCAATCCCACTACTGGGCATATACCCACAGAAAACCATAATTCAATAAGACACATGCACTCCAATGTTCATTGCAACACTATGTACAATAGCCAGGTCATGGAAGCAACCTAAATGCCCATCGACAGATGAATGGATAAAGAGGATGTGGTACATATATACAATGGAATATTACTCAGCCTTAAAAAGGAATGAAATTGAGTCATTTGTTGAGACATGGATGGATCTAGAGACTGTCATACAGAGTGAAGTATGTCAGAAAGAGAAAAACAAATATTGTATATTAACGCATATATGTGGAACCTAGAAAAATGGTACAGATGAACCGGTTTGCAGGGCAGAAGTTGAGACAGAGATGTAGAGAACAAACGTATGGACACCAAGGGGGGAAAACCGTGGTGATGTGGGGATGGTGGTGTTCTGAATTGGGCAATTGTGATTGATATGTATACACTGATGTGTATAAAATTGATGATTAATAAGAATCTGCAGGGCTTCCCTGGTAGCACAGTGGTTGAAAGTCCGCCTGTCGATGCAGGGGACACGGGTTCGTGTCCCGGTCTGGGAAGATCCCACATGCCGCAAAGCGGCTGGGCCCGTGAGCCATGGCCGCTGAGCCTGCGTGTCCGGAGTCTGTGCTCTGCAATGGGAGAGGCGACAACAGTGAGAGTCCCGCATACCACACACACAAAAAAATAATCTGCTGTATAAACAAACAAACAAACAAAACAAAACAAAAAAACACAGTTAATCTACAGCCTCACTCAATTTAAGACTTTTAATCAATTGGAAACAAGTCAAACTAAAGACATTTCCTTTGGTTTTCGTCTGGTGGCCTTCAGTCCATCCCACCCATCTTTTTGATTAATTCATATATTTTGGTTTACATTTTCACAACAGTATAACAAGAGAATAGTGATCCCTGGCACAAAATAAAGATATCCTGAGCATTATCTGACTCATTTCCCATCCCTTAAGTTCAAAGCAGAGGTTGGGATGATCAAAGGTAAAAAGAAAATCCCTTTATTAACAGCAATCCAAACGAATATGGTAGGGGTTTCCTGCCACCAAGGAGCTAAGTGTGGAAGTTCCAAATGTATTGATATTTGGACCTATACCACTATGTTGTGGGTACAACTGAAAATAAGGGAGAAATTGCCATACTACCTGGGAAAAAAAAGGAACACTGGAGAACAGGAGTCAGGTAGTCACCCAGCTGTAAATACTTGATGCTGGAAGAGTACAATACATGCCTTGAAGTGCACTGTGGGTAGACTGAGTATCGCCAACTGAGCTGCTTGAGAACTTGCAACAGACAATCAGGAGAAGTGCAGACAATGATTTTTAGGAAAAATTGAACAAGAGTTTAGGTGATGATGAGTACTGGCATGAACTTGTTGCAATTCAAATGCTAATGACCAAAACAACTGTTGATAAAGGTGAAAAGCAGTTAATGGAGTGTTAGGACAGCAGAGAAGTAAGTACTTTGACAAAGTATCTGTCTTGGAAATTCCCAAGGGAAGACCAGAAGGAGAAGGGACTTGCATCCTGTTTGAAAGTTATAAAATTGGCCCTGTGGACTCTAAGATCAACTAAAAAAGCACATTTCCATGGAAAGTACAAGTTGGTGATGACCGTGTGGTATTAAGATTACAAATAATACTGCATAAGGGGGTGAAGTCAAAGAGTTCTAAATCTAAAGTTACTATATGCAGAGACGAATTTTATCATTTCTCGTCATCCGGTCAGGGAAGAATAGATATTTCCTGTACTTCTCAGAATGTAATTAATATACGTTTCTCTCAAATAGAAAGCCCTGATTATCCTACTGAAGCTGTCCTGACACACCCATAGTGTGTTAATCTCACCTGATTAAAAAAAGGAGGAATAGAGCTTGGCATCAGATGAAATTTTGTGGGTAGAGGGGGTTAGCAAAATAGCAGAGGTTAGATCAATTTTTGAAGAGAGAAAAAAATCTGAATGAAAGAAATTAGGATGAAAATAGTCTTTCTCTATAAAGGGACCTTCTTCCCCGCCTGCCTCCTTAAAGCTTAACCTCTTGAATAAGTACCCTTATTCTGTAAGAAAATTATTATGTGGCACATATATCTAAGTTTTCTCCTCCTACACTGTAATTACATTTCATTTTCTCAAGGCTTTAATTAAGTCTTATACACCTGTATGTTTTATATAATAGTGTCATGGAAAATAAAGATAGAGAACAGTAAATAAAGTGTGACTTGCCCTATAGTAACCTCTCCAATGGCACTAGTTGGAAGAATTTTGAGTCCTATCGAGGAAACAGTGAGACCAGGAGTTCCAGACAAGGCCTTGATCCTAAGGAACTCCTCTTCAAGACTTTGGTAAAAGTGGGTGACAAGCAGAATACCCCAAGGAGCACTAATAAACAGACAACAAGAAAAACTAGAATAAAATCTACACTAGACAACGGACCATTGATTGTAGTGGGATAGAAGCTTTGTAGAAGTCTCCTCAGAAATGAAGAAACTGTACATGAGCACGCATGACCACAGGCAAGCTGCTTGTCCACAGCAATACCAGATAGAGCCTGAGATTTTTCAAATGCAGGTACAATATTATTTTCACTGGATTAGTTTTCACAGGAAGAGACTTAATGGGAATACAACCCTGACAGGTTCCATGAAGGTAAGAGCATACCTCATCTTATTGTGCTTTGCTTTATTGCACTTCACAGATAGAACGTTGTTTAAAAATTGAAGATTTGTGGCAACATTTCTTCAAGCTAGACTATCAGTGCCATATTTTCTAGAAGTATTTGCTCACTTCATGTCTCTGTGTTACATTTTGGTGATTCTCACGATATTTCAAACTTTTTCATTATATTTGTTATGGTGAACTGTGATCCATGATCTTTGATGTTACTATTGTAATTGTGTCGCGGCACCACAAACTGTGCCATATAAGGTGGTCAACTTAATAAATATTGTGCGTATGTTCTGACTGCTCCACCAGCCGGCTGTTCCCCCATCTCTCTCCCTCTCCTCGGGCCTTCCTATTCCTGAGGACAAAACCGTATTGAAATTAGGCCAATTAATAACCCTAAAATGGCCTCTAAGTGTTCAACTGAAAGGAAAAGTCACAAGTCTCTCACTTTAAATCAAAAGCTAGAAATGATTAAACTTAGTGAGGAAGGCATGTTGAAAGCTGACATAGGCCAAAGTCTGGGCCTCTTGCACCAGTTAGCCAGGTTGTGAATGTGAAGGAAAAGTTCTTGAAGGAAATTATAAGTGCTGCTCCAGTGAACACACAAGTGTTAAGAAAACAAAACAGACTTATTTCTAGTTATGGAGAAAGTATTAGTGGTTTGGATACACCAAATCATACACAATATTCCCTAGAGCCAAAGCCTAATCCAAAACAAGGCTCTAACTCATTTCAATTCTGTTAAGGCTGAGAGAGGTAAGGAAGCTGCAGAAAAAAGATTTGAATCCAGCAGAGGTTGGTTCATGAAGGTTAAGGAAAGAAGCCATCTCTGTAACATAAAAGTGTAAGGTGAAACCATGAGTGTTCATGTAGAACTGCAGCAAGTTATCCAGAAGATCTAGCTCAGATAATTAATGTAGGTGGATATACTAAACAACAGATTTTCAATGTAGATGAAACAACCTTATGTTGGAAGAAGATGCCATCTAGGACTTTCATAGGTAGAGAGGAGAAGTCAATGCCTGGCTTCAAAGTTTTAAAGGACAGACAGGCTGACTCTCAGCCTGTCTAAGGGCTAATGCATCTGGTGACTTAGAGTCAAAGCCAGGTCTCATTTACCATCCCCAAAATCCCAGGGCCCTTAAAAATGATGCTAAATCTATTCTGCCTGTGCTTTAGAAATGGAACAACAAAGTCTAGATGATGGTACATCTGTTTACAACATCATTTAAGCCCACTGTGCAGATCTACTGCTCAGAAAAGATTCCTTTCTAAATATGACTTCTCACTGACAATGCACCTGGTCACCCAAGATCTTTGATGGATATGTACAAGGAGATTAATGCTGCTGTCATGCCTGTTAACACAACATCCATTCTGCAGCCCATGGGACAAGGAGTAATTTTGACTTTCAGGTCTTATTTAAGAAATACATTTCACAAGGCTATAACCTATAAATGGTGGTTCTTCTGATGGACCTTGGCAAAGTAAATTGAAAACCTTATGGAAAGGATTCATCATTCCAGATGCCATTATGAATATTTATGATTCCTGGGAAGAGGCTAAAATATCAATATTAGCAGGAGTTTGGAAGAGGTTGATTGCAATCCTCATGGATGACTTTAAGGAATTCAAGTTTTCAGTGGAGAAAGTAACTGTAGATGTGGTGGAAAGAACTAGAATTAGAAGTGGAGCCAGAAGATGTGACTGAATGCCTGCAATTTCATGTTAAAAATTGAACAGATGAGGAATTGCTTCTCATAGAGGAGAAAGAAAGTGTTTTCTTGGGATGGAAGCTACTTCTGGTGGAGATGCTTGAAGATTGCTTAAATGACAAGAAAGGATTTAGAATATGATGTTAACTTATTTGATAAAGCAGCAGCAAGATTTAAGAGGATTGACTCTGATTTTGAAAGAAATTCAGCTGGGTGTAAAATGTTATCAAACAGCACTGTGAGCTACAGAGAAATCTTTCGTGAAAGGAAGAGTCCATCAATGGGGCAAACGTCATTTTTGTCTTATTTAAAGAAATTGCCGCAGATACCCCAGCTTCAGCAACCACCACCTAATCTGTCAGCAGCCATCAATGTTAAGACAGGAACCTCCATCAGCAAAAGATTAGGACTTCGCTAAAGGCTCAGAGGATGGTTAGCATATTTTAGCTTTTTTTTTTTGCGGTACGCGGGCCTCTCACTGCTGTGGCCTCTCCCGTTGCGGAGCACAGGCTCCGGATGCACAGGCTCAGCGGTCATGGCTCATGGGCCCAGCCGCTCCACGGCATGTGGGATCCTCCCGGACCGGGGCATGAACCCGTGTCCCCTGCGTCGGCAGGCGGACTCTCAACCACTGCGCCACCAGGGAAGCCCTAAAGTATTTTTTTTAATTAAGGTATGTACATTGTTTTTTTAGACATAATGCTATTGCACACTTAATAGGCTAGAGTATAGTGTAAACAAACTTTATGTACTGCGAAGCCAAAAAAAATTTGTGTGACTCACTTTATTGTGATTTAATTTATTGATGTGATCTGGAATTGAACTCACAATATCTCTCAGGTGTGCCTGTAGTAGAGAAGATGCACTCTCTTCCATAAAGTAAAACAAAAGAAACCACCAGAACCTGGGTTCAAGATTCTACTTGACCCCTAATAGTTATGGGAATTTAAGCAATACAATTCACTACTTTGAGCCTTACTCATTAATGAAATGGTTATGTTAATACCTTCTTGGAGTGTTGTTGTGAGGTAAAATAATAATCTGTAAATATAAAGTTTTGATAAAATAAATGTTCTATAAATCTAAAGTATAGATAATATGCATACAATAAAAAGATTCTTTCCAAATCTTTATGCCTATCTGAACTTTCTCCCCTTCTTTAGTTGAATTTACCCAGGTAGGTATAGTCATTCATTCAACGAACACTATCCTTATCACTAGAATATGATTCCCTTACCTTTATATCCCATTCCCTCCCTCCCCCACATTTAGAAGACTGCCATAGTAGAAATGTAATATTTGTTAAATGATTAAAGCCATGACGGATTTATTTAGTGCCACATTTTTCCTGATTCTTTGCTTGCTGCTTCGAATGAGATAAATAAGAAATATCCCTTGTCCCCATCGTCTTCATCTTTTTTCTGTCTTAATTATATAAACTTTTAATCATTGCATTTTGACTTCCTAGTTTACCACCAAATGTGATTCTTTTCAGTAAGGAAGTGCACCTATACAGAGCAGTTCACATTTTATGCATATTTAAGGAGCCCAGTGAATTGAAATCTGTGTTTACATCTTACCACGTTGTGGTGCCATTTTAGGTGATAAATACAAACCCAGTGTGCTTATCTGGCTCAGTTTTAAATAAAGCACATTTTCAATCATGTGTCACCTATGAACACATCTTTGTTTTAAATGTGGCCACAAAAAGGAATCTTAGCAAAATTAAATCAAAAATTAAATCAATTATAATTATCATTATTCTATTGTGGTTTTCGTAATACATAATACTATGTGAATTTAGCAAGTGTCCTTTGATAACCCCTCTGTATCTGCCACAAAGTACACATGGCTGCTGGAAACCTCGCAGAGTATCCTCCTCCTCCTGCTGGTACATATGTGAGGGTGGTGAGAAGTGAAGGTAAAATAATAATAAGGAATAAAAGGTCCTTCTCACCCTTAGATGATGTCTTAAACTTCAGTGGGTTTCTGTAGGCCCCCCCTCAGAGAGGAAAAGGGCTACTGTCAAGTGAAAGCTTGCATTTCAAAATCGTCTCTCTGAGGCTGGTGAAACCATGATTAATTGTAACTTCTTACATCATTTCTCATATCCTCTCATTTTTTCCTTTATCATATTACATGTTTCCATTCACTCAGTGCTGTTTTTTCCTGCTGTGTGCCTACCATTTGCAAAAGACATATGTAAAAGGCAGTATTTGATTACTTTGGAATTTCAATTTTGCCATAACTTTATTTTTATTTTTGTATATAAAAATAAAATGCTAGCTATTTTATCTTATGCCAAAACTAAATATTAAAATTCATTTTTCATTTGTATAGTAACTTTCTTAATATCTCCAAACTCAACTTTATGTAGTTTCATCCCGTATGGATCAGTTTACCATTTGCTTGTTCATAGTTATTTCTAATTTTCAATGTAGAGAGATTCTCCCTTCAATGACACCAAAAGTTCCTGGAAGTATGCTATCTTTTCTTTTTTTCCGAGTTTTGAAAAATGAGATGATTCTCTAAGCAGAAAGGAAGAGGAAGGTCATTCTTGACAGAGAGGACATTGTAGGCTTAGGGTCATATATGTGGAATATGGCAACTCAGAGATGTGAGTCCAGCTCAGTACCACTGCAAAACCCACAGAGGCCCTCTGAGTTCATATGCAATAAGAAATCTAGTTGTTTGAAAAGTTCTCTAATAAGTATACAAATTTTGGCAATCATCTATGTGAGAAAACATTTCCAGGTGACCCTTGATTTGAAAGTCTAAGCAGATTCTGGAGATATTTTTGTCTGTTTCTTTTTCTGGTGCTATTTACATAAAGGAAACATTGGCAGAAATCCTCAATCCTGGTGTACATCCAATTTCTTTTTGTTTTGATTGGCTAGGCTTCAGTAAATGATTTTCACATTAACAAAGAGATATTGAAATACTAATTTGGAATCCTGTATTCCTTTCTGATGCTGATGTTGATGAGTCTGAAGTTCATGAAGGTAATGTACACAGGTTTTGACTTATGAAAAAAGTATGGCATTTATTTCAGATTACCGGTTATATTACAGTAAAGTAGACTTCATTTTTGACTTGGAGAAAGGAAAGGAAAGGTAATCAGACGCCACTTAAAACAAATTTCTAGATTGGAAATATGTAAAAAAGTTTCATTGTCTGCCATAATTTTGATAGGTTATATTCAATTACTAAGAACTATTTAATTGGTTTAGCTCAACTACTTTTGAGAAGATGCAGCTTTGTGTGGTTATATGTAATTTAGCTCTAATTGTTAAGCTTTAAGATCTTGGAAACAGAAATCAGCAGAAAAACTATATTCTTTGAGAAACTGATTTATCAGTTGCAGAGAGGTTGGAAATAGTAAAGACTTTTGATGAAATTTTAGTAGTTTAAATACATGATTATTTGTGGAATATAAGGAGGAGGAGTCCAATATGATCTAGTGGGTGAATTAATGAATAACAAAATAATTTCCTTTTATACATGATGTGCTATTCTGTGCTGGCTACATTGTACAAATATGCATTGTACATGTACATTGTACAACTGGCTACATTGTACAAATATACATTGTACAAAAGATAAGAAAAGCAAAGGTGAAAAAACTTAAGAGGAATGAGGCCATTTATTTTCAACAGTTTATTCTGATTTTAAAAGTGTTCCCTGAGAAATGTTGGACAATATAAGAATATAAAAAGGAGATTAAATTATTGATAATTCCAATATCCAAAGTTTAATATTTTGTTATGCTGAAAAGTTTTTCACTACTCAGATGATTAATAAATAGATGGATAAAAAATAATGAAGGTAGAAATAGATATATATTTATAAAATTGGCATTAAACTACTATCCTGCAAATACATTATTGTATATTTTTTAACTCAATACTTGCTTTTAGCATTAGGCTATATTAAATATTCTTCAAAAGTATAAAATATTTGATGAATAACATTCTATAACATATGAGTAACATAAATTACTGAACAATCTCATCTATTAATTTGTAGGTTAGTTCTTTTTTTCCCCTGTAAACAATTCTATAATGCATATTCTCACCTAAATTGCCACACCTATGAATGAAGTTTTGAGGAATTTAATTCTGGCCCAAAGGATAGAAAAATACTTTTGTCCTCTCTATATAGACTTCCAAAATCATTTCCAGACCTGCACCACAATTTTATCTTTCATCAGCAGTAATAATTTCTGGTCACACCATACCCTCTCTCACAAAGTACTAGTCCTAAAAAAAAATTTGGCAGCAAATAGAATTTAGTTATTTTAAATTAAGTAATTATATCAATATTAAAGTAAAACACTTCTTTAAAAAATTGTACCCATTCTTTCACATCTATTTTTATTGCTGTATATGTTAATAAATTTAGATTTATGACATTTTTACATATTAAAAATTAACTTCGATCATAATTATTACAAAATTTACAAGTTTATTTTTTAATCTTTTAATGTTATCTGTGACTATTCAGGGTTTAAAATATCTATAAAATGTGTACTTAATATGTCACCTTATTCACCTCTGATTATTTTCCCTTAGAACATCATCATTTTACATTTTGTTTGTACTGTTTTTGGTGTTTTAAGACTGTTCATTTTTACACATAACTTGTAAATTTATTGGGCGGCATATAGTTTAGTTGTTCTATGATGTAAAGATCCAAACTTAATTTTTTCCAACCACTTTTCTAAAAACTGTATTTTTAAAAAAATACTTTTCCATTAGTTTGTAATGCTCTCTTTAAGATAACATTTAATTCTTACATGCCAAAAATATTCAACAACATTTGTAGGTTTCTCCTGGCTCGGACAACATAGGAGATTTAACTCCTCTTAAATCGGATGAGAGGTGCTACGGGGAAGTTAGTCATAAATGCCAGCACTTACTTGGGAGCAGTGTGTGTCACACTGCCCAATCATTTCCATCTTGAGTTAGTAAAACACTGAAAACTCTTTAGCTTCTTTAGCAGGTTTCTTGTATAGTCTGAATGAAGAGAAATAAATGGTGTTTGGGGGGAGAAATCACAATAACAGGACAATTTTTAATGAACAATTATGTCTCCGGATAGAGTTTGGAAAAACCAGATATAGCTATAAATAAGGTTGAAATTGCTTCGCATAATAATATAAAGGAGTTTTTTTCATTTCTGGCATGTCATATTTCTACCAATTATTGCTTTAGGAAAACAATCATTCTTTATTAATATGGATTTAGACCTTATTGAATCTGAGAATAATTTTATTTCCTTAGAAGATATATGTGAGTGTGCATCTCTGGGGTGTGTGTGTGTGTGTGTGTGTGTGTGTGTGTGTGTGTGGCATAGCCTAGTCTGAATCAACTCTTTTGCTGAAATTACTCTGCCCCTTTAACACACCATATTAAATATGATAGGGCTTCCCTGGTGGCACAGTGGTTAAGAATCTGCCTACCAATGCAGGGGACACGGGTTCTAGCCCTGGTCCGGAAGATACCACATGCTGCAGAGCAACTAAGCCCGTGCACCACAACTACTGAGCTTGCACTCTGGAGCCCGCGAGCCACAACTGCTGAAGCCTGAGCGCCTAGAGCCTGTGCTCTGCAACAAGAGAAGCCACCGCAATGAGAAGCCTACGTACCGCAACAAAGAGTAGCCCCTGCTCACCGCAACTAGAGAAAGCCCGCACACAGCAACAAAGACCCAACACAGCAAAAAATAAAATTAATAAAAATTTTTTAAATGATATTATTCCTAGATTGAGCGTTGCAATTTGGGGAAACGCATTGGTGAAAGATTTTGAAAAAATGTTAAAGATATTTTTTCTCCTTTTTTGACATTTTTGTGGAAGTATAATATATATATACAGAAAAATACACAAATCAGAAATGGGGGGATTAATTTATAAATTTACTACACCTGTAACCAGCACTGGCATGTAGGAACAGAACATCCTAGCAGCATCCTAGAAAAATCTAACATGTAATCATCTATTCATTTCTCCCCCAGGGTAATCACTATTCTGATTTTTAATATTATAGATTCATTTTGCATGTTTTAAACTGTACATCAATAGAATCATATACTTTTGGTATCTGGCTTCTTTGGCTCAAAATAATATATCTGAGATTCATCCATGTTGTTGCAAGTAGGTGTAAATCATTCATTCTCATTTCTGTAGAGCATTCCATTGTTTGACCATATCGTATTTTATTCATTCAACTCTTGATTGGGATTTGCGTTGTTTCAATTTTAGGGTAACTTATGAATAGTGCTGCTATAAACACACTAATATATGTCTTTTGGTGTGCACATTTCTGTTAGTTACACACCCAGAAATGGAGTCGGTGGGTAATAGATTATGTTCAGTGTAGTTTTGTGCTACCAAGTAATTTTCTAAAGAGTTTGCTAACAACTTATATACCCACCAGCAGTGTATAATGAGATTCCCTATTACTCCAATTCCTTGATACCTGTTGCTATGATCCCTTTTACGTTTTACAATGTCCCTTGGGTATTCAGTGAAATTTTATTGTAATTTAAATTTACATTTCCCTGATAACAAATGAAATGGGACACTTTTCATTTGCTTTTTGGCCATTTATGCACATCCTTTTTTATAAAGTAACTCTTCAAGTTTGCTTTTTTCTACTGATTTTAATCAACTTGTAAAATTTTCTTTTGCTATTTTTTGAGAACTAGATATTTATCGAACATGTGTGCTACAAATATCTTATTCCATTCTATGTATTGCCTCTTCATTCTTATGACCCATCTATTGATGGAAAAATGTTCTTAATCTTCTTCATACATTGCTATTTATTTTTTATTTCCTTTTTTAAAAGTATTTTTAAAAATTGAGCATGAGATGGCTACGCCTAATCCAAGTTCAGGAGACATTCTCTATGTTTTCTTCAAAAGTCTGTATTAATTTACCTTCCATAACAATGTCAGCAGCATATCTGGCATTGAATTTTTGTTGTCATAAGAAGAACAAAGTTCCTTTATTTCCTGTGTGGAATCAACTTACCTAGCACCCTTCATTTTATTTTTTTGAATTTTATTTTATTTATTTATTTATTTATACAGCAGGTTCTTATTTGTTATCTATTTTATACATATTAGTGTATATATGTCAATCCCAATCTCCCAATTCATCACACACACCTCCCCCAGGCCACTTTCCCCCCTTGGTGTCCATATGTTTATTCTCTACATCTGTGTCTCTATTTCTGCCCTGCAAACTGGTTCATCTGTACCATTTTTCTAGGTGCCACATGTATGCGTTAATATATGATATTTGTTTTTCTCTTTCTGACTTACTTCACTCTGTATGACAGTCTCTAGATCCATCCATGTCTCTACAAATGACCCAATTTTGTTCCTTTTTATGGCTGAGTAATAGTCCATTGTATATATGTACCACATCTTCTTTATCCATTTGTCTGTTGATGGGCATTTAGGTTGCTTCCATGACCTGGCACCCTTTATTTAAAATTCTACCCTTTCTCCATTGTACTGTGGTGTCACCTGTTTCATGAATCAGTTTACCATGTATGTATGCATCTTTATTGTGTTCCATTGGTCAATTTGTGTATTCTTGTTAAATTACCACACTCTTTTGAAAATTATAATTCTATAATAGAAATCAATATCTTGTACTGGCTCACTTTGTTCTTCTTGAAAAATACCTTGGCTATTCTTGGCCGTGAAAATGTAATTGTGTCCTTGTTTACCCTGCTGATGTGGGTGATGGAATGAAGGATGCAGAGAGGTTGATAGAAGTTATAGAGCCAAGCCATACCCTGAGAAAAGAAAGGTGTTTCTTTCTTTGTTTGTTTGTTTTTTAATTTCAATCAAGTCCTCTTTCTCAAACATAGAAGAGGACATACTTCAGGTCAGGCATGTGCTAGTTTGTATGTGAGCTGAGTATGTGAGTAGTCTCTTCTAAAAGTTTTGGGCTTTTTTGAAAGACTTTTTTTCCTTAGTATCCAGACATATTTTCCTTTAGTTTTTCCCCAAGTAATCTATAATGTTTCATATATACAATGTTTTTATTTAAGTTGAATTGAAGCCAATTTAGGGATAACACTGTGAAAGGAAGGGTGGTTTTCCCCTGGTGTTCTGTCTCTAGAATAAAATTTCACAGCTGCAAAGAAATTTAGAGACAATTTTCTGCCTTTGATCTTAGCATAAGACGAAATACAGAACTTGAGGAAAGGGCAGAATTTGAGGAATCTGCAGACTTTAAGTTTGAAGATTATACTCAAGATTTTATTTGAGGAACTACTAGTCAAATGTCTCATTGGTTATTATTAGTGGCAGGGCACTATAAATTCGATTGCAGAATATTCCATGTTAAGATAATAAATGGAACTGTCAGAGGTGGCTTTTGTCTTAGCTTTAACACACATTAAAGCAACACTAGTTATATTTATAGTACTGGAATGGAATCACTTCAGCATACTGATTTCATTTCTTCACATGTCAATAACTAACATTTTCATTTCCTGGACTTAAGCCAATCAGGAAAGAAAAATAGGATACTCATCATTTATAATAAATCATTTACCACTCAGTCAAGAAAGTAGGGTTGTATATTACTTTCTATAGCTGTCAGAAGCTTTAATTATTAATACAATTGCATCTTGGGTTATGAGGGCTTAAAACTATGGGGCTGATGACTTCTGAACTTCCATAAGTGACTTCAAAAAGACAATAGAAAGCTATAAGCACATTTTTATCATTCTTGTTTTTAAGTTCTCTCATTTGATACCCAATAGTTACAAGATAATTGTTCTTCTGTTTTTTGCCAAAGGCTTTTGAGTTGTATCTTTTCTTTTGTTATTGAATCCCAGGGTTAGTTGGTCTGAACTCAGTATTTCAACTAGCTCCACG
Organism: Delphinapterus leucas; assembly: GCF_059928025.1. Lineage (NCBI taxonomy): Eukaryota > Metazoa > Chordata > Mammalia > Artiodactyla > Monodontidae > Delphinapterus > Delphinapterus leucas. The sequence goes on from NC_143135.1 coordinate 19,506,201, forward strand.
CTGAGAACTATACTTGAATTGGTTCTGTGAAATGTGAAGGAAACAAAGACTGGATACATTGTCATTTAAACTTTTACTAGCCTGGACCCAAAAGGTTAGAAAGGTATTTTCCATATTCCAGTTTAAATGGGTATGTAAATAATATTTTAGAGACAAAAAATGTATAATATACTATTTATTACAAATATATGCAAATTATAAAGCATGATAAATTATTTAAATTTTGGGAGTAAGGACAATGTGAAGAACATGACCTTTAAATACCTTACTAATTGTTTAAAGCACCCAATAATCACTTAATTTTTTAGGAGAGTTTACTTTATTTGATTTGACTATTTGCTGTTAAGGGCTTAGACTACAGAAGTAACATGTTAACTTGTAGACCTGTCTAGTCAAAATAATAAATTTCTGGTAGAAAATAGAACTCTAAAAATTACAATTTTATTGCCCTAAGCTATTAACCAGTTTGATTTAGTACACATATTTTGTACTATCTTCCCAAGTGGATTATAAATACTCTGTTCCTAAAAATATCATTTGAACATGCTTATTAATTAGTAAGCTGCCTAAGTCTGACATATAATCACATTTTAAAGTGTTTATAAATTGTATTTTGACAGTTTTGGAGAACCCACCAAAAGTTCAAAGGACTCACCTGCCAGAGACAATTAAATCGTCTTGTCTGAAAAGCACACTTCATGGACTCAGGCAAATCTTTTCATAGCCCCTGAAATGATTCTCAGGTAACACTAGGACCTTACTTTCACTGACTCTATTTCTCTAAGTTTGTGTTCTTTCTTGTAATCTTGATTTTTTTGGTTTCTTTTTTTTCTTATTGAGTGTTATTTTGTTTGTATCTTGCCTAACTCATGGTCATGTCCATGCCTTTTCCATAAAAAGGCCCAGGGGCTTATTAATCTGTATCTCATCCTGGGATATACTACGTTGTCTCACCTGTATAGCAAAGAGAGTACTGCAGGTATGTGTCAAGCTGATTTGTACACAGTTGATAATTTATTCCATTATGAAAGCAGCAAAGATTGTATTCTGGTTTATGTGACCATTTGATGATCTCAGTCAGGTGGATGATGGGATCTATTCTTTGTTGGATAAAAGATGACAAAGGATCAAGTTTTTTAGACTATTTCATTTTAGTCTATTTGTGAGATTTACTGCCCACTGGAAAGGAGAGCGGCTCTTTGAGATATGGAACTGTGATTTTTTTATGCTTCTGTGTTTACTTTGACTAGGGTAATCTCTGAGCTTTCTGTAGGTCTGTCATCTGTAAATAGAAAGGGTCTTTATATCTCCTTGTATGAATGTGAAACATTTTTTCTATGTTTAAAAGTATTAATAACTTAGATTAAAATACCTCTTAAAATAAGAATATTTTAATTGGTTCATAAATAAATGTATATAAATTAAATATTCCAACATTTCCAGGAGATAAACTAAATTTCTAACACTTTAATCATGCTCAGTATTTCTCAAAAGTGTGCTGTCTATGAGGTCAAAACTTTTCATAATAATATTAAGGCATTATATGCTTTTTTATTCTCACTTTTTATGGGAATATAGTGGATCTGTCTAGATGTTGCATGATATTTGATGAGAATATTTTTCAGACAGCTAATGGAAAATGTTTTTATGATTGCTGGAATTTTTAAGGTAGTAGCTTTTGTATGTAAATACATGCATATTCAGACATTGACTCAGTATATTCTCAGTAGTATTACTATCCTCTTACTAGCTGTACCTACTGCTATCTCCGTAACCCCATCATTGTCCATTTTTACTTGACAGAATGATAAATAGACATAGTTATTCAGATTTGGATATTTAGCACATATTTTCTTAAAAGTGAATACGTACATCTATTAAGTCAAGGAAAAACTGACAGCACTTGTTATTAAAAATTTTTGAGCTTTCAAACAAAAATTATAATTTTGGAAAACTTGTATCTGTCACCAGGATCTTAAGAACTTGCTAGTAGTAAGAGATTTTTCTGATGAGATCACTGGTGATATTAACTAATACAATTTCTGATATCATATGATCAGTTGTGTTTACATTTGGAAGATGTGTATAACCCAGTGGACTAATATTTTCCAAATGACCAATGGAAGATCTTACAAAAGGAAGGGCAGAGAAAAGATCCATTCAAAAGACAGAATACATCAATGGATTTTAAAGAAACAGTATGAAAAATTTACTGATATGATATCAAATTCCACATTGCAAATAACCTTTAGAAATAACATATCATGTTTTTGAAGTAGTATCAAAGGAAAATATCTACAATGATCTAAAAAAGCTATTCAAAATACTCTTTGTTTTTCTAACTACATATCTAGTGAGGACAGACGTTCTACATAAACTTGACAGGTTGAATGCAGATATATATTTTATTAAGGAGGTCTATTTTATTAAGGAGATATTAAAGTATAAAATAATCCCATTCTTCTCACAATTTTATTTTGGAAAATACAGTTTAATAAATAAATCGTGTTTAGACATTAATATGTTATGGATTTATTATTGTTATTTTTAAATAAATTAGTAAAAAATATTTAAAATGGCTAATACAGTAAACGTTGAGAGATAAACCCACCGAAAACACTTTAAGTTTTTCAGATATTTTTAGGAGTTGTAGAGAGTTCTTGAGTCCAGAGTTTGAGCACTGATGATATTAGTCTTTCGAGAAAGAAAGAGAGTCAGAAACTGCTAGCTCAGAAACCTTCTTATATAAAATTGAAAGTTCGTATTAGTAAGAATCCTTGGTTGAATCAGACTAGTTTGATACTTTCAGTTGAAAAGAGGAGAGAGAAAATCACTGAAGTCAAAAAGCACTATAGGAGGGCTTCTCTGGGGCGCAGTGGTTGGGAGTCTGCCTGCCGATGCAGGGGATGCGGGTTCGTGCCCCGGTCCGGGAAGATCCCACATGCCGCGGAACGGCTCAGCCCGTGAGCCATGGCCGCTGAGCCTGCGCGTCTGGAGCCTGTGCTCTGCAATGTCAGAGGCCACAACAGTGAGAGGCCCGCGTACCGCAAAAAAAAAAAAAAAAAAAAAAAAAAAAAGCACTATAGGAGAAATATAGTGGAGAGAATTTTTCTTCTTGGTTAGCCTCAAGATGAAAGAGATAATAATAAAGGCTTTCACATTATACAATTTGAGATTCCTTGACGAAATTTTGAGACAGAAGTTAATTCTCTTGCTTCAGAACGTGCTCAATACTGTATACTCAAAGAGCTTTATATGGTTAATTAACACTTCTTGTAGCCTTATGTAAATAATTAAGCCAAAGCCTATTGGGACTATCTTTTTTTTTTTTAACATCTTTATTGGAGTATAATTGCTTTACAATGGTGTGTTAGTTTCTGCTTTATAACAAAGTGAATCAGTTATACATATACATATGTTCCCATATTTCTTCCCTCTTGCATCTCCCTCCCTCCCACCCTCCCTATCCCACCTCTCTAGGTGGTCACAAAGCACCCAGCTGATCTCCTTGTGCTACGTGGCTGCTTCCCACTAGCTATCTATTTTATGTTTGGTAGTGTATATATGTCCATGCCACTCTCTCACTTTGTCACAGCTTACCCTTCCCCCTCCCCATATCCTCAAGTCCATTCTCTAGTAGGTCTGTGTCTTTATTCCCATCTTTCCCCTAGGTTCTTCATGACCTTTTTTTTTCTTAAATTCCATGTATATGTGTTAGCATATGGTATTTGTTTTTCTCTTTCTGACTTACTTCACTCTGTATGACAGACTCTGGGTCCATCCACCTCACTACAAATAACTCAATTTCGTTTCTTTTTATGACTGAGTAATATTCAATTGTATATATGTGCCACATCTTCTTTATCCATTCATCTGTTGATGGACACTTAGGTTGCTTCCATGTCCTGGCTATTGTAAATAGAGCTGCAATGAACATTTTGGTGCATGACACTTTTTGAATTATGGTTTTCTCAGGGTATATGCCCAGTAGTGGGATTGCAGGGTCATATGGTAGTTCTACTTTTAGTTTTTTAAGGAACCTCCATACTGTTCTCCATAGTGGCTGTATCAATTTACATTCCCACCAACAGTGCAAGAGGGTTCCCTTTTCTCCACACCCTTTCCAGCATTTATTGTTTGTAGATTTTTTGATGATGGCCATTCTGACTGGTGTGAGGTTATACCTCACTGTAGTTTTGATTTGCATTTCTCTAATGATTAGTGATGTCGAGCATCCTTTCATGTGTTTGTTGGCAATCGGTATGTCTTCTTTGGAGAAATGTCTATTTAGGTCTTCTGCCCGATTTTGGATTAGGTTGTTTGTTTTTTTGATATTGAGCTGCATGAGCTGCTTGTAAATTTTGGAGATTGATCCTTTGTCAGTTGCTTCATTTGCAAATATTTTCTCCCATTCTGAGGGTTGTCTTTTGGTCTTGTTTATGGTTTCCTTTGCTGTGCAAAAGCTTTTAAGTTTCATTAGGTCCCATTTGTTTATTTTTGTTTTTATTTCCCTTTCTCTAGGAGGGACTATCATTTTTGTGATCAAGAATAACCTTTGGAGACTATATATTATCAAATTGGCAGGGTCATTAAGAACAATTATTTACAACTTGGAAATAAAGCAGAAATGTGGACAGTATATTCTTTCAAATTTACATTGAAACTTCTGCAACAAATGACTTAACGCTCTAGAAAAATGTAGCTGTGGTTGATGTTGCTATTAAATAAAGGCTCACACACTCATGAATTACCTGTTAAACTTGTAGATCTTATCCAATAGAATTGCAAATAATTTCTGTTTAGTAGAAAAATAACTCCAAAGGTTATGTACTGTCCTGTAGGTCATTAATCATTTTTGTTGCTAACTAAGTAGACTATTTTAGAATGCCTTTTACAGTGGACTTATAATCATTTTTCTTCTAATTCTTGTTTGAACCAGGTTTACCATCTGATCAGTTCCCTCCTTCATTAATGAGCTGAATAAAATCTTTCTCATGTTTTCATTGTATATGTGTCTGAAAATCATTTTCTTAACTTTTTGAAAATATGAACACTTTTTAAAGGTTTGCATTTTGCTTTGTAGAAATATTTAATTGCTATATCACCTGTGAATGCAGTGATATGCGGGGACCACTGAGTATTGGCGCCAAAGAGCCTATTATTTGCACGTTTTCCCAATTTCACTTTCAGATCTGCAACGTTGCTAGTTAGAAAATCAGCCATGATGGCAGTATTTACACCACAAAAATCAGTATAAACTAAAAATCATGACTTTTTGTTTTCTGAAGAGCCAATTTACCATCACACCACTTTATGCATGTTAAAAAATTGCTTAATTTTGCTTATGTTTGAATTTTAAAATGGTCCTGTACTTTCTTTTTTCACTAAATATGTTTCTTAGAGTTATCTGTATTGTTGCATCTAGTGGTAGTTCACTCCTTTACCCTGATGTATTATATCAATATGTGAATATTCTATTTATTCATTCCCTTACTAATGAACTTTTGTGTTGCTTCCAGTTTATGTTGTTACAAACATATTGTAGAGCTATAAATACCAATGCACATTATTTAAAATACTAGTTTAAATCTTATTCATTTTCCTACTGGTTTTCTTTATTTTAAATTCATTTGTGGGATATTTATACTTACATATTATAGATATGTGGAATATATACATATATATGTATGTTTTATATATATACATTGTGTGTGTGTGTGTGTGTGTGTGTGTGTGTGTGTAGCTTGTGAGCTATAGTTGTTGCAAATAATTTCTCCCACTCTGTGGCTTGCATTTTCATTTTCTTGGCAGGAGTCTCTTGATGAATTCAAGTTTTTAATTTTAATGTAGCCCAGCTTATTATCTTTTCTCATTAAGTTTAAAAATATTCTTTGTGCTTATTTTTAAAAAAGGTTTTGCCTATCCTGTAGTCAAAAGCATGTTTTACTAAATAATCTCCTAAAATACATATTTTTCACATTAACATTATTTTACACATCTCTTGAAAGCGTATCGCAATTTTTTCTCAAAAAATCTGAAGTAGGATTACATTCCACTTTTTTTCCCATGTAGGTAATTTTCCAGCAACTTTTATTGAGAACTTTATTATTTGTCTATCACTCTGCAGTAATACATTCAAGGGTCCAGTTATATGTGAGTTTGTATCTGAGTGTTTATCTCTTTATTCTTATACCAATGTGTATTGCCATATTTATTATAGCTTTATAATTAGTCTTGGCATTCAGTAAAGGAAGTCTTCTCATCTTATCCTTTCAAAATAAATATTTGGTTCTTATTGACCACTTATATTCCCAAATAAACTTTAGTTTTACCTCATCAAATTTCCCCAAATTCTTATTGGATTTTGATTGAAATTGAACTAAATCTATGGGGGAAAGTGTCAAATTCAAAATATTATCTTCTGTCTAATAAATCTGATAAATCTTGCATTTTATGAAACACAGCTTTTATGGGTTTCTGTGTAGAAATCTTTTACATCATTTGTTAAATTTATTCCCAGGTTTATAATATTTTTGTACTATTATAAATGGTATATGTTTTTACATTTTATCCTATATTTGTTGTTAATACACAGAGTGAAATTGTATTTTTTTAGAAATTTGTTTCATATTATCATCAAACAAGAATATATAGAATATTTTCCTAGAGAGAATTGTACTTTAGATATGAAGAAAATAATTTTGCTAATTAATTTTGAAATCATTGCAAGTTCATTAGCACAAAACAATCAAATTCTAGGATTATTTCTTAAATAGGGTGATATGCAAGAAAAATTAACAGTAGTATACTATACAGGATATCTGGCTTAGGTCGTATCCATTTATGTACCATAAAGCCAGAATAATTTCAAGAAAATAACTTGCTGTATTGTGGTTCTTTAAAAATCTACCAGTTTTCACAGGTTTTCAATCAGACAATTATGTTGATGTGTTATTTGTTATGTTTTTGAGATGAGGAAGACTAGAGGTGAGTATGTAGTGAAGGAAGTATTTGTGTTACTACTTGTACATAAAACTTGAGATGCTTATTAGACATTAAAGAGGAGATTGCAAGTAGCTTGAAACTCATAGAAAGCTTGCCAAGGATAAGAATTTAAGAGTTATTGGCTTATGGATGGTATTAAAACCTATGGGTATGGATGAGATCACAGGAAGTAAACATCATTTTCATCAGTCTATTCACATTTCCTTACCTCATTGTCAGTATTTCCACACAGCTCATGCACCTATCATTCAGTAATGTTCATCCCAGTTCATGTAGGTGCCTAATTGCTAATTACCACTGAATTTAACAAAATTGTTAGGGGACAGCTACGAAACAAGTTCAGTTAAAAGGCATTTGCTGAAATCTCTGAGCTGTAATAAACATTGCATGCTTACTGGTGTACTAATAAAGGTCTAGTTTTACTAAAATAATTTAATTTTCTTTCCCCAGAAAGAGTTTAATAAACATTTGGATTAAATTGGCAGCTTAAAATACTCTGTATAATCATGACTGCAATAGGAAATGTAATTGTGGTTCTCAGGAATGAAGTGAATAGTGATCAGTTATCAGGAAGAATAGAGAATATATATGGAGAAGGAGAGAGATCCCTGGTGCTGAATAAATGATCCCTGTGAGGTCAGGAGTTAGTATTTGAAAATCAAGGTTTACAGTGCATTCGTATTAATGGCACTTTCTTCTATTACTTTGTCCCAGATGCAGAAATGAATTGAATAGGGGATGAGTGAAAGGTGCTGATGGTTTTCCTTCCATTCCTTTGGGAAGGAAAAACCATTTTGTAAATAAAATTTCCCCAATTCAACTCCTTATTGGACAAGATTTTAATTGCTAATGAATGGGAGTTTATAGACAACTGTCCTAATGGTAGGTGAGATATTGTTACCAAACCAAACTTGGGTCCACTTGCCTGCTTGCAGTAAAGCCAGTCTACTGACACCAAGTCATGGTGAAGGAGAATACAGCATTTATTGCAAGACATCCAACCTGGGGCCAAGCAAGGAGAATGAGCAGTTCATGCTCAAAAGACCTGAACCCACTGATGGCTTTCAGGGAAAGTTTTTTAAAGGCAAGGTGAGGAAGAGGGCCACAGGGTGTCTGATCAACTTGTGGACATTCTTCTGATTGGTTGGTGGTTAGGTAACTGGGTGGTATTTTGGGAGTCAACATCATCAACCTCCTGGTTCCAACAGGTCTCGGGTCTACATGCTGGTGGTCAGCATGCAGTTAACTTTTTCCACCTGGTGGGGATTTTATTATCTGCAAAACAACTCAAGGATATGGCTAGGGATATTATTTGTAGGCTCTGAGGAGGAACTAAAAGTCCTTGACTTTTTATCTTATGGCTAAACTATTATCATTTTGTCTTGCATGAATGTTTTCCTTTGATTCTGCGTTTTCTTGCTTCTCTGATTAAATGCGCTCTTTGGAACTCAGGGAAGCCCCAGGAGGCTAAAGCTGAAAAGCTTTACAAGCAAGAGGCAGACAGGGGACACCTGGGATCTGTCCCTGGGAAGGCCCTGCAGGGTCCTGCTCAGTTTCAATATCACATACCTGACACTAAAGATTTAGTGTAATCAAGACACCCTAATTTTGATTCAGGAAAATGTGGAATGTGAATTTTAAAATTAGATGGCAAGACATGCATACTGCTTATTACAAATGATACATGCTGTGTATAGATGTGTAGGGTTGCACTGGAATTCTTGAAAAAGTCTTGAAAAATTTGGAGGAGTACGTGGCAAAGAGATATTTTAGGCATCTTTTTGTGCATGCTTGAGGACAGAAGGCATTTTAGGAGAGAAATAAGTGAACCAAAGGATGGGATGGACTCTGCTAGGGAGAGTTGCTGAATAAATACTCTTTATAATGATAAAATTTCTACATTATGTGGGAATCATTCTTTTAGGGCTCCCTCTATATTAATTACTATATTAACTTTCATGCTTTATCTCATGTAATCAATTCAACAGCCCTATAAAATTGGTAATAATTGAGTTTTAGAGGTTAAAAAAACAGAGACTCAGAAAATCACCTAATTATTGAATAATTAAGCTTAAACTTGAACCTGGACTTAGTTGATTCCAAAGCCTACATTTTATATGTACATTTATGTGCAGAGCATACACATTTTAACCATTGTATATTCTGATAAAATGTATATTCTTGCAAGTCTAGGGTAGGTGTATAGAGACTCTGGTTACCTGAATGATGTTTTAAAAAATCTCTCATCCGTTGAATACCCTTTACTTATATGACAAAAAGGAGATTATTCAACTAGGTCTAATTTAATCACACAAGTTCTTAAACTCAGAGATAGAAGAGGAAGTCAGGGAGAATTGAAGTGCAAAAAGAAATTGATGTACCATTGCTGGCTTTGAAGATAAAAAGAGCAATGTTAAAAGAAATGTATTTGGCCTTCAGGAGCAGGGGAGAGCCCCACATCCACCTCACTGCCCCCAACTGACAGCAGGTAGGGAAATGGGACCTTAGTCCAACTGATGCAAGGAACTGCATTCTGCCAACAACAAAAATGAGTGTGGAAGACGATTCTTCTCCAGATAATGTGGAAAGGACTAGCCCATCCAACCTTTTGCATTTGGCCTGGGGAGACTCTGAGCAGAGGACCCTGTTGAGCCTGCCTGGATTTCTGACCTAGAGAAACTATGTGATAATAAATGGATGTTGTTCTAAGCTGCAAAGTCTGTTATAATTTGTAGACAGTATAGGAAACTAACACAGTAAGAGAATAGTCAATATGCAGCACTCTCATTTTCTTGTATCTGATAATCAGATGAGACAACTGCAAAACTTTCTCTCTGGAACCAGGGATAAGATGGGTTCTCAAGAGACTTTCAGTTCTAAACAATAAAGATGGCAAAATAAAGTTTTATTTTTTTTATGCTTTGAATGGTCCTCAGTATCGATACCAATTTGAAATTCTGTTTCCAACATCTAAATGATAACAAATCTCAGTTGAATAGTGTGACATTTCTATTGAATGTAGTTAGAATTGTGAGGTGGGGACCAAGAATTACACTTTGCAACTCTTGGTTTTAATACCCATTGACAAAACATAGACATGACTGATAAAACTGTAAGAAATATCTCCCTTTGAAAGTGAGCACTGTGCATTAGGAAAGACTGAGTAATAAGAAATATTGTCATGCAAAGAAAAAAACTGGACAGTGATCCAATTTGGGGACAAAACACATCGAAAATCTGATTTTAAAAATTGAATGTTTTTGGTCCAAATCTCCTTGATGTAACATAGATCCAAGCACACACACACACAGACACACACACACACACACACACACACACACACAGAAGCAAATTGAAATATTTTAAGCTAACTATCCTTTTTACAAATATGTATATGCTGTTTAATCTTTTTGATATATTCTTAGTGTAATGTTAATGTAAGAAGAAAGAAAGATTGCCTGAGTGGATTACTTTAATAAAATTAAAATGAGTTTCATATGGATACTAATACAGCCCAATGTCCTCAACATCATTTTCCTGCATCGGAGATGCTCCAGAAATGGACACTTACAAGGGGTCTCCAACTAGATGAGTAGGAAATAAACTCAAGTGAAAATGTTGGTTTTTATCATGGATAAGCCTTGATAAATTATGACTGTAAAAAGCTTCAATTTTAATGACACCACTTTATCTCTAGTAGGCATGCATTAACAATGAATCCCTTCTTCATCTTTTTTGCTCCATAAACTTTTACACCCAGTGTAGCCTAGTGACTTCCCTGGGGAGGGTGATTCAAATAATTGAAAACAGAGGCCCAGGCTATTCCAGTTATGACTCAGGAGCATCAATTACTCTCCTATTCATAAACACACCCAACTCAAAAAAGTATTCATTTACTCTGCCCACTTTCCATGAGGATTCTGCTTTGGGACTAGAGAAGAGAAAATAGGCTATTTCTCAATTTTGTTAAAGAATGTGTGAATGTGCAAGCAAGCTTGAAAGTTTTCAGTAATCTAATCTAAAAATAATTCACTTTTATATAGCCCTTGCTCCACTGGGTATCTACTAGGTGTTAAAGAACTGCTTCAGTAATCCTGTGTCTTCAATATAAAGCATGGATGATAAACAATATTTATGATCATAATAACCAATGACATTTTTCATTGTTAATATGTTTTGGGTATACATAAAACATACTTTATTCCCTTTAATCTTGACTACAACTCTGTAATAGATACTAGTCTTAAACCTAGATATTACATATTTCAGAGGGTAAATGTCTTACCCAAGGTAAGAAAGTGAGCATATTTCAGAGCCCAGATACTTGATAAATTCGGTGAATGTCTGGATATTGATCTAATCTCCATAGGATTCTTCTACTGAACTCCATTATGATTGAAGTATCATTGGGATCTGTGGATCTATTTATGTGATATCACTAATTAATGTCACTAATTAAATTTCATTATTTTATTTTATTTTTAATTTTTATTATTATTCCCTGTGTTAATCCTATTACTAGGGCCCATGAGATTACTATTATATACCTTTATGTAGGCTTTCCAATTATCTCTCTTTTCTTTTAACTATTCAATTGTTGCTAGCTTGACTCCTACCCCTTTAATGATTAAAAATATTTTCATTCACTACTTTACCTATATTGCCATTCTGACTATGCATCTTTATGATTCCTCATTTTCTTATGTAATATGCTGACACCTCAGCAGATTTCTTTAAATTCTTCACCCATCAAATGGAACAATGTAATTACCAAACAGTTCATATCATATGAATAAAAATATAAAACATGAATCTAAAATGAGACAGTATATATTTTGTTTTTCTATTTTTATGTCCCTAGTTTTCTTATTTTAATTTATATATTAGTAATGTAACAATTATTTGATATGACTGAGTATTAAATCTTGAAAAGACAGTGACTTCTATTTTAGTTGATTTTTAAGTAAAGCCATTCAAGCTAGTCTACCTGATAAGACTTAATTGACACAATAAAGATTTCTTAATACTAATATATTAGTTTAAATCATATTTATTGGTTGAGTAAAAATTCTGAAGAATACACATCAACTACATGCACATATTTGCACATATGTGTTTGCACATGCCATGAGAAAAATGAATTCCATTGTCAAATAAATTTTAAAATTTGGGAGGATGCACAGTGTTAAATCATTATCTTTGTTAAAGATTTTATCACAGTAATTAGTACATACCATGGCTCTCTAAAAAGGAGCTTTTAGATAGATTTGCATATATATTATCAATGAGAAGTTCTATCAATTAGTCATATCCATATTTTTATCAATACCTATAATTTTTCATCTATAAAATTAAGGATTATTTATAATTGGGGTACACATTACAAGGCAAGCCAAGGTTAAATATACGTTTTAAGAATGAAATTATGATTGTATATTTATTTGACAGTTTCTATAAATAATATGGCTTATTCCAAAGGGTGGCTGATATGTAAATTATATAATTTAGCTTAATATTAGCTTGAGACATCCAGCTTGTGTAGAGTATTAGTAGAATGACAATTTTCACCATAGGTTATCTTAAATTTATACTATTAGCAAATCGTGTGTGAGAGTTCCCTAGGGCCATTTAGCAAACATAACCTTTTGTAAATGAAATTATCAAAATATAAAAATAGAAATAATACTATCATGAAATATTGTATACTTCATTATGCTACAACAAGTATAAACTTTTTGCCAGTCTGTATCCTGTATCCCTCCCTCCCAACTTTTTTTTTAAATGCTAGAGTATTTTCAATCAATCCCAGACAGTATACTGTCTCATATTTTCATATATTTCCACTTTTTCATAAAGACTTTATACTGGTATAGACTTTTCTTTTATTTGTTAACCAACATGACAATACCCATCTTTAAAAAAATTAATATTACTTACTACCGTGTAACATCAAGCCCATATTTCAATTGTCCCAACTGACTCATAGAATTTATTTTACACTTGCTTGGTTCAAATCAACTTCCAAACAAAGTCCAAACACTACATTTGGTTATTAAAGCTGTTTAAGTTCCCTTTATTCTCTCTATAATACTCCTCCTCCCCTTAACTTAAATTTTTATTTGTTGGAGAATTAAATTTGTTTTATAGATTCTCACATATTGTGTGTTTATCTGATTTTTGAATTGTTCCTCTAACCCTTCAATTGCTGGTAGATTTTTGTCAACAGAAAAAATTAATTAATCTAATTAATTAATCTAAGAAAGAAATAGAAAATTTTATTTGAGCCAAACTGAGGATTATAACCCAGGAGACAGTCTCTCAGAGAGCTCTGAGAACAGTTGCCAAAGGGTAAGAGAGGAATGTCAGTATCTATATGATTTTGGAGAAAGGGGTACCTGCAATCAAACACACATCTCAGTAGAAGGTTGCTGCTATCCACAAGGAATAGACATTTTAATTAATGAATTTAGTGCTTTTCTAAGTACGGGAAATGCAAGAATCCAGGTTCATAAAAAATTTCTTTGGAAAAAATCTAACTATGCCTGTTAGTTAGGAAGGGTTCTGCCAGTTTCCCCAGAGAACACAGTGTTTCTTCCTGATCTTCACCCTGAATTCCTTTCGGGGTGTATTGTAGGTCAGCAACTGCAGTGGCTAATGACTTGATTCTTGTAGAACTGGATGGTGGGTAACATTGTTTATTTTACAATCTCTTCCCTTTCGGTCTTAATTTCGACCAAGATTTGGGAGGCATTTTGTGACCAGTTTGCCCCAAGGTGCTAGAAATGCTCATTCCCAGGTTAGGCATGGATTTCATTGATAGACTCTCAGTGTACTATCACCAGACTATTCCCTGTTAACAGTAGCCAGAAACCTCTAGACCACCTGTCTTACTAGTCTACTATGGTCTTGGAAATTTTTCCCTCTTGTTGCTTCTGCCCATATCTAGAGTTACACTATTACAATCATTGATCTTACTGAACTGTTATATCCTGTCAATCGTTTTAAGTTGACTAATGATCATAAATTATATCTGAGGCTCAGTCACACATTTGGTAATGCAAGAAACAATAGTCAATAATAATAAATAATAATAAAAACAATAATAATGCCTTTGTAAAAGTGACCCCACAGAGCTCTCTCACTCTTTCTGATATGCTAACAGATGAGGAAACTGCTCAGTGTAGACAGAAATTCCCCAAGGTCACATGATTTGGTCTTATCACCAACAGAGTTGATTTCAAAGCAAAGATTCCTGAACTCCATTTCCAGTGTTTTTAATACATTTTTGCTTATGCCACCACTGAACTTAAAAAACAATGACAGGCAAATTATCAGAGGAAACATAAAGTGTCTATAATGCAAATTAAGAAACAAGAGATTAAAATATAAATAAATATTAAAATATATTAAATTAAGATTTTCTGTTTGTTTTTTAATTTCTTACATGAAGGTAATTATTAAATTATGTATCAGTAAAAAACAATACTAGCTTAAACACCACAAACTTACTTTAATATTTTTAATTAAAAAGATTTTTCTTTTTTTTGCAAATAACAAAAAAGTGATACAAAATATCCAATGTAATTTTATATATCTTAATAAAAAGAAAAGAATTTTAATTTGCAATTTTGTTTATTAAGTGCAATTTAAATATACATTATAAAGCTTTCATGAACAAATTGAAGCCTATAATATATATTTATAATTCATAGATGTAATAGATTTTCTGTAGCTTTGTTTCGACTGGCATATATTTGAACTTTCTAACATTTCCAATATTTGTTCCTCTGTAAGACAGGACAACGTCCTCTAGAAACTATCTGCCTTCCAGTATTTCCAGAAATTTTCATTTTCCTGTGTATAGCTCTTTCATGATCTGAAGAAACATTTGTCAATTGCAATTGGACTTGAAGAAGTTGGAACACATGCTTTCTTTGTGATTTGGTATATTACAAGGAGGCAGAGTGAAATGCACTTGAGTAATAAATTGGAACTAAAGCCATAAATAAGACTTTTTTGAGTTAGTTTATGATTGTTCTCAAATTCAGATATAACTGTCCAAGAGAGTGCATAATAATAAATTCTCTGGTTTTCTAATTCAAGATGGAATTAGTAAGAACTCCCTAGTACTTTATCAAAAATTTCTCTACATGTAGCATAATGTTCTTGGTATTGCAGGAAATTTAAAGAACTGTAACACAGAGGCCCAGCCCTAAAATAGTTTATACTTTATGGGAAAAGACAGGTGTTTAAATATATACACAGCAGTGTGAATTAAACTACAGCTGTCTCACAATTCAGGTCATGACAATTTGGCTAGTGAACAGAAGAGATAACAAAATCTACGAGCAGAGAAATTTCTAAGGTATAAAGCATCATTTATTAAGTCCTACCTCTCACTCCAAAGCATAAAATAACATAAAAGATTTTATATTTATCCAGGTGAAGTCTGCAAAGCCACTTGCTAGCACCTAGCATGGTGATTTGAACTTAGATAGTTTTTGATAAATATCTTGTAACTCAAATAGATAAATATAGAGCAATATTCAACTTGCACATTGATGGAGCTAAACCACTCCTGGAGGCTGAAGCTTGGAGGCTGGGCCATGTGGTAGGCTTACATCATATCAAGTCCCCACAGCATCTCTGAAATTAGTGGTATTAACTCTATTTCATTGACGCAGTAATTAGAGGTGAAAAAGCCTTGTTTCTTCAAGTTCCCCCAGACAGCAAGCCAAAAAAAGAACCCAGATAATTTGTTTTCAAGATATCGTTAGTCTTTCTTTTTTTTTTCTTAAATTTTTATTGGAGTACAGTTGATTTACAATGTTGTGTTAGTTTCAGGTGTACAGCAAAGTGAATCAGTTATACATATACATATATCCACTATTTTTTAGATTATTTTCCCATATAAGCCATTACAGAGTATTGAGTAGTGTTCTTTGAAGACTGGGATTGACATATACATACTAATATATATAAAATAGATAACTAATAAGGACCAACTGTATATCACAAAGAACCCAGATAATTTAGACTTGAACGTTTATGCTCATTCCGCTGAACCATTCAATGTTGTTACCAAACATTCTTATTTAAATGTATAGGAGTCATTTCCTTGTTTTTTAGAAGCTCTGATAATACCCATACTTAATGTCTCTTTAAAGCCTATCCACAGAGCCCTTAATAGGGACCCCTTAAGGAGAGAGAATTTAAGATTACCCCTCTGGTTTTTAAATAGTTAAAAGAGGAGATATAAAACCTAGAGAGCTTTCCCTATTTGAGACCAATCCTTTTTTCTAAGCCACTTTGGAGAAAACATTTTCCAAAGAAATTAGGTGTAGCCTGAGTTAGGCTAGCATTTTCTCTTGATGACATATTTAAGTAGCATCTGATAACATACAGCTATTATGCATTAATATTATTAAAGGGAGGAAACTTGGTTGCTGTTGCCTATCTCCTGCATCACGGGGCACCCTAAGGGTCTGAATGTAGGCACAGGTCTGGCATCCTCCCCTCCTTCCTGCCTGTACCTGTCCCTTCATTTTCTCCCTTCCTTTTTAACTCTTTTTTTCACTCCCTCATTTTTCTCTTATTCTTTCATTCCCTTATAACTTCCATCTCATCCTCTCTCCTTCTCTCTCCTTTTCTCCCTTCTCTCTCTCCCCTTCTTTCTTCTCTTCTCTTCTTCTTTCTTTCTCCTCACCTTATATCCCTTTTAGGTGAAAGCATCTTGTTTTCTGATTCTGCACAGTAAAAAACATTGTCTTTCCCAAGCTGTTTTTCCTCTACTATTCCTATTTGTCACTTGGATCACTTTTTATCTGGGAAATAATCAAGTTAGGTTTTTATCTCTATAATGAACACTCGCCCACTGGTTGTTGCACCAGCCCAAAATATTTCCTCTTCCCTAGGAACTACCATTCCAATCTTTTTTATTAATTGTTATTTATTTTTAAAAATTGTATTCAATTTTAAGTGTTACATTCCATTTACAGTTATTACTCAATATTGGTTACATTCCCCATGTAGTACAATATATCCTTGAGCCTATCTTGCAGCCAATAGTTTGTACTTTCCACTCCCCCACCCCTCTGTTTCCCATCCGCTCCTTCTCCCCACTGGTCACCACTAGTTTGTTCTCTGTATCAGTGAGTTTACTTCTTTTTTGTTATATTCACTAGTTTGTTGTATTTTTCAGATTCCACGTATAAGTCATATCATACAGTATTTGTCTTTCTCTGTCTGACTTTTTTCACTTAGCATAATGCCCTCCAAGTCCATTTATGTTACTGCAAAATGGTAGAATTTCATTCTCTTTATGGCTGAGTAGTATTCCATTGTGTGTATATATTACCACATCTTCTTTATCCATTCATATATTGATGGACACTTAAGTTGTTTCATATCTTGGAAACTGTAAATAATGCTGCTATGAACATTAGGGTGCATGAATCTATTTTTGTGAATATGTCTCCTAAATCCAAGGAAATAAAAACAAAAGTAAATAAATGGGATCTACTCAAATGTAAATCTTTTGCACAACAAAGGAAACCATGGACAAAAAGAAAAAACAACCTACTGAATGGGAGAAAATATTTGCAAATTATATGACTGATAAGGGATTAATAGCCAACATATGTAAATAACTCATACAACTCACCATCAAAAAACCAAACAACCCAATTAAAAAATGGGCAGAGGAACTGAATAGACAAGTTTTCCAAAGAAGACATGCAGATGGTCAACAGTCACATGAAAAGATGCTCAACAACACTAACCATCAGGGAAATGCAAGTCAAAATCACAATGAGATATCATTTCATACCTGTCAGAACGGTTATCATCAAA
The DNA here is from genome assembly GCF_059928025.1 of Delphinapterus leucas. Lineage (NCBI taxonomy): Eukaryota > Metazoa > Chordata > Mammalia > Artiodactyla > Monodontidae > Delphinapterus > Delphinapterus leucas. The sequence continues at coordinate 19,524,057 of NC_143135.1, forward strand.
AAGAACACAAGTAACAAACACTGGCAAGGATGTAGAGAAAAGGGAACACTTGTACATTGTTGGTGGGAATGTAAATTGATGCAGCCACTATGGAAAACAGTATGCACGTTCCTCAAAAAACTAAAAATAGAACTACCATGTGACCCAGCAATTCCACTCCTGGGTATATATCCAAAAAGACCCCAAAAACATTAATTTGAAAAGATACATGCATCCCCTGAAACTTTGATATAAAATCTGATCCTCAGAGAGTGGCCTGCTAGGACCACTTGTAAATGTTCCTGTGATAGAACATTTGATGAAAACAGATGCATTCAAACTAAAAGTTTCTGACAAGGGAGATATGAAAAAACACTTATAGCAATCACTTTCTCAACGTTGGTTAAGCCACAATGTGTTTTATGTTGCTGATTTTTCTGTAGTAAAAACTGCCATCGATGAACAATGCTTTCCATTCTTAGCACATTTAGAAATTATGTAAATTAAAAGAGGAGACAAGAATATTCTGATGCGCTTGAGTATATCTCTGTGTAATGACCATAGTTGGCCTATTTATCTCTTCAAACTGTCAGTATCAGAGGCTTCCAATGAAGAGCCTAGATTAAAAAGGCAAATGAATCATAAATAAGCTTGCTCATCCTTTCTGCAGATAACTGTCTAGAATTTTACTTTAGCTTTATTTGAAATATACATGTCTGGTGGATGCTAATATGGGACTTGGAAGGGATAATGAACAGAGAATGCATCTATTTATAATGGTAAGAGAAACTTTAACTATTGAGGCTTTTAAGTTTATTTGGGATCTGTCATATAGGATTATCTGTATTTAGATTTAGAGCTATCAAAATATCCATGAAAATGACACAGGGAAAAGATAGTGGCTTAAAATATGAGTAGACTCTTCAAGTCAAGAAGTAAATACTTCTTGTGTTGGCATCAAATTTTATCTGTTGTAAATGCAAGTATATTTTTTGTTACTAATTCTACCTTGCTAAATTTGTATATTTAAATTAAATATTAAACAGACAAATACGGTGAGACCTATTTCGTGGCAGACAGTGTCAACTGAGAGCTAGCTATCATACTTCTCCAATAACCCTGTCTTTAAATACCTGCTTGCAATTCCTGAGATGCTGAAGTTAGATCAGGAGGACAGTCATCAGTGACATGTTTAGGGTGGCACAGTAAAAATATGCAAAGCTCTAGGAATGTTGATGATCTTCTGAGTTAACTTTGGAATTGTTCAAACTCAATTTTAGTTGGGCAAGACCAGAGGCTGGAAGACCCATGTTAGAGAGGATTTTATTTTTTTCTAGTTTACTGTGAATCCTTTGTATTCCTGTGATTCTAGAGGATAGTTTTATTTTTGCAGCAGAATCATGAAACAAATGGTTGAATTTTGACAGCTAGTGTAGGCTTTTGATGACACATGTCACATCCCCTTGGAACGATGTCTCAGCCCTTTGCTGTCTTGCAGACAATTTTAGAACAATCCTAAATTCTCTGAGATACTGGGAGAATCAAGACCCTGGTGCCCATACCAGTTCCCTAAACACATCCTAAATCCTCCTTCCCTGGCTTCGTTTTTCTGACCCTTCTCTGCTGATTTTGCAGAGAGCTTTCCAAATAATTTACCTGTACCTCTGTCCTTGTATCAGGCTTTGCTCTTAGGTAGGCTGCAACTAATATACCTACTGTCAAATACATGCAGCATCATAATTTTAGAAATTTAAGTTATATAATTTTCAAAATGATAAGAAATATTCAAACTAGAAAAGTTTTTACTTTGCTTGGTTAAACTGACCAGTTGTAGATTAACTGTTGTTAAGGTCTGCAAATTTCACACCTGTCTGGTGAAGGAGGATGGGCATGGGTAGGGTAAAAACCGGGGCAAAAAAACTAAAGTTTAGGTAACAATCACTACTGGAAGTAAAATTAGATCTCAGATATCTGAATCTCCTTAAATGTAATGAATTGAAAACCTAGTTAGAGTTCTTCTATGTAACTCAAAGGTAAATATAGTTTTAGTTTAGCCAGCATTTAGGAGTTTGAAAGTATTTCTTACATTCTGTTCATCACATTCTTACCACCAATCTTCCCGCTTTATGACTCCCTCCCATACTTTGTAGACAATTTTCTGTATAGAGTATTATATCATCTTAGCTTAGTTTAAATGGCTATTGTCACGCAGTAGGTGTAATTACTATATATAGACATTATAAAAGTCTTAAAAAAGTGATATAAAATTTCAGCATGGAACAGTTTAGTTGATGTTATATTTTAAATGTTCTTTTTTAACCAATAATGGATGAGCAGACAAGGTATATAATGGAAAAACAAATGAATAGGTATTAAAAGTACAAATATTGCACATTTTTATCAACTGTATTTTGTTAAAACAATTCAGGAACTGAATATATGAGACATGCAAACAATTCCAAGAAAATTTCTGTGGTCATAATACACTCTTGCCCCTCGTGGCAACTTTTTCATAGAATCGTCAATACTTTACTAAATGTGTATTCTCTACTAAAATCATATGTTTTTTTGAAGACAGGTGCAAGGTCTGATTTATCTTTGCTGCATTCACTGTATATCAGGGTAGTGCTTCACATAAATACTTTCTACTTCACCTCCCCCCACACACTACGCTGAATTTCAGCTTCATATTTCCAACTGTCTACCTTGCATCTGCACTTGGATACCGATACACAATTCAAGCTAACCATGCCCACATCCAAATGCTAGATTCTTCCCGTTGTCTTGTCATCTTAGTAAGTGTACATGTTATGTGTTGGTTGCTCAGGACAAAGACTTGGGCATTCATCCTTGACAACTTTCTTCCCATCACAATACACATCTAATCAAATAAACAAACATAAAGGAACAAACAAAAATATTAGCTTTACTTTCAAGATAATCTAAAATTTAACCACTTCTTACCATCTCCAGCCTTAACATCCTTATCCAAGCCACGTGTGTCTCATTGAGCTATTGCAGTTGCTCTCTCATTGATCACCTTCCTCCTATTCTTCCTCTTCTATTCCCATCTCAGCTATCAGAGCTTCCTTGTGTACGGAATCTGGCTATTAAAGATCTGGACCTCCATTACTTCTCTTACCTTATCTCCTGATAACCTCTCCCTTATCTACTCTGCTATAGGAACATTACCCCTTTACTCTTCCTTTGAATCTGCCAAGGATTTTCCTGCCTCCGGGCTGTTACACTTGCCATTCCTTTTGCCTGATATGGTCTTATTTTATATATCCTGTGGCTTGTTCCTTGTATTTGTGTTCTAGAGCTGTCATAACAAAATGCCATAGATGGGGTGGTTTAAACAACAATAAAGAAATTTATTTTCTTATGATTCTGGCAGCTGGAAGTCCACGATCAAGATATTGACACAGTTGGCTTCTCTTAAAGATTCTCTCCTTGGCTTGTAGACTGCTACATTCTCTTTATGTCTTCACATGGCCTTTCTCAGTGCACTCCTGATGTCTCTTCCTATAAGGATGTCACTCCTATTGTATTAGGACCCCACATTTATGGTCTCATTTAACCTTAATTACTTCCTTAAGGGACCTATCTCCAAATACAGTCACATTAAGGTTAGGGTCCCATGAATGTTGGGAGGACACAATTCAGCCCGTATTATTCCCTCATTCTCTTCATTCATCACTCTATCAGTGAGCAGTGAAGGTTTCTCTGACTACTCTTCAAAAATTTCACTCCCCTCACCATCACCTTCTCACCCACCCCATTCCTTCTTTATTCTTCTTTATAGCAATTATTACCACTTCATCATAATAAACTTACTGTTGATTGTCTGTGTCCTTCATTAGGTGATAAGCTCCATGAGATCAAGGACTTTCCCTTTTGTTCCCACCTGGTGGTTTTATTCTCAGCACAGGGACTGATGCTCAGCATACATAGTTGTCAAAATAATAAATGAACTATTTCAATTGATAATTTAAAGATTTAAAGGTACCAGTAAGGGTTTCAGTAAGATGGGAATATTCAGAAAGGTTTAACTGAACTGTGATTAGAGGGGGGACTATTTAGAACGGGGTAGGCAGAGTTAAAGGAGCCAACAGATGATGGTGAGACACCAAGGACCTAGCCACAGGGGGAAAGCATCTCCCTTTCTAGACTGGAAGTGTCAAAGAGGGAAGGACAGCTGTAACTGGAGTCAAGGAAGAGAGTTAGCCTAATGGATCCCTGACCATAGGGATTGGAGACCTTGCCAGCCATAGTGAAACAAGGCAGGTGAAGGGAGAACAAATAGACATCTCTCTCCCTTTCCTCCTTAATCTCCCTTTGGTACCATCCATTGGCCTAAAGGAATTGGACAGTGGAGAACAAGAGAGTATAAATGATGTAGCGTGTAGTTAGCCTCCTGATGGGCCCAATCAGGGCAGCAAAGTGAAGAAAATAGATCTGCTTGGAGAGGGGAAGGGGGAAAATGGAAATTAGACAACACAAAGAATTAATATTTTTGAAATTATTAATATATCTTTCTATTTTTCATTTTGTCTACAGACCTTCTCCCTAGTAATCTTGAGACACTCTCCTACTACCAGGGATAACCCCATTAGGGACTGGGTGAGACATGTACAGAATTGTTATGGGTGACATGCAAAGAGTAATAAAGAATTGCTATTCAGCTACTAGAATTCCCCCAAATCATCTTGCAACAAACAGAAAAGCTTGTAATCCAGGACTGAAAAAGAGATGGAAGGTTTTCTAAATTCTCTCAGCATATCATGAACCAATTCTGGAACTAGATCATAATGTCATATTGTATAGATAAGAAACCTATGCTTACAACTAGCTCATGAGGTTAACACCCTAGAATAGAGTGAAAGAGCAAGGGATAAGAATGCCATCCCAGAGAGGGTGACATGTATCTGTTAAATGGAGGGACCACTGAAAGCAGGGAGCTTTTCCCTTTAACCAATATGAAACCCTGGGAGACAATATTGATGTACCAAAGGGGTTAGTGATATGGGTTTTCCATTAGTGTAAACTCAGTGGCATGACATGACATTGTTACAGGGAAAAGAGCCTGAGTGTAGCTTCCTTTATTCCCATATAGTGTGAATGTGTCCATTTTCTTTTAGGAGGGATAGTGGCATGGGAGTTAGTTCAACATCTGGCTTAGGAGGTTGGCAGAAGAGGGGGCTCTCCAGAGGGGCAATGGGGATCTTATAGGTAAGGGCTGAAGAGTAGACCACGTGGATGGGGTCTATGGACCTCACTGCCAGACCTGGAGCCAAGGGACAGCAGCAGTAAGAGTTGAGATGGAGGCCAAACAGCCAAAGACCCACCCTGACCAAGCAGATAAATATGAAAAACTGACACCAGCAGAGGCCCCAGGATGGGCCAGTCACACTTTAGGAGTCTGGTCCAGGGAACAGCAGAACACACTTCAGTCAGTTTTGAGACTCTCTTCATTTGATGGCATGTGTGTATTCAACCCCTTCATACCAGGAGACACTAAAGGGAACTGTAGCAGGAGCAAAGATAATCTAAAGCACTGGGTGCTTATCCTAGGGAAACTCATCGCCTAAACACTCCAAGAAACTAAACTCCTCAAAGTATATCTCAAATTATAAAATTAAACCAGACTTGACCCTCCCCTCTCAAAAAAATTAACTTTGATTCCTTTTTACTCTTCTTACCCAACAGTGGCTAGAGGTACGCATGAAGATAATATGTCATTTTCAGAGAATAAGGAACTATATTTTTCTGCAAACTTGAGTATACTATGCACAACTCTGTAATTCCAGAAAAACTCAAAATCTTATTTAAAGTTACAGATCACAAGTAAGTGTATGCATGTTTAAACTTGTTCAGGCTCAGCTATGCTTTAAATTCACTCTTGGTTCTATCAGATCATTGATTTGACATTGATCTGATTTGATTATACTTAGATGATATCAGCTGTAATATTGAGGAAGTAGACAATGCAAAGTAATTAGTCACAAAGCTCTCTGTAAGCCTCCAATATAATGAACTCTGGGCAAATTAGACCGTAAGCATAATATCTCCCATTTTAATTTGATTTCTGAGCTCCAGAATTAGGAAGGCCATCAGTAAGATCCGTTGTTATTTTTCCCAATATAATTAGAGGGTCAACAATTTGATCTTGCCTTGATGACAAAACAATTATCTTTGGCATCCCCTTTCCCATTTAGGAAAAAAAAAAGCCTGTGCTTACTTAAGTCTCTTTTCTAATTAAGGAGAGTTAGTCCTGCTTTCACAGCCTTCTCTTTTATCTCCATGAGTATGAGTGACTGTTGGTTGCTCTCTTTTCCCATCTGACCTATGTTTGCACTATAAGCTCCCCAGCTGTCCTGGCGAATGTCTGGTCACTTCAATTTTCTCCATTTCTTCAGTTATCTTGGTTGGGAGTTTTTCAATGGAATTTCTCTAGCAAGCTATAATAAAACAGAAAATAATTCAAAATAAGGACATGTTGAAGATTTGTGTTTGCTGGTGTTTTGTTTGTTTGTTTGTTTGTTTTACCATACTGAAAGTGTGAAATTCTGTGAACTCCTTTGGCAAACCATTCCAATTGCTTACACCCTTGAATGAGGAAGTTCTCTTAAAAGACTAATTTGAAACTTTTGACATTCAGTTAATCCCACTTCCTTCCTATTAACAATCAATATTCAATACTGTGGCATGTAAGTAATATGATAGTTCTTACATATTATTTTATATTTACCACATTAAAACTCTTGGCTGTTTTTGCTCCCCCACTTACACTTTTTTGTTTTTCCTCTGCTTACAAATGAAAGTATGGACTATATACAAACAGCTGAAGTTCTACTTTTATTATGAAATAGACAGTGTCCTAAATTACTTTTTTGGGAAACAGTCTCAATAGCATGAGTGACAACAACCTAAATAGAGAGAATGGAACCAAAACCCACAATAAGCCCTGTGGACTATGACAGAAAACAAAAAACAAAACAAAACAAAAAAGAAAAAACAGATTTTTATTGCACAGAATTCTTAACTTTAAAACAAAATGAAGTCCTGTAAAGCTCTGCTTGCGTGGTAAAATTTGCCAAGTATGTGAACCACCATCTTCCCTTTTAATCTTATTGTACTTGTCTTAATTAAAGGATTACTCCTCATCTCTAGTAAAATACCTGATACCTATTTTAGGGCAGGGGAATTAATCAGTTCTTGCCAAAACCACATCCCTGAAGCTAGAGTTCATAGATGTTAGAAGAACATGGGTAAAGACACCTGCTGTAGCAAATTTAGCTCTGTGCCTTGGAGCAAATTGCTTAACCTTGCTAACTTTGTTTTTATCTGTGTTATATCTATGTTTGTTTTATGTATAACAAGAACCATTGCACCAACTTCATAAAAGAGTTCTGGGAATTAGTGAAATCATAAATAAGGTTAAGCCCTCAATATGGTGCCCAGCAAATAATAAAGGCTCAATAAATGTTCATTGTTTTGATTATTTAGTTTTAGTAGTATTCCTAATTTTTATCTGGAGAAGAAATTCTTTATGGGATTTTTGTTCTCTCCAAGGACTGTTTGAAGCCACAATTAAAAAGCAGTTTCACCTATTGTTTTGGGAAAATAGGTCCGTCTAGGAAACCCTCTTGTAACCACGTGTCCTTCTGAAGTACTGAGGATTAAGACTTCTAGAGAACTTTTGAGAGAACATTTCAACCCATAATAGTTCCTTAAGAGTAAGTCTTAATTTTACCTTTAGTATTCAATTTTAGATCATATTTCCTTCCAATTTCCTAAATTGCAACTGTTAGAGCAAATTATAGATGGGGATATTTCTGTATGGTTTAATATTTCCAAAACATATAATGATTTTGACATCTAGGTATTTCAAAAGATCCTTCCCTGCATGTTTTCTTTTTCTTTTTTGTCTTTCTTTGTCCTTTATAAAAGGGCAAACGATGCAAGAATACATCCCCAAATGATTGAATTTATCTGCAAATTGCTTCCAGGTGCTCATACCACTTTCTCTCTCTCTTCAAACAAAAGGAGAAAAAAAAAAGATTCAATGTCACAGAAGAGCAGAACCATGAGGAATTTAAATGGTTTTGGCTTTCACCTTATTTTCCATCTGAAATATTGCTTGTTTATACTTCTCCAGTCCATATTTACTTATGCTTACCAGTTTATACCACTAGTATAGTATGAGGCTTTTTTTTATTCTGATTTTCCAGTTGCCAACATAGCACATGACTCACAATAGGCACTAAAGAAGTGTTGGCTGACTTAATAATGTGGGGTTTTCAAGTGCTTTAAATTCACTCACTTGAGGGTACCTAATGTACCACAACTTCAGAGGATGTATTGGTAATGACAGATCAAAAGAGATTAGTCATCAATACAGAAAAGAAACAGAGTTTAAACTCTGACAATCTCTGTTTATATTCTATTTTCTTATTGTAGATGTAGATGGTAATGTAAGGGGGTTTGAAACAGTATTACTCTGTTATAAACTCAATATACAGCTTTTAATTTACTTGGCGTTCCTCCACCTCTGTTCCTCTTAAGAAATGCAAAGGTAAATATGATAGAAGTTAAACCACCATCTAGCCACTTAGACCAAATTGTTCGTTTTTCTGGTACACAAGAGAGCACAAAAGAACAAAGGCAAAAATAGACCAGCTACAAATAAATCCATATAACTCTGTTGGCCTCTAAATTAAATATGCACCATACAGTATATAAGATTATAAATAATGTATCCATATGTGGATTCATATTGTCTACATTTGGAACTTTCATTAATTGATAGTGTTGCTTAACTTCAGTGAAAATTAAGAAAAACTCTTAAGGACATCTAAATTAATGAGTTAGTATTATTACTTTCTTATTTTAATAGAGTATGTTAGTTTACTGGATAAATGTTTAGCATGTGGGGTGATATATTGAAGCTACATGAACAATATTCACTGTCTTCAACTGTGCATCAGGATTTTTTCCAGTTGTATATAACTAAAAGCTAACTCAGCTAGCTTTAACCAAGAAGGGGATTTTCCAAAAACTGTGCCATCAAGGAGTGGAACTAGCCTTAAAGACATCTGAAAAGTAAAAAATTTCATTAGAACCATTCTCTGTCTGTCTCTCTCTCTCTCTCTCTCCCCCTCTGTCTACCTGTACTGCTGGACCTCCCTTCCCCTCTTTGTTTCTTTCTCACTGCTTATTTTTTATGCCTTGGAGATCTTGGATTTGTGGTGGGTATCATCAGCCCAGAAAGTTGAAGCATGCATCCTTCCAATTTAGCAATGTTTGAAGGAAAAAAAAGATTCCTTTGATCTGAGATTGCACATAAACTCCTAGAGAAACACTCTGATCTGTTTAGTTTGTATGCCTGTCTCTTGGCTGACCACTATGGACTCCAGGGAGAGTGAATACAATAATTTTACTACCCTCAATAAAATGTCCACTCTTAAGTCACAGAGTTTGAAAACTATGATTTCCAATTAACTCAAACTTCTTAGGTGCAAGATTGAGCAAGCATCCCAAAGAGGAATTGGTAGGTGAAGAGGACTCTATGTACACAAATACAACACATCCTCTAAAGACAGCTAGTCAGATGAGTGAATATCATCACAAATTTGGAAACATTAATTCATCTTTAAAATTACAGTGAACCAGAAGTGTCAAAGTGCTGTCAATTTGAATACACTCAAACACTATTGTTATGGTGGCAACTAAAATATAGATGAGGTGATTTTGCACTTCATATGTTTATCCCTTCATTCATTCAGACACATGTTTATTTCCCTCTGCCATGTGCTTAAGGGTCATCCTAATCTCAGTTCAGTTTATCTATTTTACATTTTTATTTTTTTCTCCTGAATTTTTTTTTTGCGGTACGCGGGCCTCTCACCGTTGTGGCCTCTCCCGCTGCGGAGCACAGGCTCCAGACACGTAGGCTCAGTGGCCATGGCTCACGGGCCCAGCCGCTCTGCCACATGTGGGATCCTCCCGGACCGGGGCACGAACCCGCATCCCCTGCATCAGCAGGCGGACTCTCAACCACTGCGCCACCAGGGAAGCCCTCTCCTGAAAATTTTAAACCCATAGAAAAGGTAAAAAAGTGATACAGTGGGGCTTTTAAAATCCAAGATCCAGTAAAAGTTGATGCATTTGATTTGTATGCTTTATTAGTTGTTTTAAATCTAAGACAGCCCCTCTACCTCTTCTTTTTTTTTAATTTCAAGGTATATAATTTTTTATGGAGTTTATGCCACTTATCTTGCAGAACATCTTGCATTCTATATTTATCCATTTGTTTTGTCATTATCAGATTTAGATTAAATGCTTTTGGAAAGAATATTACAAAGCTGTTGTTTGAATATTTTATTGCATCAATTCGGGAGGCATGTAAATTCAGTTTCACAAAATTGGTAATGCTTAATTTGATTACTTGGTTAGGGAGAGGGTCAATAGAAATTGTAAAAGATAGTCTTTTTTTCCTTTTTGCAAGAGGGTATGTAAATATTCAGTTCCTCAAAAATGGTTCATCAAAATGTTTTAGCATCCTTTGATGACCTTTACCTGAATTAATCATTACTTTGGGGCTTATATCAATAAAATGGTGGTTTTCCCATTCTATCATGTCTTCTACAATTATTAGCCAGAATTTTTCTATAAAGGAAAGTTTTCCTTCTTTTCCTCTCTCTTGTTTTCTAATATGGTTATTATCATCATCACCATCATCATTTTTTCTAGTGTCACTGTAGGTCTATGAATTTTTCAATTCCATGTGTTATGATCTGTTTCTGTTATTATTCACTATTCATTTTAATGCTCAAATTGTCCCACATTTAGTTCGTGGAAGTACCATCACACTAGCTCCTGTGTCCTTGTTTTCAGGCATTAAGTGTTCTAAGTTCACCTTATACTTTATCTGCCTAAACCTGGAATCATTCATTTCTACAAGGAGCCTGGTTTCTTTCATTAGGGAATGGTGTTTCAGAAGCAATATTTAAGACCTAAACGTGCTTATGATCCTGAAGTGTTATTATTTCTAAGCCTTTTTAGTGAACAGATGTAGAAAAATATTTTTACAAAATATGAACCTATATTAATATTTTCCATTATCATCACACTCCACCGCATTCTTTCTCACCTTCTCTAGTTCACATTACTTTTACCTTCTTAAGCAATGAAAGCTGGTTTCCAAAAATATTAGTATATATACTCATATGCTATAATTTACAATATACTAAAAACAATTTTGAATCACACCTCCAACGCTTTTATCAAGAACAAACCGATAACTCAGTCTTGAGTTTTGTTTTTCTGGTTTTTGTTTTTAAGATTTTTTTTGCCCTTAGAATACATTCCTTGAGGAGAGTAGTGTTCAAAAGTTATGTGAAATCATGTGTTCTCACGATTTCAATTTGATATGAAGTTAAATGTTATAATTTCTATTTGCAGTCAATTTTAAGATTTGGTTTTTCTTTCTATTTTGTTTATATATTTTATATTTTGAATATACAAAATATTGACATGGTTTAAAATTGAAACCATTTTAAAAATTAAATCAAGAAATGTCACACTCTCATCCCTCGTCCTTATCATATGTCATCTACCCTCCAGAAGCCACATTTTCCCTTACTTTCTAGTTTATCTTTCTATAATTTATTTTTGCAAACATAAACAAACATCACCCCCCCACACACAAACACACACACACACTCTCTTATTTCCCTTTCTATCTCAGGCAAAAAGTAGCCTATAGACGTTCTTTCATTCCTTTCATTTTTCATTTAACAATTCATGCCAAAAAATACTAATGTCAGTTTGTAAAGGTTCTTCCTCATTTCGATTAAGCTTCACTGTACAGCACTATGTGAATGTACCATAGTTTATTCAGTCCAGTCTCTTATGAATGACATGCATGTAATTTCGGATATTTTCCTTTTCCAACTGACCCCAATGTGAACACATTTGTGCATATATTTTCTCATACCAGTGGGCATATAGCTTCACAATCATTTCTCATAAGTTTAGTGCATTATTCTAATAAATTTTCATAAGGTAAACGTGTATGTGGTTTTGACGCAAATTTATTTAATTCCTCTCCATAGTGGTTGCATCACTTTGGTCTTTTTTTTAAATTAATTTATTATTTAAAAAATTTTTTAACATCTTTATTGGAGTATAATTGCCTGACAATGGTGTGTTGGTTTCTGCTTTCTAACAAAGTGAATCAGTTATACATATGTCCCCATATCTCTTCCCTCTTGCATCTCCCTCCCTCCCACCCTCCCTATCCCACCCCTCTAGGTGGTCACAAAGCACCCAGCTGATCTCCCTGTGCTATGCGGCTGCTTCCACTAGCAATCTATTCTACGTTTGGTAGTGTATATATGTCCATGCCACTCTCTCACATTGTCCCAGCTTACCCTCCCCCCTCCCTGTATCCTCAAGTCCATTCTCTAGTAGGTCTGTGTCTTTATTCCCATCTTGCCCTTAGGTTCTTCAGGACAATTTTTTTTTTTGATTCCATATATATGTGTTAGCATAAGGTATATGTTTTTCTCCTTCTGACTTACTTCAGTCTGTATGACAGACTCTAGGTCCATCCACCTCACTACAAACAACTCAATTTCATTTCTTTTTATGGCTAAGTAATATTCAATTGTATATATGTGCCACATCTTCTTTATCCATTCATCTGTTGATGGACACTTAGATTGCTTCCATGTTCTGGCTATTGTAAATAGAGCTGCAATGAACACTTTGGTACATGATTCCTTTTGAATTGTGGTTTTCTCAGTGTATGCCCAGTACTGGGATTGCTGGGTTGTATGGTAGTTCTATTTTCAGTTTTTTAAGGAAACTCCATATTGTTTTACAAAGTGGCTCTATCAATTTACATTCCACCAACAGTGCAAGAGGGTTCCCTTTTCTCCACACCCTCTCCAGCATTTATTGTGTGTAGATTTTTTGATGATGGCCATTCTGACTGGTGTGAGGTGATACCTCCTTGTAGTTATGATTTGCATTTCTCTAATGATTAGTGATGTTGATCATTCTTTCATGTGTTTGTTGGCAATCTGCATATCTTCTTTGGAGAAATGTCTATTTAGGTCTTCTGCCCGTTTTGGATTGGGTTTTTTGTTTTTTTGATACTGAGCTGCATGAGCTGCTTGTAAATTTCAGAGATTAATCCTTTGTCAGTTGCTTCATTTGCAAATATTTTCTCCCATTCTGAGGGCTGTCTTTTGGTCTTGTTTGTGCTTTCCTTTTATGTGCAAAAGGTTTTAAGTTTCATTAGGTCCCATTTGTTTATTGTTGGTTTTATTTCCATTTCTCTAGGAGGTGGGTCAAAAAGGATCGTGCTGTAATTTATGTCATAGAGTGTTCTGCCTATGTTTTCCTTTAAGAGTTTTATAGTGTCTGGCCTTACATTTAGGTCTTTAACCCATTTTGAGCTTATTTTTGTGTATGGTGTTAGGGAGTGTTCTAATTTCATTCTTTTACATGTAGCTGTCCTGTTTTCCTAGCACCACTTATTGAACAGGTTGTTTTTTTTCCACTGTATATTCTTGCCTCCTTTATCAAAGATAAGGTGACCATATGTGTGTGGGTTTATCTCTGGGCGTTCTATCCTGTTCCATTGATCTATATTTCTCTTTTTATGCCAGTACCATGCTCTCTTGATTACTGTAGCTTTGTAGTATAGTCTGAAGTCACGGAGCCTGATTCCTCCAGCTCCGTTTTTCTTTCTCAAGATTGCTTTGGCTATTAGGGGTCTTTTGTGTTTCCATACAAATTTTAAGATTTTTTGTTCTAGTTCTGTGAAAAATGCCAGTGGTAGTTTGATAGGGATTGCATTGAATCTGTAGATTGCATTGGGTAGTTGAGTCATTTTCACAATGTTGATTCTACCAATCCAAGAACATGGTATATCTCTCCATCTATTTGTATCATCTTAAATTTCTTTCATCAGTGACTTATAATTTTCTGCATACAGGTCTTTTTTCTTCTTAGGTAGGTTTATTCCTAGATATTTTATTCTTTTTGTTGCAATGGTAAATGGGCATGTTTTCTTAATTTCAATTTTAGATTTTTCATCATTAGTGTATACAAATGCAAGAGACTTCTGTGCATAAATTTTGTATGCTGCTACTTTACCAAATTAATTGATTGGCTCTAGTAGTTTTCTGGTAGCATCTTTAGGATTCTCTATGTATAGTATCATGTCATCTGCAAACAGTGACAGCTTTACTTCTTCTTTTCCGATTTGGATTCATTTTATTTCTTTTTATTCTCTTATTGCTGTGGCTAAAACTTCCAAAATTATGTTGAATAATAGTGGTGAGACTGGGCAACCTTGTCTTGTTCCTGATATTCGTGGAAATGGTTTCAGTTTTTCACCATTGAGGACAGTGTTGGCTGTGGGTTTGTCATATATGGCCTTTATTATGTTGAGGAAAGTTCCCTCTATGCCTACTTTCTGGAGGGTTTTTATCATAAATGGGTGTTGAAATTTGTTGAAAGCTTTCTCTGCCTCGATTGAGATGATCATATGGTTTTTCTCCTTCAATTTGTTAATATGGTGTACCACATTGATTTGCGTATATTGAAGAATCTTTGCATTCCTGGGATAAACCCCACTTGATCATGGTGTATGATCCTTTTAATGTGCTGCTGGATTCTGTTTGCTAGTGTTTTGTTGAGGAGTTTTGAATCTGTTCATCAGCAATATTGGCCTGTAGTTTTCTTTCTTTGTGACATCTTTGTCTGGTTTTGGTGTCAGGGTGATGGTGGCCTTGTAAAATGAGTTTGGGAGTGTTCCTCCCTCTGCTATATTTTGTAAGAGTTTGAGAAGGATAGGTGTTAACTCTTCTCTAAAAGTTTGATAGAATTCGCTTGTGAAGTCATCTGGTCCTGGGCTTTTATTTGTTGGAAGAGTTTTAATCACAGTTTCAATTTCTGTGCTTGTGATTGGTCTGTTCATATTTTCTATTTCTTCCTGGTTTAGTCTCAGAAGGTTGTGCATTTCTAAGAATTTGTCCATTTCTTCCAGGTTGTCCATTTTATTGGCAAAGAGTTGCTTGTAGTAATCTCTTACGATCCTTTGTATTTCTGCAGTGTCAGTTGTTACTTCTCCTTTTTCATTTATAATTCTATTGATTTGTGTCTTCTCCCTTTTTTTCTTGATAAATCTGGCGAAATGTTTATCAATTTTGTTTATCTTCTCAAAGAACAAGCTTTAGTTTTATTGATCTTTGATATCATTTGCTTCATTTCTTTTTCATTTATTTCTGATCTGATCTTTATGATTTCTTCCCTTCTGCTAATAACTTTGGGGGCTTTTTTGTTCTTCTTTCTCTAATTGCTTTAGATGAAAGGTTAGGTTGATGATTTGAGATATTTCTTGTTTCATAAGGTAGGATTGTATTGCTATAAACTTCTCTCTTACAACAGCTTTTGCTGCATCCCATAGGATTTGGGTCGTCGTATTTTCACTGTCATTTGTTTCTAGGAATTTTTTGATTCCTCTTTGATTTCTTCAGTGATCTCTTGGTTATTAAGTAGTGTATTGTTTAGCCTCCGTGTGTTTGTATTTTTTACAGATTTTTTCCCTGTAATTAATATCTAGTCTCATAGCATTGTGGTCAGAAAAGATACTTGATATGATTTCAATTTTCTTAAATTTACCAAAGCTTGATTTGTGACCCAAGATATGATGTATCCTGGAGAATGTTCCATGGGCACTTGAGAAGAATGTGTATTCTGTTGTTTTCGGATGGAATGTCCTATAAATATAAATTAAATCCATCTTGTTTAACGTATCATTTAAAGCTTGTGTTTCCTTATTTATTTTCACTTTGGATTGTCTGTCCATTGGTGAAAGTGGAGTGTTAAAGTCCCCTACTATGATTGTGTTACTGTCGATTTCCCGTTTTATGTCTGTTAACATTTGCCTTATATATTGAGGTGTTCCTATGTTGGGTGCATAAATATTTACAATTGTTTATCTTCTTCTTGGATTGATCCCTTGATCATTATGTAGTGTCCTTCTTTGTCTCTTGTAATAGTCTTTATTTTAAAGTCTATTTTGTCTGATATGAGAATTGCTACTCCAGCTTTTTTTAAATTTCCATTTGCATGGAGTATCTTTTACTATCCCCTCACTTTCAGTCTGTAGGTATCCCTAGGTCTGAAGTGGGTCTCTTTTAGAAAGCATATATATGGGTCTTGTTTTAGTATCCATACAGCCAATCTTGTGTTTTGGCTGGAGCATTTAATTCATTTACATTTAAGGTAATTATCGATATGTATGTTCCTATTACCATTTTCTTAATTGTTTTGGGTTTGTTATTATAGGTCTTTTCCTTCTCTTGTGTTTCCTACCTAGAGAAGTTCCTTTAGCATTTGTTGTAAAGCTGGTTCTGTGTTGCTGAATTCTCTTAGCTTTTGCCTGTCTTTAAAGGTTTTAATTTCTACGTCAAATGTGAATGGGATCCTTGCTGTGTAATCTTGGTTGTAGGTTTTTCTCCTTCATCACTTTAAATATGCCACTCCCTTCTGGATTGCAGAGTGTCTGCTGAAAGATTAGCTGTTAACCTTATGAGGATTCCCTTGTGTGTTATTTGTTGTTTTTCCCTTGCTGCTTTTAGTATTTTTTCTTTGTATTTAATTTTTGATAGTTTGATTAATATGTGTCTTGGCATATTTCTCCTTGGATTTATCCTGTATGGGACTCTCTGTGCTTCCTGGACTTGATCAACTATTTCCTTTCCCATATTAGGGAAGTTTTCAACTCTAATCTCTTCAAATATTTTCTCAGTCTCTTTCTTTGTCTCTTCTTCTTCTAGGACCCCTATAATTCGAATGTTGGTGCGTTTAATGTTGTCCCAGAGGTCTCTGAGACTGTCCTCAATTTTTTTCCTTCTTTTTCTTTATTCTGCTCTGCAGTAGTTATTTCCACTATTTTATCTTCCAGGTCACTTATCCGTTCTTCTGCCTCAGTTATTCTGCTATTGATCCCTTCTAGAGAATATTTAATTTCATTTACTGTGCTCTTCATCACTGTTTGTTCTTTAGTTCTTCTAGGTCCTTGTTAAACATTTCTTGTATTTTCTCCAATCTATTTCCAAGATTTTGGATCATCTTTACTAACATTATCCTGAATTCTTTTTCAGGGAGACTGCCTATTTCCTCTTCATTTGTTATCCCAAATGAGTTTTTGCCTTGCTCCTTCATGTTCTGTGTGTTTCTCTGTCTTCTCATGTTGCCTAACTTACTGTGTTTGGGGTCTCCTTTTCGCAGGCTGCAGGTTTGTAGTTCCCGTTGTTGTTAGTGTCTGTCCCTAGTGGCTAAGGTTTGTTCAGTGGGTTGTGTAGGTTTCCTGGTGGAGGGGACTAGTGCCTGTGTTCTGGTGAATGAGGCTGGATTTTGGCTGTCTGGAGGACAGGGCCATGTCTGGTGGTGTGCTTTGGGGGTGTCTGTGGCCTTATTATGATTTTAGGCAGCCTCTCTGCTAATGGATTAGGTTGTGTTCCTTCTAGCTAGTTGTTTGGCATAGGGTGTCCAGCACTGGAGCTTTCTGGTCATTGAGTGGAGCTGGGTCTTGCTGTTGAGATGGAGATCTCTGGGAGATTTTCACTGTTTGATATTATTTGGAGCTGGGAGGTTTCTTGTGGACCAGTGTCCTGAACTTGGCTCTCCCACCTCAGAGGCACAGCCCTGACACCTGGCTGGAGCACCAAGAGCCTGTCATCTACATGGCTCAGAATAAAAGGGAGAAAAAGAAAGAAAGAAAGAAAGAAACAAAGAAGAAAGAAAGAAACAAAGAAAGAAAGAAAAACAAAGAAAGAAAGGGAGAAAGAAATAAAATAAAGTTATTAAAATAAAAAATAATTATATTAAGAAAAAAAAAAAACCATGCCAAACAGAACCCTAGGAGAAATGGCAAAAGCAAAGCTATACAGACAAAATCTCACCCAGAAGCATACACATACACACTCACAAAAAGAGAAAAGGGGAAAAAATATATATATATCATTGCTTCCAAAGTCCACCTCCTCAATTTGGGATGGTTCATTGTCTATTCAGGTGTTCTACAGATGGAGGTACATCAAGTTGATTGTGGAGATTTAATCCGCTGCTCCTGAGGCTGCTGGGAGAGATTTCCCTTTCTCTTCTCTGTTCTCACAGCTCCTGGGCTTCAGCTTTGATTTGGCCCCGCCTCTGCATGTAGATGCCCTCGCCTGAGGGCATCTGTTCTTTGCTCAGACAGGAGGGGGTTAAAGGAGCAGCCGATTCGGGGGCTCTGGCTCACTCAGGCTGAGGGGAGGGAGGGGTACGGATGTGGGGCGAGCCTGTGGCGACAGAGCCTGGCGTGACGTTGCAACCAGCGTGAGGCGCGCCGTGCGTTCTCCTGGGGAAGTTGTCCCCAGATCCTGGGAACCTGGCAGTGGCGGGCTGCACAGGCTCCCAGCAGGGGAGGTGTGGATAGTGAAAACATCGCTTGTCTCTTCGGCAGCTCCAGACTTTTCACGGACTCCCTTCTGGCTAGTCGTGGCGCAGTAACTCCTTCAGGCTGTGCTCGCGCAGCCAACCCCAGTCCTCTTCCTGGGATCTAAGCTCCGAACCCCGAGCCTCAGCTCCCAGTCCCCGCCCACCCCGGCGGGTGAGCCGACAAGCCTCTCGAGCTGGTGAGTGCCGGTCGGCCCTGATCCTCTGTGCGGGAATCTCTCCGCTTTGCCCTGCACACCCCTGTTGCTGCGCTCTCCTCGGTGGCTCTGAAGCTTCCCCCCTCTGCCACCCTCAGTGTCCGTCCGTGAAGGGGCTTCTAGTGTGTGGAAACCTTTCCTCCTTCACGGCTCCCTCCCACTGGTGCAAGTCCCGTCCCTATCCTTTTGCCTCTGTTTATTCTTTTTTCTTTTGCCCTACCCAGGTACGTGGGGACTTTCTTGCCTTTTGGGAGGTCTGCGGTCTTCTGCCAGCGTTCAGTAGGTGTTCTATAGGAGTTGTTCCACATGTAGATGTATTTCTGATGTATTTGTGGGGAGGAAGGTGATCTCTGTGTCTCACTCCTCCTGCCATATTGAAGCTCTTCCACTTTGCTCTTTAACAAGCAAAGTCAGATAGTGACTGCTTTTGCAGAGATTGACCTAAGAATTTGCTGTTATAATTTAAAAAGTTTTGTCAAGCTGTTGTCATGGTGAAAAATATCTTACTGAAGTTTTATTTTCTATTTCTTCTACTATAAGTAATTTGGATTATCTTTTCACATGTTGAAGGGCCTTTGGTGTACATTTATTTGCAAAGTACTTTCCTTGAGAAATATTTTGGTAATTGTTTCCGTTAAAAATTTTTACCTTTTTATTTTGAACTAATTTGGTATCACAGGAAAGTTGCAAAAAAAATGCAGAGTAATATCCCAATGTGGTCTTCACTCTATTTCCCCGAATGCGAATTTCACACATAACCATAGTACACCTAATGAAACTAGCAAATTAACACTTTACTCAACTACACACCATATTCAAATTCTATCAGTTTTTCCACTAATGTCTTTCTTCTGTGCTAGGATCCTATATAGACCTCTTTGAGTTTGAAAAGTATTTATATCTTAAGGAGATTGGCTTCTTTTTCTGTGATATAAGTTACCAATATATCCTTCCAATTTGTCATTTGTCTGTGTTCCCTCTCACTGGAACAAGCATCTGTCATTCACTACACTCCATTTCCATATGCCTGGCTAATTTTAAGCTAGTTAAGTTCTTGTAATTCTCTGTTCACAGCACTCTCAGAGTTTCCCTCATTGCATTTATCAACAGTCAAACTTCTTCATCTGGTTACTGCTTGTTTTTTTCTCTCTCCTCACTCAGTTATAAAAGCCATGAATGCAGGATCTATGTTTAGTCATCACCATACAGCCAGCTCCTGTAAGAGTACCTGCCACATATTCACGTTTTACTTGTTACCATTATCTATTGAGTTCATTAACTAGATCATCAAGAAGCTATGTCATACAAAGAATCATTGAAGAAGTAAGAATATTTAGTTTGGAACAGGGAAGGTTATATAGAAACATGATATATGTCTTCAAATATTTCAGAAGTAACCATGTAAAAAATTAGATTTATTTTATGTAACTCTGGAGGCCAATCAGGACAGCAAAATTCAGCTAATTTTTTTCCAAAATTAGAAACTGTTTTTCTAATCTTTTCTTTTTTAGCTAGAAGAATAAAAAAAGCTGTCTGACAATGGAAGTGTCTTCTTAGCCATAGAGTATTTTTAAAGAGAAAATGAATCTCAGTCTGATGAACAGGTTGGAGAGGAGGTTCATGAATAAAATTGGTTTGACTAAATAAATTCTAGCGAGTATATTTCCAAAGTTAAGATTGTATTAAGCCATGAAAAAGAACTTTAAGGGTAAATGTTGACATAGCTGTTCTTTTTTGAAGAAAGAACTAATTGATGAATGAATTCATAATGGTAACATTTTAGCAATTAAACAGCTAAATGAGAATGTATTTTGGGTAGTAAATATTTCTGATCACCAGAAAATAATACTATATTTGTAGTTTTTTCTCAGCTATTGTTCTAGATGATACCAATTTGTGTGAATCATGCACTAATCTGATACATCTATTAAAAATTGAAGCTATTTGCATCTGTTGTTAGTTTCTTTTTTCCTAGATAGAAAATCACACCAACTATAAGCATGTTAGACTTTAGATGGGGGTTTGGAATTTATATATGAATTAATGAAAAAGAGCTAAAAACTAAGTCTTAATGATAGAAATATACATTTCTACAGGTACTTGAGTAGTACCTGAAGTAAATGAACTAATTCATATGCTTGAAGAATAAGAAACTTAATTTTATGTTTAATCTCAAATTTTAAGTAATGGGTTTTGGGAAATAACATGTCCCACTAATTATACCAGTGTTGCCATGGCATCCCAAGGTACCCTCAAAATGTTTCATTTGTGAACCAACATGTCTTTAACCCATATTTTATTTGTTCACTAATGACAAATTCAGTGCTGATATCTAATTGTGTGTTGATTCGAAGGATATAAACACACTAAACCTAATGTTAAAGCATAGCACATATGGCAGAAAGAGCCAAAATCTGTGAAATGCAGTGGAAGTGAATTATTAAATCAAATATTGAACCCTAGGAGTTTTTTTGCTTATGGCTAGCTACCCAGTTGGAAGGGCCAGTTATTTTTCTGTTTTCTTTAATACAGACATTCTGCACATCACCATATGCTCAAAGAAATTCTGCAATTTCATAATCTATTCTACATTTTCTGAGTACATTTTATTTGCCACAGAGGGCGAGTTTGCAAATGCACCTGCACAGTTTGATGTTTATAAAAATGGCAATTATGATGATGTACCATTGAAATAAAACTTTGCTGGATAAAAATTAAAGAGTGAAAACAATGATCTGCTAAAAACTATTATTTTGTCAGGCTTTCCATTCATCAAAATTGCAATTAATTTCTTCCTCTCCAGTGTCATTGTGGTTGAAACAAAGACCAGTAATCTAACATCTGGTTGCAGATTTAAAAAGAGAACACTGCCTTCTTTCACAAAGCTCTGTAAGTATTGTGTTTACATTGTTAAATGAGATAGTTAAAATTTTCTAGTGTTCAATGTTTTATATTTACTCTGATTTAGACTCTGGGAAATTTGCAATCCGAGTATGGAAGAT
Organism: Delphinapterus leucas; assembly: GCF_059928025.1. Taxonomy (NCBI): domain Eukaryota; kingdom Metazoa; phylum Chordata; class Mammalia; order Artiodactyla; family Monodontidae; genus Delphinapterus; species Delphinapterus leucas. The sequence continues at coordinate 19,545,760 of NC_143135.1, forward strand.
GTGTTTGATAAAAAAATGAATGTCTTGAAACAACCTCTCTTGCATTTTAGTTGCTTTGAGATGTCTGCAATATTAAGATTTTAAAAATAATGTTAGTGCGTTGTTAGCATTCACTTTACATTTCATATGAAACAATTACTTATTGTACAGAAAGAAATCCAGAGTTTGAAAGGGTTAGTCCTCATCTTCTCATTTTACTTGCAACCCACCACTTCATTCTGAATGAATCCCCTTACTATGTATGTTCTCTCATGTTCCCTGCTTTTATACATTTATACCTTTTGCTTTTCGCATTCCTTTCCTCCCCTCTCTCCATCTGTTTGTCTGAGAAAGTCTTTATTTCTTCTTTACTTCTGAAGGATAATTTCATAAAGTACAGAATTCTTGGTAGTGTTTTTTTTTTTCTTTTAACACTTTACGTGTTTAACCGACATTTTCCTTGCTTGCATGGCTACTGAGAAAAAAGTCAGATATAATTCCTATCTTTGTTCTTCTATGTGAAAGTTGTTTTCCTCCTCTGGCTTCTTTCCGATTTTTTTTCATTATATTTGACGTATAGTTTGAAAATTATATACCCAAGAGTAGTCTTTTTGTTTTTGCTGTTTTTGTTCTGTTGGCATTTATCCTGCTTGTTCTCTGAGTTTCCAGGATCTGTGCTTTAATATCTGCCATTAATTTGGAGGAAATTCTTAGTCATTATTTTTTCAAATATTTCTTCTCTTCTCTATCTCTTTTCTCCTTCTGTTATTCCCAATTATGTGACTACAGCTATCTTTTGTAGTTGTCCTACAGTGCTTTGATATTCTGTTCTGTTTTTTCAGGCTTTTGTGCTCCTTGCCTTTTGGTGTCCAAGGATTCTCTAGCTCAGACATTCTTTCCTCAGCTGTGTCCGGGCTACAAAGTATCAAAAGCATTCTTCATTTTTGTTACATTGTTTTTTATCTCTAACATTTCTTTTTTTGGGTTCTTAGGATTTCCACCACTCTGCTTACATTGTTCATCAGGCTTTGCATGTTGTCTAGTTTATCCCGTAGAGCCCTTAGCCTAAAAATCATGGTTGTTTTAAATTCCTGGTCTGATAATTCCAGCATCCCTGCTTTGTATGATCTGATGCATGCTCTCTCTTGTTAAATTGTGTATTTTGCCTTTTAGTTGGCCTTATAATTTTTCCTTGATAAGTGGACAAAGTGTACAGAGTAAAAGGAACTGCTCTAAATAGGCCTTCAGTGAGATATGGGGAAACAGGTAGCATTCTATAGTCATATCAGTAGGTCTCAGTCTTTTAGTGAACTTATTTGTCTGGATTATAAATTTCATAAGAATTTCTCAGTCTTTTTCTCCCCATTTGGTGGGACAGGATGGCTGGAGTGGGCTAGAGTGGCGTATTTTTCTTCTCCCAGGTCAGTTAGGCTCTGATAATACCCCAGCAGGTTAGGCTCTATTTAATTAGTTTCCTCTAAAAGCAGGCCTCATTAAGAATAGAATGCTCAGGCTTCCCGGGAGGTGCAGTGGCTGAGAATCTGCCTGCCAATGCAGAGGACACGGGTTCGAGCCCTGGTCTGGGAAGATCCCACATGCCGCAGAGCAACGGGGCCCATGAGCCGCAACTACTGAGCCTGCGCATCTGGAGCCTGTGCTCTGCAACAGGAGAGGCCGCGACAGTGAGAGGCCCGTGCATCGCAATGAGGAGTGGCCCCTGCTCGCCGCAACCAGAGAAAGCCCTCGCACAGAAACGAAGACCCAACGCAGCCAAATAAATTAATTAATTAATTAAAAAAAAAAAAGAATAGAATGCTCTGGTGTATTTAAAATGGTTTCTTTTTCTCTCCCCCTACTAGAAGCATGAGAGGATTATTCTTCATTATTCACCTTGATAAACTGGTTAAGCTCTTGGAAGTGAACTCTTTACTGATTTTTAACTCTGTTCACCATTTTACTTGTTGTTAGGACAGTGTGGTGACTTCAAGATTCCTTACTTGTGGAACCAAAAATGAGAAGTATTTAGATGGCTGTTTTTTGGCTAGAGAGGAATGGTGGTATAGACCTATGGAACTCCTAAGTTGGTATATGTAACCCTAGCTGCAGTTAGATTCATGTATTGGGGTCACAGTTTGTCACTCATCACTCTGTTTCTTCTTTTCTGTTTCCTTAATTGCAAACTTTGCCTAGGAATGACTGTTGCCTACCCTCAAAACTCTGAATCAATACTGTGTCACTGTAAGAAGCTCAGACTGGCTTTTATAATTAAAGTACTAGGGCTTCCCTGGTGGCACAGTGGTTGAGAGTCCGCCTGCCAATGCAGGGGATGCGGGTTTGTGCCCTGGTCCAGGAGGATCCCACATGCCGCAGAGTGGCTGGGCCCGTGAGCCATGGCCGCTGAGCCTGTGCGTCCAGAACCTGTGCACCACAATGGGAGAGGCCACAGCAGTGAGAGGCCCGTGTGCCGCAAAAAAAAAAAAAGACTATCATGCCTGTCAGCCCAAGGGCACCACTCACGCTATCTTTTGCATACTAGCAAAGGACAAAGTACCAAGTACTACTTTAGAATAGAAATGGTTACAAAAAAAAAATGGAAATACGAAAATTCTTTGCATAGGCTTCTGAGTATGTAAGACTTTTGTTCTCTTTCACTATACTTTTTTGTGGTTCATTGAGATAAACATTAGGATGCTTATGCACTTTAAGAAAATTTAACATTAGAAGTAAACATTGTTTTCCATATAACCCAAAATAAACTTGAGGGTTGTTTTTTTCTTCTTTTGCTCTCTTTCTTTCTTACCTCTGTTTGAGAAACCAGAAGCCTTCACCAAAATATATAAAAATGAATTTGGGGAGAGGAAGTGGTAAACAGACTAAATGTATTTTTACTTAAGGGAAGTAATGTCTATGATTAATATAAATATATCTGTCTGAAAATAAGCAATTTTCAGAAGTCATTCAAAAATTTGCCTCTGAGAAATGCAACTATCTACATATACATAATAGTTTCCTAATCCATATTGATGTTGGAAATACAGTTTATAAAATACAATATTAATCCATGTTTAGTCTGTTTCACAACTGAGAAAACTGAGACTTCCCAAAGTTCAACTTTTTTAAAGTTCTATGCCCATGGGTTTGAGTTGGGAGATCTGAATATGACAACTTTCCCTTGCTGCATGTTATAATCTTAATACAGTTTGAAAATCTTCCTAAGTATTTTGTCTTTATTATATTAATTAATTTATTTTTATTTTATTTTTTTTGTGGTACGTGGGCCTCTCACTGTTGTGGCCTCTCCTGTTTGCGGAGCACAGGCTCCGGACGCGCAGGCTCAGTGGTCATGGCCCACGGGCCCAGCCACTCCGCGGCATGTGGGATCTTCCCAGACTGGGGCACAAACCCATGTCCCCTGCATCGGCAGGCGGACTCTCAACCACTGTGCCACCAGGGAAGCCCGTCTTTATTCATTTTTGATCTTCTTCATAAATTTATAATTATTTTTTGTATTTTTCACTTGTTCTAAAAATATTTTGATTAAAATATTTATTCATAAAATAGTTTTGGAATATTCTTTTCCTGAAGCAAGTTTTAAAAGTTGCAGCTTGTCTGGGAAGTTTTTATCATCAAACACTAATAGTGAAATTCTCCATGGGGTTCAGGGAAAGACGTTTACTTGATTCACTTTTGATAACTGAGAGAATAGTCATTAGCTACTGTTTAGTCTTTACAGGGTAGAGATTTACGTAAAATCTTTATTTTTTTTTTGTCTCTTTTACCTATTTATTTTTCCCAGAGTAGTAGGAAATAGAAAGATTCAAAGGTGGTTGAAATAAAGTAAATTAGTTCAGCAGAAGGAACTAAGCCAAAGGTCAGACAGTTAAGCCACAGGGTTCATCTAATCAAATCTGTACAATGAACAGATGAGCAAAAAAAAACTTAAAAATTTTGAATCACTTCCCTTATTCTCCAGTGACTCATGCCTCCTAATATTGAGTTTTTCCTCTGACACATTCCAGGCTGCCTGTACAGGTAGTTTTAAAGAATGGTTCCTCTACTTCCCTGGGAGAACACAAAGCGTGCCTCAGGTGTTGCAACGTCATGCCAGCCTTGCTGCTGCAGGCTCACCCCATATTTTGTATCCATCCCCCCCCCGGCCTAAGTGAGCCAGAGCCCCTTAGTCAGCTGCTACTTTAACGCTGTGCTATCTGAGCGAAGGACAAATGCCCTCAGGGGACCTACACACAGAGGCAGGGCCAAATCCAAAGCTGAACCCCAGGAGCTGTGCGAACAAAGAAGAGAAAGGGAAATTTCTCCCAGCAGCCTCAGAAGAAGTGGATTAAATCTCCACAATGAACTTGATGTACCCTGAATCTCTGGAATACCTGAATAGACAATGAATCATACAAAAATTGAGGCAGGCAGTGGCCTTTGGGAGCAATGATATATATATATTTTTTTTCCTTTTTCTCTTTTTCCGTGTGGTTGACAGGATCTTGGTGCTCCGGCCGGGTGTCAGGCCTATGCCTCTGAGGTGGGAGAGGCGAGTTCAGGACATTGGTCCACCAGAGACCTCCCAGCTCCACGTAATTTCAAACAGCAAAAGCTCTCCCAGAGATCTCCATCACAATGCTAAGACCCAGCTCCACTCAACAACCAGCAAGCTACAGTGCTGGACACCCTATGCCAAACAACTAGCAAGACAGGAACACAATCCCACCCATCAGCAGAGAGGATGCCTAAAATCATAGTACATAGTAAGGTCACAGACACCCCAAAACACACCACCAGACACGGTCCTGCGCACCAAAAAAAAAGATACAGCCTCATCCACCAGAACACAGGCACTAGTCATCTCCACCACAAAACCTACACAACCCACTGAACCAACTGTAGCCACTGGGGGCAGACACCAAAAACAACAGGAACTACAAACTTGCAGCCTGAGAAAAGGAGACACCAAGCACAGTAAGTTAAGCAAAATGAGAAGACAGAAAAACACACAGCAGATGAAGGAACAAGGTAAAAACCCACCAGACCAAACAAATGAGGAGGAAATAGACAGTCTACCTGAAAAGGAATTCAGAGTAATGAGAGTAAAGATATCCAAAAGCTTGGAAATAAAAGGAGAAAATACAAGAAACATTTAACAAGGACCTAGAAGAACTATACAGCAAACAAACAATGAAGAACAACACAATAAATGAAATTTAAAATTCTCTAGAAGGAATCAATAGTAAGATAACTGAGGCAGAAGAATGGATAAGTGACCTGGAAGATAAAATAGTGGAAATAACTACTGCAGAGCAGAATAAAGAAAAAAGAATTGAGGACAACATTGGGACGCCAACTCTGGGACAACACTGAACTCACCAACATTCAAATTATAGGGGTCCAGAAAAGAAGAGGAAAAAAAAAGGACTGAGAAAATATTTGAACAGATTATAGTTGAAAACTATATATAGTTGAAAACTTTTCCCTAATTTGGAAAAAGAAATAGTTAAGTCCAGGAAGTGCAGAGTCCCATACAGGATAAATTCAAGGATAAACATGCCAAGATACATATTAATCAAATTATCAAAAATTAAATACAAAGAAAAAATAGTAAAAACAGCGAAGGAAAAACAACAAATAACATACAAAAGAATCCTGAAAAGGTTAACAGCTGAATTTTAGTAGAAACTCTGCAAGCCAGAAGGGAGTGACAGGACATATTTAAAATGATGAAAGGGAAAAAAACTACAATCAAGATTACTATACCCAGCAAGAATTTCATTCAGATATGATGGGGAATTTAAAACTCTTACAGACAAGCAAAAGGAAGAGAATTCAGCACCACCAAACCAGCTTCACAACAAATGCTAAAGGAATTTCTCTATGCAGGAAACACAAAAGAAGAAAAGACCTACAGTAACAAACCCAAAACAATTAAGAAATTGGTAATAGGAACATGCAGGTCGATAATTACCTTAAATGTAAATGGATTAAATGCTCCCACCAAAAGACATAGACCAGTTGAATGGATACAAAAACAAGACCCATGCATATGCTGTCTACAAGGGACCCACTTCAGACCTAGGGACACATACAGACTGAAAGTGAGGGGATGGAAAAAGATATTCCATGCAAATGGAAATCAAAAGAAAGCTGGAATAGCAATTCTCATATCAGACAATAGAGATTTTAAAATAACGACTATTACAAGAGACAAAGAAAAACACTACATAATGATCAAGGGATCAATCCAAGAAGAAGATGTAACAATTGTAAATATTTATGCACCCAACATAGGAGCACCTCAATACATAAGGCAAATGCTAACAGCCATAAAAGGGGAAATCGACAGGAACACAATCATAGTAGGGAACTTTAACACCCCTCTTTACCAATGGACAGATCATCCAAAATGAAAATATATAAGGAAACACAAGCTTTAAATGATACATTAAGCAAGATGGACTTAATTGATATTTATAGGACATTCCATCCAAAAACAACAGAATACACTTCCTTCTCAAGTGCTCATGTAAAATTCTCCAGGATAGATCATATATTGCATCACAAATCAAGCCTTGGTAAATTTAAGAAAAATGAAATCATATCAGGTACCTTTTCCAACAACAACACTATGAGATTAGATATCAATTACAGGAAAAATCTGTAAAAACTACAAACACATGGAAGCTAAACAATACACTAATTAATAACCAAGAGATCACTGAAGAAATCAAAGAGGAAATCAAAAACTACCTAGAAACAAATGACAATGAAAACATGACAACCGAAAACCTAAGAGGTCCAACAAAAGCAGTTCTAACAGGGAAGTTTATAGCAATACAATCCTACCTCAAGAAACAAGAAACATCTCAAATAAATAACCTAACTTTACACCTAAAGCAGTTAGAGATACAAAAACAAAAAAGCCCCCAAAGTTAGCAGAAGGAAAGAAATCATAAAGATAATATCAGAAATAAATGAAAAGAAATGAAGGAAACAATAGCAAAGATCAATACAACCAGAAGCTTGTTCTTTGAGAAGATAAAAAAATTGATAAACCATTAGCCAGACTCGTCAAGAGAAAATGGGAGAAGACTCAAATCAATAGAATTAGAAATGAAAAAGGAGAAGTTACAACTGACACTGCAGAAATACAAAGGATTGTAAGAGATTACTACAAGGAACTACATGCCAATAAAATGGGCAACCTGGAAGAAATGGACGAATTCTTAGAAATGCACAACCTTCAGAGACTGAACGAGGAAGAAATACAAAATATAAACAGATAAGTCGCAATCACTGAAATTGAGACTGTGATAAAAATTTTCCAACAAACAAAAGCCCAGGAACAAATTGCTTCACAGGCAAATTCTATCTAACATTTATAGAAGAGCTAGTACCTATCCTTCTCAAACTCTTCCAAATTATAGCAGAGGGAGGAACACTCCCAAACTCATTCTACAAGAGCACCATCACCCTGATACCAAAACCAAACAAAGATGTCACAAAGAAAGAAAACTACAGGCCAATATCACTGATGAACATAGATGCAAAAATCCTCAACAAAATACTAGCAGACAGAATCCAACAGCATATTAAAAGTATCATACACATGATCAAGTGTGGTTTATCCCAGAAATGCAAGGATTCTTCAATATACACAAATCAATCCATGTGATAAACCATATTAACAAATTGAAGGAGAAAAACAATATGATCATCTCAATAGATGCAGAAAGAGCTTTCAACAAAATTCAACACCCATTTATGATAAAACCCCTCCAAAAAGTACACATAGAGGGAACATACTACAACATAATAAAGGACATATATGACAAACCAACAGTCAACATTGTTCTCAATGGTGAAAAACTGAAACCTTTTCCACTAAGATCAGGAACAAGACAAGGTTGCCCTCTCTTCACTATTATTCAACATAGTTTTGGAAGTTTTAGCCACAGCAATCAGAGAAGAAAAAGAAATAAAAGGAATCCAAATTGGAAAAGAAGAAGTAAAGCTGTCACTGCTTGCAGATGACATGATACTATACATAGAGAATCTTACAGATGCTACCAGAAAACTACTAGAGCTGATCACTGAATTTGGTAAAGTAGCAGGATACAAAATTAATGCACAGAAATCTCTTGCATTCCTATACACTAATGATGAAAAATCTGAAAGAGAAATTAAGGAAACCCTCCCATTTACCATAGCAACAGAAAGAATAAAATATCTAGGAAGAAACCTACCTAAGGAGACAAAAGACCTGTATGCAGGAAACTATAAGACACTGATGAAATAAATTAAAGATAATACAAACAGATGGAGAGATATACCATGTTCTTGGATTGGAAGAAGCAACATTGTAAAAATGACTATACTACCCAAAGCAATCTACAGATTCAGTGCAATCCCTACCAATGGCATTTTTCACAGCACTAGAACAAAAATTTTCACAATTTGTTTGGAAACCCAAAAGACCCCGAATAGCCAAAGAAATCTTGAGAAAGAAAAATGGAGCTGGAGGAATTAGACTTCCTGACTTCAGATTATACTACAAAGCTACAGTCATCAAGACAGTATGGTACAGGCACAAAAACAGAAATATAGATCAATGGAACAGGTTAGAAATCCTAGAGATAAACCCACGCACATATGGTCACCTTATTTTTGATAAAGGAGGCAAGAATATACAACAGAGAAAAGACATCCTCTTTAATAAGTGGTGCTGGGAAAACTTGACAGCTACATGTAAAAGAATGAAATGAGAACACTCCTGAACACCATAGACAAAAATAAACTCAAAATGGATTAAAGACCTAAATGTAAGGACAGACACTATAAAACTCTTAGAGGAAAACATAGGCACAACACTCTATGACATAAATCACAGCAAAATCCTTTTTGACCCACCTCCTAGAGAAATGGAAATAAAAACAAAAACAAACAAATGGGACCTAATAAAATTTAAAAGCTTTTGCACAGGTAAGGAAACTGTAAGCAAGACGAAGACAACCCTCAGAATGGGAGAAAATATTTGCAAATGAAGCAACTGACAAAGGATTAATCTCAAAAATTTACAAGCAGCTCATGTAGCTCAGTATCAAAAGAACAAAAAACCCAATCCAAAAAAAGGCAGAAGACCGAAATAGACGTTTCTCCAAAGAAGATATACAGATTGCCAACAAACACATGAAAGAATGCTCAACATCACTAATCATTAGAGAAATGCAAATCAAAACTGCAAGGAGGTATCACCTCACACCAGTCAGAATGGCCATCACCAAAAAATCTACAAACAATAAATGCTGGAGAGGGTGTGGAGGAAAGGGTACCCTCTTGCACTGTTGGTAGGAATGTAAATTGATACAGCCACTATGTAGAACTGTATGCTGATTCCTTAAAAAAGCTGAAAATAGAACTACCATACAACTCAGCAATCCCACTACTGGGCTTATACCCTGAGAAAACCATAATTCAAAAAGAGTCATGTACCACAATGTTCATTGCAGCTCTATTTACAATAGTCAGGACATGGAAGCAACCTGAGTGTCCAGATGAATGGATAAAGAAGATGTGGCACATATATACAGTGGAATATTCCATATACAATGGAATATATATGAAATATATATTCCATATACAATGGAATATTACTCAGCCATAAAAAGAAATGAAATTGAGTTATTTGTAGTGTGGTGGATGGACTTAGAGTCTGTCATGCAGAGTGAAGTAAGTCAGAAAGAGAGAAACATATACCATATGCTAACACATATATATGGAATCCAAAAAAAAAAAAATGGTTGTGAAGAAACTAGGGGCAGGACAGGAATAAAGATGCAGATGTAGAGAATGGACTTGAGGACACGGGGAGGGGAAGGGTAAGCTGGGACGAAGTGAGAGAGTGGCATGGACTTATATATACTACCAAATATATAATAGATAGCTAGTGGGAAGCAGCCACATAACACAGGGAGATCAGCTCAGTTCTTTGTGACCACCTAGAGGGGTGGGATAGGGAGGGAGGGAGGGAGACGCAAGAGGGAGTAGATATGGGTTTATATGTATATGTATAGCTGATTCACTTTGTTATAAGGCAGAAACTAACACACCATTGTAAAGCAATTATACGCCAATAAAAATGTGAAAAAAAGTTGCTCTTTTCATATATGTATGTACATGTACATCTATGTATGTATCCATTCATTTTTAGTCCAATATCCTAAAGGTTGATGATTAATTGCCAGAAATTATTTTACATTTAATTATCCAAAGCCAGAAAGCCACATATCAGTATCAGAAGAGATAAAATTAAAATCTGTATTCAAAAACTATAGAAATATTTTACTCAATTCTGAGCAGGGGAAAGAGTATAGGTAGGTAACAGAGCTTAGTTGAAAATACTATCAATTATACCCAGATCTTGGCTCCTTAAAAGTCTTTCTTATGATTATCATTTTCAGCTATGTTATATTTTCAAGCTTTTTTTATTACTCCTTTTTTTAAAGGTTTATGATTTTTTTCAAAAATGGAAAACTGTAGTTGAATGTAATTTCTAAGTAAGAACATTCCTTTTAATTGAGACAATGAAACTTTTGTGAACTGAGGCAACTCCTTTCACTTATCAGTATCTTTATTTAAATGCCAAGATTCCTAAAGAGGAAATCAAACGAAGATCAAACTAGCCTCAGAAAACATTACAATGCAATTTGTGGAAAAAATAGTTTTTGTTTTGTTTTTTATTAGTAATAGTACATGAGTTCAATCTTAATGAATCACCTTCCATATGTGATAACTCGTGACTGCTGATGTATAACCTCTATGATCATACTTTTTGTCAGAGCTACACCATCTTGTGTTTTTCCCAGTTTTTATTTCAATTATTTTCTTGAATTTAAACATGATCCAAAGGTGTTTTGTGCCGTTGAAGTCAATGCTTAATTGACACATTATTTTACAAAGCACTATGATTCAGATAGAAAATGTACTGTAGTAGAGTGATGATTGGCTTTGTATGGAGACAAAACTTAATGTGAAAATCCCTGCTCTACCATTTTCTAGTTGTAAATATGTAGGCAATTTATTTAAACTCTTTCTATAATCTCGTTTTTCTCATCTGTAAATAGGAATAGAATATTTTCTTCACTCGTTACTTACGAGTATTAAATAAAATACCATATGTGATATTTGTGCTCCACACATTTTGACATAGAATCAGTAATAGAAAGTGTGGCTTTTCCTTTCCATCTACTTAATTCTGTTCAGCCCTCCTCTTTCCTTATTTCCATGGTAAGGCTGCCATTCAATCTTGGGGACAGACTGTTCTTTGTTTTTTAGGGACATATATACCTGAAGGTTCAATCTCTCTTTGGTTTCTGCCATCTTCAAATAACTAAGAGGATTTTGGCTCTTTTCTGCAATTGAAAATCCCTAAGCATATAGAGATTTCCTACTTGATTGATCCCTACTATGTCAGCCAGGGCAGTTGAGGGCCAGGGTGCGGCTGATAAATATGTCTAAATGTATGCTTTACTTGGACAATTAAAGGAGAAGGAGAGAGCTTCCCTGGTGGCGCAGTGGTTGAGAGTCCGTCTGCCGGGTTCGTGCCCTGGTCCAGGAAGTTCCCACATGCCGCGGAGCGGCTGGGCCCGTGAGCCATGGCCGCTGAGCCTGTGCGTCCGAAGCCTGTGCTCGGCAACGGGAGAGGCCACAACAGTGAGAGGCCCACGTACCGCAAAAAAAAAAAAAAAAAAAAAAAAAAAGAGAAGGAGACAGGCAGCATTCAAATTAATTCTTGTCTCTAATATTGATGAAGAGTTAGCCAAATAGAATGGGCCTGCCTCACTAAAATATGAAAATCCAACAATGACCACAAAATTTAGATGGAAATCTGAACAACAGAATTCCTTCTAATTCATTGGTTTTATATTAACAGCATAAACCATATGTCTTATGTATTGTTTTGTTTTTTAAGATCTGATATCGTCCCCAATTGATATAAAAATATATCTGGCTCAGAGAGTTTTGACTGTATTTTGCCCAAAAATTATAAGTGGCAGAGGTAAAATTTGAATAAACAGCTGTCTACAAAGTCTATATTTAAAATATGAGTGGTCAACGGTGACCACAGGTCTTCTAATGGAATGATCCCTATTGTTTTCATTAGCTTTAGATCCAAAGCACATGACAGATTTGAAAATTTTTCAAAATTCCCAATTCCTAGATGCCTGAATTGTTTTCTGAAGTATCAAAATTATTTCCCTTCTTTTTTGCTGTAATTCAAATATTGTTTTTCCCTGAAAGATGTATGAATGTGTAGCAACTTAATCAAATTGTCTAGAACTGAAGAAGAAAAAAGTCTCACTATTATATATTGATCTTCTGTGAATAATATTTAAGTAGGAATAATATATAAATAATAGTTAATGGAGATTTTCAGCTTTCACATTTCACCTTCCTTCTAGTGATAAAAATCATCACAGGAAGAAATGCCATGTTTTATTTGTTAGGACCCTGAAGAGATCAAAATAAATAAAAAATAGGATGTGGGGCTGGAGGTAAGATTGATATGAGATTTCACTGAAATGTTAAATATTCTGTTTATGATAGATTCACCCCTTGTCTTCTCTATTGTCAAAGTTGTTAAAGCTGAAAGGCTTTGAGGCAAGAGATGAAGAGACTACAAATGCACCAGAACATAGTTAGAAGTATGACTTGTTATATGAGTTTATGTATGACACCAAGGAAATCATGTTTTTGGAAATAAAACTACATAGAGAAGATATATGATAAATACAAATGTGTATTGTGTCTTATGACTACAACAAAGGTCTACTGTTGTCTTTTGGGATCCACATTCTCTGCTGTATAACTTAATTTCCACAAAGCATCCAGAGTAATTAAAATGTAAGTTAGATTATATTGCTTTATACTTAACTATTTCCAATCTCCTAAAACAGGTTTTTTTAACCTGGACACTATAACATTTTAGGCAGGGTAGTTCTTTGCAGTGAGAAACTGTCCTGTGTATTGTACAATGTTTAGCATCATCCTTCAACTCACTAAATGCCAGTAACATCTCCATGCACCCCCCCAATCTGTGACAACCAAAAATGTGTTCACATTGCCAAGTGTCCCCTAGGGAGCAAAACTGTCACCTTGTTGAGAATCATTGTGCCAAAGACTGTACACAATTCAAAATAAATTTCACACTCATTATCCTAGCCTACAAAATCCCATACTGATCTGTTCATATTTGCACAGGCCACATGCAAGGCCCCACCCCCAATGGCAGGAGAAGAAGAACACTTTTGTAAAGGGGAAAAGGAAGTTGGGAGGGCTATCATAAGGGAAGAGTCCATGGCTTCTCACTGGCTGAGTGCTTGCCCAGAAAGAAGAGGAGTCTTTCATCTTCCTGTTGGGCTCTGCTATGGTCACAGGTCATGAGAGCTCTCCATACTGGTCTCCTGACACTATTTAATTGAATTTTCTGTCTATTAATTTTTACAAGCCGTTAAATAAATTGTTCTCTCAATTTGGACTACTTGATCTCAAGATCTTCAAGTAAGTAGCTCTTTCACATCTCTTATCAGGCTTCCCTGGCGGTGCAGTGGTTGAGAGTCCGCCTGCCTATGCAGGGAACAGGGATTCGTGCCCAGGTTCGGGAAGATCCCACATGCCGCGGAGTGGCTGGACCCGTGAGCCATGGCCGTTGAGCCTGAGCATCCGGAGACTGTGCTCCGCAATGGGAGAGGCCACAACAGTGAGAGGCCCACGTGCCGCAAAAAACAAAAACATCTCTTATCAATTGTCACTTCCTGAGGACCTTCCTTGTCGACTCTACTTAAATTAGCCACCTAGTCCTTTGTATGGCATCACCTTGTTTTATACCTTTCATAAAACTTATTACTGTATTTTGAAATTTATGTGTTTTTTTAATACCCTTCCACTGGAATATAAGGTACATACAGACACTTTGAGTTTTTATACATTTTTATTAAACCTAAACATTATTCTAAGCATGAGGAGCATAGTATTAAAATGCCAAAAACATGTCTCAATAAACACACAAGCTGTAAAAATCAAGTAGAATTTAATTATTTAGTCATATCAGGACTGGACTAAGTTACAATAAATATAAGAAATGTGTTCAAGTTCTATAAATCTGTATCGAAGGTGAGAGTCGTTAAAAAGTTTTAATTCCTCTCTCCAATAAGATAATTAGCTTTAGTATCATCCATGTGTATGATATGATAATGAATGGGAAGATGACAAAAGAATGAAAGAGAATGAAGGGTATGAGAATAAATAAATGAGAAGCTCCCTAACTGCTCCAGGTGGTAAAAGATGCTCTATTCTCTCTTTTTCTATTGCACTAATGTATCTACACTATAATAATTAACATGAGGTCTCCAGCTGGTTATAAGGTTTTTGAGGGCAGAACCATGACTTTTCATTCAGTTCTCTGCAGCATATTTCACAGTCTTGATATAAGTAGACCACCAGTAAATGTTTCTCTACTGACTGGTGAATACATAGCATTTGCGTATTGATTATTTTGTTCATGAATCATGGTTTATGTAATCAAGCAACATTTATTGTTTACTTTGTAATCCTCAAGCACTGTTTTAGGCACTAGGATTTCACTATTATCCATGTTTTTACCTTTACCTTCTCTTCTCTTGGGTATCATGAAAAAATGCTTGAACAGTAAGAGCTCTGCCCACTTTCCCGACCCTCCCAAAAACAGGAATAAAGAAATTCAGTAATACTAAACTGACAGAACTTCACTGTTTGAGCTTTACTTTTCTTTAATTTGAAAGCCTGCAACCCAGTCAGTGAAATTAATGATGGGGAAATCGAGAATCAATGAAAGGAAATACGTTCTTTGCGTTGTGTAGAGTCAGGTGATAGAATTCTCTGACTCAGGTGAAATCAAGTCAAATAATGTGGTTGGATATGAAAGTAGAAGGGAAAGCTTTCTCTTCATTCTTAGCACTTGTAATTATTAGTCTATTGATCAAACACAGGGGAAATTTATCTTTTGCTTCTAGGCATATTGATATGTTGATTGTCTGCAAAGATAAATGTGTGATACTTTGATCTTCTGTGGAATTTATGTTTCAGTGTGCAAGCAGGGGAGGGTTGATGTATGGGATTGATCTTAGTGCTCCAGAAAAGCTAGAGATCAGATACCTAAATTGAACCTGTGTGACAAACAGAATGTTCCAAATCATGTTTTATAAGACCTTCAAAAATAAGCAATGAAATAGCTATTAAAGAAAAAAAGGAATTGAAAGATAAAACGTATTTATGGTAAATTTCCTTTATGTAAAATAACCCTGGGTTGATAGAAAAAGAGAGGGAAAAATGTGTATTGAGTACTGATTCTGTCCTAGACACAATTTAAATGGTCTTATCTAGTTATTCTAATGATCCTAGAAAATGATAGAGGAAAACTACTGACTTAAAGTAAACCATGTATAGGGGCTTTCCTGGTGGCGCAGTGGTTGAGGGTCTGCCTGCCGATGCAGGGGACGCGGGTTCATGCCCCGGTCTGGGAGGACCCCGGCTGGGCCCGTGGGCCATGGCCGCTGGGCCTGCTCGTCCGGAGCCTGTGCTCTGCAGTGGGAGGGGCCACGGTGGTGAGAGGCCTGCATGCCGCAAAAAATAATACTAATAAAAAAATAAAAAGTAAACCATGTATTAGCAAAGATTGCATTCTCTGTATATTGGTAAAATTTTAATACTAAAAACAATGCATGAAATTTTTTATTATATTTTCTTAAGATAAAATAACTAAAGAAAGATGACCTGAAATGAAATCAGTAAATAAACTTATGGCTCTCTGATACCTAAGCTTGTGTTTAAGCCTCTCAACACCATTTTGCCAAGGAGAAAATTGAAGCTCATAATGGATAAGCAATTTAGTTGTGGTGTGTCACAGTAAAAGAGGAGGAGAGAACATTTTGCGAATATCTGGAGTATGTTCTTCAGAATAAAAATCACAGTAGATATTTTACTTTTATTTAGAAAATGCCCTGGGCCATTACTTTACCACAAAATAAACTAAAATGAACATTTCAAGTGTGCTTTTAATAGAAAAGTCTGATTTTAAAAAGGAAATAATCATTTGAGAGTAAAATTTAATTTAAATATTATCCTGAAAACCTCCTAATAATATTTCTCACAGAACAGAATTCCACAAGAAGATTTATTTATATCACATCTCACTGCTCATTCTAGTGTCCCAAAGGCTTTATTCAGAGTAATTTAAGCATCAGGAACCAAGAGATTGTGTGTATATAAAGACAAAATCATGTTTTATAACAAAGAGATACACAACACTGAGTGGGAGAAGAATTTGAGGGAAATTATCAATACACAACTTTTCTAATTTCAAGCTCACACAATGAACGGGCACAAATTAGTAAAATCCTCAAGAAAAATATTCAGGCATAGGTAGTTATACAGATTTTGTGGCTTAAATTCATTAGTATCGCTATTTGGGTATGCTAATTTAGACAGCACATATTTGTTGAACTTGTTCTAGGTGTCAAGCACTGTTTCAGATTCTGGATATGTAGCAGAGAAAGAAATTGACACCGTTCCTGCCCTCATGGAACTTGCAGTCTAGTTGGAGAGATCAATATTTTCCAAATAGATATATAACCAAAAATATACAGATAAAAATGTCTTTAGTTTTAAGAAAAAGTAAAGTGCTATGATGGCATATAACAGGTGATGTCTAATTTGAAAGATCGGGAAGAACATTCCTAAGAAAACTGGGAGGTGAAGACTCTTACAGAAGTGCCTGTGAGGAAAGGATATGGGCAGTGTATTCAAGTAAGGGGAAAAACAAATTTACAGGGTCTGAAAAAGGAAGAGAAAAAAATGCCAGAGTCTAGTGAAATGGGTAGGGGCTGGAGAGAGAATTTGTGACTAAGACTTACCTTATGGCCAAAACAACCTCCAAATTTCAATCTCTTACAGGAACATCTGTTTACTTCTTACCATGTAATATGAGTGCTACATGGTTGCTGTAAACTTACTGCGTTCCTGTCACTTCTCATGGGCTCATCTGGAATCAGTCTGGGGTTAGCTTGGCTCTACATGGCTTCCCATTTTGGTCCCCAGCCACTCTGTTCTCATGGTGGGAAAATACACTGCACTTACAAGACAGCATGGGAAGGGGGAAGAACAAATAGATCATTGTTAACAAATGACATAATCTACTACTACTGCCTTCTTTTTTATTACAAATATTTGCTTCCCTCCTATGAGCAGAATATACTCAATATCTTCCCCCAAGCCACCCAGGAAGTTCAGCGACATATTTGACTCAAATTACAAGATCTCCTGATCTACCTAAAGTGAGTTTTGAGTTCCTTTTGATCATGGAATCTCCATACGAAAACTACAAGGCATCCAGAGATACATGAGGTAAAAATACCTAATATACCGAAACATGGAGTGAAAAGGGAGTGACACTCCCTGTGAACCCCTCCATTCAGAAAAGGGAAGGAAGGGGAGGGTGGAATAGTCACTGGTTCTAATCATTTTTGAAGTAATTCAGGCAAATGTTATAATGTCTCTTTACTCCTGTAACAAGGGACTTTCCTCCCCGCAAATATTATAGAGCTTCCTTAAAAAAAATGAACTACTTTATTCCAGTCAGTTTTGCATACCAAAAGCAACATCAACAATTCTTTTTTTGCTAGAATTAATAAAGGGTACTTTGAGCTTACCAGACTTCCACACAATCTTACACTTGATCTCTTTTTCCAAGTCATTTTGTCTGAGAGGATTTATTGGGGGCCAACTTCATGCAAACAGACCTTAATCTGGTCTTTGCCCAGCATCTGGGTCTTAATCTGAGAATCTTTTACAAAATGAGGATAAGAAAAGTTGACTCAACACTGAAACCCATGGAATTTCTGGTTCCTTTCTTTTCTCTTTCATCTCTAATTACGAAAAGACCAATTATTTTCTAAACATTTCATGTAATCGAATGTACCTAATGACCCACAATTCATGATCTACAGCCAGTTCCTTTAGATACATTTTATCTTCCTACCAGTTTATCAATAATGACAGCTGTATCAAATATTTCATCACTGCAAGTTTGGGGTAATATTTTTCATCCTCCTATAATGGTTTACTTGTAACCTGCCACCCAGCCTTAAAGCCAACACCATATACTTTTTATTTTATGTTAGCCTCTACTTTTAGATTCCAGTTAATGTATTAGTTAACTTCTGCTAGGTTATTTGTATGATAACCCACCTTAAAATCTCAATTGGTTACAAAAACATTTATTTCTAATTTGTGTTACATGAGAGTTGTGGGTCAGCCATGGTTCTCCTGGCTCAGCTGGGGTCTGCAGGGCTCTGATGAGCTCATGTGGGCTCTTATAACTCCACAGGTCTTCTCATTCTGGAACATGGGCTAGGTGGATATCTTCTGTTATAGGCTACTCTTCTCATAAGAAAGGTCTGGAGGAAAAGAGTTTCCAGATAAACCATCCAATCATATATTTTTACTTAGATATGACAGATCCTAGAAACAAAAATGTCACATGATAAAGCTCAAAATTAATGGGGCAAGTAAAAATGGCAAAAGTATGGAGAGAACAAATAATTATAAACAAATAATATAATCTACAATCCTCACAATAAAAAATATTAGGGAAAAATCAAAGCATTTAGAATCACATAAACCTAGTTTCTTGTGTTGCTATTGTTCTCTACCAGGTGTTCAGTCTTGGGAAATACCATGACATTTATAAAACTGGTTCTTTATCTTCAAGAAAGGGATAATAATTTCTTCTGTGTTGGATGTTTGGTAAACTAAAAACTAGAAAAAAATATACAATCTGGAGCAAAACATTTAGTAGATGTTCAGTAAGTGTCAGATAGAATTTATGTACTTATTCATTCATAGGAGTAGAAATTTTGAGTAGCCATATATTTATTCTAATTCTATTCATATCTAATCTAACAATAAGGATAGATCTTTAATAATTTACCTAAAAATTCACTAATATGAAGAGAAAAAGAAAGTTGAAAAGAGAACCTTGTGGTTTTGAAAACTGGCTCACAGGTAACACATCAGATGTTTTTATATCCTAGAATTAGTGATCGGGTATTAGGCTTAGGAGAAATTTACTTACATATGAATAGGTTCTGCAGGAAGACATGGGATTAATTTGACAGCTATAACATTTCTTATCTTACTCTTAAATGTACCTTAAAAATCTCATAGAATTGATGAGATTCTCAAAACACTGGCAAAAATAATGTGAAGCTGATGAAATTTGGAAAAGAATATTTTAAATGTTGGGCCTTGCTTCTAGTGAAATCATGATATATGTCATTATTCTTATTTTAACACTAATTGGTGTTTTAAAAAATTCATATTTTTACATTCTAAATTGAATTTCAAACTTTCTAAATATTGCAGTTCAAAAATCAAACTTTATATTTTTTCCTTAAATTAGGCTTAAACTAAATATATTTTTAAGATCTCAGAAAACTCATGGCCAATCCCTTGCAGAGGTGGAATTGCTCATTTAAAGAAAAAAATAACCAAATTGTAACGTATCCATAGAAAAAAAATTATCTCCAATGTAGGAGATCATTTATGGAAAAAAAATGGTAAATAATCAGTAATTATTTGGCAAATATAACTAACATTTTGATTGAAAACCTAATACTAACCTTCCTCAACATTACAGAAAAAAAAAGAAACCATTAAATCAATGTTAGAGGATTCTTTCCCTAGTTCTACTAGAAATTAATACATGCTAGCTTAGATTTTAAATAAATTATGTTTAATTTTCTTTAATTATGCTTTATTTTCATAAAAATATTTACTAATTTCCTAATGGGAATTATAGTGTGTCACATTTAAACACTGTATTAGTCAGCTACTGTGACACAAAGCCGTATAACAAAACCCACCAAAATTTCAGTATTTTATAACTGCAACTTTTTGATTTTGTTTCTTGCCCACTGTACATTCTGGTTGCAGGCTTTGCTTTACTTCTTTTCCTCTCTAGGTTTGAGGATGGAGAAACAATAGAGGGAAAAGGGAAGGAGGTAGACTACTCAGTAGCTATTAAGTATTCTATTTGAAAATTGAATATTTCACATCCATTCACATTCCATTAAACAAAGCAAGTCATATCACCAATCTGGAAGTAAAATGGGGTATGGGTGTAAAAATCCTTCTGATATGGGGGTGGGGATATATCATAAAGAGATAAAGTGAATATATTTTAAATATTATAACTTATCACAAACATTTGTCAGGCGTTAAAGATTTTCATTTACTTAATTTCCATTTCCAGTGATTGTGCACTTTTATTACATGCTGCACGTAATTGAGTGTATATGTATGTGTCATGAGCAAATATATCAGGGAGTAAACATTTAAATATTTCAAAGAAAAGGTTGGAGAGATGTGAAATGTCATGATAGTGTAATGTGATAGGAAAACTATATTTTCAGAATGATTACTTGCTGATTATATAGAGAAAGGGATAAACAAATAGGCTTTCAGAGTTTGTGACTCAGATAACAAGTTTACATTAATTAGTGTTCCCCTCCGGCTCCAGTCTGTCTCTATGTAATGAAGTGCAAAATGAGATTGACTGTGCCAATAAGCCATGTAGCTGAAAAATACTACCTAATTGGTTTGTTGTGCTTCTACTCAGCCACATCATGTATGAAGGGCTGTGGTGATGTCATAGGGTTACAGGGTTATAGGATTGCAATCTAGGACAAGAAAACATGAGTTTTGCCCTTCCTATGATATAAAATAGATTTGGGGGAAAATCTCTCCAATTTTATTTTATGGTACTATTAGCCCAAAGGAACAGAGAAACTAAAGTACCTAAACATCTACTCAATTCACATTTACCACAGTTGTCGATTTTATAAAGTATCCTGACTCAGATCCTCTCAGATCTTTCTGAGTTGCACTACAATTTGTTCCACTGCCCATTTTTATTAAAAATCTTATGAGTTTTTTTTGCCTGTGACTGTATTAAACAATGTATTTTTATTTAAAACATTTAAAATTTTTTCATAAAATTTTTAAAGGCTACTTTCCATTTACAGTTATTACAAAATATTGACTATATTCCCCATGTTGTACAATACATCCTTGAGCCTATCTTATACCCAATAGTTTGTATCTCCCACTCCTCCACCCCTATATTGCCCCTCCCCCCCACTGGTAACCACGCATTTGTTCTATCTATGAGTCTGCTTCTTTTTTGTTATATTCACTGATTTCTTGATTGTTTTTAGATTCCACACACAAGTGATATCATACAATATTTGTCTTTCTCTGTCTGACTTATTTCACTTAGCATAATACCCTCCAAGTCCATCCACATTGTTGCAAATGGCAACATTTCATTCTTTTTTATGGCTGAGTAGTATTCCACTATATATATAGTGTGTATTTATATATATATACATACACACCACATCTTCTTTATCCAATCATCTGTTGATGGACACTTAGGTTGCTTTCATGCCTTGGCAATTGTGAATAATGCTGCTTTAAACATTGAGTTGCATGTAACTTTCAAATTAGTGTTTTTGTTTCTTTCAAATATATACCCAGGAGTGGAATTGCTGGGTCATATGGTAGTTTTATTTTTAGTTTCTTGAGAAACCTCCATACTGTTTTCCACAGTGGCTGCACCAGTTTACATTCCCACCATAGTGCCCCAGTGTTCCCTTTTCTCCACACCCTCAACAACATTTGTTATTTGTGTTCTTCTTGATGATGGCCATTCTGACAGGTGTGAGGTTATAACTCATTTTGGTTTTGATTTGCATTTCCCTGATGATTAGTGACATTGAGCATCTTTTCATGTTCCTGTTGGCCACCTCTATTTCCTCTTTGGAAAAATTACTATTCTGCTCTTTTGCCTATTTTTTTAAATCAGGTTGTTTGTTTTTTTGACATTGAGTTGTATGAGCTATTTTTATATGTTGGTTATTAATGCCTTATTGCTCATATCTTTTGCAAATATATTGTCCCATTCAGCAGGTTGTCTTTTCATTTTGCTGATGGTTTCCTTTGTTGTGCAAAATCTTTTAAGTTTGATTAGGTCCCATTTGTTTATTTTTGCTTTTATTTCTTTTACTTTAGGAGATGGATCCAAAAAATATTGCTGTGATTTATGTCAAATAGTGTACTACCTATATTTGTTTTCCTCTAGGAGTTTTATAGTATCTGGTTTTACATTTAGGTGTTTAATTTATTTTTAGTTTATATGGTGTTAGAGAGTGTCCTAATATTATCCCAAGGAGGTGATATAGAAACATCTGAGTTTTTATTGTTTAAGCATATATGAGATTAGTACACATAATTTAAATATAGCAAACTCTATTAAGAGTTTGTGGTGTGTAGAAATATAAAAGAATTAAAACATGTTATGATATAAAGAACTGATGAAAGATTTTGAGACAACTTATGCAACATCTTGGAATCATAAAATTTTAAAGTAGAAAAAGCACTAAGAAATCTAATACCAATGTATTTAATATTATACATGGGATCTTAGGAGAAATGAGAGTATTTGTATGCCTGAGTTATACAAAGTTAGCAGCAAAAGTGACATTATTCATTCATAAATTTGTTCATTTATTTATGTAAACATTCATATATATTTAATAATGAACATGTATTGACTATATATAATATGCCTGGTACAGGTGTAGATGTTGAAGATGCAGCTGTGATAAAGACACAGACTCTTCGGCATTTGGAGGTTAAAATCTAATAAGAAAAATATTGAAAATTAATTAGAAATTACAGCTAAGGAGACGTAAAGAATATTGACTTAAAAAGAGAGAGAGTGAGAGAGAGAGAGAGAAAGAATGGATTAGAACCCAGCATGATTACTCTCAGTCCTATGCTTATTCTACAACACCCAGTGTATCTTGTGACTCGTTTTTATAGTTCCCAACTTGGTCTTTATCTGGTAAAAATATTTCTCGATCTTAATCACATTTATGTGTGTCTATCATCTCTTTTTCAGCCAATCTCTTTTTAATGGATCTTTAAACTATTTTCAATTTTTTGCTATTATTAAATAATACTTCAATGTACATACTATACATGACTTCCTGACATATGCACAATCATACACCTTGGGTAGACTATGGTGTAGAATTGCTGAGTATAAGAATATAAACATTTTAAATTTTAACTGACTCTGTCAAATCACTCTTGAAGAGTAGCTGTATTGATTTGTATTCTCAGAGTGTCACACACTTGCCAATAGTTGATATCATTAAACATTTAATTTCTGCGAATCTTATATGTGAAAAGTGGTTTCTCATTATTTCAATGTGCATATCTCTGATTTCTAATTATTTTGAGTGCTTGATCAAATCTGTTGGTTGCATTGATTTTTATTTTATTGCTTTGTGCTTTCATTGATCTTAACACTCAAATATTCCTCAGTGTTGGCTACATCACTTTACCTCCCTCATTGTTATTCTAGAAAATTGCCTATGTTTTCTCACATGGATTACTGCAGTTTCTTTTTTTTGCGGTATGCGGGCCTCTCACTGTTGTGGCCTCTCCCATTGTGGAGCACAGGCTCCGGACGCGCAGGCTCAGCAGCCATAGCTCACGGGCCCAGCCGCTCCGTGGCATGTGGGATCTTCCCGGACTGGGGCACAAACCCATGTCCCCTGCACCTGCAGGTGGACTCTCAACCACTGCACCACCAGGGAAGCCTACTGCAGTTTCTTAACTCGTGTCTCTTTGTTCACTCTGACTAACACCATCCTTCAATCAATTTACCACGTGTAGCAAGAAGGCTTTTTTCAAAATGCAGTCTGACCACAGCACATCTCTTCCTCAGCTTAAACCATTTCTACGGTTTCACATTGCTTTTAACATGAAGAACAATGTCACAAACATGGACTAAAGACCTTATATGAACTTGTCACTAACTTTCTTAAAGCTTCTCCTTATATCATGCTGTTTTCTAGACACACAGGTCTTCCTTTAGTTCCTGCATTGTGCCATGTCCCTTTGGACCACAGCGCCTTTGGACTGCCTCCTGTCTTTCAGCACGCCTACCCCATCAACTTCCCCTAGTTAACACCTACTCATCCTTCAGATCTCAGACTGGTCCAAACTTCCTAAGGAAAATGTTCTCCGAATTCCTCAACAAAGTAAAACTCTCCCATCAAATATTCTTCTTTGTGACACCTATCTAAGCGTTTGTTTATATAATTTTTGTCTGCTTCTTTGGTGTTTGTCTTCTTTAATAGAATCTAGGCTGAATGAGGTCAGAAAGAGTATCTGTTTTTGGTAGCCATTGCATTTTTTTAGCCACTATTTTTTAGTGGCTGGCATATATTATATGTCAATGACTGGATGAATGAATATCCCACTTAACATAGCTCCTCCATATCTTCTAGCTCTTATTCTAGATTCT
This sequence comes from Delphinapterus leucas, assembly GCF_059928025.1. Taxonomy (NCBI): domain Eukaryota; kingdom Metazoa; phylum Chordata; class Mammalia; order Artiodactyla; family Monodontidae; genus Delphinapterus; species Delphinapterus leucas. Next base: position 19,570,214 of record NC_143135.1, read on the forward strand.
TGGTTATTTACACAATTTATTTTAAATCTATATTCTAACACATACATTGAAGTCATAATATCTTTCTAGGTGTTCTGATTTAGACACATTACACAGGTGTTGATACACACTGTTTTTACTTTATTTTATGTAGTCGCCAGTCCCTGTTTTGCTTTCCTCTTTAATAAAGATAGTAATGTTTGTTGACACATTTAAATTTTTAAGTGGATGGATTTGTTGAGCTCTCTTTTCATTGTTAATTTCTAAATCAACTGCATTTTAGTCAGAAAATATGTAATGTGTGACTCATGTTGTGACATTTGCTGGTTTTACTAAACAGTGAAAGAGTGGGGATGAACCACGAGCAGTTGAAAAAAATGTATTCTCTATTTTGGGGGTACAAATTTATACCTAATAGTCCTTGTTCATTGGAATATTCAAAAGTTTTGTATTCATTAAATTTATAATATTCCTCAGAGGATTTGATGTTTTGGCCCTGAGAAGTCTCTTTCTGTGATTCATGAGGATATTTTTCCTTCCTGTAGTATATGGAGAAAGATGTTGGAAATTTTTGTCTTTAAAAAAAATTCTCATAACTAATAAGAACCTGCTGTATAAAAAAATAAATTAAATAAAATTCAAAAAAAATGTATCTTTTTCCATTCCATTTCTTTGATTTGTATTACTTCAATAAGTATTTATTGAGAATTTACTGAGTGTCAGCTGGGAATATATCAATGAGAAAAACAGGAAAATTAATTGCTTTTACAGAACTTGCATTCTGGTGAGGTGCATACATTCTAGTGTAAACTGCATTTGGCATTCTAGCATAACACTGGCCTTAAACTTTTACATCATTAATTCAGCTCTATGCATTTTTTTCTATTAAACTTGCTCCTCCCTATGTTATTTCTTCTGTTAACATGATTCTTCTCTTTAAAATTGTTAGACTTCCTTCAGAGTTTTGATGATTCTTGGTTGTCTGCTAATCACTGAAATTTAATATCCATGCACACCTGTCTTTTGTCATAGGTACTGATAACTTGAATATGGCTTTTTGATATAGAAGGAGGGTCAAGACAGGTAGGGTGTGCCCATCATTTGTCTCCTGGATATGGAATTACAACAATCCGATGGGGTTATGCTGGGGCCACTGCCCTGTCTCTCTTTCTATTATAGGAGATAAAGATCTCTTTTATCTAGTATTGAAGTCAAGCAGGATACAGTTTCATTTATTTCCAGTGCAATTTTCCAAGTCATCATTCTAACATTGACTCCAGGGACCCCTACAACTCATTATACCGTTAGTAACTCTGAATTGAGAGTTTTGCCATCATCTCTTTGACACAATTTACTGCAAATAATTTAGGCTATGTTTATTCAATATTTGTTTTACTGTGAATCTGATCCTCTTTATATTTTTAATACTGAGTCTTTATTGTCCAATACTATTATACATGTATTATACTAAAAAATATTGCTATAGAAGAATAATACTGTGAGATGAATATGCTTAGTAAATGCTCAGTATGTTATGTTGCTGATATCTGAGTTAGATCCTTTACCAAAATTTCATTGGTCAATTTGTCAAAATCTATAAAATTTTAAATTCCCAGTGCCTCTGATTAGACAGTGTTTCTAGGAATCAATCTTAAGATAAAGACATTTAAATATAATAGACGAATCTGAATGCTACCTTTCTTTTTTTTTTTAAACACCTTTATTGGAGTATAATTGCTTTACAACTGGATGTTAGTTTCCGCTGTATAACAAAGTGAATCAGCTATACATATACATATATCCCCATATCTCCTCCCTCTTGCGTCTCCCTCCCACCCTCCCTATCCCACCCCTCTAGGTGGTCACAGAGCACTGAGCTGATCTCCCTGTGCCATGCAGCTGCTTCCCACTAACTACCTATTTTACATTGGCTAGTATATGTAAGTACATGCCACTCTCTCACTTCATCCCAGCTTACCCTTCCCCCTCCCCGTGTCCTCAGGTCCATTCACTAAGTCTGCGTCTTTATTCCTGTCCTACACCTAGGTTCTTTAGAACCTTTTTTTTTTTTAGATTCCATATATATGTGTTATCATACAGTATTAATTTTTCTCTTTCTGACCTACTTCACTCTGTTTGACAGATTCTAGGTCCATCCACCTCACTACAAATAACTCAGTTTCGTTTCCTTTTATGGCTGAGTAATATTCCATTGTATATATGTGCCACATCTACTTTACCCATTCATCTGTCGACGGACACTTAGGTTGCTTCCATGTCCTGGCTATTGTAAATAGAGCTGCAATGAACATTGTGGTACATGACTCTTTTTGAATTATGGTTTTCTCAGGGTATAAGACCAGTAGTGGGATTGCTGAGTCATATGGTAGTTCTATTTTTAGATTTTTAAGGAGCCTGCATACAGTTCTCCATAGTGGCTATATCAATTTACATTCCCACCAACACTGCAAGAGGGTTCCCATTTCTCCACACCCTCTACAGCATTTCTTGCTTATACATTTTTTTAAAGATGGCCATTCTGATAGGTGTGAGGTGATACCTCCTTGTAGTTTTGATTTACATTTCTCTAATGATTAGTGATGTAGAGCATTCTTTCATGTGTTTGTTGGCAATCTGTATATCTTCTTTGGAGAAATGTCTATTTAGGTCTTCTGCCCATTTTTGAACTGGGTTGTTTGTTTTTTTGATATTGAGCTGCATAAGCTGCTTGTAAATTTTTGAGATTAATCCTTTGTCAGTAGCTTCATTTGAAAATATTTTCTCCCATTCTGAATGTTGTCTTTTTGTCTTGTTTATGGTTTCCTTTGCTGTGCAAAAGATTTTAAATTTCATTAGGTCCCATTTGTTTATTTTTATTTTTATTTCCATTTCTCTAGGAGGTGGGTAAAATAGGAGCTTGCTGTGATTTATATAATGGAGTGTTCTGCCTCTGTTTTCCTCTAAGAGTTTTATAGTGCCTGGCCTTACATTTAGGTCTTTAATCCATTTTGAGTTTATTTTTGTATATGGTGTTAGGGAGTGTTCTCATTTCATTCTTTTACATGCAGCTGTCCAGTTTTCCCAGTACCACTAATTGAAGAGGCTGTCTTTTCTCCATTGTATATTCTTGCCTCCTTTATCAAAAATAAGGTGACCATATGTGCATGGGTTTATCTCTGGTCTTTCTATCCTTTTCCATTGATCTATATTTCTGTTTTTGTGCCAGTACCATACTCTCGTGAATACTGTAGCTTTGTAGTATAGTCTGAAGTCCGGGAGCCTAATTCTTCCAGCTCCATTTTTATTTCTCAAGGTCGCTTTGGCTGTTCAGGGTCTTTTGTGTTTCCATACAAATGGTGAAATTTTTTGTTCTAGTTCTGTAGAAAACGCCATTGGGAGCTTGATAGGGATTGCACTGAATCTGTAGATTGCTTTGGGCAGAATAGTCATTTTCAGAATGTTGATTCTTCAAATCCAAGAACATGGTATATTTCTCCATCTGTTTGTACCATTTTTAATTTCTTTCATCAGTGTCTTACAGTTTTCTGCATACAAATCTTTTACTTCCCTAGGTAGGTTTATTCCTAGGTATTTTATTCTTTTTGTTGCAATGGTAAATGGGATTGTTTCCTTAATTTCTGTTTGAGATTTTTCATCATTAGTGTATAGGAATACAAGAGATTTCTGTGCATTAATTTTGTATCTGCAACTTGACCAAATTCATTGATTAGCTCTAATAGTTTTTTGGTGGCATCGTTAGGATTCTGTATGTATAGTATCATGTCATCTGCAAAGAGTGACAGCTTTACTTCTTCTTTTCTGATTTCGATTCATTTCATTTCCTTTTCTTCTATGATTGCTGTGGCTAAAACTGTCAAAAGTATGTTGAATAATAGTGGTGAGAGTGGACAACCTTGTCTTGTTCCTGACCTTAGAGGAAATAGTTTCAGTCTTTCAACATTGAGAGCAATGTTGGCTGAGTGTTTTGTCATATATGGCCTTTATTATGTTGAGGTAAATTCCCTCTCTGCCTACTTTCTGGAGGGTTTTTATCATAAATGGGTGTTGAATTTTGTCAAAAGCTTTTTCTGCATCTATTGAGATGATTATATGGTTTTTCTTCTTAAATTTGTTAAGATGGTTTATCACATGGATTGATTGTGCATATTGAAGAATCCTTGCATTCTAGGGATAAGCCCCACTTGATTGTGTGTATGATACTTTTAATGTGCTTTTGGATTCTGTTTGCTAGTATTTTGTTGAGGATTTTTGCATCTATGTTCATCAGTGATATTGGCCTGTAGTTTTCTTTCTTTGTGACACCTTTGTCTGGTTTTAGTATCAGGGTGATGGTGACCTCATAGAATGAGTTTGGAAGTTTTCCTCCTGCTATATTTTGGAAGAGTTTAAGAAGAAAAGGTGTTAGCTCTTCTCTAAATGTTTGATAGAATTCACCTGTGAAGCCATCTGGTCCTGGACTGTTGTTTGTTGGAAGAGTTTTAATCGCAGTCTCAATTTCAGTCCTTGTGATTTGTCCGTTTATATTTTGTATTTTTCCTGGTTCAGTCTTGGAACGTTGTGCTTTTCTAAGAATTTGTCCATTTCTTCCAGGTTGTCCATTTTATTAGTATATAGTTGCTTGTAGTAATGTCTCATGATCTTTTGTATTTCTGCAGTGTCAGTTGTTCCTTCCCCTTTTTCATTTCTAATTCTATTGATTTGCATCTTCTCTCTTTTTCTTTTGATGAGTCTGGCTAATGATTTATCAATTTTGTTTATCTTCTCAAAGAACCAGCTTTAGGTTCTATTGATCTTTACTTTTGTTTCCTTCCTTTCTTTTCATTTATTTCTGATATGATCCTTATGATTTCTTTCCTTCTGCTAACTTTGGGATTTTTTTGTTCTTCTTTCTCTAATTGCTTTAGGTATAAGGTTAGGTTGTTTATTTGAGATGTTTCTTGTTTCTTGAGGTAGGATTGTATTGCTATAACCTTCCATCTTAGAACTCCTTTTGACGCATCCCATAGGTTTTGGGTCGTCGTATTTTCATTGTCATTTGTTTCTAGGTATTTTATGATTTTCTCTTTGATTTCTTCAATGATCTGTTGGTTATTAAGTAGTGTATTTTTTAGCCTTCATGTGTTTGTATTTTTAGAGATATTTTCATGTTATTGATATCTAGTCTCATAGTATTACGGTCAGAAAAGACACTTGATACATTTTCAATTTTCTTAAATTTACCAAGGCTTGATTTGTGACCCAAGGTATGATCCTGGAGAATGTTCCATGAGCACTTGAGAAGGAAGTGTATTCTGTTGTTTTTGGATGGAATGTCCTATAAATATAAATTAAGTGCATCTTGTTTAATGTATCATGTAATGCTTGTGTTTCCTTATTTCTTTTCTCTTTTGATGATCTGTCCATTGGTGATGGTGAAAGTGGGGTGTTAAAGTCCCCTACTATGATTGTGTTACTGTTGATTTCCTCTTTTATGGCTCTTAGCATTTGCCTTATGTACTGAGGTGCTCCTATGTTGGGTGCATAAATACTTACAATTGTTGTATCTTCTTCTTCGATTGATCCCTTGATCATTATGTAGTGTTCTTCTTTGTCTCTTGTAATAGTCATTATTTTAAAGTCTATTTTGTCTGATATGAGAATTGCTACTCCAGCTTTCTTTTGATTTCCATTTGCATGGAATATCTTTTTCCATCCCCTCTCTTTCAGTCTGTATGTGTCCCTAGGTCTGCAGTGGTCCTCTTGTAGACAGCATAAATATGGGTCTTGTTTTTGTATGCATTCAGCCAGTCTATATCTTTTGGTTGGAGCATTTAATCCATTTACATTTAAGGTTGTTATCTATATGTATGTTCCTATTACCATTTTCTTAATTGTTTTGGGTTTGTGATTGTAGGTCTTTTCCTTCTATGGTACTTCCTGCCTAGAGAATTTCCTATAGCATTTGTTGTAAAGCTGGTTTGGTGGTGATGAATTCTCTTAGCTTTTGCTTGTCTTTGAAGTTTTCAATCTCTTCATCGAATCTGAATGAGATCCTTGTTGGGTAGAGTAATCTTGGTTGGAGGTTTTTCCCTTTCATCACTTTAAATATGTCCTGCCACTCCCTTCTGGCTTGCAGAGTTTCTGCTGAAAGATCAGCTCTTAACCTTATGGGGATTCCCTTGTATATTAGTTTTTGATTTTCCCTTGTGGCTTTTAATATTTTTTCTTTGTATTCAATTTTGCTGGTTTGATTAATATGTTTCTTTGCATGTTTCTCCTTGGATTTATGCTGTATGGGACTCTGTGCTTCCTGGACTTGATTGACTATTTCCTTTCTCATATTAGGGAAGTTTTCAACTATAATCTCTTCATATATTTTCTCAGTCACTTTCTTTTTTTCTTCTTCTTTGGGACCCCTATAATTCGAATGTTGGTGCCCTTAATGTTTTCCCAGAGGTCTGTAAGAGTGTCCTCAGTTCTTTTCATTCTTTTCTCTTTGTTCTGCTCTGAAGTAGTTATTTCCACTATTTTATGTTTCAGGTCACTTATCCATTTTTCTGCCTCCATTATTCTGCTATTGATTCCTTCTAGAGAATTTTTAATTTCATTTATTGTGTCGTTCATCATTGTTTGTTTGTTCTGTAATTCTTCTAGGTCCTTGTTAAAGGTTTCTTTTATTTTCTCCATTCTATTTCCAATATTTTGGATCATCTTTAGTATCTTTACTCTGAATTCTTTTTCGGGTAGACTCCCTATTTCCTCTTCATTTGTTTGGTGTGGTGGGTTTTTACCTTGCTCCTTCATCTGCTGTGTGTTTCTGTGTCTTATCATTTTGCTTAACTTACTCTGTTTGGGGTCTCCTTTTCACAGGCTGCAGGTTTGTAGTTCCCATTGTTTTTTGTGTCTGCCTCCAGTGGCTAAGGTTGGTTCAGTGGGTTCTGTAGGCTTCCTGGTGGAGGGGACAGTGCCTGTGTCCTGGTTAATGAGGCTGGATCTTGTCTTTCTGGTGGGCAGGTCCATGTCTGATGGTGTGTTTTGGGGTGTCTGTGAACTTATTATGATTTTAGGCAGCCTCTCTGCTAATGGGTGGGGTTGTGTTCCTGTTTTTCTAGTTTTTTGGCATAGGGTGTCCAACACTCTATCTTTCTGGTTGTTGAGTGGAACTAGGAGGTCTCTGGTGGACCAATGTCCTGAACTTGGCTCTCCCACCTCAGAGGCACAGGCCTGACACCTGGCCGGAGCACCATGACCCTGTGAGTCACATGGCTCAGAAGAAAAGGGAGAAAAAAAGAAAGAAAGAAAGAAAGAAAGAAAGAAAGAAAGAAAGAAAGAAAGAAAGAAAATAAAAAGAAATAATATTATTAAAATTAAAAATTTTATTAAAAATAAAAAATTAATTTAAAAAAAGAAAGAAAGATATAAGAGAGCAGCCAATCCAGAAAACAGACCCACCAATGATAACAAGCTCTAAAAACTATACAAAAAAAAAAGGCAGATAGAACCCCAATACAGATGGTAAAAGCAAAGCTATACTGACAAAATCACACAAAGAAACATACTCACAAAAAGAGAAAAAGAATAAAGTATATATATCTATATATTTAAAAAAGGAAGAGAGCAAACGAATCAATCAACAAATCTACCACTGATAATACTAAAAATTAAACTAAGATAAAAATAAAACCAAAACCAGTCAGTTGCATACAGAAAACCCTAAGTCTACAGTTGCTCCCAAAGTCCACTGCCTCAATTTTGGGATGATTCGTCATCTTTTCAGGCTTGCCACAGATGCAGGGTACATCAAGTTGATTTTAGAGATTTAATCTGCTGCTCCTGAGGCTGCTGAGAGAAATTTCCCTTTCTCTTTTTTCTTCACACAGCTCCTGGGGTTCAGCTTTGGATTGGCCCCGTCTCTGCATGTAGGTCGCCTTCGGGCGTCTGTTCCCTTTTTGGGAAGTCTGAGGTCTTCTGTCAACGTTCAGTAGGTGTTCTGTAGGAGTTTTTCCACATGTAGATGTATTTCTGATATATTTGTGGGGGGAAAGTGATCTCCATGTCTTACTCCTCCACCGTCTTGAAGGTCTCCCCTGAATGCTGCCTTTCTGACAATATTTGTCAGTTGTATACAACGAATGAAAGTTTACTCCATCTTCACGAAACCTATTCTCTGATAATGCTTAATTACATGGCAAATATTTGGAATATATCTTATATAATAATAGTTATGATTTCAAAGTTATGAAAATAGGAATTTCATGTGTGTGAAACTATAGCAGAGAGACAAATGTAGAATATATATTCCTGTCTTTTCTAAATTGTGTATGATACACATGCAATAAATTTAAATTATCAAGTAAAAATTCTCATATTTATAATTATTTTTCATGTCTGTCACACCTGACATTTGATTCTAAGACAAATATTAAGAAGGGTCTTAGAGAAAGTTATAACCCACTCCCACATGTACATATTTGACCAATAAACAGGTGCAAAATGGATAAATAAAACATACATGAATATTTAATAACAAAAGACTTTTGATATATCTCCCACATATTGATCCAAGATATATTCTCAAAACATTGAGAATTATTTCTCCTTTATAATCTATCACTTATGTCAATAAAAGAGTGAACATAATCCAGCAAAAAATATATGTGTTCTTCTATTTACTGAATTGCAGAATTCCATGGAAGTTAAGCAATTAAATTCATCCCAAATTAACCAAATAAGCAAAACAACACGTTTTCTATGATCTTTTCAATGGAAAAAGCTTTGGTGAGGCTCTTTACTCCTCTGTGTCATGTCTGTTGTTACACATAACTCTATCATACCACAATAGCTAAATATTCATAAAGACTACTAAAATTAATTTTAAATAAAATTAAATGATTTTTCTAATCTATTTATAAAGCAGGGACATGTAGATATAAAAATATAACAACTAAAGAGTTTTTCCAATTGCTATGTAGGGAACATTCAATTATTTTAAATATCACCTTCCTTTAGGATTCTTCTGGAGAGTCTCACTAAATAAACAAAAACAAAGTTCTTACTCTCCTAATGACTTGACTCAACATTTATAAGTTCACTCTTCTTTGCTGTGTTGTTGTAATGCTCACGGTTGACTATAAGAATGATACATAGTATCAGCAAATGGCTTACTTCATAATAAAGAGCTTTCATTTTCTGTCCTCTAAGTGAACATTGTATTGAGTAAAATATAAGAAAATAACTTCAATATTCTATCCTTGGTAGGACTGAGGAAGGAGAAGTCTTTCAAAACCTAACTGAGTAAGACAAACAATGTGAGGCATAATTAAGAAAAGTCATAAAGACAATATGATCAAAACACACTCTAAGAATCAAAGTCTGTGTTTAGTATTTGCATATTTAAAAATAGTTTCAACATGTTATTGTATAAAGAAAACAAACTAAAAAGAAAACTAAACAACACCAACAATTCTGTTAACACCTGAGTTAGATTTGGGACTTTACACATTAATCTAAACATTTTACTCAACATAGATTCTGTTTCATCTAAGTATTTCATATTATAACCTGAGTTGCTTTTTAGCTGTTTGTTTAAGCATATAATCAAAACATGTGATTTCTTCTCTGATATTCATTTGCATTTTGCATATAACAATGTTCATAATGATATTGAACATTTATAAGTGATTCAATATAGGAAAAAATCCGTGAATTCTAGTATGTAAACACATGACTACAAAGATGAATAAGATATAATTAGTATTTACCATCTTTCCAATCTTAGAAAACTCAACTAATGTTATTTACTTACTTACTTACTTATTTATTTATTTATACTTTATGGAAGAAGATACAGGTTTTGAATTGTGAAATCACTTGATCAAGGTTACACTTGTCAACTAACAGTGTATAGGTGGTTAACAAAGTTTCATTCTCAGAACTGAAGTGACAATTATTTACTTAGGACAATGCCTCGCATACAAAACACACTTAATTTATGGTAATTTTTTCTATTTTTGATTAGTGTTTCTTGAAGGGAAAAGTAGACACAAATGCTGAGTGGTTAAAAGGAAATATATAGCATCAAAGATTTCTCATGCATTATAAAGGCATATATTCAGAGAATCTATCCATAAGATGGAAAGTAGGTCTTGACTAATATATCAAAGCAGAGTAGCACATCTATGGTCTTGCTGTTATTTGGACTCTGCAAGAGAATTTGCTAAAACTAATAAATAATATTAGGTTTGTGTGTAGAATTTTGGGTTCCATGTCTACACCCATACAGATTATTTTTTGTTCTCAAATATTTTCCATTCCCATACAACCATAATCTTCTTTCTTAACATAGTTTCTCTAAAATTGAAGCTGAAAGTATCATAACCAGTTCATCTTTAAATAAAGGTACCTTTAATTTAGAAATGACCAGATCCTTTCAGGTTTGGGCTGAAGTTTATTTGAGTATAAATATTACAGAAAAAGTTTGATTTTTTGTTTTTTGGTTTAAGATGATAAAATTACTTTTTAAATAGGCTATTGAACACTCAATAAATAGTGATTTCACACTTAAATCCATCAAAAAGTTCCCTATCCCATCCTTAATAAAGAGTAGCTTTCAAAAGAAATGGAATTAATTTTCGTCGCCTATTGAATTAAACTGAAAGAATGCTTTAATAACACAAGTTTTTTAAATAACCAAATTTAATCTCAAAAAATAATTTCTGATTTATTGAAACCATGAAGTAAAGTTTATTTTTGCATATTTCTATCTGATAATTACTATAATGTCAAACACATTTCTTTTCCATGGGTATAAAGCCAACTCTGGGTGGGGTATCAGGCTAAAGGAATTTCTAACATACCTTTAGAATTGCTAAATGAGAATTTGAAAGACCCAATTTATTTTTTACTGGTATATGTAGGGAGACACTAATATCACAACTATCAGAACTGTTCCAGTCATGTTGGATTCCTATGGTGGCCAGACCCACATTGAATGAATGTATTTGTATGCTAGCAACTATGCTACCACGTAGACTATATACTTATTTAATTTTCATAAAAACACGGTGGTGGTAGATTTTTAAGTTCCCATTTTCTACTTAGTTCAGTAAGACTAAAAAATATGCCAAAGATCAGACTTAGTAAAGTTTTAAAGTCAGTTTAACTTGACCCCCCAATACCAAGTAATGAATGTCAGTAAGAATAGGTCCCTATGGATCACTGTGTGCTTTTTTTGTTTTAGATGTTTCCTTTCATCCTCTCTCTTGCCTACACAAAACTATAGAAGACATTCTGTCATCATAAATTCTCTTACTAATAAAAGTAACATTAAAGGCAGGTTTTGTAGGATATCAACATACATAATTCTTCAAATGGATCTTGGAGCATCTACTCTTAGGTATTTAATTGCCCTTGAAAGCACATTCCAAACTTCATCTTTTATGAGTAAAGGGTCCTGTATAAATATGTCTATTTAGACAGTTTTCTAAAACCTAAGGTAGATATTTTTATTTCAAGGGAGTCACTATAGCTCCTAAAAGGACACCTAACTAGGCTGAGGATTTAATAAAAATGGGTTTATGGTTCATTTTGAACTATGATTTCAGATAAAAGCCAGTACTTTCTATTGCTTTCTTTTAGATGTTTTATACTAGAAACTAATTTTATTAATCAAAATTTACTTTCTCAGATGAAAGGATCAGAAATTTTTTCCCTAGGAAATGAAAATTTCCATGAGCCATTTCCTAAGTATAAAAGAACTGTATTTGAATCCTATAAGATATCTATTTTCTGTAATATTAACTAACCATGCCAAATTTTCATTTTTACCTTTAATAACATTAAATTTTATATTATTTTAAAATGTATTCATCATTGTAACATTATATTTAGTTTGTAATAACATTAAGATAGTTGAACATTTTGACCCATAATTCTTTTACTTTTAAAAAGATACTTTAATTTTTCACCATCTTTGTCCAATTTTAGCTACTATTTACAAGATAATTTGCTTGTTTGCTACATATTATAAAATAAATTCACAATTATTGAGGATTTCATCCTCTGTCTCCCAGTCACCCCTCATATCCATTGGCTGCCATCACACTAATGATTTCTACATCTAGTGGGTGTGCCATGTAATAAAAGACTTGAGATTTCCTCATCTACTCAACACCAGTGACTTTGACTTTCACCATACACCTGATGTTGGAAGTGGTACAGGTATTGTCAAGGGTACAGAGGATAAGATGAGTGATTTGTGATTTTTAAGTCTTTATATTCAACTATCATCTAGCCAAGCCCCCAGCTGACTATAGATTTACGAGCAAGCCCTTCTGGAATGAGTCAAACCCTGCCCGAATTAGCTATTTCTGTGTGAGAAAAAATGTGTTGAATTTAGCCTAACATTAGCTTTTGATCATCAGATCTTTATTCATAGCATTATTGTGGAAATATTTTACAGACACTTTATAGCACCTTAAATTTATTTTTTTCTAAATTTGAAATTATCTTTCACTTGCTTGATCCCCCCGACCTTGTAAATTTGAAAATTTCTCCTGAGTTATTCATTTTGGTGAATGAATAACATGAAAATCTATGCAATTCTGCAGGTCCAAAAAAAATTTTGGTTTTTTTCATCCCTTTCATTAACTTCCAACTTACAAATTTTTAACAGTTTCTGTTAATTCTACTTTCTACTAATGTTCAAAATTCATTGTTCTCTATCTCCACACTACACATTTCTTACTTCAGTCCCTAATCGTATTTTGCCTAAACTATGATCAGTACTTCTCTCTTCAATTAAATGTAACTCACTTTGATACCACATTGATCTTTCTAAAAGGCAAATTTGAGTGGACTACTTTCCTGCTTAAATCCTTTCATTATGTATCTGGAAAGAGAGTTGACACTATTTTGGATGTTATAAAAAGCTCTTTAGTGTGTAGCCTACATCTTCCTATCTGTCCCCAGTAAGGTCAGTTCTAGAAGTTCTGTGTTTATACGCTTCTGTGTGCATATTCTTTTCTGGCATGACTTTCCAAAAAACACCTCTATTTTAGCATTTATTAATTATTTCAACAAATATTTAGCATATTTTACTTCATTTGTAAGCTCCCAATGACAAGGAACATGTCTTATAAGACATAATATGGTTTGCTCCATAATTTAGATGAAAAATTATCCTTTTTTCCTTTCTTGAATTATTTTCTTGGAAGACATTACTGAGAGTGGCATTATATTATGAATTGACTGCACCCAACACTAACAATAACTAAAAAATTAACATTTTCTCATCATTGAAGACTTTTGCTTTTCAATGAATGATTAGGCAACAGTATATGAAATATTTTTAAAATTTAAAAACTTATAAAACTTGATTTAAAATAATCAAAAATATTGGAAACTCTTCAAAGCTTTCCATAAATTAAAATATACCCCCAGAAGTTTCCTACACTGAAGGACATCATATTGTAATCCTCTAAGGTCTGAGATTCATTAACCTGCGCATTTCTTGAAATTTTTTTAGCTAAGATGTAACACAAGTCAAGGAAGTCTCAGAAATACATGGGAAAAGTCAATACAAATATTTCTAATATTCTATATATCATAAACTTTTGATCAGAATGAATATTTCTTGATCCATGTTCTAAGACCTTGGGAAATTCCTAGTGTCAAAATTCTTCTCAATCTCCATTAATAATATAGAAATATATATATTAAGATGAACATCATAGCAACGTATTTCAATTGCAGGATCATATATATATATATATATATATATTTTTTTTTTTTTTTTTTGGTCTGTGTTTTCTATGAGATTGTATATGACATTTTGAGAAGCCTAAGAAAAGGAGCTAACACTTTCAATGAACATGAGGAATTATTAACAGGTTGCTATTTATTTTAGAACACAGACACATTCACAGAAGCTTGGAAAAAGTACTACGTGAATATGAATTGCATTTATTGCTGGCCTATAATTATTTGAGTTCACCTCCCATTGATTTTTATTCTTTTTAAGTGTGACAAGACTACGTTACTTGTTTTATACTTTTGCTGTTTTTTTTTAAAGCATCTCAGCAGAATTTCTTGGTGTGTATTCTCAGATGGTTTTACAAAATCTCATAGGATTAGTTTGAACTTTTTAAGTACAGTCCTCTTGAACAACACAAATTTGAACTACATGAATCCACTTACACACGGATTTTTTTCAATAAATAATACAGTAGGACACCATCCACAGGTGATTTAATCCATGGATATGGAACTTAGATTATGGAGGGTCACTGAGAAGTTATACTCAGATTTTTGACTCTGCTGGGCGTTGGTGCCCCTAACCTCCATGTTGTTCAAGAGTCAACTCTATGTACTTGTACCTGATCAGTGTCTAAGCCATAAACTCACACTAATTTTTAAACGATAGCCCTGAGCTATGTTTTAAATTTGATATACTCTATAAGTACTTGTGACCTTCATTAATTTAGTTATCAATTTTACAGGTATTTATTGAGTGGATATTGATAATAGGACAATATGCTAGATGTTCTTGGAATCCCCCCCAAAAAGAGAGGCAACTCAGTATAACTTCTACCAGTGGTTTATGTATTTGAGTTCAGTAAATAAGCAAGATGCACGTGTTATGCTCAGAAACATCACCCTATACAATTAAAGTCTTCCAATGAATAATACAAAAAAGCATAGTGAATGTAAGAAATTAAAAGTAATGAGCATGTCTTCTGAAATCAGACATTATTATATTGTTCCATGCTCTCTGTGGGTGGAGAGAACCAAGCTGGTTTTTCTAAAGTCAGATTTTTATTGACTTTATTTTTGTTACCATAATTCCCTTTGCAATGGCTTACATTCTCAGGAGGTTCAGCCAATAAAAGAAGTTGCTTTCTTCCTGAGAAGTCCTTTGTCTTTAATTAACTGACAACACAAATAAAGTAAGTAAAGCAAAATCTGTTGTCCAAAATGAATTTATAGGGGACAAGAGAAATATCAGATGACAATGTTCTAACAGTTGAGAGTCATCCAAATTAGAACCAGAAATATAGTAGCTGTACTGAGTATGAGACAGCCAATTGACTTCTTTCTAATTTCCATCCTCTTCTCACTTATTAGCTGTAAAATAGTGATGATCTTCTTTTAAATAATTTGTGCACAAATTGCTTAAGATATCATTTTTATAGAAACATAAAATGTAAAAAATTTAAACTGTAAATTAGAGAAATAATACAGCCTTTGTAGAAATTAATAGCACTCTAATTATCTTTTCATTGTGTCTAAATAGAAGTAAGCCTATTTGTATCAGAGGCTGGGATAAGGCAAACCACTGTGGGGTCTCCTGAACAGGAGGACAAAAATGTTCTTTTTTGCAACTTGATCAGATAGAGCTCTAGGAAAGAAACTGGATTTATTTTGAAAGAGGGCAATGGGTTAACTTTTAGGAAAGAGTCTTTTACTCAAAAGGACCTTGTGAGAGGGAGCAGAACTATAGGAATTTTAAAAATAAATGGAAAAAGGGAGAGAGAGATGAACATAAATGATTAGGAGATAAAAAGAGTATTAAGGCAAAGATTAACACCCTCAATGGGGAAAGAGAAGAAGCAGATTCCTTGCATGTGGTTTGAGAGAGAAGAAGAGCAATTTTGATAAAACACGTGGGTCCAAGATTTGCCTTTTTTCCATTAAACCTTATATTGGCAGGGATTATTTTGATTTTTTCAATTATTCAGTTCAAAACACTTAGTGTCTTTTGAATTCTGAGAGATTGATTCGTATGAATTTAACTCCTAACATTATTTTAAATTTGATATTTGTCTGACTATATATATATATATATATATATGTATTTGTATATGCTAAACTTTTTAGGTAAGAATATTTTTAGTTACTCACATATTATACCACAACTAATATGGCATTCTCAGTTTATGACTTCAAAAGGGCTATGAGCAATTTTTTTCCATATCCATGTAAGTACCACCAAAATGTAACAGCATTACTTGGCCAGGTGGATTTAATACTGGTAAAATTTACATGTCACTTATAGACTCATAAATAATTCAAAGGAGAAAATAAATAAATAAAACCTTTGATTTTGATCTCCATGCTCAGAAATATAGTTGTTAATTGTCAACTTGGTCTTTTATAACTCATTTGCAAAAATGCAGTGACTTTTCAATGGAAAAAATGGGAACTAAAATGGAAACAATGAAAAGATGAGAAATGACACCTTCTTATGGTGAACAGTAGGTGTCCTATTTTTATTCCATTTTGACTTCTCATCACATCAGCTTACTATTTATACTAATTCATGTATGAGCAGAGACATAACCCAAATTATGGTGATTTGCAGAGGAATCTTTAGAGATAATATGTTGGAATAAAATGATTATGTTAACCTTTCAGCTCTTAATTTTATGGATTTCCAAGTTTGGTGCATTTACCCTAGGATCTTTCTTTCAACAAATGTCATGTGACATCCAAATACCAAATGCTTCCTTCTATCTTAATTTTTTTTTCATACAGCAAAAATTTGCTGGACTTCTACTTAGTTCCAGCAAAGAATACAAAGATAAATAATGAATTAATACTAGAGGATATTTCTTATGAATGTAATATACATTAATTTTTTAGTTCATATATTTTTATAGAGATATCTTTCAACTACAGTTCACACATATAAATAGGTTTTGCAGGTTTGATATTTTTCAGCCTGTTGAAACACATGACAAGTTGACATTGCTGATGACAGGCATTACTTTGTAAAAAGAGACAGGGTGTTAGAGACATCAAATCTTAGACCTAGAAAGGAATGTAGGAAACGTGGCCTGCTCATTTTCTAGATGAATATGTTGCCATTGTAAAAAATTAATAAACAGAAACCCCAATTAATAGAGTTGGGAGACCAGAAGGGGGAGCTCTCATGCCCCATGATGATCACAAAGCCCAAGGGGAAGAGAAGTTAAGACTCCTTTCCTGGCAAGGACTCAGCCAAAGAAAAGCCGTGGACTCTTTGTTTACTAGAGCCCTCCCAACTTCCTTTTCCTGTCTATAAACGTGTTCTCCTTACCTTGAATGGGGACTTGCATTAGGCTCACCATAGTTGCAGGCCCCAAACTGCAACACTCTGCTGATTTTGAAAAAACTCATCTAAGGTTCACCATCTTTTATGCATTTCCTGAGCCAGGTTGCTTGCACCACCTGAAATAGCTACAAAATTATTTTAGCCTGACGGATGTAGTGCTGGACAAAAATCACACATTTTTAAGACATAGGCCTTGAGATCTCCATGTGGAAAAGCCTGCAGTTGATCAAGGCTGCTTGTAATTGTTTTTGTAAGTTTGAGTTCACTACTAGAAATGACATTACTGTTGTCCAACTAAGCCACTTTCTCTGGTATTCGTTCTATTAGTAAAGTAGTAACATATTAATCCTTATTGTCTGTTTATTTCCAAATCACTCAGAGCTTGGATCACCCTCAAATCCCAACAAAATTTATTTTATAGTTTTTGTGTGTGATGTGTGTGTGTTTGTGTGTGTGTGTGTGTTTTGAGGAGACTAATGACATATCTGTATGAAAAAGTATAATGACCATGTGAGTAGACTTTATAAGAAAAGAGGTATGCAGGGATTTATAATTAGGTTTGCCTGATAAAATAAAAGACATTCAGTTAAATTTAAATTTCATAAAAACAGTAGTAACAACGATATATTTAGTATAAGTATGTTTCTTTCATCCTTTATCTGAGATTCAAATTAACTGGGTGCCCTTTATTTTTGTTTGCTAATTCTGGCAATCTTGCTATAATGATTTTTTTTTTCTCAACAGAAGAAAATGCAGTAAAAAATAATGACAAATAAACAATACTAGTCATGGTGTGAATTCACTTCCTGGATATTTACCCTGAGGTTTCTGAAAGACAAACTTGTTTAAAATGGCTATTCTGGTGCACGCAGAAGACAGAAAATGCTAACTGATCTATGTGGATTCATATTTGAGGGCTTTATTCCACGCTGGAGTTAGCAGGCAAGAAATTCTTGAAAAGATGTATGAAAATCTTTTCACTAAGACCCATCTATCTCTCTCACCTTTTATACTTCACCGAGAAACAGAATCTTCGGTGAATTTGATGACCATCAAATTATTAAGAAAACTTTTTCCCATCCCTATCAGTCACTTTTCAGCCTTTAATGTCAGAAACAAAATCATCAGTGATCAAAAAGATAAATAAAAGTTGAAAACAAGGCACAGTAACTTGCCCTTAAGAGATCTAATTTAGTAGTAAAAACATAAAATAAACAAAAGTCCTAAATGCATCAAAATAACATGAACTCAAATGTCAAGTGGCCCCACATTTCTCAAAAAAATAGCTGTAGATAAGAGACTTCCTATTTTTACTAACTTGTCAATCTGGATGCTTAATAGTATAGAAGAGATAAATCAAACATATTATATTATTGGATTAAATTAGTTGTATACATTTAGTAATGCACTATTATATATAATGTATTAATTTAGAGAGAACTTTTTTCATAGTCACTTTAATGAAAGTAATTTTATTCAAACTTATACATACTTCCTTGACATCAATGTTATCATTATTAGTAAATTTCTAAGTGATCTAGCGGCTTTTCAAAAAGATTGCCTTTTTATAATATATTATTTGAGATAGAGTACATATTTTTTGTATACAGTGTGTCAATATGCACAGATTTCTTGATAGTAAACAACTTTTAAAAAACCATATTTGGTTGAAATTTGTATTTGATTAATTATTGCTGCATTTTATATGCTATTATGTCGTGTAAATATTGTATGTGTTTCTGTGCATGCCTTTCTCCATATGTGTATGTATAAATATACACATATACATACATAGATAATGGTTATTTGCTTTTAATCTAATTTTATTTTGTTGTCATGAGTGTTTTTGTTTATTTAAAGATGTTCTTTTGTGAAAAATGAGAAGTTATTAAATATTTTGCATATTCTAGAGGAATTTAAATAAAATGTCAATTTTCTCTTTAAAGGAGAAATTGATCTGGTTCTAATGCCTTTTTCAAAGGAAGAACTGAAATAGCATTTCCAATCTCTTTTCCCAGCGCACAAAATGAGAACATTTTGAACAGCTTTTCCTTCCCAAACTTTGACAAAGCCCAGGTTTCATGTGTCCTTAACTGCTCTTAAGCCCTTTTTTCCTCCAGAAAATTAGTTGGGAGTTGAGAGTGTAGTGGTAGTAAGCTGTATTCTGACGGTTAACTTTAAAACAGTACTATAACTAGGTCTTGCTGAAATCATTGGAAGTTGTATCCCAAGTTACAGGCATTCTGCCTTGCTTTATAAAGGGTGTTGTCTTTGCCCAAGTTTCCTGTAAGCAGAGTCAAAGGGGTGCATGAAGGTGTATTATCTGAGAGCAAACAGAGAAAAAGGAAAACCTCTGCTTTATTTAAAAGTTTATCAACTTAGCCTCTGTTACAGAAAATAAATATACTTTTTTTTTTTTTTGCTATGCAGTAGGAACTTGTTGTTTATCTATTTTATATATAGTAGTATGTATCTGCTAATCCAGGTCTCCTAATTTATCTCTTCCCCATCCCCAGATAAATGTGTTCTTAATCCCACCTGGACTTTCTGAGGAGCCTCATATAATATGTTGCAAACTGTCTTCCCAGGAGATGAATGAAGGAAATACCCCTACCTCCCAATGATTAATTGTTGCTCTATAGTTGTTGAACTTTGTCCTTCCTACGTATAAATATGTGAGTGCAAAGCAGGCACACTGCTTAGTGAATGTGGGATTTCAAGCCACGGCAGAAATGGGTTGGTAGAACATACTTTCAACCCACCCCTTAATGGGAAAGGAAGTTCTTACCATGCTACGCTGTTCCTTCATGAGAGGCTTTACCTGTAGGAGTGCTGTGTACACTACTATGAGCTATTGCTGTATGAAGGTACGTTGTGTTTCTGTCTCTTTCCAGAACTGGGGACCAAAATCTTAGGGGCACCCTTTCCTTCTGTTGTCTCTGCCATAGTGTCAAACCCACAACTTCTGGAATCACAGACACATCTAACTCAAATGGTAGCCCTGCTTGGGAGGTGCCCAGAGCTTTAATTTGCTTCACTAGTACCTCAAGGCAGCGTGTTGTTCTGATCATCCCCAGTCTCACACATATCCTTTCTTTACCAAGCAGTATAAGGAAGGGAGGCACTGTGTCTGGGGGGTGGGGTCATAAAAGTCCTCCAAAACTTTCAAGTCCCTACAAAAGTTTGCACCTCTTTCACATTCTCATGGGTTGAATAGGTTTACAGCTTGTCAATCACAGTTTCTGGGATGATACACATCTCACCTGACCAAATAACTCCCCCAAACTTGGCAGCAGTGCCTGGGCCTTGACTTTTCTGCAAATTCACTACCCATCCTCTCCCTTATAGATGTTCCAGTCAAGTTTGTAGAGCAAAACTGCAGCAAACACAAGTCTTCACGTGTTATTGTTGTATCATCAATGTAACAGGCCCATTTTACTGCTGTGGAGAAGGAGAACAGGGACAGATCTTGGGTTACCACCCATGACATATGGTGGAGTTGTACAGCTAGGCTTGGGGAAGCAATTTGAATGTTCACTGTTGCCCCTCCAATGTGAAGCCAAATTGCTTTTGTGACACAGAGGCCAGGGGAATATTGAATAAAGCATTTGCTAAGTCCAGTACAACATGGTACACTCCTAGGACCTTGACCAATATATCTAAGATGGTGGCAATGTTGGACACAGCTGCAGGGATGGCAGCCACTGCTTTTTAAATTTTTGTAGTCAGTGGGTATCCGCCATGGGTCATCTGGATTTTTTTCCATCCATACCCGGCTGTTTGAAAGCAAGATGAGCAGAGCATACAATACCCACTCAGTGCAGTTCTTGGGTAGCTCCTCCTATTTCCTTTTACTTCCCAGGCAATTTATATTGTTTGAAAGTTACCACTCTTCAAGGGGGTGGTAGACTTACTGATTCCCAGGAGTCATTTCCCCTCAGCACTGAGTTTTCCTTCTAAACCAGAGGCAGAATTCACTGAGACAGGGTTTCAAAGTTTGACATTCAATGCCCAATATATATGTTCTCTAGTATTGAAGAGATAAAAGCCTCATATTCTCATGGGGGAAAACACCCAATTTGCAGTATCAAAGGGACATTTTAGACCATAAACATTTGCCATCTGTAACCATCGATGGTGCTGAAGGGGTCAGAAAACTTCTGAGGGTTAGCAAGTATTAGGGTAAATTTGGCCCCAGCATCAACTAGAGCTGTCACCTTGTCTTTATTTCTGGACAACCAGCTCAACATGAGGACTTCATTGCCTCCCATGACCCTCACTTGGAGGTCATCTTGACCTTCATCCTGAATCTGGGACAGAGAAGAACCCACCAAAGAACAGACTGTATCCCTGAGGCCTCTGCTGGAGAACATGGGGCAACAGGGATGATTGGGGCAGAGCGAGCAGGTCTGAACTATTGTTCAGGTCTTAATGTTTTCCATATGCTCCCAACACAGCATTGTTGCTTGTCTGTTTTTAAGGTGGGGGTCTGGGCAGCAATGAGGTCAAACCATATTTGCTTCTGGGTTACTTTTACCAAGCCCTTTACAGTCTTTCTTTTCTCTTACAACTTTTTGATTTTCCTTGAATTAACAATTCTTTCATATTTTTAAAATTATGCTTAATGTCCCATGTACCTATTGCTAACTTTTTTCTTAATCTTCATTTACAAATCTCAAATGTCTCCTAATAATTTTAAGAAATGCAAAGACACGCATAATAATATATATAATATAAAATATATAATAATATATTTTTTCCCTACATTTTTGGGTAATTTTCCTACAGCTATTCTCCTGCAGCTACTCTACACTATCCACAGCTGTTATCCCTTTCTACAACTGTCTCATGCAGGACTTGGTGCTTTCTGGATACTGTCATTTCACCTCTTTAGGTTTACTGTTTCATTTTGCTAAAATACAATCTCAAATAGCTACATAACAAAGTGTTCTAGTATTGAACAGAAAATTCATCACAGGAACCCCTAGAAGTTCTAAAGATATAAAAACTCAATCAAAGTAGTGATCAGCAAACTGAAGTACCCTCATTTCAATTCATTTCAAATTGACACAAAGTTAAAAACGGCAACACCAAGTGCCAGATGCGTACACAACTGATGGGAGTATGAAGAGGTAAATTTACTTTTGAAAGCAATTTGGCATCCTCCAGAAAATCCAGAATGTACTGATTATGATACAAAAGGAGACATGTACAGGAAAGAAATGCTTGACACGTCCATGAAGAGAAAAATATGTAAGTAAATTGTAGTACATTCTTAGGGTAGAACACTATACAACAGTTAAAACTAGCATGCACAGTGTACATGTAGCGATATGGAAAAATCTAAAAATATAAGTTTGATTAAAAAAGGCAAGTTGCAGAGGATCAATAATGTATATCATTTATATAAGTTAAATAGCACATAGAATAATATTATTTTGGGATAAACAGTATATGAAGGATTATTCACACACATACACATACGCATACACACGCACACATCTGAGTGATAAGTCCATGCTAGTTCTTCTCTCCTGAAGAAAGAGGGATAAGAAAGAGACTGGGGAGTGTTGTATAGATTTCAATGGAATGTATAATAATTTTTAAAAAAAATCTCGAAAGTTTAAAAGGTGACAAATCTGAGTGATAGATACATGGATGTTCACTATATAGTTCTTTATACTTGCTTGAAAAATATTTTAAGAGAAAGGTTGCCTAGGTGACATGTTTTTGAATATTTGTCCATCAGAATATATCTTTTTTCTTAATTCTTTATTGATAACTTACCCCTGCATAAAATTCTCAAAAAAAAGCATTTTCCCACAGAATTATAAAGCATCACTTCACTGTCTTCCAGTGTTGATATTGAGAATTCTTTAATAGCTTATCAAAATTTATTGCAAATTCATTTGAACCTGGTATTTTGTGTTGGGAAGACATAACTGTTTTGACAATTAATTTAATGGATATATTTAAAATTACTAATTCTTCAAGAATCAATGTTGGTAATATAGAAATTTACAGAAAGTTATCAGAGTATTCTTTTCTAGACATTTTACAAATGTATTATCATAAATTTGTTCACCATATTGAGTTGGCTTTTTAATCTATATTTGTAGTTATATACCCCTTTTCATTTTCAACATTATTTATCAGCACCTTTTATCTCCTTTTCTTTTATCAACAATCATCAATCTTATTCCTTCGTTTCCTTGCTTCTTTTTTTCTGCCTTTTGTTAGTTTCATTAATTTTTCTTCATTTTCTTCACCTCTTTTGTTGTCACTCTGCTGATTTAGAAACTGTGAATTGTATCTCTATTCAATAGAAAGAGAGGGAGAGAGAAATATACATACACACATACTTTTACATATATATAATATGTAAATTTACCACTATATACAATATATTATATATATTTAGCATTCATAATTAACCATGTATTTTTGTTTCAAAAATCTAAAGTCATTATTTCTTTTCTCCTCCAGACATCATCGTATTTTAAATACAAATGAAACAATTTTTCATGTTTTTGTTTAAATGTTAGTTTTATATTTTATATATTTATAATAAAATATATTTATTTTTTTGCACACACAACATTAGTTATTTCAGTTTATAATTAATTACATTTGCCAATATATTCTGTTAGCCTGTGTTCATGATTTTCAGTGGTATCTCTCCTCTTCCCTCTACGTTCACATTTGCTGAAAATTTAGCTTTCATTGTTATTTAGTCTGTAAGTTGTGAACTAAGAGTCTTTATATCTGAACATATCTTCATTTTGTTTTCATTCTTGGATGTTAATTTCACTTGGTATCAAATTCTAGATTGTTAGAGGCTTTTATTGGCATTTTCAAGATATGTTCTAGTAACTTCTTAAATATATCATTGCTTTAAAAATAGCCTAGAAAATTTAAAGATAAAAAAATAATAATAATAGCCTAGTTGCAGCCCAGTTAAGGTTTTATATAATCACTGATATTCTGAAGTTTGCCTATGATACATCTGGGTGTTAATTAATACTTTTCATGTTTAGTATTTACTTTCAATTTGAAGATTCATGAACAATTCTTGGGTGCTATATCTTCAAGATTTCTTTACAAAATTTTCTCCATTTTCTTTATATGTAGAGGCATTGGTCTATCTTCCATCTATGTCTAATCCTCTTCCATACTTTTAATATTTTTTTCTCCATAATGCATCCTGGGCGAACTGACACTGCATGCAATTTCACTATTTTTCTCATTAATAGCAACCTAAGTAGATTTTATTGTTTCATTTTTTTATGCTCATGATTATACTTTTTATCTCCAAAATTTCTTTTATTTTCTTGTCTGTACTGTCTTGAATTATTTATTCATGTTTTGATTTCACAATTGTTTACTTTTTTCCCCCAGTTGCCTGCAAGGGATATAATGTATTAACAATCTACTTGTTCTTTAAAGAGAAGGCACATCTGACTGGCAATGGAATAAAAATGAAGGCCCTTTGCAGAAACACAAATGTCATTATAGTTTTTGAGTATGAGTTCTGTGCAGGGCTAAAATAAAGCACCATGAGAGTTTTCTGACCTTTATCACCAGTACTTTCCCAATCAGATTTATCCTCCTCCTTCTTTATCCTCATCTCTCTAAGGAAAATGGTCCCTTTTCAAGCTGTACTGGACATTCATAACACTGAAATATGGGTTTAGGAGAGATGCAGTGATAAAATCGTGAACTGGAAAGAGAATGAGAAGAAAGCACTAGCGAAGAGAGAAAAAATTAGCGGAAGTTAAGGTTATGCATAGAGAAGAAGCTAGGAAAAAAAGACCAAAAAGCTCCAGCACTACTTGTGCAATGGAATTTTAGGAGTTTGGTTTATGAGATGCTCAAAAGAGAATTGGGAAAAAAGGAATGAGGACTTTAAAATGTTTGTTGAAGCTTATAAGTCAAATCTTATTTAATTATTTAAAATGCAAATAAATAATGGACTTACTATTCATTTATTTTTTGCTGTGAACTGAGTTTTAAATGAACCTTACAGTCAGTAGACCACAGGAGTCCTGGATATTATTGCGATTATATTGTTAAACATTCATTATCACTATGGTAGCTTAGAGCATTATTGTTTAATCATTTCTTGCTCATAATTTTGCTGGCTCCTGATGATGCAACCAACACTAAAAAATATTAAAACTGATTATTTTGATTTTCATTTGAGGTTATCTGATCAGAATTAGATAGATGATTGATAGATAAATAGATAGATAAATTGGTAGATAGGTAGATAGATAATGTCCTAGCTAAACAGTTTAAGTGTAAATTGTGGGGAAAAGTTAGTTTCAGCCAACTTCTCTGCTCATCATAGAATGTTTCTTCATAGTGGATAAATGGGCAAGGTGGAAATATTCCATTTATTCTATTGGAATATGTGTTAAAATTGTGATGAAGATGGTGAAAACTATTAAAGTAATAACATAATAGAATAAAATGTCAGGGGACAGGGGCTGTTGTGAAGAGCTACTGAGGTTTGGGGGTCTAAGATGGTTTCTCTGAAGAAGAGGTGACTTTCAATCTATGACCAGAATGATGAAAGGGAGCCAGCACTGAGACAAGAAGAAACATGTTCCAGGAAAAGAACCATATATTCAAAGAAAAGAAAGAGTTAGTTATATTTGAGGAACTAAAAAGAGGCTAATGTAGTTGGAGTGTAGCAGCCTTAGGGTAGAGAGGCATGTAATGAATATAGAGAAGGAAAAGTACATGATTCTGCAGTGCCTTCTAGGCTAAGTACAGGGTTTAAAAAAGTATATTATGATTATTTTATGTGAAGTGGACCAGGAAGACATTGAAGGGTTTTACATAGATAGAATTTACTGGGTAGGACTTAGGGTTAGTCATTAAAGTCTTTTAGTATGGTAAAAACACCAAATGACTTGGAATTTGAGATATTTGTTTGTCAAATTCTGCCTTCAGTTGAAGGATTAAGACATTCAAATGGGATAATACTGATTTTCTTCATTTTTAAAGTGAGGGGTTTCATTGGATGGTACCTAATTTCTTGTGATGGGAGAGGATGGTGAAGTTGGTCGGTGATTTACTTTTCTGATGAAATGATTCACTTTTGAAAGACCAGAGCAGTTATGAAAAAGCCTCTTATTCTCTTTTGAGGAGTCATTTCTCCGAGCTGCTACTCCAAATGGTGTTCATTATTTATAGTAACTTTTTAATGAATGGCTACGTAAAGCAACAAACATTTACACACTGTAAGCTTTCTAAAAAGAAAAAAGATATATAAATATCTATTGGAGATGGATAAAGGGGATTCAAGTTAAGACTATATGAGATGTGTAGATTATTCTTAAGGTCTCTTTGAATTCTGAGTTTCTTTGTTGTAGACGCATTTCTTCCAACCATTATCTCTGCTATATCCATTTATGGCACCAACATTTGGATTTTGCATCTTGGATTTAGCATCTTACAAATGCTAATTGATGTTTTAAATTAGCACAAGTGCTGGGGAAAGCAAGAACCTGGTTATTTTCCAGCCATGCTGGAATCTAATGAAAGCTATAAACCCACACTTAGAAATATGCGTATATATTTTTATAAAGTTTCAGGAAACCATAAACTCTCTGAAGCTTTTTCATGGACCTTCCACATGCAAGCCCTGTGGGGTGAATAAGAACCAAAAATAGGTACCTTCCAAGTATAATCTGTGATTTTCCTGACTGGTTCCTGCCCTACATTTAATAGTCCTAATTAAAGTAAAGGTATCTTCATTTGATTTTTCCTTCATACCATAAGTGTGAAAATATTAAAACTGCTGATGCAAGGAAGTAGGTAGGAACATAAAGAGAAATTTCAAACATACAATTTTCTGACAACCTAGAGGTGTTAGCACAGCTCATTTTAAACATGGGTTAAATTGTTTTCTCTCTCACCATATTGGCTGAAAGAACCTTGTCTTACACCTGGGCTGAAACTGATTGAAAAATTCAGAGATAAATCTGTCTTTCTTTTTTTTTTGGACTTGGTAATAAGTGTCTATGGAGTTCTTTAAAACTGATGTTATCTATATGCAAAATTCAGTAGGAATGTAGAAATCAAAAAGTCACCATTTTTTCTCTCAAGGTAAATTAGTGTATTTACAACTGTACTTGGTTTTCATACTTATCACTGCTATCTTTTATGTGCAGGTGAGCCATCATATTTTAAGGTTGATAAGTAAATTTGAAAGATAAAGTGTTGAAGGTATTTAGGTTTGTGGTAAAGTATACTAAAGTAGCAGTAGACTGCTGGCAGTCTTTTTAGTTTCTTCAGGAAAAGGGATTAAATATACAAAGTAGTGCAGTTCATAGTTATACATTTGTTAACACATAATTCTTAGAACAACCCACTAGGCTAGTTGTTATTGTCCATTGACCTTGGGCATGAAATGTAAACTCTGAGTTTCAGTATCCTCATCTGAAAAATGAGGGCAATCACACCTCAGTGGGTTGTTAAAAAGATTATAACGAGGGGGGGTGGAGGCAAGATTGTGGTGTGGGAAGATGCCAAGTTAGCATCACCCCACAACTAGGGCACCTGCCTGCCACTGGTGGAGGACCCTGATGCCCAAGGAGATGGGAGGAACCCCTAAGTGAACCAGTAGGACATGGGGGGAATGAGGGGCGAGGAGAAGTGGAAGCCAGATAGGATCTGCACCCCTGAGGCCAGGGAGATCCAGAGAGGCAGGCAGGAGGGGCCCTCTGGGAGGAGCAGGAGAGGAGTGGAGGGCGATTGCCCCACCCACTCGGGGCAATTGATTGTCTTCAATTCTTTTCATTCTTTTTTCTTTATTCTGCTCCTTGGCAGTTATTTCTACCATTTTGTCTTCCAGCTCACTTATTCATTCTTCTGCCTCAGTTATTCTGTTATTGATTTCTTCTAGTGTATTTTTCATTTCAGTTATTGTGTTGTTCATCTCTGTTTTTTTTGTTCTTTAGTTCTTCTAGATCTTTGTTAAACATTTCTTGTATCTTCTCAATCTGTGCTTCCATTCTATTTCTGAAATTCTGGATCATCTTTACTATCATTACTCTGAATTCTTTTTCAGGTAGATTGCCTAGTTCCTTTTCATTTATTTGGTCTTGAAGGTTTTTACCTTGTTCCTTCATCTGTGACATACTTTTTGCCATCTCACTTTTTTTTAATTTTTATAAGTGGGATTGTGTTCCTGTCTTACTGGTCATTTGGCCTGAGGCTTCCAACACTGGAGTGTATAAGCTGTTGGGTAGAGCTGGGTCTTGGTACTGAGATGAGGACTACTGTGAGATCTCACTCCGATGAATATTCCCTGGGGTCTGTGGTTCTCTGTTAGTCCACTGGTTCAGACTTGGAGCTCCCACCACAGGAGCTTCGGCCTGACCCTTGGCTCGTGAACCAAGATCCCACAAACTGAGTGGGGTGGCATGAAAAAAAAGAAAACAAGAACAATAACAAAGTAAAAAAATAAAATAAGACTAGGAAACTAACATATATGTTAGAAAGAATATAAAAATAAAAATATAGATGAATCAACAATAGGAAGGTATAATAGTTCCACAATAGTAAAAAAGAGGAGGAGGAAAAGGAAAAAAAAAGGAGGAAAAGGCCTTGGCTGTGGAGGGTGGGGCCTAAGCAAGGGCAGGTTTGAGCAGTGAATGGGGCCTATGTTCAGGACCCACAGGGCTGGTAAAGGAGCTGGGGGCTGTGGGGGGTGGGGCTTAGGCTCAAGGAACAGAAGGGGCCCAGGTGTGCCTCCCACACCTGGTCTCAGAGGGCAGGGCACCTCACCAGGGAGCCCAGCAGGCTTCCTGGGCTTGAGTGGGTGGGGCAAATTCTCTCCTCTTCTCTCCTGCTTCTCTGGTCAGGAGGGCTCCTCCCACCTGTCTCTTCTGATCTCCATGGCCTCCCTTCTATGCCCCAAGGACCAATGCGGCCAGGGGGATGGGGCCACCCTGGAGGGCAGGGGACCAGCCTGGGAGTTCAGCAGGCTCCCAGATATCTCTGTAATGACACTAGAAACACCAACATCCAAATTATAGGGGTCCCAGAGGAAGAAAAGAAAAAGAAAGGGTCTGAGAAAATATTTGAAGAGATTATAGTTTAAAATTTCCCTAACATGGGAAAGGAAATAGTCATCCAAGTCCAGGAAGCACAGAGAGTCCCATACAGGATAAACCTTAGGAAAAATACATCAAGACACATATTAATCAAACTAACAAAAATTAAATTCAAAGAAAAAATATTAAAAGCAGCAAGGGAAAAACAAAAAATAATATATAAAGGAATCCCCATAAGCTTATCAGCTGATTTTTCAGCAGAAACTCTGCAGGCCAGAAGGGAGTGGCAGGATATCCTTAAAGTGATGAAAGAGAAAAACCTACAAACAAGATTACTCTACCCAGCAAGGATCACATTCAGATTCGACAGAGAAATCAAAAGCTGTTCAGAGAAGCAAAAACTAAGAGAATTCAGCACCATCAAACCAGCTTTACAACAAATGCTGATGAAACTTCTCTAGGCAGGAAACACAAGAGAAGAAAAAGACCCACAAAAACAAACCCTAAACAATTAAGAAAATGGTAATAGGAGCATACATATTGGTAATAACTTTGAATGTAAATGGATTAAATGTCCCAACCAAAAGACACAGACTGGCTGAATGGATGCAAAAACAAGACCTGTATATATGCTGTCTACAAGAAACCCACTTCAGACCTAGAAACACATACAGACTGAAAGTGAAGCAATGGAAGAAGATATTCCATGCAAATGGAAATCAAAAGAAAGCTGGAGTAACAACACTCGTATCTGATAAAATAGACTTTCAAATAAAGACTATTACAAGAGATAAGGAGGGACACTACATAATGATCAAAGGTTCAACCCAAGAAGGAGACAGAACAATTATAATTGTTTATGTACCCAAAACAGGAGCACCTCAATACATAAGGCAAATGCTAACAACCATGAAAGGAGAAATCGACAGTAACACAATAATAGTAGGGGACTTTAACACCCCACTTACACCAATGGACAGATCATCCAAACAGAAAATAAATAAGGAAACATAAGCTTTAAATGACACAACAGAATAGATAGATTTAATTAATATTTATAGAACATTCCATCCAAAAACAGCAGATTACACTTTCTTCTCAAATGCACATGGAACATTCACCAGGATAGATCACATCTTGCATCACAAATCAAGCCTTGGAAAATTGAAATTGTATCAAGCATCTTTACTGACAACAATGCTATGAGATTGGAAATCAATAACAGGAAAAAAACTGTAAAAAACCCAAATACATGGAGGCTAAACTGTGTACTGATAAATAACCAAGAGATCACTGAAGAAATTAAAGAAGAAATAAAAAAGTACATAGAAACAAATGACAATGAAAACAAGATGACCCAAAACCTATGGGATGCAGCAAAAGCAGTTCTAAGAGGGAGGTTTATAGCAATTCAATCTCACCACAAGAAACAAGAAAAATCTCAAATAAACATTCTAACCCTACACTTAACACAACTAGAGAAAGAAGAACAAAGAAAACCCAAAGTCAGTAGAAGGAAAGAAATCATAAAGATCAGAGCAGAAATAAATAAAATAGAAATTAAGAAAACAATAGCAAAGATCAATAAAACTAAAAATTGGTTCTTTCAGAAGATAAACAAAATTGATAAACACTTACCCAGACTCATTAAGAAAAAAAAGGGAGATGATGCAAATCAATAAAATTAGAAATGAAAAAGGAGAAATCACAACTGACACTGCAGAAATACAAAGGATTATAAGAGACTACAACAAACAACTGTCTGCCAATAAAATGGACAACTATGAAGAAATGGACAAATTCTTGGAATCAAAGAATTTGGTAAAGTTGCAGGATACAAAATTAATGCACAGAAATCTCTGGCATTCTATATATACCACCAACAAAAATTTACAAAGAGAAATTAAGGAAACAATCCCATTTACCCTCACAACAAAAAGAATAAAATACCTAGGAGTAAACCTGCCTAAGGGGGCTAAAGACTTGTACTCAGAAAACTATAAAACACTGAGGAAATAAATTAAAGATGACATAAACAGATGGAGAAATATACCATGTTCTTGGATTGGAGGAATCAATATTGTGAAAATGATTATACTACCCAAAGCAATCTAGAGATTCAATGCAATCCTTATCAAACTACCAATGGCATTTTTCACAGAATTAGAACAAAAAAATTTTACAATTTGTATAGAAACACAAAAGACCCCAAATAGCCAAAGCAATATTGAGAAAGAAAAACGGAGTTGTAGGAATCAGGCTCCCTGTCTTCAAACTATATGACAAAGCTACAGTAATCAAGACAGTATGGTACTGGCACAGAAACAGAAATATAGATCAGTGGTACAGGATAGAAAGCCCAGAGATAAACCCATGCACATATGGTCACATAATTTATGACAAAGGAGGCAAGAACATACAATGGAGAAAATACAGCCTCTTCAATAAGTGGTGCTGGAAAAACTGGACAGCTACATGTAAAAGAATGAAATTAGAACACTACCTAACACCATACACAAAAATAAACTCCAAATGGATTAAAGACCTAAATGTAAGACCAGACACTATAAAATTCTCTGAGGAAAACACGGGAAAAACACTCTTTGACATAAACCACAGCAAGATATTTTTTGACCCATCGTCTAGAGTAACAGACATAAAAACAAAAATAAACATATGGGGCTTAATTAAACTTAAAAGCTTTTGCACAGCAAAGGAAACCATAAACAAGATCAAAAGACAACCCTCAGAATGGGAGGAAATATTTGTAAATAAAACAACAGACAAAGGATTAATCTCCAAAATATACAAACAGCTTATGGAGCTCAATATCAAACAAACAAACAATCCAATTTAAAAATGGGTGAAAGATCTAGACATTTCACTAAGGAAGACATACAGATGGCCAAGAGGCACATGAAAAGATGCTTAACATCACTAATTGTTAGAGAAATGCAAATCAAAACTACAATGAGGTATCACCTCATGCCAGTCAGAATGGCCATCATCAAAAAATCTACAAGCAATAAATGCTGGAAAGGTTGTGGTGAAAAGGGAACCCTCCTGCACTGTTGGTAGGAATGTAAATTGATACAGCCACTATGGAGAACAGTATGGAGGTTCCTTAAAAAACTAAAAATCGAACTACCATATGACCCAGCAATCCTACTACTGGGCATGTGAGAAAACCATAATTCAAAAAGAGACATGCACCACAATGTTCATTGCAGCACTATTTACAATAGCCAGGACATGGAACCAACCTAAATGTCCATAGACAGATGAATGGATAAAGAAGATGTGGCACATATATGCAATGGAATATTAGCCATAAAAAGAAACAAAATTGTTATTTATAGTGAGGTGGATTGACCTAGTTTCTGTCCTACAGAGTGAGGTAAGTCAGAAAGAGAAAAACAAATACCATATGCTAACGCATATATATGGAACCTAAAAAAAAATAAATGGTACTGATGAACTTAGTTGCAGGGCAGGAATAAAGATGTAGACATAGAGAGTGGACTTGAGGACACAGGGTGGGAGGGGGAAGCTGGGGCGAAGTGAGAGTAGCATAGGCATATATACACTACCGAAAGTAAAATAGTTAGTTAGTGGGAAGCTGCAGCATAGCACAGGGAGATCAGCTTCGTGTTTTGCGATGAGGGTGGGATAGGGAGGATGGGAGGGAGGCTCAAGAGGTAGGGGATATGGGGACATATGTATGCAAATGGCTGATTCACTTTGGCGTGCAACAGAAACTAAAGAGTATTGTGAAGCAATTATACTCTAATAAAGATCTATTTTTAAAAAATTATAATGAGATAACAAATCTCTTGCTGACCAACAGATACCTGTCTCCATGATTGCTCCTGTGATCACCATGCAGCCAGTAGCCACAGAGAAATTTGGACTCTTCAACTCCAAGTTTTGTTCTTCTGTGGAGAGCAAGCTGAGATCATTTGAGAGCACGTGAATGAGGAGGCACATGTCGGTAGCCAACAAAAGCAGGTGATAGTGAAGTCAAAGCATACTCAGCTTCACCTGATCTTAAGGGCACCTATATAATATGTCACCAGGATTCACAGGTGCTCCCAGAGCAGTGTCCTCATGTTGACAACTCTCATGTGTCTTTAAGGAATGGAGGTGGTTTGTAGGCATAAATATACAGGATGATCAGGTTAGAGACGGAGCTTCAGATAAAGTAAACAGCATTCAGCAAAATGTCTGCTGCAAGCTGAAAATGTTTCATTTAGAGCCAGGGTTTTGACATATCTAAACATCAGTTATTTAATATATATATTGGACTCATATCTTATTTATGCTTTAGAATCTGTGGTATTTAAGATAGCCAGCCTAGAGTGATTTAGGAGCATACTCTGCAATGAGATCAGAGTATTTTATTCCACTCTGAAAATTTCACATATTCTTTTATATCAGAATCGTATTATTTTTTTTCACCACATTCCAAATGGTTTCCAATTTTCTTTTTTTGACTTGTCGGGACTTGATATTGAATGGATAGTGGAGATCTTAATTATAAAATGGCATATTTATGCTTTACCATAAAATAACAAACTAATAAATAGTAGTGAAATATATCATTTTGCACACTTATTAACTCCAAGTAAAGAGCACATTCCTTTTCGACACTTTTGTTTCTCCTCCAGAGCATCTGTTCCTGTTCATATCAAGATAGAGAACAAGAAATGCCAGTTAGAATTTAGGTAAGAGGCTTTGAACTCAGAGTTTGATGCAGCTCAATCCTTAACTACCTTTGACTTCGGGCAAATAACTTGAACTCTATAAACCCCAGTTAACTCAATTATAAGAAGTGAGAAAATATCTCCCATGCAGGGTTTGATGCAGCTCAATCCTTAACTACCTTTGACTTTGGGCAAATAACTTGAACTCTATAAACCCCAGTTTACTCAATTATAAGAAGTGAGAAAATATCTCCCTTGCAGGGTTTTGATATAGATTTGAGATAATGTACATAAAGTGCTTATTATACAGTAATCATCCAGTAAATATCAACCACTCTGTTAATTGCTATCATCATATTTTGGAGTACTGGTAATACATTGAAATATCACTAAGATATTCCTCAATATCACTAAGATATTCTCTGAGGATGAGAATTTGAAACTGTTTTGTAAAACATATCATCTAAATACTAGTTTGTAAATAGAGATGATGGGATTTTCTGGGCTCTTATTTTTTTCATGAAAAGAGAACTTTCAGCTTAAAGCTTCAGCCAAAAAAACCCAAAAGATATAAATACTTAAAAGAAGAAAATAACCTCTAGAGAGAGGACAGAGACTTTATAGAGAGCGGTGATTTTCTCTTGGGGAACTTTAGCTCTTTGCAATAGTCTGTGGTCCCTACTTCCTCTTGGTAGCAGAATCTCTTTGTTGAGTTTGGACATGTGACTTACTTTCACCTATGGGAAGCAAGTGAACTTTCCCAGAAACTTTTAGAGTTCTAGTGAATTTTCATTACTCTTTTGCTTCTACCCTGTGTTGTGAGAATAAATATGTCTCATCTGAGTTTGCTACTTCAAATTTAGGTTGAAATCTACCTAAAGACCTGTGGAACAAAGTTGCAACCTACCCACAGCATGGTATGGAAGTAGAATTTATCACAGTCACAACAAATGAGCAATCTATATTCAATATGGACAAGAAATCCTTTGTTTTTCTAAATCACTAAGATTTGGGGGTTGTTATTGCAGCGAAACTGACAAAGTACCTACAGAGCAATTAAATGTATTGACCTCACTCACACACTTACCTACTAATGTGGTCTCTGCTTCCCTTCTAAGTACCTTTCAATCATCCATACCCAGCCAGAAATAGGTTTTAAAACGTGCATCAGATTATGTTTTCCCTCTGTGTAAAATTCTCCAGTGACTTAACAGTGTACTTTGAATAAAATAATAATAATATGTTTTTAAAAAACGTGTACTTTGCCTGGAAGGCACTGCAAAGCCATGTACTTTCTTCATCTCCATGTTCACTGCCTGCTTTTCAACCTTATTGCTGTTGTAGTCCAGCTACATTAGCTTCTTTGCAGTTCCTCCACTATAACAAACTCTTCCTTTTCTTTGAAAGTATGGTCTCTTTTGCCTGGAAGATATTTCTCCTCATCTCAGTGCTTGGCTCCCTTTCTGCATTAATGTCACAGTTTGAATGTCACCTCTTCAGAGAAGCCATTTCAAACTACCATACCTCAGTAGATGATCCATTTCCTCTTCATCTCTGCCATTATTTTCTATCATTTCATTATTGTTTCTTTCAACACTTCACAATTTTAATACCATTATCACAAGTAATAATAGCCAAGAGATATTGAATACTTACTATGTTCCAAGCACTATTTTAAGTGACTAGCTTAGAATAACCCATGAAGTAGGTACTATTTTTAAAAAGGGGAAACTGAGGCACCGTGGGTATGTATTAATTTGTTTATTTCTCTAGATTATAAGACACATGATGGCAGGAGTCCTGAAAAATTTTTTTCACTGCTTATACTCAGCATGTATTATGAAGCTTGCTACAGAAAAACAACTCAAAAGTATTTTTGCATTTTCAAAATTAAGTACTGAATTTCTCAGTTGTTATTCTCATAGAGATCTCCTTACACTCCAGTGCCTAAGATCCTTGGTAATTCTAATCTTAATTTTAAATCAATACACTAAAGCACTGTTATGAAGGTAAGTCTTTATAAAGAGATTTACACTAGATATTTCTCTGATGACAGATCTTTTATACTGTCCAATACAGCAGCCATTGGCCATATGTTAGACTGCCATTAGCCTGGCTACAGAGAGCTTAAAATGTGGCTGGTGGAACTGAGGAATTAAATTAGTTATTTTATTTGGTTTTAATTAACTTAAAAATTTTTTTGAATTATTGAATTTTATTTGATTTATTTTTTATACAGCAGGGTCTTATTAATTATCTATTTTATACATGCTAGTGTACACATGTCAATCACAATCTCCCAATTCATCCCACCACCAACAACAACCCCCCCACCACTTTCCCCTGCTTGGTGTCCACATGTTTGTTCTCTACATCTGTGTCTCTAAATTTGCCCTACAAACCAGTTCATCTGTACCATTTTTCTAGGTTCCACATATATACATTAATATACAATATTTGTTTTTCTCTTTATGACTTACTTCACTCTGTATGACAGTTGCTAGATCCATCCATGTCACTACGAATGACCCAATTTCATTCCTTTTTTATGGCTGAGTAATATTCCATTGTATATATGTACCACATCTTCTTTAGCCATTCATCTGTCGATGGGCATTTATGTTGCTTCCATGACCTGGCTATTGGAAATAGTGCTGCAATGAATATTGGGGTGCATGTGCCATTTTGAAATATGGTTTTCTCTGCGTATATGCCCAGTAGTAGGATTGCTGGGTCATATGGTAATTCTATTTATAGTTTTTAAGGAATCACCATACAGTTCTCCATAGTGGCTATATCAATTAACATTCTCACCAACAGTGCAAGAGGGTTCCCTTTCCTCCACACCCTCTCCAGCATTTGTTGTTTGAAGGTTTTCTGATGATGCCCATTCTAACTGGTGTGAGGTGATACCTCATTGTAGTTTTGATTTGCGTTTCTCTAATAATTAGTGATGTTGAGCAGCTTTTTGTGTGCTTCTTGGCCATCTGTATGTCTTCTTTGTAGAAATATCTATTTAGGTCTTCCACCCATTTTTTGATTGGATTGTTTGGTTTTTTAATATTGAGTTGCAAGAGATGTTTATATATTATGGAGATTAATGCTTTGTCCATTGATTCATTTGCAAATATTTTCTCCCTTTCTGAGGGTTGTATTTTCATCTTGTTTGTAGTTTCCTTTGCTTTGCAAAAGATTTTAAGTTTCATTAGGTTCCATTTGTTTATTTTTGGGTTTATTTCCATTACTCTTAGAGGTGGGTCAAAAAAGATCTTGCTGTGATGTTTGTCAAAGAGTGTTCTTCCTATGTTTTCCTTAAGAGTTTTACAGTGTCTGGTCTTACATTTAGGTCTCGAATCCATTTTGAGTTTAGTTTTGTGTATGGTGTTAGGGAGTGTTCTAATTTCATTCTTTTACATGTAGCTGTCCAGTTTTCCCAGCACCACTTATAGAAGAGACTGTCTTTTCTCCATTGTATAACCTTACCTCCTTTGTCATATATTAATTGACCATAAGTGCGTGGGTTTATCTCTGGGCTTTCTATCCTATTCTATTGATCTCTATTTCTGTTTTTGTGCCAGTACCATATTGTCTTGATTACTGTAGCTTTCTAGTATAGTCTGAAGTCAGGAAGTCTGATTCCTCCAGCTCTGTTATTTTCCCTCAAGACTGCTTTGGCTATTCGGGGTCTTTTGTGTCTCCATACGAATTTTAAGATTTTTTGTTCTAGTTCTTTAAAAAATGCCATTGGTAGGTTGATAGGGATTGCATTGAATCTGTAGATTGCTTTGGGTAGTATAGTCATTTTCACAATATTGATTCTTCCAATCCAAGAACATGGTATATCTCTCCATCTGCTTGTGTCATCTTTGATTTCTTTCATCAGTGTCTTATAGTTTTATGAGTACAGGTCTTTTACCTCCCTAGGTAGGTTTATTCCTAGGTATTTTATTCTTTTTGTTGCAGTGGTGAATGGAATTGTTTCCTTAATTTCTCCTTCTGATCTTTCATTTTTAGTGTATAGGAATGCAAGTGATTTCTGTGCATTAATTTTGTATCGTGCAACTTTACCAAATTCATTGATTAGCTCTAGTAGTTTTCTGATGGCATATTTAGGATTCTCTGTGTATAGTGTCATGTGATCTGCAAACAGTGACAATTTTACTTCTTTTCCAATGTGTATTCCTTTTATTTCTTTTTCTTCTCTGATTGCTGTGGCTTGGGTTTCCAAAACAATGTTGAGTGATAGTGGTGAGAGTGGACATCCGTGTCTTGTTCCTGATCTGAGAGGAAATGCTTTCAGGTTTTCACCATTGAGAATGATGTTTGCTGTGTGTCATATATGACTTTTATTATGTTGAGGTAGGTTCCCTCTATGCCCACTTTCTGTAGAGTTTTTATCATAAATGTGTGTTAAATTCTGTCAAAAGCTTTTTCTGCATCTATTGAGATGATCATACGGTTTTTATTCTTCAATTTGTTAATATGGTGTATCACATTGATTGATTTGCATATATTGAAGAATCCTTGCATCCCTGGGATAAATCCTACTTGTAATGGTGTATGATCCTTTTAATGTGCTGTTGGATTTTGTTGGCTGGTATTTTGTTGAGGATTTTTGCATGTGTATTCATCAGTGATATTGGTCTGTAACTTTCTTTTTTTGTAGTATCTTTGTCTGGTTTTGGTATCATGGTGATGGTAGTCTCATAGAATGAGTTTGGGAGCATTTCTTCCTCTGCAAGTTTTTGGAAGAATTTGAGAAGAATAAGTGTTAGCTCTTCACTAAATGTTTGATAGAATTCGCCTGTGAAGCCATCTGGTCCTGGGCTTTTGTTTGTTGGAAGATTTTTAATCAGAGTTTCAATTTCTTTACTTGTGATTGGTCTGTTCGTATTTTCTTTTTCTTCCCAGTTCAGTCTTGGAAGGTTATACCTTTCTATGGAAATTTGTCCATTTCTTCCAGGTTGTCCATTTTATTGACATATTGTTGCTTGTAGTAGTCTCTTACGATGCTTTGTATTTCTGTGGTGTCCATTGTAACTTCTTTTTCATTCCTAATTTTATTGATTTGAGTCCTCTCCCTCTTTTTCTTGATGAGTCTGGCTAAAGGTTTATAAATTTTGGTCATCTTCTCAAAGAACCAGATTTTAGTTTTATTGATCTTTGCTATTGTTTTCTTTGTTTCTATTTCATTTATTTCTTCTCTGATCTTTATGATTTCATTCCTTCTAATAACTTTGGGTTTTGTTTGTTCTTCTTTCTCTAGTTCCTTTAGGTGTAAGGTTAGATTGTTTATTTGAGATTTTTCTTGTTTCTTGAGGTAGATTCGTATTGCGATAAACTTCCCTCATTGAATTGCTTTTGCTGCATCCAGTAGGTTTTGGATCATCGTGTTTTTGTTGGAATTTGTCTCTCGTAGGTTTTTGATTCCCTCTTTGATTTCTTCAATGATGTCTTAGTTATTTAGTAACGTACTGTTTAGCCTCCATGTGTTTGTGTTTCCTACGTTTATTTTCACTGTAATTAATTTCTAATCTCACAGAACTGTGGTTGGAAAAGATGTTTGATATGATTTCAATTTTCTTAAATTTACCAAGGCCTGATTTGTGACCCAAGATGTGATCTATCCTGGAGAATGTTCCATGTACACTTGAGAAGTGTAATCTGCTGTTTTTGGATGGAATGTCCTATAAATATCAATTAGATCTATCTGGTCTATTGTGTCATTTAAAGCTTGTGTTTCCTTATTAATTTTCTGTCTTGATGATCTGTCCTTTGGTGTAAGTGAGGTGTTTAAGTCCCCCACTATTATTGTGTTACTGTCGATTTCTTCTTTTATAGCTGTTAGCAGTTGCCTTACATATTGAGGTGCTCCTATGTTGGGTGCATATATTTTTATCATTGTTATATCTTCTTCTTGGATTGATCCCTTGATCATTATGTAGTGTCCTTCCTTGTCTTTTGTAACATTTTTTATTTTAAAGTCTATTTTATTTGATATGAGTATTGCTACTCCCACTTTCTTTTGATTTCCATTTGCATGGAATATCTTTTTTTCTTCCCCTCAATTTCAGTCTGTATGTGTCCCTAGGTCTGATATGGGTCTCTTGTAGATGGCATATTTATGGGTCTTGTTTTTTGTATCCATTCAGCTAGCCTTTGTCTTTTGGTTGGAGCATTTAATCCTTTCACCTATAAGGTAATTATTAATATGTATGTTCTTATTACCATTTTCTTAATTGTTATGTGTTTGTTTTTGTAGGTCCTTTTCTTCTCCTGTGTTTCCCAGTTAGAAAAGTTCCTTTAGCATTTGTTGTAGAGCTGGTTGGGTGGTTCTGAATTCTCTTAGCTTTTGCTTGTTTGTAAAGCTTTTGATTTCTCCATTGAATCTGAATGAGATCCTTGCCATGTAGAGTAATCTTGGTTGTAGGTTCTTTCCTTTCATCACTTTAAATATATCATGTGACTCCCTTCTGGCTTGGAGAGTTTCTGCTGAGAATCAGCTATTGATCTTATGGGAGTTCCCTTGTATGTTATGTTGTTTTTCCCTTGTTGCTTTCAATAATTTTTCTTGTATGTTATGTCATTTTTCCATTGTTGCTTTCAATAATTTTTCTTTGTCTTTTATTTTTGTCAATTAGGTTACTATGTGCCTCCATGTGTTTCTCCTTGGGTTTTTTCTGACTGGGACTTTCTGTGCTTCCTGGACTTGAGTGGCTATTTCCTTTCCCATTTTAGGGAAGTTTTCAAGTATAATCTCTTCAAATATTTTTTCAGGTCCTTTCTCTCTCTCTTCTCCTTCTGGGACCCCTATAATGTGAATGTTGTTGTGTTTAATGTCCCAAAGGTCTCTTAGGCTGTCTTCATTTCTTTTCATTTTTTTCTTTATTCTGTTCTGTGGCAGTGTATTCCACCATTCTGTCTTCTAGGTTACTTATCCGCTCTTCTGCCTCTGTTATTCTGCTATTGGTTCCTTCTAGTGTATTTTTCATTTCAGTTATTGTATTGTTCATCTCTGTTTGTTTGTTCTTTACTTCTTCTATGTCTTTGTTAAACATTTCTTGCATCTTCTTGATCTTTGCCTCCATTCTTTTTCCGAGGTCCTGGATCATCTTCACTATCATTATTCTGAATTCTTTTTCTGGAAAGTTGCTCTTATCCACTTCATTTAGTTGTTTTTCTGAAGTTTTATCTTCTTCCTTTATCTGTTACAAAGACCTCTGACTTTTCATTTTCTCTATCTTTCTGTGAATGTGGTTTTCCTTTCACAGGTGGCAGAATTGTAGTTCTTCTTGCTTCTCCTCTTTGCCCTCTGGTGGATGAGGCTATCTAAGAGGCTTTTGCAAGCTTCCTGATGGGATGGACTGGTGGTAGGTAGAGCTGGCTGTTCTCTGGTGGGCAGAGCTCAGTAAAACTTTAATCCACTCTTCTGCTTATGGGTTCCCTCCATGTTGGTTGTTTGGCCTGAGGCGACCTAGCACTCTAGCCTACCCCGCTCTTTGGTGGGGCTAATAGTGGATTCTGGGAGGTCTGATGCCAAGGAGTACTTCCCAGAACTTCTACTGCCAGTTTCCTTGTCCCCATGGTGAGCCACAGCCACTCCCTCTCTCTGAAGGAGACCCTCCAACACTAGTAGGTAGGTCTGGTTCAGTCTCCTATGGGGTCATTGCTCCTTCCCCTGGGTCCCAATGTGCACACTACTTTGTGTGTGCCCTATAAGAGTGGAGTCTCTGTTTCCCCCAGTCCTGTTGAAATCCTGCAATCAAATCCCACTAGCCTTCAAAGTCTGATTCTCTAGGTATTCCTCCTTCCATTGCCGGACCCTCAGGTTGGGAAGCCTGATGTGAGGCTCAGAACCTTCATTCCTGTGGGAGGACTTCTGTGGTATAAGTGTTCTCCAGTTTGTGAGTCACCCACCCATCAGTTATGGGATTTGATTTTATTGCCATTGTGCCCCTCCTGCCATCTCAGTGTGGCTTCTCCTTTGTCTTTTGATGTGGGGTATCTTTTTTGGTGAGTTCCAGTGTCTTCCTGTCAATGATTGTTCAGCAGTTAGTTGTGATGCTGGTGCTCTCGCAAGAGGGAGGGAGTGCATGTCCTTCTACTCCCCCATCTTGAACCAATCTCTAATTTAAATTTAAACAGCTACATGTGTGTAGATTGTGGCTACCATATTTGGAAGCACAGCTCTAGAAGTTATGATGAAAGGCTAGTTAAAATACTTAAGGGGACCTTCAACTTCCAACCATACATTTCTTGAACTATGGCATGAGAAATTTCTACTAAGGAGCCCATAGATTTTTCTCTGTAAATAACTACATCATAATGACGGAACATTAATTATTCATTCATCAAATATTTAGTGACTACTTATTATGGCCCAGACTCTATGCCAGGCACCTGTTATTCAACAGTGACTGTGTACAAACATTGACATTGTCTTCAAGGAGTTTATAGTC
The DNA here is from genome assembly GCF_059928025.1 of Delphinapterus leucas. Lineage (NCBI taxonomy): Eukaryota > Metazoa > Chordata > Mammalia > Artiodactyla > Monodontidae > Delphinapterus > Delphinapterus leucas. The sequence goes on from NC_143135.1 coordinate 19,612,515, forward strand.
TGGAGGGAAATATAAATAATCACTATTGGAGACAGAAAGAGATACAGTAATCACAGTATACAATAAGTGTTATGAAGGAAACAAACATGTGGCTAAGCTAAAGAATATGTGGTTTTGTGGAACCAGTTTACACACTTCAGTTGGAGGTGAAGCCTTCTCATTTGAGATGACATACAAATGAGGCTAGATGGGTAAGAAGGAGCTACCCATGTATGAGGGTGCAAAGGGAACAATTTCCAAAAGGAGGGACCAGCATATATAACAAACCCAGAGATAGGAAAGAGTGTGGCAACTAAGAGAAGGTCCATGGGATTGGAACATAATGAGTAGTACTAGAAGCTCCTGGGCAAGAATGAAAATATAAATGAGTTAAATCAGTAGGTCTCATATCATGAATGGAATTATTATTGTTATTATTATTATTATTTTAATTAGGAATGCAAAAGAAAGGCATTGTGGAATTTTCAGTACGGATGTAACACAATCTCAAATTTGTTTTTACTAAATCGCTCTTGTTATCATTTGAAGAAAAAAAATTGTAGGGTAGAATAATGGCAACGGGAAACCGATTAGAAAATAAAAAATATGTCATTCAAAGATGTTGGCAACTTGCATTTAAGTGGTAGTAGCAGAGGTGAAATAAAGTGTAAAGAATCAAAATCCAAAATTGATACTATTTGCTGGGCCAAAGAAGGTTCAGTTTTGAATTGCTTCTTAGAGATTGTTCACAAAAAACCACTGTCAAAATAAATAAAGTAAAAATAAGTAAATTAGTAGGTAAATAAATAAATAACCACTTTGTTCTAAGTAGCAGCAGAAATGTTTTTGGTTGCATTTGGATATATCGCTATCAGGAAATCATACTTATTTTACTAACCATTATTAATCCAAAGAATCCAGTCACTTGAAATTGCACTGAGTTTTACAAAAGTTTCTAAGACAGAATTTCATTTAAAAGCTACATTTTTCAAGGTTGTTTAGTATTAAAATTAATAGAAATTTTTCATGATAAAAAATCCCTGAGATCTAAGATAGTGACTTTTTTTTAGGTCAGTTTATTTTTTTCCAATTCTTTCATAAAGAGATTTCATCATTTTCAAAATCAATCAGCTGTCTTTGGGTATCTGTTTTATCTGAAAAACAAAGGCATTGGGTTAGATGGTCTCTGAAATCTTTTCTATGTCAAATCTCTGTGAATGCTCTAAATAATACTGTGCTAATCAGGAAAAACAAGCTCTTTTTCACCAAATTTCAAAAGAAAGCAGCCAGTTTTCTCTATCTGGTTGTAGGTCTTTACATCTGACTGGAATGTTGGGTTACTGTATAAGGCCAAGTGTGTTTGCATGAAAGCAGACCAACTCTGACACTAATAGATCAAACATTTAAAAAAAAAATCAATCTATCTGACACTAATAGATCAAACATTTAAAAAAAAATCAATCTGTCACCCTGGGACATTGCACTGCCCTGCCTGCTAATGTAATTCATACAGAGAGCAATAAATTATATGACTGAATCAACACTGCACAATTTCTATCTCGCTGACTATCTGATGTATTTTTGCATATTTTTTAAAAATTAAGCTTATATCTTATCAGTGTTTTCTAATGTCTTATGAACATGTCCTCTTAATTCTATCCTGTTATCCATTCATACAGAAGGATTTTTAGATACTATGTGCCAACCACTGTTCTGAGGATGAAGGAGTGAATAGTGCAGACTTAGTCCTCACAAAGCTTACATTCTTAAGAATACAATTTAAGTCCAAAATAAATATACCTTAATAAAAAGGTTAAACATTCTCTACCAACCATTAAGAATTCCAAGTAGTTTAGGCATTCACTTGGCAAGAAGTCATTTAATCCTCCAGAGAATCAGTATGAAAAGTGGAAAGTAAGTGAAACTTTAAGTCCAAACTAGGATATCATCCCAGAGACTGGTTTCATTTGTATTTATTTACTTTACAATGTCACTATAAAGCATAAATATGTCATTTCCTAATTTAAAATTTCCCCTTTCTTAGTCAATATTAAGTTTGTGTCCTGACAAGGCACCAAAAAGAAATTTCAAAACTATTTATAATGTGATGAAAGAGAATAATAATGATGCTGATGTGGAAACATTTGCCTGAATTTTACAAGTGTAATAAAATACTCTGATCTCATGGTAAGGTATGCCCCTAAATCACTCTATGACTATCTCTAAATGTAATATATTTTACAGAGTAATAAGATAACTAAGATAATTAAATAATCAGGTAAAATACAGTTAAATATCCAGTCTACACATTTCAAACCACTGTCTCTGAAAGGAAAATTCATCAGAGGGTTTAGCTGGGCTTTGTACAGAATCCTGTTCATTTTATCTTGAGCTCAGTCTCTAACCCAACCATCTGTTAACGTTTATGCCTACAAACGAAGCACATCCATTCCCTAAAGACACATGAAATTTCTCAATATGGGGACACTGCTCTTGGAGCTCCTAGAAATCTCTGGTGACATGTTAGGCAAGTGTCCTTAAGAGAAGGTGGAGCTGAGTCTGCTTCCCTATCACCTGGTTTCGTTGGCTTCCCACAAGTCTCATCATTCACATGCTCTGAAATGATCTCAGCTTGCTCTCCGCAAAAGACTGTTAAGTTGGAGTCCAATAGTCCAAATATCTCTATGGAGACTAGATGTATAGTGATTACAGGGAATAGTGGGGAGGGGTAACTGTTGGTTAGTAAGTGGTTTGAAACTAGCTCTCACTAGTGATACCTAGCTTGATATTTTAGGCGCCATTTGTTATTTTATTGGTGTGCTATTTGTGTAAAAGAGAAATAATATTTTGAGGCACTGACTCTCACAAGACAAATGATGTTGTGGACCTCTTAGTAAGGAAATGATTACATAGCAGTTGACCCAAAAAATATGCTTATAGACTAAGGACAGAACTACTGGCAAACATACTTAATGGTAAGTGCTACCTGGAATACCCTATCCTCAGGGGTGCTTTCAGAGGATGTACCTGCTCTGTCTAGCTTTGCTTATGGGAAATAAATATGGAATCTGAATTCATGAGACGTAGTTCCTTGGAAAATGTCCTTTAAATAATATCACTGAGGATGAAAAGTTTATGAAACAAATGGCTCCTGCTAAGGTCTGAATGTTGAAATCCTAATGCCCAATGTGATGGTATTTAGTAGGTGGAGCCCTCGGGAAGTGATTAGGTCATTACTCTGGCTAGGAAAATTGTTGAGTCAGGAGTTTTGAATCCCACTAACCCCTTATTTAATAGTCCTGTCTAGCCATAAGGCATAAGGCAGATGGTTCATGGAGTCAATAAGGGATGATCAAGAATTAAACTGGATGGTTCCTCCAAATGTTTTAGCTACATCTGATATGCTAGAGAATACACAGAGTACAGCAAAGTAAGGAGGACCAGTAGGCTAACGGATGCCTTCTTTTCTATTTGAATTTTGGAGTCCAGCCAGTCATAGTTTACATTCTTATGGACATAGTAGACATACACCGTTTTGCCACAGTGCTATTTTATTTGTCAAGGAAATTGCCTTATCTAGTGAGTCTGGACTTGAACTTGCTACTCATTAAGTGCAAGTTCATGCTCCACATTGATGCAGTCATGATCATTGTCTTTTCTGAGAGACTTAAGGATTATTTGTATCAATAAAGCTAATGGAGAGTAGTTGATACATCTGGCTAAAGTTTTAGAGCTAGCCAGTTTACAAAATTCCTGGGATTTACAGGAGCTGGAACAACCCAAATACATTCTTTATCACTGTAAAAAATAAGTTAAAAATCTCTCACAGAACCTGCTCATAAGCAAGAAACTCAAAGATGGAGATGGCTATTTGAGTTTTGGTAAAAATCATATTTCCAACTGAAGAATCCTATTGGCTCCTCTTCATAATCTCCAAAAAGAAGCTTTAATTGAAATGGGACTCTGAGCAAAAATAATTATTATAGGATTTACTGAAGTCTCTGTCACAGGCAGCCCACTCAGCTTTGTAAAATTCTAGAACATAAACCTAGGGATGGAGCTGAGAAGTTTTAGCATCTCTGCTGTTATTGTCTGCCTGGAGGGTGGTTTGGGTCCAAACCCAAAATAGATTGAAAGTGGAAGAGATCATAGTAAATAGAAAGAGTACTCATAAACGGGCCATGATCCCAATGAGGAATACAGCCATACTAGGTCCAGGAGGGCACCACAGAGTAAGACAATCATACCTCTTTTTAAAAATTTTATTTTATTGAAGTATAGTTGATTTATAATGTTGTGTTCATTTCTGCTGTACAGCAAAGTGATTCAGTTATACATATGTATACATTCTTTTTCATATTCCTTTCCATTATGGTTTATCACAGGATATTGAATATAGTTCCCTGTGCTATACAGTAGGACCTTGTTGTTTATCGATCCTATATATAATAGTTTGCATCTGCTAATCCCAAACTCCCAATCCATCCCTCCCCCACCCCCTCCCTCGTGGCAACCACAAGTCTGTTCTCTAAGACAATAATACTCTTAATTATACCTCTCAGATCAAGCATTGAAAAAAAGTTGATGCTGGGAGGAACCTTCAGACCTGTTCTTTCTGGACAAAGGAAACTGGGGTCCTACTGGCTTCTAAACTGTGCATAAATACTTTCTCTGGATACTTTGGAGGAAAAAATGTGATTGCTCAGCTGGTATGTAGATGACTTCAGTTATCATTCAGTTGCAATTTGCAGGCTAAAAGCGAAAGGGCTAATCAAATAATGACTAATGAAATCATACCCATCAATGACCTGAGAGAAAGCTTGTAATCCCATAGAGGGAAGACTATTAGATATTCTAATCACTGTGGGATCAAATGTCTTTATAGATCGGTAACCACCTACAGTGCTAAAGATCAAGGCTATAGGGCGCCTGGGAGGGAGCATAATGTGAAGCCTAGTTGTGGCAGGATCACTGAGCAGTGTAGCTTTGTCATTATTCTCTAATGTCCTGGTGCTACAGATTAAAAGGGAAATTGCTTTCCTTGTGGTGCAACTGCTTGAAATTTCACAGGGGAAAGAAAGCAACACCTTGTCATTGTTCTGGGGGGCAAAAACTTTGTGCTGTAAGATCTGGAGGCTGGTGTTTGTAAAACATTTAGTATTGAATACAGAATTTCATATGCAAAAGTTTATCTAATCATGATCCAGTAACTCAGAATGTGTGACCCATAGGGAAAGCCTTTCCTGTTTGGAAGAAATAGAGTTTTACTGTCATTTTAATTGATATATGGTATAACAAACATTACTTTAATCTCTCCATCACAATTATGTAGTGCAACAAAGGGCTAGTATATTTACACCATCAGGTTAGAAAAGATAGTGAGAGTCTGATCTCAATCTCTCAATATAATATAATTATATTATATTATGTAATATATAATATAATATATATAATATATTATATAATATATTATATTATTAATATAATACCTGTGGAAACCAGAGGGACAAAATAAGAAGTGAGTTTGGCCTTAGAAAAATGACACAGAAAGATGTCTCCATCAGCACATATAAAAAGATTCAAGTATAAATAATTCATGTATATTTTGATAATAGAGGGGGAAAAACCTGACTGATCTAGTAAGAGAATAATAAAAAAAAACCTGTGAAACAATATGATTCTACTTAATACTTTATAAAAAATAAATCCCTAATCCCATTTGAATGGTTCAAATTCTGGTCATTGTTATGGTGTTAGGGGACTTCTGTCTTTTGTGTAATATATTGTTGAACAATGGAAATTCATGTGACACATACGTGGAAAGTAGAAATTTGACCAAAGTCAGAGGGTGGACTGGGAAGGAAATAGTTTAAAACAGTTTTGTGATCCATGGTCCTTCTACTCATGGAAAGAAAGAATGTGTTATTAGTACAGATAATAATGACAGACCTCCTGGAAAACACACCAAAAATATTTGCCAGGAGAGTCCTTACCTATGGAATTATTTTAATAGGATGTACTGTCTCTGCATGGAATAGTTTATGGTACATACACCTGGAATCTATGAATCTATGGTGAATGTCTCCATGTAGAAGTTTTTTCCTCTGAAATGCGTGTTCATGTCTTTTGTCCATTTTTCCTATTGATTTATAGGCATATTTCTATTTATTCTAGATACTAATTATCAGATATATGGGTTGCAAGTATCTTTTCCTAACTTGTGGTTTGTCTTCATTTTTTATGTGCTTTTTAAGAAACACAACTTTTTAAGTTAAAATGGTTGTATTTATCCTTCTTTCATATTGTAGTTATTACTTGATGTGTCTTTTTTTTTTTAAACTTCCCTCTCCCAAGATTATTAAGAGAATCTTTATAACATCTGAAATTGACAGTTTTGTCTGACATGAGATAGGCACTAATTTCATATTTTGTTTAACACCATGCATTGAGTAGTTTATCCTTTTTTCATTTTAGAATGTCACCTCTGCCATATTTCAAGTCATATATAGGCCAGGACTATTTTAGGCTCAAATCCATTGAATTACAGTAAGGATTTCAAGTTTTTAATCTGACTGAAATAGGGAAATACCATAAAGAGAATAATGGCCCCCAAAGATTTCCACAGCCAATTGCTGGAAGCTGTGAATATGTTACCTTATATAACAAAAGGAAATGTGCAGATGTGATTAAGTTAAGGGTCTGGAGATGGGGAAATTATCCTGGGTTATCCAGGTGGGCCTAGTATAATTACAAGGGCTATTATAAGTGGACAAGAGAGTCAGTCAGTAAGGAGATTTGACTAAGGAAGCAGGTGTTAGATGATGTGTTTTGAAGATGAAAGAAGGGAACATAAACCAAGGAATGCAGGCAACCTTTACAAACTGGCAAAGGCAAGGAAGATGATTCTCGCTGGAGCCTCCAGAAGGAATGCAGCTGAAACGTTGATTTTCACCTCTGTAGAGCTCACGTCAGGCTTCTGACGCACAGAAATTAAGATAAATCTGTATTGCTTTGAGTTGCTACAGTAGCAATAGGAAACAAATGGGGGGGGGGTCCTTGGAGAGTTTTACACAGAGGAATTATGTGATTTAACCTACATTTTAACAAGAGCACTCTGGCTGCTAAATTGAAACAGAATGCACGGGTCTAGGGTGGAGGTAAATCTACCAGTTAGGGATTATTGTTACAATGGAGGGAAACTACAGTGGAGGATTAGACGAGGGTAAAATGGTAGAGGTGGTAAGTGGCTATATGTGGAAATATTCTAAAGGCAAGCTTCTCAGGGTTTTGGGTAGATTAGAATTGATCTGTGAAGAAAATAAGGTCAAAGTCAACTCTAAGAGTTTAGATTAAGCAACTCAAAATTGTCTAAGGATGTACTTCATTTAAACACAGAGATTCTCCCCCCCATCATCTTTCTCTTCCTTCCCTCCTTCCCTCCTTCCTTCCTTCCTTCTTTCCTTTCATCCTTCTTTCCTTCCTTCCTTCTTTCTCTCTCTCTGTCTCTCCTATCTATCTATCTATCTATCAGCTATCTATCATATATCATCTATTTAAATATGCCTTGCCGTTTCCCTTAGCAACTAGTTCTGCTTTTAGCAATCTGGACTTTTAAAACAGATTTTACTGCCTACTTTGGATACAGACTGCTTTAGCCAAGTAGCTTCTTAAAATCTATTTCTAGAAGAGCCTGTATTCTAGTCTGAAATAGGTCAGTGCTGTGTGTAGATTGAGTAAGCAAGCCTCTGTTAACAGTATTTGTAGGGCACTGGGTTGATTGGGTGACCCACCCAAATCCCTTCCCACTCACATATGGTGCTGAAATGTTACTGGCCAATACAGTCATTCTCAGTGTTTATTACCTTCATGTTGTTAGTTTCAGTGACACAGTCCTAACTGTAGCATCTTCACCCATTGTGAGAAAGATGAGGTGATGGCTAATGAGGTGTTTGAGGGGGGACCTCCTTTTATAGAGGGATATATCCTACTATTCCAAGATGAGGAGAAAACTGTATAGAGGGTTTTAAGCTATTAATAATCAACTAGGTCTTTTTTGTAAATGAAGGAACTGAACCCAGGTTTTAAAAAAATTTTTATTGAAATATAGTTGATTTACAATGCTGTGCCAATCTCTGCTGTACAGCAAAGTGACTCAGTTATACACATAGAGACATTCTTTTTCTTTATGGTTTATCACAAGATATTCAATATAGTTCCCTGTGCTATGCAGTAGGATCTCGTTATTTATCCATTCTAAATGTAATAGTTTGCATCTACCAACCCCAAACTCCCAGTCCAACCCTTGAATTCAGATTTTTTTTAAGCTAAGTGAACATGCGTGCCTCTAAGGAAGGGAAAAGAGATATCTGAAGGAAACTTACACAATTAGGTTGCTGAGAGTTTAGAAAGTAGATTTGTCTATAGCCCCACATCCTGCATACTGGAAGAAAGCCACGTGAAGCACATGTAAACAGAAAACTAGGTGAATAATAACATATTGAAAAACAATGTGACTCTGGTACAGTACTGCAAGTGGATAGTTTACAGGTATGAAGAAGATAATATTTGGTCGTCTTCTTTTGGTCTAATGAATTCTCTACCCCAGGGTAGAAAAAAATCTGACACTGTCATTAAATAATGATCTACAAGCCCCCTTTTCTGCCTCCCTGGCCCACTTGAAAGTATATGTGGGGTCAAAGATTGTTAAAACAGAATATTGGATCTGTGCTGAGCAGATTTCCTGGTTTCGTTCAATATATCAGACTTTTCACATACAGGTCATTAGTGTAACAAATAAGCCTGAGATAAAAATTTAAAGTGAGAATAAATGATCAAGGAAAATGTCATAGATAAAGTTGAAATGCAAAAAATATTATTTTCTGTTTGATAAAAAATTCACTTGTCTATCTTGTTGCAGTGTCCCCAAAATCTTTTAATTTATTACGGCTAGTCTAATTTCTGAAACAACCCTCAAGTTTTAATACTTTATACAATGAGCATTTGTTTTTATCATATCATGGCTCAACTCAGTGGGGATCTATTCTATTGGGTCATTAAGAAACCCAGGCTTCAGAGGGGGAAGGGTAAGCTGGGACAAAGTGAGAGAGTGGCAGGGACATATATACACAACCAAATGTAAAATAGCTAGTGGGAAGCAGCTGCACGGCACAGGGAGATGAGCACAGTGCTTTGTGACCACCTAAAGGGGTGGGATAGGGAGGGTGGGAGGGAGACACAAGAGGGAGGAGAAATGGGGATATATGTATATGTATAGCTGATTCACTTTGTTATACAGCAGAAACTAACACACCATTGTAAAGCAATTATACTCCAATAAAGAAAGAAAAAAGAAGCCCAGGCTTCTTCCATTAGGTCACTTAGGGATCCACACTCCTTCCACTGACTCATTCAGAGAGCCAGGATCCTTCAGTCATGTTGGTCTGCCATCTTCTGACTGGATCATTTGCCTCCAGCCGGCTGATAAGCATAGAGAGAAGAGAAGAATTATGCTAGAGGTTTTATAGGTCAGCCTGGAAGTTCTGTTGCTTGACCTTAGTCTAATGGCCCCACCAAATTATAGAGGGTCTTCATTACAGGAAGAACAGAAAAATGTATATTGTTGGGAATAAGCATTTCCTCCCCCAGTTGCTTCTCTTGTGTTAGGAAATGCAAGAATCTGTTTGACCTTTTATTTATTCAGGCAAAATTTGGGCCATGCAATTTTCTAGACTCAAACCATGAGTACACACAAAAAGCAATAAATAATTTTATCTTCAAGATAATTAGGAATCTGAGGAGGATAAACATACAAATAGTAAAAAACAAAACAAAACAAAACAAAAAAACCCCACAGTAACAGAAGATAACACCATATTTGAGTATTACAGAAATACAAACGTGGTATGTCCACTCCTCACTGAAGGGCATTGAGGAAGACTTTCTGGCTGGGATTATCTTTGAGCAGAGTCTTCATGTGAAATAGAGTTAGCTACAGAAAGGGGCTGATGGGGAAGGGTACATACAGAATCTTGGGACTGTACAAATGCTGCTTCTTTCCCAGGGGATGAGTTTGGACTGGTGAAAACACATGGTGACTACGTTGAAAGTATATGAAGCTGAATCCAGATCACCAAGAGATTTTTGTGTCTTTTTCAAGAATTTGTACTTTATTTTGAAGCTGCACATTGTCATTAATACAACAGCCTTTATGGCAGGGAGAACGTGATAACACTTTAAACATCACATTTAGTCATCAGTATACCTTTCCAAAGTAATCTCTAAAAAAAAAAAAAAGAAAAGAAAGAAAGAAAGAGTGGCACTTTTTGGGTCAAAGATGAGTTTTGTCCATTGACCCATTTTTTTCTTCCTCTGAGCCAAGGGGAATTCAGAAAAGTGCAAGTCAGTTAAGAAGAATTCTAAAACCCTTTCTTGTGTGGGAATGATTAATCTCACCTTGTTTATATGTGCATTTATTGTCCCTCATTTCCTTCTATATATTTTCAGTTGAAGAGATTTGTAATAGTGAATCAGCAAAGGTGTGGCCTAAATCAGAGAAAATCCCAAACACTGTTTAATAGTATTACGAAATGAGGATGCAGGTGTGATATGATCTTTTTGAGTAAAGAAAATGGCCTGATGAATCATTTCTTCACCATATACCCAATAGATTTTGCCCAGCTTAGCTTGAGTCCAGCCTCTTGAATAATCTTTCCTTGTCTCCCTCAGAGAAAACAAAGGTGAGTGAAGAACAAGCTAGCAGAAAGATTGCATATAAGCCTAAGGCAAAAGTAAATGCATTTGAACAGTCTTGAGAAACTGCTGTGACAAGAAACTCTGTTTGGAATAATGCTGCCAAGGACTCTGGCTGTGGAAATACAATTGTTTTGTGTAGCCAACACTTAAGTCACCTCACTGTTGTGCTGATGAAAATGATTAATTTTCCACACCCTTCCATACTACCCTACTACTGTCCTTGGCACAAGTTGGGAATACTTTGGAGTCTTCAACTGCACCATGGATAAGCCAATTTCTGTCATAACTATTTCAGAAGCAGGTACAATTAGAAAGTTTGCTAATGAACGAGACTTCAGTGTAGTTGTCCATGGTGGCTAACAATGTGAGTGATTTTTGTTCCCTGTGCAGGTTGAGTGGAAGAATAGAGGAAGTATGGGCTTTAGATTCAGTTGGAAAGGAAATGGAGTAACTGATGAACACTAACCAGTTAAGTGATCTTTACTTAGCTAACCTTTCTAAAGCTTCCCAAGTAGAAATTTTAGATAATAATACTTTCCTTGTCAAGTACCTTGTGGATTAAGAACAGTGTTATAGAAAAAGCATCTAGTGCATTCAAAGTAGTGGGTGTCTATTTTCCTTAAGAAGTTATATTTGGTGATTTCATTCAGTCTAGATGCCTTATCTACAAGTTAACTTTTTTTAATAATAGTTTCTACAAATTATGTTAAAGGCAGATAATGAGTAAAATGTAGTGTGGCAAACATAATTTTAGCCTGTATTCTCCTATGAGATATGATTTCTTGAAAGGAATTGAAAGTGGGCTTCCTCATCCTACCTGAATGAGCTTAACACAACAAGGGCAACTCTTTTGTTAAAAAAATGATGGGAATGTAACTGGCGAGTTGACTTTGAATGAAATAGACAGTGATGACTACCAAAAGCCATTCATCCTTTCTACCCTACTTTTGTTCTGGCAGGAAAAAAAGCTCAGGGAAAATAATCTCTTCCACCAGCCATGGAAGATAAACAGTAGTTGGTCTTGAATAGTGATTTCAACCCTCTTAGCTAGTATATGGCTTAGAGTACTTATGTAGTCCACTTTTAGTCAATTGATGTAAAGGTGAATCTTTGGCATCCAGTGGTAAATACAAACTTCTGTGATGGATTTAAAACATAGTTATTAAAAAATCAGAAAAAAATCAGTCTTCTTCATCCTATACTCAACATGGTTCAGTAAGTTTAATGATGGATGGAGTTTCCTCAGTCATATTCTAACCAAGCAATAACAAACTTATAAACAACAACGCTTGCTAATACATTGATAATGGCAGAGATAAAAAGATTGCAAATATTTGAATATATGTTTGAGTACTTACATGAAGCCTATGTTTTCATTAATTAAGTCATTTTATTTGGCTACTATGCTCCTTGCAGCTATATGTACCCAGATTGGTAAAAGTAACCACTGAAAGAAGGGAACTGACAGCCAATGCTAGAGAAGAACAAGGCTGCCGAGAAAATGACACAAACATTTTAAGCATTTAATTATTTTCTTTATATTCATTTATTGAGCAAATATGTTTTTAAAACACCTACTCTATTGAAAAGCACTGTTCTGGGATAATCTACAAAATCTCAAATCTTTTAATAAAAATATACCAGTGTATAATATAAATGCAATTTTATAAACAATTATTTGCATCTTATTCACAATGCTGAGTGTGGGTGTGTAATGGGGGAATAAATATTAAGCACATAGAATACTTGAGGCAGTATCATATTGTTTAAGACCACTGGGTTCATAGTCAAACAGAACTAGGGCTAAAATCTGGCTTTGGAATTTTCAAACCATGTGACTTTGGACAAGCTATTTATCTTCTCCAAGCATTAGTTTCTTACTGCATTGGATTGCTGTTCTTACACCATAATAAACACTATTATGTAAAATATTTAGACTATTTAGGCACATAGTAAGTGTTCAATATATAGTAGCAGTTTTTATTATTCGTTGAGTCACAAAATATTTATTATATACCTAACATGTCTCTATTCTAGGTATTGGGAATAAAAACTTAACAAAACGGGAAAAAAAAATCCTTCTTTCCTAGACCTTATATTCTAGTAATATTAGGTCTTGAAAGAAGGCACTAAATACTGGTCACACAAAACTAAAGAAATGTCTGTATTTATGGGGTTTAATGTGTAATTGAAAGCAAATTACATGTATTTTGCAAACTAGCATGTATTCAGTACTAAGGAAAGCAAATCAGCATGTATTCAGTACTAAGATTTTTGATACTAGCTTGATATACATTCTCTCTAAGACTAAAAATGTTTAATGATCCTACAAGTTTTTTTTTAACTGAAGTATAGTTGATTTACAATATTGTGTTACTTTCAGCTGTACAACACAGTGATTCAGTATTTTTGCTGATTATATTCGATTATAGTTTATTACAAGATATTGGGTGTAATTCCCTGTGCTAAATCCTTGTTGCTTATCTATTTTATGTGTAGTAGTTTGTGTCTGTTAACTTCATACCCATAATTTGTCCCTCCCCGACTCCCTCTCCCCTTTGGTAACCACAAGTTTGTTTTCTATGATTATACAAGGTTTTATATCTAAGTGCATTTCTAAGCAAGTATTGATAAATTGTCTTCTACATCCAGGGTCTGTAGGCCATTGTTATCCTCCTCACAATCTGAGACAAAGTGAGAAGAGCATTGGGAGAAGTATCTGCCGCCATTCTGAGTTTGAAGAACACGTATTTCCCAGGTAGAAGAGAAAAAAATATGCAGAAATTTCACAAATAATTATAATGTATCAGCCCACAAAAGTTTATAACTCCACCACCCCTTCTCAGGCAATATAGAGATGGCAAATTAAAATTTACATTCTCGTCTTTTATCCAGCAGGAATTGTTATTCTTCATGCAACTAGAGATGTTTGCAAAGGTAATTAGACAATCAGATTTATAGCCAGGTTTAACCACTCAGCTCTAGAAGAATAAATAAATAAATAAATAAATAAAATTCAGAATTTTGTTATAAAGCTAAAGTGAAATGTATCCCAAAGACCTCTTTCTGTTTTCCATAACATTTCCTTTTTTTAACACAGCATTTGGCCACCATTTACAGTTTGCAGTAAAATAAACAGTGTGTTTATAGCCCTGTGAGGCAGAAACTTCACTTTGACTAGTGCAAAAATTCAGTGTAGACCTAAGTGTGGGTCCATTAGTCCCTGGCCAGGGTTCCCACAAACCTCAGTATTTTTCCAGTCATTGTCCTCCACTACCCCAGTCAGAGGTTCATCTTGCAAGTGAGTTCATACATGAGTAAGAAACTCAGTTTGTTCCGGTAGGATGAGAATATGTAGATTTTTTAAATTCTCTAATACCTAGAACGTAATGTATTTACCCCAGGAGCTCTATTAAAAAAAAAAAATCATTCCTTTATTAGAAAGCTGAATAAATAAATAAATAAAGATGAGGTTCCCTGGGAAATTGAAAGATGGATCAATTCACTGTTTCATTGGATTATGTAATAAGCCTGTAAAACTATATGGCAGGATTATGTAACCCAAATGAATGATTAATCTTCTTTTATTGCTCCTGCCAAGTATTTGGCCTAATTATTTACCAAATAGTTACCAGGAAATACTATGATGTTGTGAAGAGTTTATTTTCAGTCCTATCATGCCTTAAAGTGTTATGCTTTAATGTGCAGTTATTAGATATTATCATTTATCACATATTAGCAAGGACACAGTCTGATCTACAAAAGGTCTTTAGATACTGCCACATTTTCTTTCTCAAAAGACTTCTTCTATGTGAGAATATTTAAATGGAATATATTATAAATAAAAGTGTAAATGAAAGCAGATTTATTTGTGCTTAAAAAATGAGAGTTGAATTTAAAGAAATTTAAAGAAAAAGATGATTCTTTTTAAGTAAACAATAATTAAATAAGGATTCTGTGCTTATTCATAAGCCTAATTACAAGTACTACTTGCTACTGCCATACACACACACATTCATACAAACACAGGCTAGATCTAAATAACTATTTAAAATATTTTATTGAAGTATAGGTGGCTTACATTTTTTTAGTTTCAGGCATACAATGTAGCAATTTGATATTTTTATAGGTTATAATTCATACAAAGTTGTTATAAAATATTGACTATTATCCCTGTGCTATACATTACATCCTTGTAATTTATATATTTTATATCTAGTAGTATGTACCTCTTAATCCCGTTCAACTGTCTTGTCCTTCCCCCTCAACTCTCTCACCTCTGGTAATCACTAGTTTGTTCTCTACATCTGTAAGATGTAGAGCTGCTATTACCATTGGAGTACATATGTCTTTTTGAATCAGTGTTCTTGTCTTCTTTGGATAAATACCCAGGAATGGAATTGCTGGATCATATGGTAGTTCTATTTTTAATTTTTGAGGAAACTCCATACTGTTTTCCATAGTGGCTGTACCAATTTACATCTCCATCAACAGTGCAGGAGGGCTCCTTTTCTTTCCACACCCTGGCCAACACTTGTATTTCTTTTTAATGATAGCCCTTCTGACAGTTGTGAATTGGTATTTCATTGTGGTTTTGATTTGCATTTTCTCGTTGCCTGTTGGCCATCAGTATGTCTTCTTTGGAAAAATGCCTATTCAGGCTCTCTGCCCATTTTTCAATTGGGTTGCTTGTTTTTTGCTTGTTTGTTTATTTTTGATATTAAGTTCAATGAGTTCTTTACATATTTTGCATATTAACCCCTAATGGGACATCTTGTTTGAAAATATCTTCTCTCATTTGGTAGGTTGCCTTTTCGTTTTGTTGATGGTTTCCTTCATGGTGCAAAAGCTTTTAAGTTTGATTAGGTTCCATTTGGTTACTTTTGTTTTTGTTTCCCTTGTCTGAGGAGACATAGCCAAAAAAATACTGCTAAGACCAATGTCAAAGATTGTACTGCCTATGTTTTCTTCTAGGAGTTTTATGGTTTCAAATCTCACAATTTAGGACTTTAATCTACTTTGAGATTATTTTTTGTCTATGGTGTGAGAAAACATTCTAGTTTTCTTTTATTACATGTGGTTGTCCTGTTTCCCCAACATCACTTTTGAAGAGATTGTCTTTTTCCCACTGTATATACTTTCCTCCTTTGTCATAGGTTTATTGACCACATAAGTGTGGATTCATTTCTGAGCTGTCTATTCTGTTCCATTGTTCTGTGTATATGTTTTTTGCCAGTACCATACTGTTTTGATTATTGTAGCTTTGTAGTATAGGCTGAAGTCATGGATTGTGATGCCTCCAGCTTTATTCTTTTTTCTCTGCTTTGGCTATTTGGGGTCTTCTGTGGTTCCATTAAAATTTTAGGATATTTTTTCTAATCCTATGGAAAATGTCATGGGCATTTTGATAGGGGTCACATTAAATCTGTAGATTGCTTTAGGTAGTTTGGTCATTTTAACAATAGTAATTCTTCCAATCCACAAACACAGGATATCTTTCCATTTTTTTGTTTTGTCTTCAATTTCCTTCATCAATGTCTTATAGTTTCTAGAGTACATGTCTTTCACCTACTTGGTTAACTTTATTTTTAGGTATTTTATTCTTTTTTACATGATTGTAAATGGGATTCTTTCCTTGATTTCTCTTTACTGTATAGAAAGGCATATAGATTTATGTAAATTAATCTTGTATCCTGCAACCTCACTGAAGTTATTTATTAGTTCTAATAGATTTTTTGGTAGAGTCTTTAGGGTTTTCTACATATAGTATCCTGTCATCTGCAGATAGTTACAGTTTTATTTCTTCCCTTCCAATTCAGATACCTTTTATTTATTTTTTCTTGTCTGATTGCTGTGCCTGGGACTTCCAACACTATGTTAAATAGAAGTGGCAACAGTGGGCATCCTTGTCTTGTTCTTGATCTTAGAGGAGAAACTTTCAGATTTTCACCATTGAATATAATGTTAGGTGTGGGTTTTGAGTAATTGTTTATTAGAGTGTTTCTCTTATATTTAATCAGATCTCCAGACTGTTGCATATTTAAGTGAAAACTCAACACCATTTGTTTTCCCTACTGCAAAGACTTTTAAAAAATATTTAAGTGCACTTCTCTCCAAATAACTTATTCTTATCCTAGGAAGGATTTAAGGGTTTAAGAGAACCTAAACTCATGTCATCATTTAAACTAATTTTTTTTCTACCATATATATTTAGCATAAGTCTTTAAAATAATTTTATCAATCAGATTCTATATAACTTTAAACCCTGATTGGTTTCTCAGTGAATAATTTGTTCAGATAATATATTACATTTGCTTAAGTTATTCCCCCACCATCACCTTACCACCCCTCTGAAGTTACCCAAAGGATCTTGAAGTGTGATAGGACCTCTAGGTAAATCTACTAGATATGAGCTCTAGGAGGGTTACTAACTTTATAGTCAAATTCTTAATTGCTTTCCTGGAGGCCACTAGGTCTGGCACAAGAAACTTAGTAATTGACTGACTCTAAAATGGTGACAGGATTAAATGGGGTTGGGTTGTCTTGGACATGTCTTAGACATGAGGGATTTTTCACTGAAAGACAACAGTGTATAATAGGAAAAAGCCTGATCTCTAGAGATAAAGAACATGCTCTCAACTTTTCTTTTACCACCTATGAGTACTTGAGAAAGTCACCTAAATTCTCTGAGACACAGTCGTAATTCATATTTGAAAGATTTGTAAGGATTAAAAAAATAGGCATTTGGATGTTCTTAGCATCTTATTTGGCACATAATAAGTATTTATTAATATGAGTTTCAGTCAGCATTGTGCATATACATTCACTCACCCTTAGTTCCCATTTTGATTGTGCGGACTTCAAATAGCCCATATTTCCTTTCATTCTTGATTTTAATTATTTTATTGCTCTTTTAGATGCTTCAGAGAATAGATTTTCAAATGTGCCTTTTCTTTCACCTTTTTCCTGTGTGTAACTTCTCTCATTCTGTTTTGCTTCTCCTAATTATTCTTTTTTTAAATTTTAATTTAGTTTGAGCTTTTCTGTTTTCCTTCTGGGTTAGGACTTCCAAAAGCATATCAGGTTGCTCATTATAAGGTATAATGCATACTGTGTAGGAACCAAAAATCGGTCTTGTTAGAGCTATTTAATTACCAACACAATGGAATTATTTGATCCTGTGTCCTTCAAATGTTCTGTGCAGATATCACAAACAAAAACTACGTTTGATTTTCTTCATGCACAGTTTTCTCATTTATTCATTCAGAGATGTATGGTTATTGACACAGTCTGTCCGGTTATTAGGTTGTATGCTGTAAGAAAAATGACTGGGGGGACAGATTTTAGAAGATTTCACAAACATTAGAAATCATTATTAATATTCCCCCATCCTTAATTTCATAACGAGTGGCAGTTCTTTAAACATTTTTGAAATTTGAACTGCCAGGATCTGAAAGATCTTTGAGAAGCTGTTTTGTTTTTGTTTTTAAGTTGGCGTCTTTTCATTGTGTCTGCTTGTCATTGAAAGCACCTGTCTGTAACATGACAGACAGAAAGAAGAGAAACAATGAAATTAATGGAGAGCTACAACATACCTTGGCAATAAAATAGATCTGTCACCAAGTCATAATTTTATTGCTCTCTCTGCAGTATGAAGTCTGTCCAACAGACAATGAGTTGCAATCATAACCCTGTGTGTGAAGAATAATAATGGAAAAACTGCAAGGAGAAAAACTATCTGTTCTCAGATAGTTGAGTGACATCGTCTGGATGAAAGGGTAAGGGGCTTGGGAAATAAAATTTGAATGCTTGCAGATGAAACATGAAACTGCTCAAATAATTTTCTAATGCACAGCTGAATCCTTTATTTTTATTCAGGTTTCAACCCAAAAGATACTTCCTCAGATAGACCTTCT
The DNA here is from genome assembly GCF_059928025.1 of Delphinapterus leucas. NCBI lineage: Eukaryota > Metazoa > Chordata > Mammalia > Artiodactyla > Monodontidae > Delphinapterus > Delphinapterus leucas. Next base: position 19,631,162 of record NC_143135.1, read on the forward strand.
CTGGATATCCTAGAGAAAGTATCCCCCTAGTTTAAGCACTCATTATGCCATTTCTTCTCATTACAGCACTAAAAATGATATTTATTAATTTATTTTATTGACACAAGGCTATGAATAGCATGAGCATGGCCATTCAGACCCTTGCTAGTTTTGTATCCCCAGAACCTGGAACACTGTTTATAGCCCTTACCCGGTAATCAATAAGCATTCACTGAATAAATAGATGAATGACAACAAATGGGGAAAAAAAAAACGCTTAAAGTTAATCTTTGACAATTTTTTTAAATTTAAAATTGAGAAAACCAAACATGACAAAGGAACTATGTTTCTCAAGATCACACAGAAAGGACTATGGGTCTTGATTCCCAAACCACTAAACTTTAGTTTGGAAAAAATATTTCCACCATTTAGGGAGACTGAAAATGTGCAGCTTGATTAACCCTGGGCACAAGTCAAAATGCTATCCTCCCTTTATGGATACTGTGCATGTTGACTGTGGGAAATTTACCATAGAAAGGGATAGAGGCAGTAAATTTTAAAAATTTTCTTTCTCTGTACAGGGACAGTGAAGTTAGATTAGCTACAAGATTGAGTTTAGGGGAGCTGAAGTAGTGAAAAAAAAAAACAGTAGAGAAGGGCTTCCCTGGTGGCGCAGTGGTAGAGAGTCCGCCTGCCGATGCAGGGGACACGGGTTCATGTCCCGGTCTGGGAGGATCCCACAAAAAAAAGAAGTGAGGGAGCAGTGTTTCATGGTGATAACAACTGCAAAAACTAAACCTCCCTTCCTTCTTCTACTCAATTAATACATGACCTATGTTTCCACTAAAAACAAAACAAAGAAAAAGAAAAATGAAAAAATTCAGCTTTTCCCACCAAGGAGTTCCTCATTACCAATATCTGACTCCAGTAAGGCCACACTCTCTTCTTTCTTTGCTAGTTGGAATGTTGCTTTGAGAGTCCTTACCATGTGGAGTTTAGCTTATCTTGTCTACCAGATTAGACAGGGCATGAAAGAACAGGGCAAGCTGGCTTTTATTTATTTATTTTGTATTTCCTGCTGCAGCACCTAGCATCTTGTTTACAAAATGCACTTAGTAATCCTCTTGATTGGCAATAAATCTTTATCAGTACCAAGTGAATGCCAACACTAGGATCATGGTTTCTCCGATATTTACTGTCCACTGCATGGTGAGCTGTCACTATGTCATTTATTATCTTCTAGGTACCTCACTGATTATTAGAATATACTGCTCCAGGCGAAAAATAATGTGTCAATTCCACACATCCGATTTTCACAGCCATGGATAAGAGAGATACATTTGTACTCACTCTTGATAACTTTGAAACAGAAAAAAAAGAAATTTTCTTTGAACAATAGGTGAAATATTAAAAATTGGTTAGAAATTCTCTCTTTTAATCCCAGAGAATAAGGTTTTCAAGAAAATGTCAACTTTTAGGTTTAGTTGGATTTCTTATAAATAATCTTATTTATTAATCCTTAAAAGCACTAATTCTTCTAGCTCCAGCATTACCCTTGACTTTAGTAGACCATGTCCTTTCAACTGACCTTGAGTTTAAACTTGAAGCCTAAGCTTTCCTAAGACATAAGGATGATTTAAATGTTTTCATGTTTTAAGCCATGTGTTTGCTCTGGAATTGCAGTGAGGAATTTAACAGTGGATCATGTGGAAGGTGTCATTTTACATATTATATAACTTCTTTTCTTAATAGTATGAAAGAAGCAAAGCCTTCTCTTTGGTCCACTGCTCCTGATTTCCTGTAACTCTCTTGATGCTGGAGCTAGGATGCTTATACAGTAGCCTGAGACTTCTCTTTCCAGTGACAACAGTTAGTATTACCTTTTATCCTAACCTAATCAAAGTCCCTCAGTTTAATTAACAACCTATAACACACTAATAGCCGTGCTTTATTTTTGTGCCGTCAACACCCACCAATCATTTTGACAGATATTGTTTTAAATGATATTTATATTCAATTATCACCATAAAAAAACCTAAATTTACTACACGACATGTGAGCATTTTTCAAAAAAAAAGTTTGTACTAAAAAAAGTATATATATTTATATTTTTATCTACATATCAGTTTATACCAAAACAGAATGATTAAAAACATTTAAAATCTATAGCAACAGCAATAATCATAAGGAATTCATACAAGAAATACAAAGTAGTTTTACCATTGTGTCCTAAAGAAGAAAGTGTTTGGGTCAGAGGCCATATTTATCTTTGCTCTACCATTAAAGAACTCTGTGAATTTGCAGTGGTTAACTTATTCTCTAAGTTTCTGCAGTAAGGGGTTATCTTTACCTTCCCAAAATCTCTCACCTAGTTTTTTTTGTGTAGAGGACCCCAGTTTTCCTTTGGCAATATACTGAAATTAAGGCCAAATCACTCCAGGAGGGACGTCATGAACAAAGTTCAGCTAGAGAACACCTAGCTGAAGGTGGTCACTAAGTTCTGGAGACCACCTTGGTTTTGGTGGCTGGTTCTAGAATATGAACATAAGCCAAGCTGGGTCCATGAGGGCCGGTCCAGGCAGTTGCTGGAACTTTGTCTTACTGTAGTGTCTGCTGAGCTATTAGAATGTAAGCTTAGATGTGCTGGTAGCTATTTTTGCCATGATATCTAAAGAGTTTACCTGAAAATGATGCTTATACAGAGTAAAGCATAGCAATAGATAGTGACTGATTCCTGTCAACATATTTTTGTACCCTTGAATCTTTTCAATGATATAAATAAATATATAAATCTTTTCAGCTAAAGCTAGTTTGAATCGAATTTTTTGGTTACTTGTAACTAAAAACACCCTGACCATCATAAGCTCAATTGATTCAAAGTTAAGACATATGGTAATATGTCTTGACACTTAAAACATATGGCAATATGTTTTGTTGGCTGAACCATCCTGGTTCACTTCATAGATATATGAAAATAATTTAAAATTTAAAAACAGCAAAATACACCATCTTTTTCATTTTTCTTACTCTAGACTAGTGATAACACATTATATCAGTCACATCGGCCCAGTTTGTTGTTATTATATTTTCCACCCTCGGTGAGAAATATTCTGTATGTTTAAATCTCTTGATAACTTTAGGTCAACATCTTGAATAACATAAATATACTAATGAATTAATTGAAACAAGAAACTTGGGAGCAATTTAACTAAAAGTATTGGTAAATTTAAAAGTTACTTTAAAAATAAAGTAGTAAAAGTAAAAAGGAAATTAGAATAAAATAAAAAGCGGAGAGGCAGCAAGAATCATTGTGAATGGAATGACAGAAATATCAATGTAAATAAAGATATATAAATTTGATTCTTTTCTGTAGGCTTGAACTGCAGGCTACCAAAGCATATTATTTGGGTCATAACAAAAATTTATGCTGTGATATATTTAAAAAGAGACCAATATTAATATATATTGCCTCATGCTTAGTAAAATAATTAAGATTTTCTTTTCTGTCTCATTGAACAAGTCTACAAAATTTTCTAAAACACAGATGAAAGAAAGGTGTACAAAGTGAGGGTCTTAGAGATAGGGGTAGATTTTGCTGAAGTGTTCATTATGATTTCATTCTCAGTTTAAATCAATCTGTATGCAATCAATATTATTTTTGACAGACACTGTTCTAGGACATTCATATACAGGAATGTGAATACTTGGGTGCAATTTTAGAATACCCCCATAGATAGAAGTAAACCCAGGTTAAGAGGACACTCTAAAATAATTTTTTAAAATGCTTTGTACTGTATACAGTCTTACTTAGAATAGAAATTTATGTTGTAGCAATAAAAAACAAACACCCAAATCTCAGTGGATTAAGGCAAAAAAAGAGCTCATTTTCTTGCTCATGATACATGTCCAATTTGGGTCAATGGAAGAGGGTATGAAGCACCTGCATATCATTGTCACAAAGGGAACCAGGCTGTAGAAGCTTTTTCTGAACACATGTTTTCTCAATCACGAAAGCAATAAATAGAGCTATGTGGACATGCATATTGGTTTTACTGACTTTAAACCACAGTGCTATGTATTATTACTGTTCATGTTGCAGTAAACAAAACAGGACCCCACTTAACTTCTGAAGGTACTTAGAAGGAGGAAAATGGAAACTATTTGTTGAACACCACTCATGGCTATCAGAATTCACCATTCTAATAATCACAGATTTGGTTCCGTCTCCTACCCACAAAACTCTCCTACTTGCCAAAGTAGACAGAACAAAATTCCATCCAATGTTAGAATCAATTAATTCAATATCTCTAGCTGGTACACAGTAATCACAATAATAGGGGGTGATGTGTAGTACTTCCACATGTGAATCATCTTGATGTACAAATTGGCAAACTAAAAAGGAAAGTTAATTGAAACCCATACAACGAAAATAGACTGTGGAAGAGAGAACACCTAGCATTTATAAAGAAGAATAAAGGGTGATATAGCAGTCATTGATCTGTATTAAGTCTTAAATCCTGGGCAGATATTTCCAGAGTGGCTTATGCTACCATAGAGAATTATCCTTTACTTGGGTCCATTTCTTCCTTGGAAGAAGTTCACCAACCCATTCTTTCTGGACTTTGGCTCCTCTTAACTCAGAGAATTTCTTCTTTTTTCTTGATTCTGTAAGCTACATCTAGACTGGGCGTCAGAGACGATGACCTCTTTGAGGGTTAAGCAATTCCTTAGCTCACTGGTGGCATGAATGTTGGTTGACCAAACTGTGGTTGTAATTCTTCTCAGACAGTTGCACTATCTTTTAATCCAGGTTGGCAGTACTTTTAACAACATAAATCTCTCAGCAGAGTCCAGTTATCTCCATGTGCCTATAGTCATGCCAACAATTTTTTATAGACAAATATTTTAGACTCTGTGTGTGTATGTGTTCAATATAGAATTTTCTACTTGTATTTTCTTTTTTTTCCTGTCTTTCTCAACTTAGCTCTTTTGGCTTTGATGGAAGAACCATACTTTGTTTCCCTTTTCTTGAGCTATTTTGTTTTGTTTTTTTGTGTGTGTGTGGTACGTGGGCCTCTCACTGTTGTGGCCTCTCCCGTTGCAGAGCACAGGCTCCGGACGCTCAGGCTCAGCGGCCATGGCTCACGGGCCCAGCCGCTCCGCGGCATGTGGGATCCTCCCGGACCGGGGCACGAACCCGTGTCCCCTGCATCGGCAGGCGGACTCTCAACCACTGCACCACCAGGGAAGCCCCCTTGAGCTATTTTGTACAGGTGAAGAATTTTAATCCATTCAGAAGTTGGGTGTAAAGCTGATATCATAGATTGGATCCTTCCAGTCAAAGTTGTATTTTTATCAGGTTTTGTCATTTGGGATTCAGAAATTACTTCTTCAACTCTCTGAAGTCCCTCTATGTTTGAATCTTCTCTCTTCTATTTCTCCTTGCAAATTGACCCATTCTTTTCTGAGTTCATCTCATTCATTTAATACCTTACTAACTGCAAGTAGCATCAGTCACCACAAGGTATCAAAGTTCTTTTTCCCACCATTTCACCTTCTGGCTAAAGTTTGTAACTTGAAAGTTCCTTTCAAGTTATTGCAAGTCATGTTTTACTACTATCCATTAGATAACCTGCATTATCATCCTTTCAGCTTCCAATAACTATTTCTTCAGTGTCTCCTTTCTGCCCCTTAAGTTACTATCACCTATTTTTGGTGTTTTTGTTTTGGCAGCTTTTCATCTCCAGTACTAACTTCTATATGGCAGTATAGGCTGTAGTGAAAAGCAATCCAAGGTCTCAGTGGGTCAAATATCAATGGTTTATTCCTCAGAGAATTTCTGAATTTCTTCTAGAATATTAAACTACTCTGGAAACAAACAGAATAGTTGAATATTCCAGAAGAAATTTAAAAAAACATATATATATATATATATATATATATATACCCAAAACCCACATATAGTAATAAATTTGAAAATCTGGATGAAATACATATTTTCTAGGAAACTGTACATTATTTGCTTGAATTATGAGTTAGAGAGCTTAGTTATGCAAGTAATTATAGAAAAAATTAAGAAGAATAATTTTATAATCATACTGATGGGTTTGGAAAGATTTTTCTAAGCTGGAAGAGGACAAAACACAAAAGCTGACAGAAAAAGAAAGTACAGTTTAACAAATAAATAAGTAAAAATTTGAGAGACAAATATATGATAACCAAAGTTGACAGACATATGAATAAAAATTTCAACTAATCTCTAGACATAAAATTAGGGTCATACTAATTAGTATGACCATATCATTTTCATCTCTCAGATTAATTACAATTAAAATAATTGAAAATACTCTGTTAAAAAGGCATTGTAGACACATAGGCATTGTCTTAAATAGTATAATATATACAAAAGATAAACATTTTCTGCAGAATCATCTGTTTAAACAACTCTGGTTCTACAGATTTACTATATGGAAGCAATCAGGCAAGTGTGAAGTGATGTATGCAAAGAATGTCATTGTAGCAATAGGATTATTTATAATCATACTACTTTGGAATAAATGAAAGAGTAAAAAGCCAAATAAAACTAAACAGAGGCAGGAGCTTCAAGATGGCAGAAGAGTAAGATGCTGAGATCACCTTCCTCTCCACAAATACATCAGAAATACATCTACATGTAGAAAAACTCCTATAGAACACCTCCTGAACGCTGGCATAAGACCTCAGACCTCCCAAAACGCAAGAATCTCCCCATGTACCTGGGTAGGGCAAAAGAAAAAACAAAAAACAAACACAAAAGAATAGGGATGGGACCTGCACCAGTGGGAGGGAGCTGTGAAGGAGGAAAGGTTTCCACACACTAGGAGCCCCTTCACGGGCGGAGACTGTGGGAGGTGGAGGGGGAAAGCTGGAGCCGCGGAGGAGAGCGCAGCCACAGGGGTGTGGAGGGCAAAGCGGAGAGATTCCCATGCAGAGGTTCGGTGCCGACCAGCACTCACCAGCCCGAGAGGCTTGTCTGCTCACCTGCCAGGGCAGGCGGGGCTGGGAGCTGAGGCTCGGGCTTCAGTCGGAGCACCGGGAGAGGACTGGGGTTGGCGGCATGAACACAGCCTGAAGAGGCTAGTGCACCACAGCTAGACGGGAGGGAGTCTGGGAAAAAGTCTGGAGCTGCCGAAGAGGCAAGAGACTTTTTCTTGCTTCTTTGTTTCTTGGTGCGCGAGGAGAGGGGATTAACAGCGCCACTTAAAGGAGCTCCAGAGACGGGCGCGAGCCGCGGCTATCAGCTCGGACCCCAGAGACGGGCATGAGACGTTAAGGCCGCTGCTGCCGCCACCAAGAAGCTTGTGTGCAAGCACAGGTCACTATCCACACCTCTTCTCCTGGGAGCCTGTGCAGCCCGCCACTGCCAGGGTCCCGTGATCCAGGGACAACTTACCCGGGAGAACGCACAGTGCGCCTCAGGCTGGTGCAATGTCCTGCTGGCCTCTGCTGCCGCAGGCTCGCCCCATATCCGTACCTCTCCCTCCCCGCGGCCTTAGTGAGCCAGAGCCCCCGAAACAGCTGCTCCTTTAACCCCATCCTGTCTGAGCAAAGAACAGACGCCCTCAGGCGACCTACACACAGAGGCGGGTCCAAATCAAAACCTGAACCCCAGGAGCTGTGCGAACAAAGAAGAGAAAGGGAACTCTCTCCCAGCAGCCTCAGGAGCAGTGAATTAACTCTCCACAATCAACTTGATGTACCTGCATCTGTGGAATGCCTGAATAGACAACGAATCATCCCAAATTGAGGAGGTGGACTTTGGGAGCAAAGATATATATTTTTTTCCCCTTTTTCTCTTTTTGTGAGTGTGTATGTGTATGCTTCTGTATGTAATTTTGTCTGCATAGCTTTCCTTTTACCATTTGTCCTAGGGTTCTAGCTCTCCTTTTTTTAAAAATTTTTTTTCTTAATACGTATTTTTTATTTAAATAACTTTATTTTATTTTACTTTATTTTATTTTATCTTCTTTTTTTCTTACTTTCTTTTATTTCTCCCTTTTATTCTGAGCCGTGTGGATGACAGGCTCTTGGTGCTGCAGCCAGGAATCAGGGCTGTGCCTCTGAGGTGGGAGAGCCAAGTTCAGGACACTGGTCCACAAGAGACCTCCCAGCTCCATGTAATATCAAACGGCGAAAATCTCCCAGAGATCCCCATCTCAACGCCAAGACCCAGCTTCACTCAACGACCACCAAGCTACAGTGCTGGACACCCTATGCCAAACAACTAGCAAGACAGGAACACATCCCCATCCATTAGAAGAGAGGCTGCCTAAAATCATAATAAGGCCACAGACACCCCAAAATACACCACCAGACGTGGCCCTGCCCTCCAGACAGCCAAGATCCAGCCTCATTCACCAGAACACAGGCACTAGTCCCCTCCACCAGGAAGGCTACACAACCCACTGAACCAAATTTAGCCCTTGGGACAGACATCAAAAACAACGGGAACTACGAACCTGCAGCCTGAGAAAAGGAGACCCCAAACACAGTAAGTTAAGCAAAATGAGAAGACAGAAAAACACACAGCAGATGAAGGAGCAAGGAAAAAACCCACCAAGGACCTAACAAATGAAGAGGAAATAGGCAGTCTACCTGAAAAAGAATTCGGAATAATGATAGTAAAAATGATCAAAAATCTTGGAAATAGAATAGAGAAAATACAAGAAATGTTTAACAAGGACCTAGAAGAACTAAAGAGCAAACAAACAGTGATGAACAACACAATAAATGAAATTAAAAATTCTCTAGAAGGCATCAATAGCAGAATAACTGAGGCAGAAAGACAGAGGAGTGACCTGGAAGATAAAATAGTGGAAGTAACTACTGCAGAGCAGAATGAAGAAAAAAGAAGGAAAAAAATTGAGAAGAGTCTCAGAGACCTCTGGGACAACATTAAATGCAACAACATTTGAATTATAGGGGTCCCAGAAGAAGAAGAGGAAAAGAAAGGGACTGAGAAAATATTTGAAGAGATTATAGTTGGAAACTTCCCTAATATGGGAAAGGAAATAGTTGATCAAGTCCAGAAAGCACAGAGAGTCCCATACAGGAAAAATCCAAGGAGAAACATGCCAAGACACATATTAATCAAACTATCAAAAATTAAATACAAAGAAAAAATATTATAAGCATCAAGGGAAAAACAAATAACACACAAGGGAAACCCCATAAGGTTAACAGCTGATCTTTGAGCAGAAACTCTGGAAGCCAGATGGGAGAGGCAGGATATATTGAAAGTGATGAAGGAGAAAAACCTACAGCCAAGATTACTCTACGCAGCAAGGATCTCGTTCAGATTCGATGGAGAAATCAAAAGTTTTACAGACAAGCAATAGGTAAGAGAATTCAGCACCAGCAAACAAATGCTAAAGGAACTTCTCTAGGTGGGAAACACAATAGAAGAAAAAGACCTACAAAAACAAACCCAAAACAATTAAGAAAATGGTCATAGGAACATATGTATCGATAATTACCTTAAACTTGAATGGATTAAATGCTCCAACCAAAAGACACAGTCTTGCTTAATGGATACAAAAACAAGACCCATCTATATGCTGTCTACAAGAGACCCACTTCAGACCTAGGGACACATACAGACTGAAAGTGAGGGGATGGAAAAAGATATTCCTTGCAAATGGAAATCAAAAGAAAGTTGGAGTAGCAATTCTCATATCAGACAAAATAGACTTTAAAATAGACTATTACAAGAGACAAAGAAGGACACTACATAATGATCAAGGGATCAATCCAAGAAGAAGATATAACAATTGTAAATATTTATGCACCCAACAGAGGAGCACCTCAATACATAAGGCAACTGCTAACAGCCATAAAAGGGGAAATCAACAGTAACATAATCATAGTAGGGGACTTTAACACCCCACTTTCACCCATGGACAGATCATCCAAAATAAAAATAAATAAGGAAACACAAGCTTTAAATGATACATTAAACAAGATGGACTTAATTGATATTTATAGGACATTCCATCCAAAAACAACAGAATACACATTCTCAAGTGCTCATGGAACATTCTCCAGGGTAGATCATATCTTGGGTCACAAATCAAGCCTTGGTATATTTAAGAAAATTGAAATCGTATCAAGTATCTTTTCCAACCACAACGCTATGAGACTAGATGCCAATTACAGGAAAAATCTGTAAAAAACACAAACACATTGAGGCTAAACAATACACTACTTAATAACCAAGGGGTCACTGAAGAAATCAAAGAGGAAATCAAAAAATACCTAGAAACAAATGACAATGAAAACACGAAGACCCAAAACCTATGGGATGCAACAAAAGCAGTTCTAAGAGGGAAGTTTATAGCAATGAAGTCCTACCTTAAGAAACAAGAAACATCTCAAATAAACAACCTAACCTTACACCTAAAGCAATTAGAGCAAAAAGAACAAAAAATCCCCAAAGTTAGCAGGAGGAAAGAAATCATCAAGATCAGATCAGAAATAAATGAAAAAGAAATGAAGGAAATGATAGCAAAGATCAATAAAACTAAAAGCTGGTTCTTTGAGAAGATAAAGTAAATTGATAAACCATTAACCAGACTCATCAAGAAAAAAAGGGAGAAGACAAATCAATAGAATTAGAAATGAAAAAGGAGATGTAACAACTGACACTGCAGAAATACAAAGGATCATGAGAGTTTACTACAAGCAACTCTTTGCCAATAAAATGGACAACCTGGAAGAAATGGACAGATTCTTAGGAATGCACAACCTTCTGAGACTAAACCAGGAAGAAATAGAAAATATGAACAGACCAATCAAAAGCACTGAAATTGAGACTATGATTAAAAATCTTCCAGCAAACAAAAGCCCAGGACCAGATGGCTTCACAGGTGAATTCTATCAAACATTTAGAGTAGAGCTAACACCTATCCTTCTCAAACTCTTCCAAAATATAGCAGAGGGAGGAACACTCCCAAACTCATTCTACGAGGCCACCAACACCCTGATACCAAAACCAGACAAAGATGTCACAAAGAAAGAAAACTACAGGCCAATATCACTGATGAAAATAGATGCAAACATCCTCAACAAAATACTAGCAAACAGAATCCAACAGCACATTAAAAGGATCACCCACCATGATCAAGTGGGGTTTGTTCCAGGAATGCAAGGATTCTTCAATATACACAAGTCAATCAATGTGATAAACCATATTAACAAATTGAAGGAGAAAAGCCATATGATCATCTCAATCGAGGCAGAGAAAGCTTTCAGCAAAATTCAACACCCATTTATGATAAAAACCCTCCAGAAAGTACACATAGAGTGAACTTGCCTCAACATAATAAAGGCCATATGTGACAAATCCACAGGCAACATCCTCCTCAATGGTGAAAAACTGAAACCATTTCCACTAACATCAGGAACAAGACAAGGTTGCCCACTCTCACTACTATTATTCAACCTAGTTTTGGAAGTTTTAGCCACAGCAATCAGAGAAGAAGAAGAAATAAAAGGAATCCAAATCGGAAAAGAAGAAGTAAAGCTGTCACTGTTTACAGATGACATGACACTATACATAGAGAATCCTAAAGATGCTACCAGAAAACTACTAGAGCTAATCAATGAATCTGGTAAAGTAGCAGGATACAAAATTAACGCACAGAAATCTCTAGCATTCCTATACACTAATGATGAAAAATCCCCGGCTCACCACAACTAGAGAAAGCCCATGTGCAGCAACGAAAACCCAACGCAGCCAAAAATAAAATAAGTAAATAAATAAATACATTTTTTTAAAAAAGTGATTTTGGGAAATATATCTCAAGAGAGAAACAAAGGTCAAATCTTAAATGTCCTGCTACATAGTTTAGACTTTAATATTATTAAAGGGGCGGGGGGAACAGGAAACCTATAAAATAATAGGCTAATGATTAAGCCCAGAATGAAAAGTTTTACTACTAAGGTGTCAACCCAATCCGTCAAACAGTCTAGGTAGGCACTGAACTATTGATATAAGGTTCAGAGGACTACAACCTTCCCGCTCCCCCATTATAAGAAAGCGAAGTCTCTTACAGTTGGTAATTGGTTGAAGGTATCTTGGCTTGCTGGTTAGGTAAGTACTCGGCTGACTAGAGGTGGTCTTCTGCATACATGGGGCATCCATTCCAAGATTGTGGTACTCTGCTGCTTCTAGGACATAAGTGATGAGCCTGGATCAAAGTGATGACACCCAGTCAGGTCTACATTGGTTTCAGTAGGCTAAGTGGTCAGCCCAAGGTATATTAATGTATATCAATATGTGATAGAGTTAAACAATGTTTTAAAAAGAGAAAAATTATAACATTTTTGGTTTAGAATAACAAGTTTGAGTTATCAACAAGTAAAGAGACAAGCCTATAAACTAAGGCAGCGGAAGCTATGCTAGGAGTATATAGAAGTAGAGATACCAGGAATGGATGAAAGATTCAGTACTGAACTTTGGGAACAAGAAGAAGAATAAAGATTATCTTTTGTCACCATGAACTTTCTATTATCAAGAATAGGGTATTCAAAAGAGTAGAAATAGAGGAAATAAGAGGGGGAAACAATTTGGTTTGGGAATATTGAGTCAATGTACTATCAGATTAGTTAAGTAGATATAGCTTTTAGACAGAAGGTGCAATTTTTTGAATACTGGATCAGGGATTAAGGTTAAAAATAAGTACTTTTTGGTCAACAATATAGTGTGGTAGTTAGAAGTATAGAAGTGTCTGGATAAAATACTCAAGAAGATATAAATTAAGAAAGGAAGTAAAGGTTAATAACTGATCAGTGTGGAACAGTAATTTTTACAGAATTAAGTTGACAATTCATTGGAAAAACAAAAAGTGATCAGAAAGGTAGAGAAGAACCACAAAATACAAGGGCAGTAGAAACCAAGGGAAAACAGAGACAGAGCAATCAACAGCAACAAATCTCAAAAAAGGGTCCAAGGTTTTAAAAAAAAAGGACAAGAATCAATACATTTCCAATCAGGTGGTCAATGGTTACTATGTAAGGAGCTGTTGCAGCACAGAATTAGGTACAGACTTTAGAAAGCAGCAGCCAAGTCTGTAAATTAAAGTTCAGGAAAAGGAAATTAAAATTTATTTATTAGAAAGCTTGGTTACGAAGAGATGAAAACCTGAGAATACTGCTTTTAGAACAGAAGTTTCTTGAGAATGTTCTTAGAATGAAAGAGCTTTCAGCAAGTTTAGAGGCTGAAAGGTTGGAGCCAACCAAGTGAAAGAAGCTGAAAATGTAGAAGAGAGATGAGGCAGCATTCCTGGGAATGACCAACAGCCCAGGAAGAGGAATGAGGTGAGATAAGAGGATGGAGACCTTTAGGATTTGTGAAGATACATTTGTAGGTTTAGGGGAAAGTTAATTACATTAATGTTTCACAATGTCTATTTCCATTCTGAATTTCAAGGACAATTTGTATGCTCCAAAGTGGTGGACAAAGTTAGTTTAGTAAAAATTGGAATAGGTGTTGAAGGAACTGGGAGAAGGAGTGGAATGGCAACATGTAAAAGGATTTCCAAGTGGGACTGAGTCACATCTGAGATTGGTAGTGTACTTGTGGCATCAATCTATATGGTTTTGCCATTTTACGTTATCTATAATAGTGGAAAGGTGTGATGGAGATTGTTGAGTTTAATCAGAATTTGAAATTTTCAGGGCAGGTGTGGTGAAAAGGCAGCAGCATTCAGTGACTACTGTGCTAGTAAGAAAGTAATGAAATGATAGAATTTCAAATCAAGTCTGGATAGATGAAGAAGCAAGACAAAAATAGTGCTAATGGATGAAGAACAAGATAATAGAGTACGGGCTTCCCTGGTGGTGCAGTGGTTGAGAGTCCGCCTGCCGATGCAGGGGACACGGGTTCGTGCCCCGGTCCGGGAAGATCTCACATGCCGCGGAGCAGCTGGGCCCGTGAGCCATGGCCGCTGAGCCTGCGGGTCCGGAGCCTGTGCTCCGCAACGGGAGAGGCCACAGCAGTGAGAGGCCCGCGTACCGCAAAAAAAAAAAAAAAAAAAAAAAAAAAAAAAGATAATAGAGTGCTAAGGAAGAGAAAGCAAACGAGAGTGTCAAATGATGAAGAGCAGTTTAAAAGGGAAGGGGGGAACCGTAGAGAGAAAGAGAGGGAGAGAAAGAGAGAGAAGGGGGAGAGGTCTGGAAGGATAAATAACTAGTGATGCAAAAATGATGCTTGAGAGTTTATTTCATAGGTGAATCAATTTAAATATGAGAAGATCATAGGTTTATTTTTTTTAAGAATTAGTAAATTGAAGAGGAATTGATAATTGTACTTGAGACTATAAACAATACTGTACTTAGAGTTTGGAATGACTCCTAATGGACTCGTATAGGATAGTGACAGAATTGGGGATGAAAGAAAAACACAATTTAGGTGTCAGCATAACTCGATGAACGTGAGTTCACATTCACCAGTAAATAATAGGAGACAATGACAATGTGATGTGAAAAGTGAATTTTACGTTTTAAAGAAGGAGGATTCATGTACAAAGGAGGAAGAGTAATTGTTAGGAGGTGGAAATGGGGAGCCATGATATTACTGTGTCTTTTATTTGCAGAAAGGTTTTGGGGAATGGGGGAAAGAAAAGGAAATGGTTTTTGTTAAGGTAGGTGGAAGCCAGGTACTCTATGAAGAAGTAAAGAATGCTTTAGACATAGGCAACTGAAAGCTTGGGGCAGGGTCAAAGTGAATAATGAGAAAAATGGGGAAGTGTAATAGAGAGCATACAGGAATGGCTGTAAAAGAAAGAATACAGTTGACCTGGGAGATCTGTATGTTCAGTTGATTTTGGTGTTGAAAGGATGCAGGAATATGCATAATTATTCTCAAGTTTCTAAATGTTAATTGTATATAATGTTGTTTTAATGTACTGGAAATAAGTGAAGGTCCTGACTGCTGTCTGAATTTGAAATGTTCATGTAATTAGTAATTAATATTTAGTAGGTCAAGTTGAACTTAACAGAAGGATTACCACTAAAAATGCATTTGACATCACTAATTTGTTTTCTACTATGAAGCATGGCTTTGCTGGTTACAAGAAAGATTTAAGAATGGACTTTTCCGTGGAGAATGACTAACTTCAGGGCTGGGCAGGAATGGGGTACAATGAGCTTGGACTCTTTTGTTATGCCATAAAGTAAGGACGTATTCTTAAGGTGGGTGGGGGTGGGCCACAAGATTGTGGAGCCAGCATGAAAGGGTTGCTTCTGGATGAATCTTAAATTCTTTGAGCACCAAAATAATTAAGGACAATAACAAATTAAAAATCATCATAGAATGTGAATCCATTAGTTCATAAAAATAATAAATAGATAAAGAAAAAAATGGAAGAGGAGGGAGGGCTCTTGCTTACAGTAGAATGCCAAGTGCAAACTGGTAAATTTGGAGAGGATAGTAGTTTTTATTTCCAACCATCATGTAAAGATTGGTTCAGTCAAGAATCATCAATTTAGGAGAGAGGGGGTTTGAGAAGAAGCAGGATATTTGCAAGGTTTTGAAGTGTTTTCCTATAAACTCTTTATTAGTAGCAAGAAAAAAATAGTAACATTATAGTGGAAAAATCAGACACTTAGGGTGATTAAAATTAACATAAAAAATAAAAGGCAAACCCCATGAGAAAAACCCAAATTGAGATATGTTTTGCAACATACTTGATGGTCACTCTTCAAAACTGTCCAAGTCATGAAAATCCAGGAAAGACTGAAAAACTGATACATCAGTGTAGGTTAAGGTGACATGCAAACTAAATGCATTGTCCAGGATGAGCTCCTAGAAGAACAGAAAAGATATTAGTAGAAAATCTGGTGAAATCTAAAAGAAGCCTGTAGTTTATTTTGACAGTAAAGAACCAACATTAATTTCTTAGTTCTGGGAGAAGAGTATATGGGAAGTCTTTGTACCATCTTTGAAACCTTTCTGTATGGCTAGAATTATTCCAAATTAAAAGCTTATTAGGAATGGGGGAGGAGGAGAGCAGATAGACATTGCGAGCCTTCAGATGTGATAGCCTGAGAAGGACACCATATCATTTATGTAGCATTCCAGCTGGGACTGCATAACCTGAACTAAACATAAAGAAACATCAGACAAACACAAAATGCAAGGCACTTGATTAAAACACAACATACTGCATTATTCAGAGCTGTCTGACTGATTATGTCTGACACTGTCAGTGTCATACAAGACAAAGAAATGATAAGAGAGTGTTCCATATTAAAGGAGATTAAAAGGCACAACAATGAAATGCAATACTGCTTCTTAGACTGGATTCTTTATTGGAAGGAAAACAGTTATAGAAAGAGTATTAGTGGTTCAACTGAAAAAAAAATATTGATGATAGACTAGGAAAATAGATTATATCACATTTAAATTTAATTAAGATGACAACGGTGTTGTATTTATGGAAGAGAATATCCTATTCTAAGGAAATATACACTGAAGTATTTAGAGGTAAAAGAACATGATGTATACATCTCAATCTCAAAAGCTTCAGAGAAATAAGCATTATATGAATACATACAGAAACAAAGAAAAGCAGGGAAATATTGCTAATTGGTGTACGTGGTACTTTATTTTTAAAGATAAAAGATAAAGAACATGTGGGTGTTCCTTTTACACTTGCAACTTTTTTGTACTTTGGAAACCTTCTAGCATTTGCTTCTTTTAGAAAGAAACAAGTTTCTTCTAAGGACGGTACCGTGACCAATACTTGAGGTAGAATAATTATAGTAATAGAATTTTTTAAGATAGAAGGAGCTCCCTAAAATGTTGAGCTTAGATAACATGTTTTGCATGTTTGTATCTTCAGAGCTTTGAATGGTGTCTGGGAAATAAGAGATGTTCAAAATTCACCTGCTGAAAAATGAATAGATGGATCAATGCTGGTAGGGACAATGTGGAGAATTGGCAACATCAGTTACTGGTAAATGGTAGATTGTTTTCCCTTCCTTGAATAAGTATTTTGAGGCAGTAGAATCTTATAATACTGTATCCAAATCTATGGAATAAACTGTACAGGCAACATTGTGACACCAGGTTAATAGAAGGCTTGACCTTTCCATCCATAGTCACTACTAAAGGATCCTTGGTGTTCATGACTGTGATTTAGACATTTAGAAAAGAGAAAAAATGGTATTTGGGCCTAAGTAAAATCAAGGGGATAGGAATTTCAGGCTGCATATCTTAACCCAGGTTCTTCTGCCACAATGCTATAGGAATTTAGATAAAAACATGTAAACTTTGTTTTTGGCTTCTCCATCAGTGGGCCAACCAGATGTATTTGCTAACAGATCATACATGGAAGAAGGTAGTGGAGATTCTTTTATTTCCAGTTTGTAAACATAGCAGAATGACTGAAAAATGGGGGAAAAAAGATCGAGATAATTTGAAGCAATATGGGTTTAAACAGAAAAACATAGCCACATCTCTTTGATGAACCCTTAAAATGTGTGGGCATGTGACCTTCTGTGAATATGAAGAGAATGTGCATTTCCTGTGTATATACAGACAGCTTCCTGAGATGTTCTTATTTTATTTTTTTCCACTTCATATATCAACACCCTTTATTATTTTTTTTCAGACATACAAAATCTGAAAGGATTTACTTCCATCAAACATGCACTACAAGAAACATTAAAGCACAGCATTACTCTGAATCACATAATTTAAAAGACACATATTTGGGTGTTTTTTTTGTATATGGTATGAGGAGATATTCTAATCTCATTCTTTTACATGTAGCTGTCCAGTTTTCCCAGCACCACTTATTGAAGAGACTGTCTTTTCTCCACTGTATATTCTTATTTTTTAACTTTTTATTTTATATTGGAGTGTAGTTGATTAACGATGTTGTGATAGTTTCAGGCGTACAGCAAAGTGATTCAGTCATACATATACATGTGTCTATTCTTTTTTGTATTCTTTTCCCATTTAGCTTGTTACATAATACTGAGCAGAGTTCCCTGTGCTATACAGTAGGTCCTTGTTGGTTATCTATTGATATTTTATGTATAGTAGTGTGTATATGTTAATCTCAACCTCTTAATTTATCCCTGTCCCCCACCTTTCCTCTTTGGTAACCATAAATTCGTAAATTCATTCTCTAAGTCTGTGAGTCTGTTTCTGTTTTGTAAATAAGTTCACTTGTATCATTTCTTTTTAGATTCCACATATAAGCGATATCATACAATATTTCTCTTTCTCTGTCTGACTTACCTCACTCAGTATGACAATCTCTAGGTCCGTCCATGTTGTGAGGTGTTCTTATTTTAATAGCTAGATGGTCTCCAAATCAACTTAACCATCATATAAATGGTTTTGACATGTACATAAACTCTTACTAAGATATATATTGGGCAATTAACAAAGGATTAAGAAGCAATGAATCCTCAGATAGCCACAATGTTAGTTTTCTTCCTGCCTTTCTTGAAGAGGAACACAGATAACCATGTATTTTTCTGAGTAATCTAAATGAAAAATGCAATTTTACTCTCCTATTTCTCTAAGAAAATTCCCATATAAGCAGTTGGTAGGTTCTCCATTTCAGTAACTGTTCTGTAATAGAATTTTAAAAAGCTGAAACAGAAATTTAGGCCTTTTTTATAGCTCTCTCCGTACTCAAGGTATCTGCTTATCAAAGTGGTTTTCAAAGTGATGAGTTAAATACTAGCGAGGAAATGACTGGCAGAAACAAAACTTTTAGCATTCAGACAGAACGTGAAATTGTGAACATTGCTTGTGCCTGTGTATTTGCATAGAGCCGGGAGTTGAGACTGTTTTGGAACCTTGGGCAAATCATTTTACAATTCCATACATCGATTAATGGATTGGTGAGTTGAAGTTTTCAATCTTGTCTTAATTAATATTTGCACTGTATTCTGGGCCTTTGCAGGAACACCTCTACAGGAATAAAAAGGCTGCTTTATGTGGAAGGAAAAAAGACAAAGTTAAGTTAAAGGGAAAGGATTTTCTTTTTCTATCACACAGATTATCTTTTCACTGTAAGACAAAGTTTAAGTAGATGGCAGCGGGTAATAAGCACACTTTTTCTTTCATCAGAGAGGTTTGGCATATTACCATGAACACTACAAATACACTGGAGGAGTTTGATTCCAAGAAGAATCACTAAGTTGGGTCATGGTAGAAAAAATAAAATAAAATAGATGAAGTATAAGAATAAAATGAGAAAAACAGATGAAATTTAATAGTATTCAAACGTATGTTGGCTATAAAATCTAGATGATGGGGAGTAGCTATGTTTAGCTTTCAATAAGGATA
The DNA here is from genome assembly GCF_059928025.1 of Delphinapterus leucas. Classification (NCBI taxonomy): domain Eukaryota; kingdom Metazoa; phylum Chordata; class Mammalia; order Artiodactyla; family Monodontidae; genus Delphinapterus; species Delphinapterus leucas. Next base: position 19,650,492 of record NC_143135.1, read on the forward strand.
GATAAAGAGAAATTGAAACTATTGAGTAGGTTCTATGTTTGACTGTAACTGAGACCACACCCTTGAACAAAAAAAAATGCGGGTTTAAACAAATTATAGGTTTTACTCTTTGTTTTTTCTCACTCCCAAATATTTCTGTTGCCTCTATAATGACTCAACAGGGACAAAGCTTCTGTCTATCTTTCTGCTCCAGAATGCTTTGTGTGTTCTTTTCATACTGAAGGTCATCTTATGGTACAAAATAACTGCTAGACTATAGCTATCTAGACTGTATATTAGGTCAAAAAATGAGAAGTAAGGAGGAAAAGGCTAAAAAAGTATATTTCTGGAAATTTTACTCCATTTTTTTTGCTTATATTTAGAAGACTCCCCTTTTTCAGGCAGTTATATGTCTTTTATAGCAATATTTGTTTTGTATTGGTTAAAAAAAGAAAGAAAAATAGATATTGGATAGGGTACCATGGCATCTGCCACATTCATACCTAAATAGTGTGAATGTAAGTCCTTGAGGAAACTGTCAGCTGTCTTGAGATAATATGAAAGAATATATCCAAAGTGTAGAGGGAAAAGAAAAATGGAGGAAAGAAAAAATTGGGGCTGCTTCAATTTTACCTGTTTCTGGACATCCTTTAACTTATTATTCTCTGACGATTTGTGTGATCTTCTTGAAGGACATACAAATTACGTGCACTGAAAGATCCCATTTAGCTCTAAGCCTTAGCCAGTCTTTTACTCATTTTTACATAGTAATGTGATTTGAGAGGTGAAAGAAGGCTCTTGATTCAAAGACTGTCTATTTCTGCTTACCACCATTTCTTCTAACATTTCACCATTAGCCACCATCAGAACACAGGTGATGTTCCCTATTAGGTGTCCATTCTCTTGAGTTTAAATGATCTTTGAAACTGCAGCTGCAGCTTTAGGAACTATTGTCCAGGGACTGGGTTAAAAGGAGAGAACTAAAGATGCATAAAAAGTGTTCCATGAACTCAAGGAGTGTGCAGGCCAGTGATGGATATGAATAAGTTTACAAAAAAATAAAGTAAAAGGTTGCAAGTGCTGTACTTTAAAAAACTTCAAGGACATGGAGGTAGAGTGTCTGTGATAAAGTTGAGAGCTCAAAGACCTAAGAATATTTTCCCTATTTTCTTAAACAGTTAGTAGTTATAGCCATTTATGATAGTACTTTGGAGCAGATATTTTTGCATTTCCACCTAGCTGAACTGAAAGCACTGCCTTGGAATATTTATCATAGTAGAAAGGCAGGGAGGGTCTTGGGCATAATGGATATAGTTTAGGTGAACTAGGCCAGATCACAAATTTGAGAATTGTTGAGACTTGGAGCAAGGCTATCTTTGTACTTTGTTTTTGTTTTCTGAAATACCAATAGACAGTGTAAAGTATGTGTACGGGAATGGCTAAAATTGGGCTACATAGCTCCCCACTGATTCCTACTAGCAGCTCACACAGAACCTCCAAATTTGGTGATCTTGGCAGTTCACATGAGATGGTATATTTACAAAGTGAGCATCATTGCCTTTTTATACTCTTAGCATCTGTAGTGCCCAGAAATAACTTACATCTCTGTACAAGACAACGATTCTCATGTTTAGCAAGTCACGTCACCCAAACCTTGAAGTTTTCGTGTCAGCACACAGGTTCCCTCTCCTATCTCTGCCCACAGCAGGGCTTAGGTCTTAACATTTATTTCACTCAGCTTACTGTGTAGGTAAAAGGTGAAAAAAAAAGTGAACAGATACATGAGAGAATTGGAGGAAGACGTCTTAAAGGCTTATAAATGTCTCCTCACCCTGACTCTGATACCAAGAGCATATAATTGTGCAATGAAGTAAAAAGGCATTCTACATTAGGTGTGTGTGGAACAAGCTGATAAGATCACCATATGAAATATATTGCAACAAGTAGAAGCCACACAGTAAGAGGTAGTTTTTAAATAAGTACATAGCAAGTATTCATTTTTAGTCATAGCCTTTAAACTTCATATTCTTTCCAAAGAATTGAACGTGACTTATAAAATTAAACTAATATAAAATTATACATAAGAAAGTTTAGAGATAATCAAAGAAGAGTAGTGAGAATAACCTATTCCACGCACCCAAGGTAAGATAGTGGCGGTGTCTTTTTTTTTTTTGGCCCAAAATGTAAATAGCTTTTATTTTTTGTTGTTATTATTAAAGCAACGGTAATCATTAAAATTTCCTGTAATATAAAAAGCTCTAAGGAAGAAAGTGAGAATTATCCAAAAGAGTAATGCTAAAACATTATTAAGTATTAAATAATATTAAAATGATGATTCACATTTTATTTTCTATCTGGACACACTTTTCTAAGCACACACACACACACATACACACACAGCATGCTATTTTATAGCCTTCTTTTTTACTCAATACTATGTTGTAAGTAATAGGTTTCATATTAATAAATAAATATAGATTTTAATTACTGCATTCTAGTTCATTGTGCAGATGTATTACATAGCTATATATCCAGTTCTCCATTGTAATAATTTAAATTGTTATCAATTAACAAATAATAAATCAAACTCAGTATATATCCTAGGCTAGCCATATAGTCAATGTTTAATTGCAGAAATGAGAAAGGTCTGAGCTTTTATAAAAATTGTTAGCATGGCTGAAAGACTGAGTTCTAGACTGGGCTTGCAGGAGTGATTTCCAGGACAATTCCATGGAACAGGGCCACCAGGAGAATGGCTATTTTTCCTACAATCTGGAAGCTTGGCCATCAGGTAGCAGTCCTTGAAACTCTTAACTCCAAGAGAACAAGGCCTTACTTATGATGCACAGATCATGAAACTTTTGACCGAAGAAATAAAAGAAAACCTATCATCTCCAGAGTCAGAAAGGTGCTGCTGCCATCTCAACAGCTGGTCCCACGAAAATTCTGCTGAGCTGTGACCCAGGTATCAGGAAACTCTGGCACAGGATATGTGGACCCAGAGCTTTGCCACACTGTAAGAATTGCACTGACAAAGTGTATGTCATGAGATTTGACACCCATGAAGCTAGTGATTGGTCCTTGGCTGCTGCCACAAGAAACCCAAATGCTTCCACACTGTATTTGCCAGCAGAAAATGGAAAGAACTGCTAAATGACCACCACATTAATCCTGTCTGCCAAATCTCATGGGAGTGCACCTGCATAAATGAACCTAAAACACATCAGGAACCCTAGCTTCAAGTGAGTCTGTGAAATGTGTGTGTTAGCTTTCCCGATTCTTCAGTAAAGGAATACCCAGAAAAAGGATGGAATGGAGGCTGAAGTTCAATCCACTTTATTTACTAAGATTACCTGGTTGTGAAGATCTGCTTAGGAGACAGGCAGCCCTATTTCAGTCACAACTGTTGTGACATTGACCAAGTTATTTAACTTCTATTATCCTGAGATCCTTCAGCTATAAAACTGGGATAGTAATAGGTAAAAATCATTCATAGTGTTTTATGGTGATTAAATTAGATAATTCATATATAATACACAAAAAATGTTAGCTATTGTTATCATTTTATGGGCATCTTTGCAAATTTGTCTAATTATTCCTTTAAGATAAATTTCTATAAGTGGAATTTTATGACTAATGGACATGCACATTTATGTATGACAGTAAGACATAAAATGTAAAAAATGGCCAGAGTTACACTGCTGACAGCAAACTGTGAGGGTGGCCATTTCCCAACAACATTGCCTGTATTGAGCGTTGGTAATATAATCTTTGCTATATGAGAGAGGATGTCACGTTTTTGTTTAAATTTGCAATACTTAATTAATGAGGGTAATCAAATTTTAGTAAATAAACTAATCAATTGCATTTATGCTAGAAACTATTTATTCCCTTTGATAACTTTCTGTTGAGGTGTTTATACAATTTATATTATTGAGATAATAAATTTACTGCTGATATAGAAATACTCATTATAAAACAAATATTTTAACGTTTTGCCGTATGTTACAAATATTTTATTTTTCCCCAACTTTATTGATGTATTGATATACAACTAAAATTTTATGTATTTAAAGTGTACAACGTGATGATTTGATATTTGTGTACACAGTAATATGATTACAGCAATGAAGTTAACGCATCCATCACCTCACAGTTATCCTTTGTGTGTGTGTGTGTGTGTGTATGTAGTAACAACACATAAGATCTACTCTATTAGCAATTTTCAAGTATGCAATATAGTATTATCAACCATAGTTACCGTGCTGTACATTGGATCACCAAAACTGATTCATCTTATAAATGAAAGTTTAAGCCCTTTGACCAACATCTGCCCATTTACCCTACCTCCCAGCTCCTGGCAACCATTATTCTACTCTCTTTTTAATTTTCTGAAGAACCTCCATACTGTTTTCCATAGTGGATGTGCAAATTTACATTCCCACCAACAGTGCATGAGGGTTCCCTTTTCCACGTCCTCACCAACATTTGTTGTTTTTTCTTTTTGATCACAGCCATTCTGACAGGAGTGAGGTGATATTTCACTGTGGTTTTAATTTGTATTCCCTGATGGTTGGTGATGTGAAGCACCTTTTTATATTTGCTGGCTATTTCTATACTTAATCATAAATCACATAAATATATTATTGTACTAATACATTATTAAATATATTCAAAATAAAAAAATAAAACCTTTAAGTTAACACATATATTTAATATTCCTAATATTTCCCCCTCAAACTATGATAGATCCTGAGCACCTCCAGAACGTCCTATATTCTACTGGGTATAATTACTCTAGATATCTTTTCTTTCCCTACAGTATGACCTTGCAGAAGGAGAAAGAAGAAATTATGCAAACTTGTGCTTTTCTTTCCCTCACATTACGAGGGGATTTTTGGCGTATCAAACTCAGCAATACCCTTGTGCTCAATACCTGTGTTGAGAGAGTAAAGAAAGGGGCTAATTCTGATGATAAAATAGATAATACCTGTGCATGCACAAAACAGATTGCCTAAACAATCCATGCATATCAGAATAAATGTCATACAGTTCTCGAGCTCAGCATCATCAATGGGGTGATGCTGATTTGGAGTCTCTCCGTCATAGCACCACTGTGTTACACTTGGCACTATTTAAAACTTCGAATTGGCAAAAACAGTGCTTTGAGTTGCTACATCTCTGTTAGTAGAGTTTCCAGCGTAGCCCCACTGACAAATATCACAATAAACACTGCCAGAAGAGTCATAGCAAGATTCCTAAGCAAGATCTGCTCCGCCAAAAAGGTATCTTCCAGGAAATTTTAAACTTTAGTGTTTTTAGCTTTACTCATTGCAATGCTTCATTTTCAAGAAAGCTCCTATATTTGAGTTTGCAGAGTTTAAATAATTGGGGACTTTGAAAATAGAAAATAAATCAATAAAATTATGACTTTTACAATCTAAATTTTCAGAGTAATTTTGATGTTTTTCCAAAAAATTTTACTGTAGTTACTGAGTTCATTCTTAAGTAATGTCCTATAAGTACCTGAATTATAAGAAAATATAGTCTCTTTAATCTAATGATAAAGAAGTTTGATTCAATGTTTGATGCAGGAGAGATTAAGAACAACGTGTCTTTTTCAGCTTCAATTCTTCTCTCACAACTTTAACTCTGGTTCTCTTTCTGTAGCCATTTCTTCCTGAGCCACTTCTTTCCATTTTTTCCCCCTCTTTTCCTGATTGATATCTAAATACATAATTAGGCATTTGGACAGCGGTAGGGTAAGAGATGGTGATAAAATTAAAATCAAAGAAAGCTAATGTGTCCAAAGATCTTAGAGATCATTTACTCAAAGTCTCATATTTTGTAAATGTAAAAACGAGGTTTGGAGAAAATAATTTTTGTGTGTGTTTATGTGCATGTACATGTGTGTTTTTCCCCTGGGGTGAGATAAGTAGTAAAAGAACCAGAGCTAGAGCTAAATATTCAATACATTCAAGTAAAAGGTCTTTTAAGATATATGTTCATATAACTTATACATAGAGTAGAGAAATTGAGGAAGAGACATGAGACACATTTATAAAGCCATATATAATCTTAGAATAATCTCTTATACTATAGCTTATCTATTATCTATTTATCTATGTCTTGTGTACTCTGTGTTGTATTTTATATTACATCTTGCAGTGCTCAGTCTTCTGGTACCAAGACTGCTTTTACTCAGAAACATTCCATACACACTGAATGTGTGAAAATAGTCTTATTTGATATTTCTGAATTTTTAGCCTAATTGCCAAAATATTGATATTAGAGCACCTGAACATTTACAGCTGTTTCATATAATATTATTTAATTCTGACAATAAAATGGTTAGTTAGATAATATCATCCTCCTATTTTAAAGATGAGGAATCTAAAGTGTGAAAGGCACATTATAGGAATGGGGTCAGAGACTAAATAGTAAAGATGAGAACATCCCTGCTCAGAAGACGAGAAAGTCAGTCCTTTTCTACTGGAGCACATTTTGTCTGGAAAACTAACCTAAATTTGAAATCTTTTCTAGGGCCTCCTAGTTTTTCCTTCCTACTAAAGGAGACTTTGTTTTTTACTTTGTGTCTTACTTTTTGTTTATCACAAAATTGAGGATTTAGGATGTTAATTTGTCAGCTAATATAAAGATAGTAATTGCAATTCTTCATTGAGTGAAGGGGACCTCTCTTTTTCTAACCTTTCCACAGTTGAAGCCTCAACTCTGAATTACAGGAAAAATTGGCATGCCACTCGTTTCCCAAGTCATTTTAGAATAGACTTTCACATAGGAGTCAACTTTATCACTTATCACCAAGAGGCTCATGTAAAAGAGTATGTCGCTGGTGAACTAAATGCTTGGGTTGTGGACTGCCATTGGTTTTAAGACAAAAAATGTCATCCACATGTTATAAGGGACTTAGATGTCAAGGCTAGCTGTTAAATCATGCTAAGCATTACTAATTTACTAAGGCTGTTATTTGCTGCACACTAAGACAGGTAATTAGTAACACTTCCATGAGTAATTTTGAAATGTGGCAACTCACTTGATAATCATCATTAGTGTATCTTTAGTCTTTGAAAATGGCAAAGAATCCCCTTGAAATGTTCAATGTTACTCACTTCCATAGGCTGAGGACATGGCTTAATTATTTATGACTTAAAATTACACGATGCTCAGTCAAATTGAACATTTGACATATGCCCTGGAATCCAAGCTGCTCAGTGTTTCTGGTGATTGCCAGACCCTAAAAACACCAGACTAACCTTGAACTTTAAATGTGTAAACTTGTTTTGCCTTTTCAAAATGTTTACTATTTATGCCACTTATGCTTTCTCATTTTCTTTTTTTTTTTTCTTAGAAACCTATATGAATAAATCAAGGCTAGAATCTGGAGAATGCCATAAAAGACCTTCTATGGTTATTTCAAACTGCTTTGCAGGTCCATTCACCCCTATTCCCCAAAACTGTGAGATTTCAATTTCTTTTCTCCTGTTAGAAAACACATACTTTTTGAGATCAAGACTCCACAACTCTCATTTTCTCGATAAATCTATGTCTGATCCTTGTCATCTCACTCCCTGCCATCGTGACCTGCCTTTCCTAGCAGTTGGCCAGTTTTGACTATAAACTCCCAGAGCAGTGACATTTTTCACAGTTATCAGGATGCATTGCAACTCGTTGTTTCTCTGTTCATCCTTCCCACTAGAATGTTAGGTCCCTGTGGTTTGCAAATGCCTTAGTAATCTTTGTTCCAGTGTCTAGTGCAGTGTCACTGTACAATAAATGTTCAACTAATGTTAACTTGAAGTAGCAGCAAAAATACTTCACTCTTTCAGTGACCCTGCCCCTTAAGATTTATTATTCCTTTATTTGATTTCAATCATTTTAAATGTATTGTGACTTGTTTTATGGCCTAACTCATAGAATGTTCCCTGTACACTGAGAAATATGTGTATTCCGCTGTTGTTGGGTGGAATATTCTATAGATGTCTGTTAATACTAGTTTGTTTATACACACTCCAATATATAAAATAGATAGAACTATACTCAATATTTTGTAATAACACATAATGGAAAAGAACCTGAAAAAGAACATATATATATGTTCATATATATATGTTCTTTTATATGTTTCACATATATATGTTCATATATATGTATATATGAACATATATATATGAACCACTTTTTTGTACACCTGAAACTAACACATTTTAAATCAACTATACTTTAATAAAAAAAGAATAGTTTGTTTATAATATTATTCAAATCTTCTATTTTCTTGCTGATCTTCTGTCTAATTGTTCTATCCTTGGTTGAAAGTGAGGCACTGATGTTCAATGATTATTGTAGAACTATATTTCTCCAATCAGTTCTTGTAATTTTCCTGTATGTATTATGTCCTCTAACCATGATGGAATGAAATTAGGAGTCAATAACAGAAAAAAATAGGTGAGATATACAAATATGTGGAAATGAAACAACACATTCATAAATAATAAATGGCTGTGAAGAATCATAAGGGAAACCAGCAAATAATTTAGGAGGAATTAAAATATAAACATAACATACCAAAAGTTATGGAATGCAACAAGTCAGACAGAAATGTGTTAAAAAAAGTTTTGTTATTGATATATCAGTTTCTCTGACATGAAAAACTCTGTGTGTATGTAAAATCAATTGACATAATAGTATGTACAAGATGATTCCATTGTCATTTTTTAAGTTCCTGTTGTCATGAAATTTATCTTAGAGGGGGAAACTTAGAAAGCAAAATAAATACAAGTGAAAATAATTTTTAAAATGTTTTTCCTATTTTAAATATAAGGAATCTCGATTTAGAAAGTTTAGGTGAATAGCCCAAGTTCACATAGGTAGGAAGTGATTTTCTTTGCATTCCTGTGGTCAACATCTTTCCTAAAGAAGACAGTCAAGGTGAGGGTACAGCTGAGATCACAGAGGAGTGGGGAATTAGTGGCAGTTTTTCTAGGACTTAAAGATTTCAGAATGAATATGTGGGGAAAATCTGTTCTTTAGGCAAAGTTAATCTTAGAATATAATCTATTTCAAGTTATAGCATTTTTGCCATTTTGCAGTGGTATTTTTGTAGAACATAAAAATGTCTATTTCAGTGCCATGTGAGCATAACTTTATATAGAATGTGAAAGTATGGGGCGAGGGAAGGAAATGCTTGCTGCTTTAGCACCGCAGTGGCAAAACGGTCTGAACATGATGCCTGTCCTCATAGATTAAACGTGAAAACAAAACTCTGCGCAGTGAGGAGAAAATACAGTTGGTTGTCAATTCATCTGCACCTGTCCACACAGGTATTGTATCCACCACCCGCTGTGACATTTACATCTACCACCCACGCTTGGTGTTTCCTGCAGATGGCTCACAAGAGCTGTCATTCTTCTCTTATCTGAGTCCATCACATCCAGCATAGTTAGGAGAGATTTAACCCTGACAAAATGTTGGTTAAAAGAGATGGAAGCAAATAACACACACAAAAAGATTTCTACTCTTCACGCAGGGTGAGAGCGCAGTTCATGACAATGTGTGTACTTCAGACTTGACTTTGAATCCTGGTATCTGCCTCACTATTGACTGTGGGCATATTACAGATTTGGAGTCACAGCCTCAGTGATTTAATCGGTAATGTGGGAGAATAATGTTTACCTCTGGAGGACTGAGTATGAACATGTAATACATTAATACTTTCAGCACTCCACAAACATCAGTTTCTCTGTTTAGTAGTAAATTTATGATTTGGACTTTCCCTATTTACTCAGCAGGAAGATTAGCTGATATATCAAATGGCCAAATACTCAAAACAATTTTTTTCCCCTCCTTGTCAGGTTATATGTGTTGGAACAGCCATGTATGATGTACAGTTCCGGTCTTCAGGTATACTCCCTGACTAGTAGTAACCACTGTTTTGTTTTCTCATCCTTAATAGAGTTTTCTTAAGATATTCTTAAGTATATAACTATATTCTTATTGAAAACATTATTCTAATAAAATACCTGCAACAATGGAGTTACCATGTGCGTCATCTAGGGAAGGAAGATGACAAAGAGAAGCTGTACTATTTGATTCGGGGTACCTTCCTGACTTCAAACAGAAAAGTGCAGTTTTAAAATCTATTTCACATTTTGAGGAGCCATGTAATATTTCATTTGACTAAAGAATTGCACTCTTTTAAAGAGTTTTAAAGCTAAAACCTGTAAATGTTTTAAAAAATCTGTTTTTGTAGATAGTTGAAGCCCACTGAGGGGATGTGACTTTGAACAGGTTTCCCAATATTTTAATGTAAAAGGAAAAAGAGACTTTGTTTTTCTCATGGTCCCACTCCTTTTCCTTGTCAATGAGCAACATCGTATTTAGATGTTGGCTAAATATGTAAATAAATAGATAAATAAATAAATAAATGGAAAGAAGGAAATAGAAGTAGAGAAACAGAAAAGATAAAGAGCAAACAAAAAGAAATCACTAGTTGTATTAGTTTTCTAGGGCTATCATAACAAAGTTCCACAAACTGGGTGATTTAAAAGAACAGAAGTTTATTTTCTTAGAGTTCTGGAAGCTAGAAATCTGAAACCAAGTTTTTGGCAGCATCATGCTCCCTTCAGAGACTCTAGGGGAGGATGCTTCCTTTACCTCTGCCAGCTTCTGGTAGTCCCAGATGTTCCCTGGCTTGTAGATGCTTCATTCTAAACTCTGCCTCTCTCTTCACAAGGCATTCCCCCAGTGTATTTGCCTTTACAGCATCATTCCTCTTCTTATAAGGACAGCAATCACATTGGAATAAGGACCCATCCTACTCCAGTATGTACTTAGCTTAGCTTAACTAATTATTATCTATAATGATCTTATTTCAAAATAAGGTCACATTCTGAGTTAGTAGGGGGCTAGGACTTGAATACATCTTTTTGAGAGACACAATTCAGCCTGTAGCACTCATTGCTTCTAATAGGTTAAGGTAGGTTCTTTGGAGAAAACATTGGGTTGTAAATGGTGAGCAAAGATGGTGTTGGCCACAAAACTGGTTCAGGGCTGGCTTTCCTGGAAAACAAAACAACCTGCAGGGGACAGGAAATGAGTCAAATCCTAAGAGTCTTCCCACCCAAAGTTCCTTTACTGACTGCTTGAATACACCACTAGAAATATTCCGTTTGAATGAATTTTTTGTGTTTGTTAAAATTCAAATATCCCTTGACAGAATAATACTTTGAACTGTGTGTGGTTTTTTTAATACCCTAAGAATAAATGAGTTTAATCAACTTTTTTTCCAAAAAAGTTTTTTAGTTCCTGATGTAGAGGGTGTTAGGACAGTGGATAACTACCAATTTAGATAGAAACTAAGACAACCAGAACAGAAACTTGAAATCTGTTGAATCAGGGGAGAGGAGGGACAACTCTTCACAACTCCTCACTATATTTCCTGTTGCATTGTGAAAACATGACAAGAACACTAAAAAAAGAAAGAAAAAAAGAGAAACTCCAAAACTATGCACTTCCTAAATATGTTCAGTTAAGACTGGGAGGAGAGGGAAAATAATTTTTTTCTTCCATCCCCTGCTAAATGCCCCAAACTATTATGCTGAATGAGTGCTAACAAATTTCCATTTTCACATTAATTTATTCCTAAATTGCATTGTGAGCCTGGTTTTACTCTTCATCTATTTGTTTTTTTTTTTCTTCTTCTTGGTTCTCATGTATCTCCTGAAAGCTGTACATCTGAAAGAGCAAAGAAAATGAAAATTCACTTCACAGATGGATTCAGATTGATTGACTAGACAGTAGAAATATACTCTTCAACAAACCAGTGTCTTGTAAGAATGTTTTCTTAAAGTTGTATGTTATTTTTAAAGCCCCAAATGGATAAAAATGTCTGATGCAACTCAGTAACAACAACAACAACAAAATAAGCCAATTAAAAAATGGGCAGAGACCTAAATAGACATTTCTCCAAAGAAGACATACAGATGGACAACAGGCACATGAAAAGATGCTCAACATCACTAATTATTAGAGAAATGCAAATCAAAACTACAATGAGGTACTGCCTCACACTGGTCAGAATGTCCATCATTAAAAAGTCTAAAAATAACAAATGCTGGAGGGGTGTTGAGAAAAGGGAACATTCCTACACTGTTTGTAGGAATATAAACTGGGGCAGCCGCTACGGAGAACAGTATGGAGGTTTCTCAAAAAACTAAAAATAAAGTTGTCATATGATCCAGCAATCCCACTCCTTGGCATATAACCAGAAAAGATGAAAACTCTAATTCCAAAAGATACATGCATGCCAGTGTTCAAAGCAGCACTGTTTACAATAGCTAAGACATGGAAGCAACCTAAAGGTCTATTGACAGATGAATGGTTAAAGAAGATGTGGTATATATATATATATATATACAATGGAATTACTAAGCCATAAAAAAGAATGAAATAATGTCATTTGCAGCTACATGGATTGACCTAGAGATTATCATACCAAGCAAAGTAAGTCAGAAAGAGAAAAACAAATACCATATGATATCATTTATATGTGGAATCTAAAATATGACACAAATGAACCTACCTACAAAACAGAAAAAGACTCACAGACATAGAGAACAGACTTGTGGTTGCCAAGAAGGGTGGGGGAGGGATAGATTGGGAGTTTGGGGTTAGCAGATGCAAACCAAATTATATATAGGATGGATAAACAACAAGGTCTTATTGCATAGCATGGGGACCTATATTCCATATCCTGTAATAAACCATAATGGAAAAGAATTTTTAAAAAGCTTGAAGAGCATACGTTAATGGAATGAAATTTGATGTTAAAAACTCCTACTGGTATGTTTTGTCGGTATGTTTTGTCAAAATGTAAATGAGTCAGCTTATTAATCACCATGGTATAGATGTTAGCTCCTCTTATCACATTCTTTTCTTCTTTTCCTTGAAACACATAAAAGCAGATTGACTGGCGCAAGGGACCAGGTCTGTCTGGGTCTGTTCTGAGTCTGCATTCTTTTCGAAGCCAGTATAGCGAGCTTTGGAATCAGTTGGTTCAGGACTGTTAATTCTTCATTTCCATGAGGATTAAATTCAATGCTCCATAGGAAGGCTGTAGGAACTGGAGTTTTACTTTCAAATTTGTCTCTTAAAAAAAAGTCACAGTGGGACATAGGAGGATGTGGAAGTTGTGATATTGGCATCTCAGGCAACACAGTCTATGGCATGAGGTTTTTATCACCACCGAGAGTGAAAGAGTACAATGTCTTCCTTGTAGCATGAAATGAATGCTTCTCTGTGATTTAAAGAAACCATGAAACCCCTTCCCATAACAGGAAAAAGAAAGGTTGTACTTGGTTGAAACCAAATGTTGACAGATAAAGAATCCACACTGAGATAGAATAGCCTGGCGTGGAACTCAGTGAGTTACCTTTTCTTTGAGACTCAGATAAGGCTGTCTACCATAAAAATACACCTCTGTGAGATTTATAAACCTCTAAGCAATCTCACAAACTCCTTCAGCATATCCCTGTCCAGTAGCCATTGAAATTTATACTTTTGTTGTTTTTGTTGGTCCTGTACTAATTCTTTATGTGCACTTTGTGGGAGTTGAGAATAGTTATGAAGGGAATGGATATGTTGTAAATGTTTTGAAATTTTCATTGCTCTCTAAACTTCTTTGTCCCTAGCATTTTGTACTTCCAAAGCATCATGGTCTCAGAGGATCCCATGGCACCAAACATGCTATTCTTTCTGGGAAGAATATCCTACTATTTTAAAGCACATGCTTATCAACATGGCAAACTTACCCATCCTCAAAACTGGTTTCTAGGAAAACACAAATAACAAATGCTGAAGAGGGTGTGGAGAAAAGGGAATCCTCCTATATTGGTGGTGAGAATGTAAATTGATACAACCACTGTGGAGAACAGTATGGAGGTTCCTTTAAAAACTAAAAAGAGAGTTACCATATGATCCAGCGATCCCACTCCTGGGCATATATCCAGACAAAACTATAGTTCAAAAAGATAATGCACCCCTGTGTTTATAGCAGCACTATTTACAATAGCCATGGCATGGAAGCAACCTAAATGTACATTGACAGAGGAATGGATAAAGATGTGGTACATATATACAATGGAATGTTACTCAGCCATTAAAAAAAAAGAATGAGAGTATGCCATTTGCAGCAACATAGATAGACCTAGAGATAATCATACTAAGTGAAGTAAGTCAGACAAAGACAAATATCATATGAGATCACATATGTGGAATCTAAAAAAAATGATACAAATGAATTTATTTACAAAACAGAAACAGACTCAAAGACTTCAAAAACAAATTTATGGTTACCAAACGGGAAAGGTGGGTGGGTGAGGGATAAATTAGGAGGTTGGGATTAACATATAAACACTACTATATATAAAATAGATGAGCAGGGGCTTCCCTGGTGGTGCAGTGGTTGAGAGTCCGCCTGCCAATGCAGGGGACACGGGTTCGTGCCCTGGTCCGGGAAGATCTCACATGATGTGGAGCGGCTGGGCCTGTGAGCCATGGCCGCTGAGCCTGTGTGTCCGGAGCCTGTGCTCCGCAATGGGAGAGGCCACAACAGTGAGAGGGCCACGTACCACAAAAAAAAAAAAAAAAAAAATAGATGATCAACAAGGACCTACTGTATAGCACAGGGAACTCTACTCAGTACTCTGTAATGGCCAATATGGGAAAAGAATTTTTAAAAAAGAGTTGCTATATGTATATGTATAACTGAATCATTTTGCTCTATACCTGAAACTAACACAACATTGTAAGTCAACTATACTCCAATATAAAATAAAAAGTAAATTTAAAAAAAATACTGGTTTCCATATCAAACCTTCCTCATCTAACTGATTTGGTTGTTCCATTTTCTGGACCATTACAGAAATTTCTACTGAACTCTATTCCATTCTTATCACAATACATTGTATTTTAAAAATTCTTTAAACATTCCTTAATGATTATTTTATTCATTGTATCTATGGTACATAGCACAGCATCTGGCAAAGAGTAGGTACTCAAGGAATGGCTACTGAGTTAACTGAGTGGATGAATGAAGAGTAATGAGATAAACCAATGAACAAATCTAAAATTGTTGAGGGACTGTTATCAAATTCCTGAACTGTAGTACCAGGCAAGTTTTCAATCCCATGTGGTCATTTGTTCATTTGTTTATTTATATCTCACTGATGTATTAATTTAGCAAATAGTTTTTGAAAATCTACTCTGTCCAGAGATTATAATAGACCTGGAGAATATATCAATGTATAAGGCAGTTTTTGCTCTTGAATTACTGAAAGATAACCATGCTCCTGGTTTATCTTAGTTTGGAGACTTTTCCCTTCTTTAATCAGTGAAAATGCAAGTACACCACAGAAGAGAATACTCAGCATTACAAACAGTATTTACAACCTATAAATATCTCTAGCTGAAAGCGTGACTAAGATGCGGTGACAAATATTACCCAGCTGAGCCAAAAAGTGAGGCTCATAGCCTCAAAGCCACCTTTGTTATTTACTAATTGCTTTTAACCTTCCAGGCTGTGCGTTCCTGTTCCACTACTGCTCTTGATTTATAGTGTTAGTCAATGTTCCTTTGTTCTAATGGTGATGGTTTGCTGTAAAAGTAGTTGTGTGCACTCTGTCCCTTCATTCTCTTATGAAAATGAGATGTTGCATTTTCAGAAGTTGTTTCCCCAAGGACAATTTTTAAAGGATAAAAACCATTGTAATAACCACCATGCAAACACCCATAATCGTGGGCACATTTATGTACCTTTAAAATGACTGAAAGTGATTTGTTATATTTTTGTAATGAATTCAATAATTTTGAGTTCCAAAATTACACATGTCTTAAGAACATACCTAACTTTAAAAATCTATAGCTTTTTTTTTAAGAAAAAAATATGTGTGAAAATCAGACTTATAATATTCCCACAATAATGAATGTGACCTTGTTACAGTGTCTGCTTAGGAAAAGTAGATTTAAGGTAGACTGTAGGTATCTGCACACCCCTTTCTCCTGGCTAATGAATGAATTATACTGGCTGAGAGGGTACATTTTCTTTCTTCTTGGTGGTGGAACACATTTTTATCATTTAAGTTAATTCTGATGCTTTCCAAGCTAAATATACTTTTTCAACATTAAGTTATAAGAAGAAAGGTAATCTTTCTTCCTTAGAGATTCAGTATAAGAACGTTGTCATATTTCCACTTTTTATGGTAGCTGTATCTTCCATTAGAAGCATAAATTTAAATAGTTCTAATTGTGAATTCTCCCTTTAAATTTTTTTCTATTTCTCTCACTAGCCACTGTCTTACCTTCTTCCCATCCAATTACTGGTGCAGCTTTCATAATAAATGCATTCTACAACTGAAAGAGGTAAGGTTTAGTGAAATGTCCATTTGGCATCTCCTGTCAAGACTGGTATGCTGGTTCAAGAGTATGGGACGCAAATGATTTAAACTATTTTACTTTTGCAGTATCCTGCACTACGATGTTTCCTGGGAAGATGATTTTAACAGGTACTTTCAGAGCTAAAAGAAAAAAAGCTTTGTAAATATTAAGTAACATGTAATAGAGACATATATACACTGCTTCCTTTTTTAATCTGAGGATGTAGCCATTTAGAAGTCTCTCAATTAACAAATATGCAAAACGCTTTTTTCGTTAATAAGGTAAGTTCTGCTTTGTGTTTAGCCAGAGTCCAATTACCCAGTTGGTATAAAGGGATTTAAGTACATTTTTCTTTGGATATTGTACTCTGATGAATTATGACCTTTAAAATGTTGTGTGGAATGACTGCTTTAATTAGAACATCAACTAGCAAAAATTCATTAAATAGTTGCTAAGGGTAATGCTATGGAGATATTTGAAATTATAGATTTTTTTCTCTTTCACTCAAGAACTTTTACATAAAATTAAAAGGATAAATATACAAACATAGTAAGTGTCTGAGAATGCTGTTCCTTTTGCCTGAAGTGTGTTTTCCATGTCCTTGAATTTTCACCTCAATGATACCTCCTCCAAGAAGTTTTACTGGGCATCCCCCTCTACGTTAGATGCTTTGTGTTTATATTCCCATAGCATGGAAAGAGGTAATCAATACTGGGTCAAACTCTAAAACAATTTAAAGGTAGAAAAGAGCAGTTTGGCTTGGATATTTAGGGAAGTTTTCCCAAAGGAGGTACAGTTCATGTTGAAACTTGAGGGATTGCTAAATTGGGCAACTGAAAAGAGATGGAAGGACCATCTAGTGATTTTCAGTAAAATCTAAAAGAAAAATAAAAAAGAAGTGTGGGCATTTCCAATCTGTTATGAAAGGGTGAAATATTTAATTATATGATGTTAGGACAAATGGTTAACCACATGGAAAAATTAATTTTCTTACTTCACACTAACAATAACATTAATTCCAGTTGAATTAAAAACAAATATGTAAACCAAAACAAAATGACTTTTTTGAATTATTAGATTAAAAAATATCAGAGCCAATATATCACCTTGATTAAAGACATTAAAATCACAAAAATAAAATTATTAAAAACATCATAAATTTAACATCAAAATTTTAAGTCTAACAAAAGCTATTATAAACAAAGTTAAATCAGACAGTATCCTGGGAGAAATTGATTACAACATATATAACTGATAACAAAATTATGCCCAGACTATATAAAGAACACCTGCCATTAAAAACAAAACAAACAAAAACTATTATTTAGAAAAATGGGTAAAAGCTAAAGGCAGAAAGATTCACAGAAAAAGTTATATTATTGCCATGTAAATATACGAAATAATGTCTAACGTTTTTAACCAACGTTTAAAAAAATAATAACCCTTTTCTTCATCACTATTGGCAAAAGTCAAAATATTTTCCACTATCAAAGTTCAGCAAAGTCATGAGGAAACCTGCACTATTATTTACTGGTGATTTAGCTCTTTATAGGTCAGTTAGGCAGTAGAGTGAACATCTCTCATATTCATGGCTACCAGTCAAGTTTGAATAGTTTTTCCCATTGAGGGATATTTCAACTTATGTTTCTTAACATAGAACTAACACAGAAGTCAGAGCTCAAACTTCCAGCCCTCTTGCATGTAGAGGACAGGCTTGTGGCCTCAGAACCAACAATCAAAATCACCGGTACTGAACTTCCATTGAGAAGTGAGCAATGCAAGCACATGGGCTCTGGGTGGGGCTTCCATTTTTCCATTTTCTTTATCTCTCTTGCTCTCACTCTCTCACCCGCTCCAGGCCCAGGTGGCAGAAGAGGCCACATTTCCACGGAAATCTTGGCAGCCTGGAGAGACACACAGGAGACGCATGGAGAAGGTCCACTGGTACAAGTGGCACAGTAGGATTCCCTCTAACAGTCAAGAAAGCAGATGCAGTGATCGTGGATCCTCTGTAAAGCCGGTTCTGCAGTGCAGGTTGGGACATTGTTCCCAGAAGCACAGACTTGACTCAGGAAGATTTTCCAGGCTTCCCAATATCCTTTTTAAAAAACTTTCTGCTTAACCAGCCAGAGTCAGCTTCTGCTGTGTTTAGTCTAAAACCTTCACTGATAGCAATTTTATGTAAAAGAGAAAAAATATATAAAGAAAGGAAAGGAAAGGAAGGAAAAAAGAAAGTATGCCACCTTATACTCTGTTAATAAAAAAATATAGCACAGCACATAGCTTGAGACATTCTGACCATAAATACACTGTGTAATAGTAAAAAATGGGGAAAATACATTTTCCCATGAATTGGGAAAAGTATAACAAGATGTAGTATAGTCATACAAATGAATCTGTATTTATAAAAAACAAATTTGTATAAAACATACCCTATAAAAACACGTCTTTATGTCTTTTTTTTTTTTTTTTTTTTTTGCGGTACGCGGGCCTCTCACTGTTGTGGCCTCTCCTGTTGCAGAGCACAGGCTCCGGACGCGCAGGCTCAACGGCCATGGCTCACGGGCCCAGCCACTCCGCGGCATGTGGGATCTTCCCGGGCCGGGGCACGAACCCGCGTTCCCTGCATCAGCAGGCGGACTCTCAACCACTGCGCCACCAGGGAAGCCCTATATCTTTTGTTTTTACATAAATATCTATATATGTACATAATTTCAAATCCAAGGGGAGGCACGGAGGTAAAGGAGAAAACAAAAGTGGATAATGGGAATTTGAAACTCCAGCTTCATTTAGAATGTATCACTTTTTTGTGCTGGTCTCAGAATATCAATAACCAACGCTGTGGTTGAATCAGCGCTTGTGGTTCTTATTATGATTGCAAGACACCCTTCTGCAATAACCATCAGGAAACTTTGAAAAAATAAAGGTTTATTACTTAAGAGACCTGGAAATTACACAGCACACCTGAGGCCACACAACAGGTAAAGGGAGAAAGAATACCAGGACCTGGGGTTCTTGCTTTTATTGGGGCTTGTAGGGTGGGAGCTAGGGTTTTTTGGGCTCACTCCTTATTGGTGAATTTAAAACAGAAGAGCAGGAATTTAAAGCGGAGAAAGAGAAAAGAAAAAACCAAGTAGCCCAAATGATCAGTTATTGAAACCAACCAGTTAACCTAGATCTCTGAAACAAAGCAGCTTCAGTGTGGGGAGGTGGTCTGGCTCCTTATCTGTTCTTATGGCAGGCAATGTGTTTAATCCCAGATAGTAGTCTTTGAGGGGGATACCTCTTTGAAACGGATGCCTCTGCAATCAAAGCTGAAGTCAGGCATCTGCTTTACCAAAACAAAAAAAAACAAAAAAAACCTGTCAATCTACAATCACTCAAAGGAAAACGTCTTCCAGTCTTTCTAATAAATTAAAAATAAATTTAAACACCAGTGTCTATGAAATTCTTCAAAGAGTTATAAATAAAAGTAAACAAATAAAATTTACTGCAAACGAATACACATAAATCAATAAATAAAATTTCCAGCATTGATATTTTAATTGATGAACTATAATTATATGGAAATGCGTTTTGTTTGACTCAAGACAGTGTCTTCCATAACTTTTGTACTTTTGAAAGGAGATTATATGGTCTCAAAATGCAGAGTGTGCATAGTCTTTATTATTTTAAAATGCATGATGTGTACCAACAAATTAGATTAGAAGTTTAAAGATCTTTTGTAACCAAAATAGTGTCTCTTTTGCAGGTGTGTTTCTTTTAGAATCAAGATGAAGAAATACTACTCTGTGAGGATGAGGTTTTTTTCCTATTCCCAGAAGATGTCAGTTTCTGCAATAGTCAAGTCAGGAGTTAAATTTACCTTTTAAAATGAGGTTTTCAAATTATAAAGCAGATTATAACCATGCCCCGCAGCCATCTTCTTTTTATTGCATTATACTTACATAGAAGCCATCGTGATTCTGATGGCAGAGATTAGCTTGAGTAGGTGGTACTGAGTTAATTCATATCCTGGTTGCCCTGGGAGACCTAAATTTAAGCTGCCTATTCTTTCTCAGGGCAAGAAATAAAAATGAGCCAAGTGCCATTTTCTTGGTGCTGCGCATTTCAAAACCTAGGCTTTGTCTCATTTCTTCTCTTAGAGCTGCCATTTATTTGCATTTTCTTTACAAGAGACGTTTTACACTGCCAACTTTGGTTGAACATCAGGGACACCAAAAAAAGTTTGTTGAACACACAGCTTTCAAGTTTAGGCACTAAATAAATGAATGGATCCGTGAATAAGTTGAATGGTGATTTCACTCATCCGTTCACACATAAATCATTCACACTTAAAAATCATCAAGTGGGATAAAATCACAGTTAGAGATTGCTTACCAAGATAGTAAATACCTTGAAAATAGGAACTGTATCTCAGTGATCTTTCATTTGATAAACATTCGCTGACTGATTTCCCTGTGTCAGACATTGTGCCAAGCCTTGCATTTACAAGGATGAAGACATCAGTATCATCATTTCCAATCAGGACTCACAGTCTGGAGTAGTCAGATGCATAAGTTGATATTTTCAAAAAAAATTCAGAGCAAAGTGGGATACGTCTTTATATCTTCCATAATTCCTCTAATGGTGCTCTGCCTATACTTTAAAAAATGTACTTAACAAATATTTATTGACTGAATTGTGTTTACAGATAAAGTTCATTACAAATACAAAAGGATTCATTACCTGAGCTCCTTCTTTCCCAATTTCCTTGAGGAAACTAACAAATACAAAACATGCCCATGGTTTTATTATGTCATTCATGATTGTAATAGGGTTTCAGGGTTAACACTGGAAGCTACTAGTATCAGAACTGATTAAATTCAACACACTCTTGTGCCTAAAGTATTTTCTGTGGCTACCCAAAGGGAAACCTCTCCTACTCTTATACAGCCTCTGATTAAGAAAAGAAAAAGAGGGGCTTCCCTGGTGGCACAGTGGTTGAGAATCTGCCTGCTAATGCAGGGGACACGGATTCGAGCCCTGGCCTGGGAGGATCCCACATGCCCCAGAGCAACTAGGCCCGTGAGCCACAACTACTGGGCCTGCGCGTCTGGAGCCTGTGCTCCGCAACAAGAGAGGCCGCGATGGTGAGAGGCCCGCGCACCGCGATGAAGAGTGGCCCCCGCTTGCCACAACTAGAGAAAGCCCTCGCACAGAAACGAAGACCCAACACAGCAAAAATTAATTAATTAACTCCTACCCCCAACATCTTCTAAAAAAAAAAAGAAAAGAGAAAGACAAGAAGCACAGTCAAAGCTGGCTGACCTTTCGTACAGAGCTGTTGTCAAGACTGTTACCATTTTGCACTTGTATGATCAGAAATTGCCGCAGTGCTGCATGAAATAGAGTCAAATGATGGCTCTGCATGTAAAACAGGGCTCTGAGTGTCTCTTCCTGCACTCTCCTCTTAAAGCCTTCTCCCAATGCTTGCTGTCTCCACGGTAACAGCATCACTGGGATTCTATTGAAGTGCCTTTGAAAGTTGCCTTTACCTGAGAAGTTGGAATATGACAGAGTTGTCCATATCTCTATTTCTCTTAGATTATTTTTCTAGCGAAAAAGAAAAGTATGTATAGAATACCATTTGCTTATTAATGATCAGACGCCCACATCATTTTTTAAAATTTTTCTGAAATGTTCCAAATAATTATGATACCCAAAGTATCATTACGCTACTTAAAAGTATTATGTGCACAGTTTGAATAAATTAATAAATAGATAAATTTTAGCTTGGCCAAAGCATTTGGGTTATGCTTACAAGCTGCAGAAAACATCCATGGTGAGAAGTGATCAAGAACCAGGAGGCGTGAATTTCTGTCCAGGTTTTTCTACAGACTAGTGTAATAGTGGTCAAGTCAGGTCGGCCAGGACTCAGATTTCTCATCTAGAAAGTAAGGCTAAAGGAGATGAGGTCAAAACGGCCTTAGACTAGTTCCATCATAGATTAGTTCAAACTGGCCCTGTCTTAATAACAGAATGTCAAAATTTTCTTGTAAGGACAGTGAGCCAAAACTGCAAGGCGCGTTTCTGGAGCATGCGCAGAAGAGGAAATTTTGATGCGGTATTGCCAGAACCAGAATGTCTCCCCTCAACAAAACCAAAGATCAAGACACGACTGGAACTCGAAAGCCAAAACTTCTTCAGATGCGAGGGGTACATTATGCAGAAAGATCCAGTGTTAAACCCCTTTTTCATACCTTACCATAAATGGCCTGGTTTAAAGTCCTTCCATTCCAAATCTGTCTTGCCAGGGCTTCCACATACAAACCCGTCCGTCTCTAACTCAGAAAGGCTTGGCCCAGCCCCAAATCAGAGAGAGAGATTTGAGTCCTGCCTCCTCTCTGCTTGCTGGTGGACCTTGCAGTCGAGCTTTTTCTTTGTCAAAAGCCTGTGCCACGGTACTGGCTTCTATATAGGGCAGCGAGCCCTTGCTTGGTAAAAGGTCTTTTTAACATCTCTATTAAGTCAGGCAAGATGGTTTTACTCAATGAATGATTGATTTCATTGTCTTATTTTCCACTGATGATCACCCAATGCCCAATATTTTTTGTCTATGATCATATTATCTGTTTTAATTGATGTTCTGTCTCTGGTATTTTGTCCGGATCCTAAAAGAACACTTGAGACTGGCAATAGCATCATTGTGGGTTTGCTTTTTTATGTAAGTTCATAGAAAAGTCAATAAAGTGTAGATCTGTGCTGTCCAATTCTATAGCGTCTGGCCATGTGAGTATTCAAAATTAAATTGAACTTAATTGAACTTAATTTAAAATTTATGTCCTTAATTGCAGTAGCCACATGTGGCTGAAAGCTGCCATATTGAACCACACAAATATAGGCTATTTCCATCATTGCAGAACATTCTACTGGACCCGGCTTAATTCTTATTTCTACCACTGGAGTGCATTTTTCAGTTTTAAGCAAAAAGAAACAACAGTCTTGTCATGAGAATTCTGTCCTATTCATGAACTACTAAAAAAATGACTTTGTGTTTCGGAAGCAAACTAATATTTGCAAAGTGATGTCTTAATACTCAGTAGAGTACCTAACATAATATTCGAAAAAAGTTTTTACTAAATGAATAACAAAATTAATTAATTTAAAGCCACGTTTGGTAATTTTTATCGAATCTGAGGAAACCAACTTAAAGAAAAATAACTCTTTTTTGTAGCAGCTGTTGAGAGAACTTTCCCAGTGGAATAAAAATAATGTCTAATATGGCTTCAATGATTTGGAACCGTGGTTATAAACTCAAGTGCCCACATAGACAGGAAGGTATAAATTTAAGGGGGTGGATATAAGAAACTTTAAACAGTAACAAGCCTGTGCCAAACTAAGGAAAAAATTCTACTCATTTCATGTAAAAGAAACCAGACACCTAGATATTTAGGTGAAATCTCTTAAGTTTAAATGTTGGCAAATAATTATATATCTCTATGTCATCTATCTGTCTATCTATCTAATAAACTTAACTTGGGGTACACAGTGATATTTTGGGGTAAACTGTACTTCAGGTAATTTTTTAAGTTTTCTATACCATGAAATTATGGCTTTCAGAGGTTAGGTAGAGTCCAAATTTTCACAACTAAGAAGTGACAATGTCAAGAAGTGACAATGTCAAACTCCAAATACTTTAGGGTTGATTTCTCCTTGCTTTTTCATGAAAGAATTTATGGTAAAGGCAATTTAAAAAATATTTCTTACTAAAGGGATTCAAGAGATTTACAAATTGGGACTAATAGGAGGATGCTCCAGTTACTTATTACTGCATAATAAACTACCCCAAAATTTGCTACAGTAAATTTTTAAAAAATACAACCTGTCAAAAACTTTTTAATCTTAACATAAAGAAATATTCATTTTTATTAATTCATATAGTCAGTCCTTATTTATATCCATCAAATATTTATTAAACTTCTGCTATGATCCAGATACCATATTAGCTCCATAGAAGAATAAGACACAACTTAGATGATCATATAATAAAATAATAGCAAGAGTTATTCAAAGCCCTAGTGTAGAGGCAAGTGTTGTATGCAAAAACAAAGAAAACAAAAAAACCTCAGCAGGTAATGAGATTATGTCAGCTTCTCGAGTTCATTATTATTTCTTAAAATTTGGGGGATTTACATTCAATTAGGTTGTTTTCTCTCAGGATATCTTATGCAGCGGCTGTCAAAAAACAGCTAGTGCTGGTGTTCTCTTGCATGCGGACTTTCTTATTCTAATGTCTGGCAGCTAGTGGTGATTGGTCTTTAGGACCTAAGTGGGTGTTTTGTTGTTGTTGCTTGTTTTTTGTTTTTATTTTAAAATGCACTTCATTTTTATTTTAATCTTTTAATATTTCTTTTCTTTACTGGAGTATAATTGCTTTATAATGTTGTGTTATTTTCTGCTATACAACGAAGTGAATCAGCTATATGTATACATACACTCCTTTCCCTTGGACCTCCCTCCCACACCCCCTACCCCGATCCCACCCATCTAGGTCATCACAGAGCACCTAGCTGAGCTCCCTGTGTTATACCACAGGTTCCCAGTAGCTATCTATTTTATACATGATAGTGTAATTATGTCAAACCTAATCTTCCAATTCATCCCACCCTCCCTTTCGCTCCCTGTGTCCACACGTTTGTTCTCTACATATACATCTCTATTCCTGCCCTGGAGCTAGGTTCATCTGTACCATTTTTCTAGATTCCACATACATGCATTAATATATGATATTTGTTTTTCTCTCTCTGGCCTACCTCACTCTGTATGACAGACTCTAGGTGCATCCACATCTCTACAAATGACTCAATTCTGTTCCTTTTCATGGCTGAGTAATATTCCATTGTATATATGTACCACATCTTCTTTATCCATTCATCTATTGATGGACTCTTATGTTGTTTTCCTGTCCTGGCTATAGCAAATTGTGCTGCAATGAACATTGTGGTACATGTGTCTTTTTGAATTATAGTTTTCTCAGGGTAAATGCCCAGTAGTGGTATTGCTGGGTCATATGGTAGTTCTATTTTTAGCTTTTTAAGGAACCTCCACACTGTCTTCCATAGTGGCTGTATCAATTTACATTCCCACCAACAGTGCAAGGGAATTCTCTTTTCTCCACACCCTCTCCAGCATTCATTTTTTGTAGATTTTTTTGATGATGGCCATTCTGACTGGTGTGAGGTGATACCTTACTGTAGTTTTGACTTGAATTTCTCTAATAATTAGTGATGTTGAGCATCTTTTCATGTGCCTCTTGGTCATCTGTATGTCTTCTTTGGAGAAACGTCTATTTAGGTCTCCCGCCCATTTTTTGATTGGGTTTTCTGTGTTTTTGATATTAAGCTGCATGAGCGGTTTGTATATTTTGGAGATTAATCCTTTGTCCATTGCTTCATTTACAAATATTTTCTCCCATTCTGAGGGTTGTCTTCTTGAAAACTCCTAGAGCTAATCAATGGATTTGGTAAAGTTGCAGGATACAAAATTAATGCACAGAAATCTCTTGCATTCTTATACACTAACAACAAAATATCAGAAAGAGAAATTAAGGAAACAATCCCATTTATCATCACAACAAAAAGAATAAAAACCTAGGAATAAACTTACCTAAGGACTCAAAAGACCTGTACTCAAAAAACTATAAAATACTGATGAAAGAAATCAAAGATGACACAAACAGATGGAGAGATATACTGTGTTCTTGGATTGGAAGAATCACTATTGTGAAAATGACTATACTACCAAAGCACTCTACATATTCAATGCAATCCCTATCAAATTACCAATGACATTTTTCACAGAATTAGAGCAAAAGATTTTACAATTTGTATGGAAATACAAAAGACCCTGAATAGCCAAAGTAATCTTGAGAAAGAAAAACAGAGCTGGAGGAATCAGGCTCCCTGACTCCAGACTATACTGCAAAGCTACAGTAATTAAGGCAGTATGGTATTGGGACAAAAAAAAAAAGATAGAACAACGGTACAGGATAGAAAGCCCAGAGATATCACCTATGGTCACCTAATCTATGACAAAGGAGGCAAGAACATACAATGGAGAAAAGACACCCTCTTCAATAAGTGGTGCTGGGAAAACTGGACAGCTACATGTAAAAGAATGAAATTAGAACACTTCCTAACACCATACACAAAAATAAACTGAAAATTGATTAAAGACCTCAATGTAAGACTGGACACCATAAAACTCTTAAAGGAAAACATAGAAAGAACACTCTTTGACATACATTGCAGCAAGATCTTTTTTGATTCATCTTCTAGAGTAATGAAAATAAAAACAAAAATAAACAAATGGGACCTAAGTAAACTTAAAAGCTTTTGCACAGCAAAGGAAGCCATAAACAAGATGAAAAGACAACCCTAAATGGTCGTTGAACATTTATGTATGATCTTTCCAAGTAGTCTGAGCTTCCTCACAGCATGGTGGCTGGATTTCAAGGATTAGTGTTCCAAGAGAAAGGAAGATATTGTACCCCTTTTCATGACATAACTCCAGAAGTCACATTTATTATGTTCTCTATAGTCTATTAGTCAAGGCAGTCACAAAGACCTGCCCTTGTCCAAGGGGAAGGTATCCAAGCCCTGCCTCTTGTGAGGGGCATGGCATGGTTATAGAAGAGCTTGTGAGACTAGAAAAATTGTTGCAATTGTTTTCTTGATAAACACAATCTACTATAGAGGGTTAATTTTTTTTAACCTTTCTATAAGAAAGCATTCATTTTTTCCACTCATTTGTTCACTCACTATTTTTCAACAATATTTATTGAATTTCTATTATGTTCCAGATATTATGTTAGATTCTAGAAGAAGACAAAATCTCCAACTTAGAAGATGATCTAAAAAGTTAATAGTAGAGTGTGTTCAAAATCTTATTGGAAAGACAAGAATAACATTCAAAGGAAACACAGAAGGGAATATGAACCTGCCAACTGTCCTCAGTTTAGAGGGCAGAGATTCCTCCTCCAGTTATTCTTGTGTTTCTCTAACATACAAAACTCAAATATTTATACTACCCTCCCAACTGGTTTGGTACACATATAGTTCTGCTGACTGACTGAATGTTCACTTACTCTTCATAAAGTGCTTGAGCTTCTATTTTTTTTAACTCTTTGCATTGAAATTTTAGTAATTTTGTGATATGAGAAAAATTAAATTATATTCTTTATGATGTAAGATTTGTTCTGGGTTGTAGTCTTTTCTTTTTTGTAAGTAAGTTTTTATTTTAAAGATTTGATTTTTTAAGAGCAGTTCCAGGTTTGCAACAAGACTGAGGGGAAGGTACAAAGGTTTCCTGATTCTCCCTGCATCACACATATATAGCCTCCCTCATTATCAATATCATTTACCAGAATGGCATTTTTTTTTTTTTACCAAGGATGAACCTACATTAACAAATTATAATTATCCCAAGTCCATAATTTTCCTTATGGTTCACTTTGGCCTTGCACATTTTATGGGCTTGAACAAATACATCTATCATTACAAGATCCTACAGAACATTTTCACTGCTCTGAAAATACTACGTTTTGGCTATTCAACTTTCCACCTCCCCTGTCCCTAACAACTACTGGTCTTTTTATTGTCTCCGTAGTTTAACCTTATCAGAATGTCATATAGGTGGAATCATACAGTATTCAGCCTTTTCATATTGACTTCTTTCACTTACTAATATACATTTAAATTTCCTATGTGTCTTTAATGGCTTGATAGCTCTTTTGTTTTTAAATCTGAGTAATAGTTCATTTGGATGTACCACAGTTTATGTATCCATTCACTCACTAAAGGAAATATTGGTTGCTTCTTAGTTTTGTCAGTCATGAATAAGACTGCTATAAACATTCATGGGCAGATTTTTGTGTAAAGATGTTTTCAGCTCCTCTGGATAAATACAAAGGACCACAATTGCTGGACTGTAAGGTAAGAGTATGTTTAATTTTGTAAGAAACTGCCAAACATCTTCAAGAAAGTCTTTACCATTTTGCCTGCCTACCAATGTTGAATGAGAGTTCCAGTTGTGCCACATCCTCACCAGCACTTGAAGTCAGTATTCTAGATTTGGGGCATTCTAATTGGTGTATAGTAGTATTTCATTGTTGTTTTAATTTGCATTTCCTTAAAGCAAATATGATGTGGAGTATATTTTCATATGCTTATTTCTCCTCTGTATATCTTCTTTGGTGAGGTGTCGGTTAAGGTCTTTGGCCCATTTTTTAGTCTAGTTGTTTGTTTTTTTACTGTTGAGTTTTCAGTGTTCTTTATATATTTTGGTTAGCAGTCCTTTATCAGAAGTGTGTTTTGCAAGTATTTTCTTCCAGTATGCGGCTTGTCCTCTAATTCTCTTGATATTGTCTTTCACAGAGAAGAAGTTTTTCATTTTAGTGATGTCTAGCTTATCAATTATTTTTTTCATGGATTGTATCTTTGGTGTTATATCTAAAAAGTCATCATCATACTCAAGGTCCTCTAGATCTTTTCCTATTTTATCTTCCAGGAGTTTCATCAGTTGGCATTTTACATTCAGTTCTGTGATCCAATTTAAGTTAATTTTTGTGAAGGCTGTTAAGTCTGGGTCTTGATTCAATTTTTTATATGTGGATGCCCAGTTGGATATTTGTTGAAGAAACAGTCTGTGCTCCATTGTATTGCCTTTGGTCCTTTGTCAAAGATATGTTGACTCTATATATTTCTGGGCTGTGTATTCCATTCCATTGATCTATTTGTTTATTCTTTCACCAATACTATACTGTCCTGATTACTGTAGGCTTATATTTATAGTAAGTCTTGAAATAGGGTAGTATCAGTCTTCCAACTTTGTTGTTGTTCTTCAATACTGTGTTGGTTATTCTGGATTATTTTCTTTTTCATATAAACTTTAGAATAAGTTTGTCAATGTCCATAAAATAAATTCCTGGGATTTTTATTGAGATTGCATTGAAACTATGGAGAAAGTTGGGAAGAATTGACACCTTGCCAATACTGAGTATTGCTATACATGAACATAGAATGTCTGTAATCCTACTTTGTCTCAGAATCTGAAATAAGAGGTGGTAGGGAAGAAGGTAAAATAATTGAACAAAATTTTAGTACACTTTTACTTATTGTCAACAAAATTGTTTTGAATTAATGAACAATAAGTATGTCATTATATTAGTTATCTATTGCCAGTTAACAAACTAGTCCAAAATGTATGGCTTACAACAGTAATTATTTACCTATCACAACTTCTGTGAGTCAAGAATTCATGAGCAATTTGGTTGGACAGTTCTGACTCCAGATCTTTTCTGAGGCTGAAGCCGGAGCTGTAGGTACCTGAAGGCTTGTCTGGGGCTGAAGGGTCCCTTTCCAAGGTAGTTCACTCAAAAGGTGGGTGAGTTGGTGTTGCAAGTTGTTTTCTCTTCATGGGGAACTCTCTTCACAGTTCTTGGGTGTCTTCACAACATGGTACCTGGCTTTCCTCAGAGCAATTGATCTAGGTGACCAAAATAGAAAACAGAATGCCTTCTGTGATCTAGCTTGGAAATAATGGATTCTCAGTATTGCCATACTCTATTAATCACAAAGGACTGTCCTGATTTAACATCAGTGGGAACTCTACAGGGCATAGAGATCATTGGAGGCCAATCTGGAGTCTGCCTACCACAATGATTAGTCTGTAAAAAGTGACATATTTTAAGTCACATAACATCATTGTTCAACATCTGGATTCTGGAATCAAGGTGTTTGGGTTTAACTTCCTATATGACAACTTGCTAGCTCTACAATATTCAGCAAATTATATAATCTCTGTGGGCCTTGTTTTCCCGATTTTATATCAGTGGATGTAAAAACCGTGAAAAAGCTGTAAATGAAGATAGAAGCATTCTCTGTCATGGATTGTCAAAAGGACGAAATGCATTTGTGTGTGTATTCTATATGTGGTCTTCACTCCTTAAGGATTGACTATTATTAATAACAATAATCCACCCACTTATTAACAATTATTTCTTCATAACACAAAAGATGAAGTTTTCCATGTTATAGTGAGAGGTATGTATCTCATTCTTTCTATTGGCAATATAATTCTCCCCAAACTGTGAACAAATGCAAAATATAGCAAAATTTACATTAATGCTTATCACCTAATGTCAACTCATTGTTTACATCTTGAAGAGCAATTCAATTATGTGGCTTCTTACCAATATCCTAAAGTACAAAATCCAACCAGATTAGCAGGAAATGCAGTCTCCTCCTCACTGATATGTCCATGAACATGTCAAGGTGTTTTCTTTACCATGCCCCAGAGCTGGATCTCCAATGTGCTCCCTTGATAAATGTTACAGTACTCTAAATGTGCCTGGATGTTGCTCTAGAATGAGAACCAATGTTGCTGCCAATAAAAGTAAGAGGCTTAGTGTTAGAGTCAAAATTTGGACAATCTTTGGAGATACTGTGCTTGAAGCTACTGTTATAATTTATTGCTTTTCCAAAATGATGAAGCTGGGAACGAACCTCTTTTTCTACCTGTTGCTATGTCAAAATGACAAATTCTTCAAACTGTAAGGGAGTACTGTACTTAGTTGAGAGATATTCTGCTAAGAATAAGCCAAGCAGAAATTACCTGAACCTCCCAAAATTGTGACCCTGTAGATTCACTCAACCAGATGTCTCCCATTGGCAAGAGTCTGACATATGGGTATCTGGGTCAAGAGAAGTGCTGGTGTCTAATATTTCGCACTCTACTTTTGGCCCTCATGGTGGTTTTTTTTGAAAAATATTGTTACTTTAGTTTCATAATTTATTACAAAGTTAAGCATACATTTATTTACCATTTAACTGAGCCATTGTAACACTTCAAGGTATTTACCCTAGAGAAATGAAAATATATGTTTGAGCATCTCTGTTCATAATATATATATTCTGTTCATAATATATATATATATATACATATATAAAGAACAAGTTGAAACAGCCCCAATTTTTTTGACCGAATAGATAATAAAACTGTTGTACAATACAGCCATACAAAAGAATATTGCTCTGCCATAAGCTGGATTGAAACTACTGACACAGGCAACTTAGTTGGATCTCAAAGGCATTATGGTTGTGAAAAAAATCCAGTCTCAAAAGGTCGCATACTGTATGATTTCATTTATCTGATGTTCCCAAAAGACAAAACCATAATGACAAAGAGTAGCTCAATGATTCACAGGAGTTAGGAGGAGGGAAAAGGTCTGATTACAAAGGGGCTTCAAGAATGCATCTCTTGGGGTGATAGAACCATTCCATAATCTGATCGGAGCAGTGTTTATGCAAGTCTATACATGATAAAAGCCATAGAGGTGTATACAAATATGTCAATTCATATGTTAATTATACAAATAATAAAAAATAGAAGATTGCTTCTCTCTTTCTCACTTTGTGGTCACTGGTCTACTCTAAGAATATTGTGATTCTTGCAGAGCTCCTGAGCCCTTCTTGCCCTTTTTAATCACGTAGCCTGTTTTAGTCATGTACAAAATTCTACCTCCTTACATTTCCTGTCAAAACTTTCAAGTCCTTCCAAACAAGGTGTTTTCTTTTTCCCTCATAAATAAATAACTTCCTACATATGGAGTTTATAATTTTCTACTTATGGAGCTTACCAACATTCTCTTACATTCCCCAAATTTCCAACATTCAACACAGCATTAACTTTATGCTGTTACTTTTGAGCAAAAGATGTAATGAAATTCTCACTTTTTCTGGCTGATAAAATTTTGGCTAGTCATACAATTGCAGGAAAAATAGTGTAATAATATTATGTTGGTGTTTGGAGGCTTATAAAGAAAGGCTTACTTAATTTGAATACCTGTGTACAGCTCAGCTTCTTGCTGCTCCTGGAAAGGGGTCTTTCAGTAGCAGACCTCATTGAGGGGCCTCAGAGACAAACTGAATCAAGAGATGTGACATAAAAGACTGTGCACACAATATACGACAAAATGTAGAACAAAGGAATGAGAGCAGAATGTGGAATTATCGAATGACTTGCAAGCTCGCCCCACATATAAATACTGCTACAGATATTTACTTTCTAGGTATTCTAAGGGTGTAGTTGAGAATGAAAGTTATCTATGTATTACTTTACATTTTCTGAAAAGTGCGTGTACCCACCACAAAGGGAACTAGCTGGGCTTAAGGGATGGTTTCTCTAGAGCATGGAAACATGTGATGAAATTGCTTAACAGGGTGACTGAATTGAAAGGCTTTGGGGTTAGTCAGAATTGGGTTTCAATCTCAACTTCGCTGTTTTCTTACTCAATATCCTTTTGACAGTTAATTATGCTCTCTTTTCTCAGTTCCCTCATTTGTAAAATGATGACCACAGAAGCGTTGACCTCTCACAAGACTGCTGTGAGAATTACATGAGTTAAGTGCTTTGAACAAGGCCTTGTATATTAGAAGTACTCGACCATTGTTGATTATTTTTTATTACCTGCAACCATTGATGGCTTACTCCATTCTGTGATGATGTAGATGACTTCACCCTTACGAGAGGGAACTGTTCATAATCAGCCTCCAAGTTTGCACTGGACCCCTAAGTATATGCAAAGGCTTGGAAATAGCTGGTAATTATCCTGTAGGACAGTCTCAGACAAAAGGTTATCATCTCTCCTATTCACACTTCCCAGGTTGTTGTCTTGTTACTTCATAACCTATAAGCCATATGTTAGCTGGGTCCTACCAAGCACAGTGTTCCCTGGAGATATACATGGCAATAAATCTAATATAGCAAGCAATAGATACTACTGGTTTTGCCAGTATGTGCCATCATATTAATTTCTTTTCTGCAACTTTTCTGCCTTTTCCAGGGTCACTATCCCTGTCAACTGACCATCTTGGCTTTTTGTAAAACTGCCCTTCCCTTTATTTCATTCCTTAATATAGTTTTCTTTCTCCAGTAGCTGAAACACAGTGTGTTCCAGTAAAGGTGGATTGAATTAACTTGAATTAGAAGCCTTTGTTTCATCAGTTTATATGTATTTAAGTTATAGCCTTCTATTTGAAAATATTTAGGGTAATTTTATGTTAATGATCAAGTAATGACTTTTTACTCCACTGGTGTCTTTGAATACCACAATAAATAATAAATAAGGAAAAGGCTGAGAGATAGAAAGAGATAAATTGACAAAGCAAGGGAAATGCCATAGCCCTAAGCCAGTAACCTTGAAGTACATCTGCCAAATACTGTAATGTCTGTGATAAAGGAGCATGCTGAGAGTTTACACATGGCCACCTCAGATGGCCAGCAGCATGCATATTTCCTGCAAAGTAAGTGTCACCGTCCTGAAAGGCATATTCAATGATGCTTTGATTTAAAGCAGGTGATCTAATGCCATGGAGAAGCCTCTATGAAGGTGGGAAATGTCCCTCAGCTCAATACTACAAAATGTCAGGTGAGGAGTGAGATGACAGAGAAGACATGAAAACCTATGTCTATGGCCAAGTGTTTTAGCTGAGTGTGACTACAGGAGATAAAGTGAAGTGCTAAGGAAGAGGAGGCTGTAAGGACCACATTGAAATCCATAGATTCTGAAACATGAAAGGCTTTGTTATAATGACACTGAACTCTTGAGCAGGAAAAACCAAGGAGAAATATGTTCTCTTCCCTGGAGTGAAGAAAGTAACATATTGGATGAGAGGGTGTTTGAGAAAACAAATCCAAGTAAAGATTTCTCACTCATGCTTGCCACTCCCTGTATTATTACTTAGAAGGCAGTTGGTCCTTTACAAGAGTATTAAGAAGTGTAAAGGAACCAACATGAGTCCCATGAATAAAATAAAATCTGCATGAACAAAATCTGGAGCTTTAGTTAAGTGAGAAAAAGCATAAGCAAAAAATGAGTGAAAAACACACATCCCATAATATTATCCATAGTCTCAAAAATTGTAGACAGCATGAGCTATGTTCAAAAAGAGCTAAACAATTATAAAAGTTCAGGAAGAGAATAGAAGCCAATGAAAGGAAATGCAAAGTGAAATAGCAAAACTCAAGGATCAATTGAATATGTATAACAGCCTAAAGACAACATATTACACAAAATTGAAAAGAACAGTGATATACAAATGATAAGATCAGGAGGATGCTACATGAGGACAAAGGAGATTTTCCATTCACATAAACATTGTTACTAAGAAAGAGAAAATAATATCTAAAAGAGAAAAACAAAAGCTGTTAAATATAAAATAAAATGTTTCTAACTTAAAGACCTATATATTAAGTTAAATGTGGCAATTGTGTCCTAATAGAAATTTGTAGAAACAATCACACCAAGATATACCCTGGTAAAATTAATAAAATCTGAAGGAAAATATCATTTAAATGTACAAGCAGAAAAAAAAAAAAACTTTTGTAAATTATTTTGGATGGACAGCATGGATTGGAGTGTTCCTCATGTTTCTCTGAAGCCAGAAGATAAAATAATAGATGGAATTTCAAAGGAAAGAGAGTATGATTCAAGGGTTTTATGTACAGCCAATTTGGTTTTAAATTCTAAGGGCAATAGAAAAATACTTTCAAGTTTGAAAGATCTTGGGGACTAAGACAAGCAAACCCATGCGTTTGTCTTCTGAAAAATTACCAGGTGATGAAATGTAGACAATGATGAAAATATATTAAATATAATGAGATTAGAAAATGGGAATTGTGTTAAAAAGCCAGAGAAAGACATTGAAATGATTTATGTACCAAGTTAAACAAATTTTCAAACAATTTTGTCTAATAAACTTTCTAATGACATAGTCAATATAAAATGACATAATAAAATATAATAGATCAATAGGAAGAATATGGGTATCATCTTCCAATACTACCGAGTCAATAGACACTATAAAGTTAAACTATAAGGTATCTGACTACATAAAGAAGTCAAGATATTTTCCCTTATCTTTGGAAGAGTTTTCTAAAAATTATATGTCTTGTAAAGAAAGATTTTTCTGGACTCAGTAAGGCATACATCTTCTATTCCATGTGGTTTCTTTGCATTTGTTTAAAGTTAAGTAAAAGTAAACTGTGAGTGCTAACTTTTAAAAATATAGATACCTCATTGTACCTTTTGTGTGCATGTCTATAGACATAGACAAGTGTTTGAGACCTCGCTCACCAAATGTCATAATGATGGTTATTAATGACAGGATTTTGTAAATTTTCATTTTTATGTTTGTATGCATGACTTGAGTTTTAAAAAATTGGCTAGGTAGCATTTCTTAACAGTAACAAAATTCATTACCCCCTAAAAATTATAAAAATAACATTTATCTCAAACCAAATTAATTTTTAAGGATGTTTTCTCAAAACAGAGAAGAGAGTCCAGTCATGAGTCCAAGCTTAATTTCATCTGTAAATATAAACTAACCACAGCTCTTCAGAAACCCTCACCCTGATGTGTATGGTGTGTGGGTGCGTGTGTATGCATGCATGTATTTAAGTTGTTGGCAGATTGTTTTGGATTCTGATGGACAAATGACATCAGTATCAAGGTTTCCTTCACAAGCATTTGATAAAACCAGTAGATTTCTCAAGACTATCAGTGTGAGAAAAGGAACAAAGAGTGTTCTCTGGATAACTTTGAGACTCCAGGTAGATGGGATGAAGCAGTCAAAGCATGCACCATGGAATCAAGAAGAAACAAGAACCTGAAGCTAGTGCGTTTGATGTTCTCATAATTAAGACAGTCCCAAGGGAGAACAGAGATGGAAATCAGAGGAAGGGTCATCTGTGATACAGTCATTCTTGCTGTCGAAGCTTTCTTGGCTTTTCAGCAGGCCAAAAAAGGCCAATCCACTAGAATATGAATCAGATCTAGTCAAGACCCCATGGAATAAGTAAGAGGCACCATTCTTCCCTGTTTGGATCCTAATAGATTTTCCTAACTCAGTAAACTGTCATAGTATACAAAAAACTGGAACCTTTTAAATTTCTTTTCTTTCCCCTTTGTTATTACTCTCAGGGCCCTGGATAACTGTCAAAGATATAGCAAAAATGCAAATCCATGAACGAAGCTTTTTGAAATTATTTTTGTTTCTGTCAGCTGGCCTATGGATTTAAAAGCTATGACATTGCCCCTTGTTTAGCCTTGGGAGGATCTGATCACTAGGCAGAATGAAAGTAAATGTACAAGAGAAAGCAAAGAGAGAGATTCACGTCTTAATTTCATGCTTCAACATATGGTAGAGGAAATACCACTTTTGGTAATGGGGACAGTTAATGATTTTTTCAGTCAAATAAGGATAATAAAGTAAGTGTGCTGCTGTACCTTCCCACCCTAAATTTGCTAAATTGATTTAACTTATGATCAAATATCTTTGAAGTACATAGGGAAGGCTTCCCACTTTGTAGAAATACTCTTTTGGTGGGCTCATAGCAATCATGAATCTAGTGCCACAATTTATTCTTTGCAGCACTTTTTAACTCCCTTTGTAACAGGGAAGAGCTAAATCAGACTCCATGTTGGATCTGTTTCTTTGACTTTAACCTTTGCTTTTTATTGCTTTTGTTATTATAATCATACATAATAGCCTGCCTCAGGGAAACCTGCCCACCTGTGAATGGCTGCAAGAAAAATGAAACTAACACATCCCCTCACCTAGGTTGGTCACTCTAGGAGATGTTTTGCAAGACTGATGGTCCTTTTACTTTACTTTCTCTCTGATTCTATAAAAGAAACTGGCATCCAGACCCAGGCAAAATGGTTTTTCAGAGACACTAGTCTGCCATCTTCTCAGTCTGCCAGCTTTCCAAATAAAGTCGTATTCCCTGCCTCAACACCTCATCTCCAATTCATTGGCCTGTGGCGCGGCAAGCAGAATGAGTTTGGACTCGGTAACACCTTCATGGATAATCTTAATCATGCTGTCCAAAGAAATCATATCTTATTTGCTGATTTTTGCATCTATCTTTTTCTTTAGCACACAAAAGTAAAAGCAATTTATTCTATACTTTAGCAGATTTAGAAGCTATGTTTTATACTTGGAAGGCTTAGGGAGACTCTTGAGTTCCTACAAAACCTTCTACTTCTTCTTACTTTATGCCAAGAGTCTTGGCATAGTTTAATTACATGCTTGGGCCCTGAAGGTATTTGAACATGTGACTCTTGGCTCCATTCTCTTGGTAGGTTTGTCACATGCAGGGCAACCCACTCTGTAGATTTGACTCAAATAAGCAAGCTATGAAACCATACACTAAGTTACAGGATGTCAGAGACTGTCTCTACATATGACTTACCATTGTATCTTAGCACCCAGCATATTGACATATTTAGGAAGTGTTGAATAAATGGGGTATTTTTTTTAATTTTTAAGGAAGAGTAAAAAGAAAAAAAAAAGAAAACCAGAGAACAGTTGAGGAAGTAAATTATTATATGATGTTTTATGATAGTTTTGTATTGTGTCCACTTGGCTAAGCTGGAAATAAGTTTTCCAGAACCATCTTTTCTGAATGGTTTCAGGTAGAGTTGTCCAAATGAGAAATTGTTGGGATATTTGTCCAAACTGGAAGACCAGCAGAGCCCTCAGGTGTATCTGATGTATTACAAGTAACGGGAGACTGATGAAGAGGGCTGGCTAATTCCAACTTATCCTCAGCCCCCTTTACTCTGTGTTCAGCTCTTCTTTCCAACCAGGGCTTTTCTGGACAACAGCAAACCCAGGCCCACTACCAGACAAAGAGGCAACATCGTCCAAGGACACCTACACCAGCTCTCTCCTGAGAAGCACTCCGGCAGCTGTTTACAAGTGGCTGCTGAGGTGCCCTTGTCCACTTGTGTCAGTGCTCAAGGATGGCTGTTCAAAGACTTTTCTCTGCTCCCCCAGGTTCTGACCCCTATTACTGCAGTTTCTTCAGTAATTATAGATCTTCTTATCCTAAAATAAATCCCTCATTCCATGCTAATTATAGTAGTTCCCTTTCTGTGATTGAACCCTGACTGATACAGGTTTATTTTTATAACACAAATTCTGGAATGAATGAAAAGGTCTAAGAGCAAAAGTATAATTTTCTGTCATGTATAACCTTAATTCTCTCTCTCTCCCTCTCTCTGTCTCTCTGTCTCTCTCTGTCTCTCTCTCTCTCATACACACACACACACAGGTTTTGAAAATACCTGGGTCAGGCTTTTTCAGCAAGATTTAATAAAACCTTATTTCTTTTCACAAACTTGACAAACAGGTAATTAAATTTGTATGAAAAAAATACTCTTATCTACATAATTTACAATCTGTTCCTTGCCAGGCACTATTTTTCATTCATAATATTGGTCAAAATAGCAATCAAGGGCTTCCCTGATGGCGCAGTGGTTGAGAGTCCACCTGCCGATGCAGGGGACATGGGTTCGTGCCCCGGTCTGGGAGGATCCCACATGCTGCGGAGCAGCTGGGCCCGTGAGCCATGGCCACTGGGCCTGCGCGTCCGGAGCCTGTGCTCCACAACGGGAGAGGCCACAACAGTGAGAGGCCCGCGTACCACAAAAAAAAAAAAAAAAAAAAAAAAAATAGCAATCAAGTAACAACAAGTGAATGGTTTGCTTCTGTGAGAACATTCTGAGTTCTAGGCCTGACACAAAATTTACTTCTGTATTCTTCTCTGAAAAAAACATGAGTGACACATGGAAAAATATATATCCAACAATATTATGTCTTAGAATGTTACCAAAACATGTTCATTTCTCATAGCAACCCATGGAATGGTTTTAATCTGAACTTTGCTGATATGTTGAGGGGACGTCTGGGATCCTCATTTCAATGTCTGGGCTTCTTCCAGAATAAACAATTTTATGAGTATTTTATAAACACTGTCAGGACATATTTCATTGGACTCAAACATGTCATGTGCTCTAGTTTTACTATAAGATTAGGTGCAATGTCATTTTCATCCTTGATAAGACTTATCATGGTGTTTGAAATCTCTATCATCACATATCTGTCATTATCATTCCAAGCAGAGGAAGATCCGTTTTTTTCTCTTTCTCTTTCTCTTTTTTATTCCTTTTTATCTGTTTTCCCAAGTTCTTGCCTCTCTTCATACCTCTATTTGATTATTTTTTAAAGGTTTCGTTATTGTTTCTTGATGTTTTCTCTAGTCACGAATCACCTTTTATATCCTTTTCATCATTATTTCTTGTCTTCATAAATCTGTGTATATACCATAATGATTTTATGAACTACCATGCTGAAGATGCTTTCAGCATTTTTCATATGACCACATTATGGTTCTAAATAAAAGAAGAACATATTTTATTTATTTTTTATTGCCCTATTGTCCTAATATCTCATCTTTTCTGGATACTTTTGACCAGTGAAATTCCATTAATAGAAAAAAAAGAAATTAATAATAGAAATTACTTGTATCAACATGTATTATTTATCTACATATTTGATTTAGGGAGTTTATTATTTGGATATTCATAGAGATCTATGTGCTTTGACAAAGTGAATTATGCATTTTAAATATTTTTAATGAAATATGCCTCATCTAGTAAGTAAATCTGGGTAATATACTAATTTAATAGTATCCTTTATGAGGCTATAGTTCTATCAGATAAAGTAAGTAGTTTGAAAACATGTATATATATCTATCAGAAAGAATTGAGTTTCAAGAAGCTTTTTTTAGGACTTATATAAAGTTTTACCCACTTTTCTATAATGTCCATGAAAGTGATTCTAATGCTGTTAATCCTTTTGGTTCTGCTCTCTGTAGATGGGGCAATAAATATCCCTTATTGTGAAAGATTTATTTTCTACACCAATGTAGTTGAGTCAATCAATAAAGTATAATGTTTCCCTAGGCATACTGCTATGCACACACATTTTACCAACAAGTGCACATTAAGAAAACACCTAAATTCCCCTGTGGTAGACATGTCATTTTACAGATCTAAAATAATAATTATAATAATAATAACCAAATGCATATAATCTGAAAATTAAGTAGATAAGTCATTTTTTTCTTATATAATGTTACTTGGACCTTTACAATCTGGAATCTAACTATACCTAAAATTGTTGAAACTCTTAAGAATTCTCAGTAGTGACATCAGCAAGATGAAGGTATAGGGGTTTCCAGCACTCCTCCTCTCTCAGAAACATCAATTTGAACAACTATCCACATGTGACAATACCTTCACAAGGCTAAGGATTCCATGTAAGAGATGATTACACGTGGGTGGAGCACAGAAATAAGAAAGATCACATTAAAGAGAATAGGAAGGATGGTTTTACAGTGCCCTGTCACTCCTCCTTCAGGCCTGGGCAGCCCAGAGTGGAGAGACACCCTTCGCATGGGGGATGGAGAGAATAGTGAGTGCCTGGCAGCACCAGGCTCTCACCAGTACCAGGTCAGTCACTGGGGTCCCAGGGTCCAGATAGACTCCTGAAGATTCAGACTCTTGACTTCCCCCCGTACCAGGCAAGGTCCCACAGATCCAGCCTCTAGACCTAACTCCTGTGGCTCCAGGCTCTCAGCTCACCCCAGCATCAGGCCTATTCCCATAAACCCAGGCTTCTGCAAACAGCCTCCAGGCCAGCTCCCATGGGCCCTGGCTGCCAACCTCACCGCCCACCTCCCAGCACCAGGCCTGCTTCCATGAATCCAGGCTTCAGGCCAGCACCAGCAGCTCTAGGCCTCAGGGCCCACCCCAGTGTCAGACTAGTCTCAAGATAGGCTCTCCCCAGCCTCCAGGATGGCTACCATGACTACTGGCTTCTAGGCCACTCCAGTGCCAGGCTGGTCCCCACAGACATAACCTCCAGACCAAATGGATAAGTTCCTAGAAACATCCAACCTACCAAGACTGAGTCATGAGCAAATAGAAAATCTGAACAGACCCATAACAAGGAGAGTGAATCACTCATCAAAAACCTCCCAACAAAGAAATTCCAGGACCTGAGGGATGCATTGGTGAATTCCACTAAACATGTAAAAAAGAATTTGCACCAATCTTCACACTCTCCCCCAAAACTGAAGAGATGGGAACTTCCAGGCTCATTTTACAAAGCTAGTATTACCTTTATATCAAATCCAGATGAGGGCACTACGAGAAAAGAAAATTACAGACCAATATCCCTGATGAACATGGATACAAAAATCCTTAACAAATACAAGCAAACCAAATTCAACAACACACTAAAAGAATTATACACCATGATCAAGGAGGATTTATCCCTGGGGTGCAAAGATGGTCCAGCATATACAAATCAATACATGTGATATATCTTGTTAAGAGAATGGAGGATGAAAATTATATGATCATCTCAGTAGATACAGAAAAAGCATTTGACAAAATTCAAAACCCTTTTATGATAAAAATTCTCAACAAATTAGGTATAGAAGGAATGTAGCTCAACAAATAAATGCCATATATGACAAGCTCACGGCTAACATCAAACTCAATTACAGAAAGCTAAAAGTGTTTTCTCTAAGGTCAAGTACAAGACGAAGATTTGCCGCACAGACCCTACCCCCGACCACCACTTCTATTCAGTGTAGTACTGGAAGGCCTAGAAAGAGCAATTGGGGGAAAAAAAAGAATAAAAGACACCCAAATTGGAAAGAAAGAGAAAAAATCGAATCATTTTGCAGATGACATGATTTTATATAGAGAAAAAGCCTAAAGATTCCATTAAAACACTGTTTAAAACTAATAAATTCAGTACACGCAAAGATATAAAATCAACATACAAAAATCAGCTGTGTTTCTAAACACTAATGATGAGCTATCTGAAAAAGACATAAAGAAAGCCATTCCATTTACAATAGCATAAAAAATACTTAGGAATAAATTTAACCAAGGAGGTGAAAGATCTATGCACTAAAAACATGACATTGATGAAAGAAACTGGAAAAGACACAAATAAATGGAAAAATATCCTGTGTTCATGGGTTGAAAAAATTAATATTGTTAAAATGTCCATACAACCCAAAGCAATCTAAAGATTCAATTCAATACCTATCAAAATTCCAGTGGCATTTTTCACAGAAATAGAAAAAATAATCCTAAAATTCA
This sequence comes from Delphinapterus leucas, assembly GCF_059928025.1. NCBI lineage: Eukaryota > Metazoa > Chordata > Mammalia > Artiodactyla > Monodontidae > Delphinapterus > Delphinapterus leucas. Next base: position 19,692,991 of record NC_143135.1, read on the forward strand.
TATGGAACCACAAAAGACTGCAAATAGCCAAACCAACCTCAAGCAAAACAAAACAAACAAACAGAAAAGCAAAGTTGGGGTTATCACACTACCTGATTTCAAAACATACTATAAAACGACAGCAATTAAAACATATGGTACTAATATAACAATAGACATATAGACCAATGGACCGAATAGAGCCCAGAAATAAATTCATACTGTAACAGTCAACTGACTTTCAACAAAAGTGCTAAGAACACACAAAGCAGAAGGGATAGACTCTTCAATTAATGGTACTGGGAAAACTGGTTTACTACATGCAGAAGCATAAAATTGGACTCAATCTATATACAAAAAATTAACTCAAACTGAATGAAAGGCTTAATTGTAGCACCTGAAACCACAAAAATGTGAGAAGAAAACATAAGGAAAAGCTTGTCAACATTGATCTGGATGATGATTTTTTGGATGTGAGCCCAAAAGCACATGTATCAAAAGCAAAAATAGACAAAGGGGATTGCATCAAACTAAAATGTTTCTGCACAACAGAGGAAATAATCAGCAGAATGAAGAGACAACCTACAGAATGGGAGAAAATGGGGTTAATATCCAAAATATATTAGGAACTCAAACAACTCAATAGCAAGAAAACAACAGCCCAGTTAAAAGTTAGGCAAAGGACCTGAATAGACATTTCCCCAGGGAAAACATACAAATAGCCAAAAGGTATATGAAAAAGGTGTTCAACATCACTTATCAATAAGAATATGCAAGTCAAAGCCAAAGTAAAATATTATCTTACACCAGTAGAATAGCTATTTTTAAAAAGACAAGAGATAACAAGTGTTGGCAAGGGCGTGGAGAAAAGGAAATTCTTGTGCACTCGGGGGGATGTAAATTTTGTGCAGCCAGTATGGAAAACATTATAAAGACTCCTCAAAAAATTAAAAATAGAACTTGCGTATGATTCAGCAATCGCACTCCTGGGTACATATGTGAAGGAAACAAAATTGGTGTCTTCAAAAGATATCGGCATTCCCATGTTCATTCAGCATTATTTAAAGTAACCAATATATCATTAGAGAAATGCAAATCAAAACTACAATGAGATATCATCTCACACCAGTCAGAATGGCCATCATCAAAAAATCTACAAACAATAAATGCTGGAGAGGGTGTGGAGAAAAGGGAACACTCTTGCACTGCTGGTGGGAATGTGAATTGGTTCAGCCACTATGGAGAACAGTATGGAGGTTCCTTAAAAAACTACAAATAGAACTACCATATGACCCAGCAATCCCACTACTGGGCATATACCCTGAGAAAACCAAAATTCAAAAAGAGTCATGTACCAAAATGTTCATTGCAGCTCTATTTACAATAGCCTGGAGATGGAAACAACCTAAGTGCCCATCATCAGATGAATGGATAAAGAAGATGTGGCACATATATACAATGGAATATTACTCAGCCATAAAAAGAAACGGAATTGAGCTATTTGTAATGAGGTGGATAGACCTAGAGTCTGTCATACAGAGTGAAGTAAGTCAGAAAGGGAAAGACAAATACCATATGCTAACACATATATATGGAATTTAAGAAAAAAAAATGTCATGAAGAATCTAGGGGTAAGACAGGAATAAAGACACAGACCTGCTGGAGAACAGACTTGAGGATATGGGGAGGGGGAAGGGTGAGCTGTGACAAAGCGAGAGAGAGGCATGGACATGTATACACTAACAAACGTAAGGTAGATAGCTAGTGGGAAGCAGCCTCATAGCAGAGGGATATCAGCTCGGTGCTTTGTGACCGCCTGGAGGGGTGGGATAGGGAGGGTGGGAGGGAGGGAGATGCAAGAGGGAAGAGATATGGGAACATATGTATATGTATAACTGATTCACTTTATTATAAAGCAGAAACTAACACACCATTGTAAAGCAATTATACCCTAATAAAGATGTTAAAAAAAAAGAGAAATAATAAAATATCTTCTTTCTAAAAAAAATAAAGTAACCAATATATGGAAACTACTCAGTATCCTTCAACAGATAAATGGTCAAAGAAGATATGGTGTTTATATTTATATATATATATATATATATATATGTAATTAAATGGCACTTTGATTCCCATCTCTTCACGTGTTGAACTTAAAGTTTGACTCTAACTTGTTGCTAAACTCAGTATAAGTCCAATACTTTCAAATTTTGCAAACCCCAAAGCTCTGTGGTTCAACCCATGCAGAGTTGATTAAACTCTGGGGTTTTGACTCGTGTAGCCAAGAAAAAATAAGAGTGATTAAATAAATAATGTCAATCCTGGAATTTACAAGGCTATGTGTTTTTCTCATGAAAAGGAATGTATGTCTGCTATCTAGGGCACCACATTCTCTGGGATAAGGCTACATGAGCATGCAAATAATTAGGTACAAGGTTGATTGATGGGTCTGGATTTTAAACAAAGCCATCTTAGCTGATCTTGAGGGACATTCCTTCTAGGTCATGGAAAACTGAGTTGTTTTATTTTTATATTTTAGAATCAGAGAATTTGTGTTTGAGAAATGGCCCTGCCATTTACTATATAACTTTGGGTAAGATTAACTTTTCTAAGGACTTCCCTGGGAGTCCAGGGGTTAAAAATCTGCACTTCAACTCCAGGGGCACGGGTTCTATCCCTGGTTGGGAACTAAGATCCCGCATACTGTGCAGTGCAGCTGAAAAAAGTTTATCTTTTCTGAACCTCAATGGACTCACCTCTAAGACATGAATAATAATGCTGCCTACCTCATAAGTTTCTTAAAAGAATTAAGTGAGATGATGCATATCATAGCATTTAATCCAGTGCCTGCCAAATAATAATTGTGTATACATAGGTACACATATATATACATATGCATATATATGCACTTCCATTATATATTGAATATATAGACTATATAGAATATATTATTACATATTCTACTTCAGTTCTGGTTCTACAGTATCTTTTTTGGTCTCCAGTAAAATGGCCTCTTTTTATAGCAATGCAGCTCTTATTTTTCAGATCTATTACTATAATTTATCTTGTTACAGCTCTTTTTCATCAATCATGTTTTAGTCACATGATTATAATTTGGCTATCTTGTTTGTACTTGAATGACTTGCTTCCCTATTTTAAAAGATCCATGTCCTCTCTTACATGATTTCATAGCATCCTGTGTTTTTCTTTATATATGATTTCAAGTTTGTAATTTTTTTCTCTGCTTGAAGAACAATAGCCATCTTGTTTACTGAATTATCTAACAACCAGCACAATCCCAGGTATGTAGTTGGTTTTCAATAAATATTGAATGAATAAATAAGAGAGTAAATGAATTAATTAATGAATACATGAAAAATGTTCCTATGTCTTGGTACATTCTCAAAATACATCATTTCAAGTTTGGGGGCACTCTGTATTATTTTCCTTCCTGATTCATGTAAATGATCTAATAATATTTGCCTGGAATCATAAACTCAGATGCCTAGAAGGTCTGAGAAGTAATATAAAGGAAGTAAAATCAGTCGTGGGTAAAATGACAAATGGCAATTGACATTATGTCTCAGTGTCAGGGAGGCAGCAGACTGTAGTAGGGATTGTGGTAACTGGAAAGGCATGCCCTGTCTAAAGATGAGAGACCCTTCTCAGCAACAACTGATGTTTGCTACATGGAAATTCAAGCCAGCTGATTATCAATTTTTAAAAAAGAAGTCAGAAATCTTTTTTTCTGTGAAATCTGTTAGAGTAGTGTGAACTAATTTTCACATAAACACTGCACCACCAGATACTTGGTTGCATGAACTAGGCTGTGGGTTTAGATGTGACCCATAGACCCCTGGGATTTGCCTCTGGTTTAACCAAGCAAACACACACAGTTCTCTCTGCTTATGTCATATGATCAGTGTCTCCTGAAATGGTCTCTGATGACACATTCTCAAGAGACAGTGCTAATTTGGCAAAGTTCATGTTTGAATAAGACAGGTCAGTGGGTTAATTTCCCTAACTGTTTGGAATATCTGACTGCTTTAATTCCTACTTGATGAGTTTTCCTTACAACTCAATTTTCTCATTGCTATTTCATTATTAAAAACTTAAAAATATTAAAGAAGAAAATGGAGCCTCTCAAAAACTACAGCAAAAATGTTCCCAAGGCTGTACTTTCAGCCATGTGTAGATGCTAACATCAGAGTCGTTGTGTTTTTTTTTTAAATAAATTTATTTTATTTATTTTTATTTTTGGCTGTTTTGGGTCTTTGTTGCTGCACATGGGCTTTCTTCAGTTGCAGCAAGCAGAGACTACTCTTCGTTGCGGCGCGGGGGCTTCTCATTGTGGTTGCTTCTCTTGTTGCAGAGCACAGGCTCTAGGTGCACGAGCTTCAGTAGTTGTGGCGCATGGGCTTAGTTGCTCCGCAGCATGTGTAATCTTCCCGGACCAGGGCTCTAACCCATGTCCCCTGCATTGGCAGGCAGATTCTTAACCACTGCACCCCCAGGGAAGTCCAGAGTCATTGGTTTTTGATTTGAAAGTTACTCTTTCTTCCTCAGGAAAGAGTTTTGATTGAAAAGCTTTTTCCTCCTCTGCTGCCCCACACAGGAATGAGGTGTGAGTGTCTCAGCCATGGAAAACAGCTGATCCATAGGAGAGAGCTTTACAGGGATATCTCCAGAACCTCCTCAGGGATGGGGAATGCAGAACAGAAACGATGGTGCTGGAAGATACTGCAGAATCATCACTTAGACTTCAAACAGAACCACCATTGATTTATGCTTCTTCATATATTTTTGCTGTTGTTGACAAAAGATTTCCATACAAAAATATTAGAAAATTATAATTTCAGGACATTTCCATTCTCCTTGCCTTGTATCACTCCTCAGGCTCCATTTCTCACCTATAAAATTTGCTCATGGTGTATTTCTCAATTGTCCCAAATCACAGAGAATAAGAACTACTTTTTAGCCAAGATATATTCAACTTCCCTAGCAGTCAAGGAAATAAGGATAATATTTTCCACTAATAATTTATAAATTTTCAAAATTTCATACAACATTGTGATGGTTTTGAGTAGTTGATACTCTCAAATTTTTCTACTGGGAGTATATATTGGAAAAATATACTTTTTGAGGATAGTTTAACAAAATGCATTGGACATCTTAAAAGGATTCACTATACTTTGTCTCAGAGAGTCATCTGTTAGGGATTCATTCTAAAGAAATAATTAGAAAGACAGAAAATTTTCTCCATAAGAATGTTTATTAAAGAATTTAATTCACTGAAAAAATTGAAACAATTGAATGCATACCTATAGAAGATTTAATAAATTATCATAAAACCATACCATGTAATACTGTATAGCTATTAAATATTATGTTGTATGAGACTATTCAATGACATAGGAAAATATTCTTTATGTATTAGGTAAAAATAAAAGAATTAAAGTATAGGATTATAATGTGATATTAATATCATATTGTAAAATTTGCTTATTAATAAATAAGACATATGCAAACAATTTAGTTTATAGACATTACCACTAAGAGGGAGAATTACATTTAATAAAGAAAAAAAGTCCTTCAATTTTAGTTTTCTGCATTTCCTAAATATTCTATCATGAACATGTTTTCTGTATCCTTCCCAAACTTGCAAAAAAGTATGTTATATAGCAGTGATTAAGACACTATCAATGGACTAACTAAAAGGATAATTTAGGTTTTACTTATTTTATTCCATATAGGTTTAATACCTATGACTCAGTTAAGTTGTAGAAGAAGATGTGATCGTTCATTAAATGGACTGTCATGTAATGGGTCTTGGACCTAAAGACTAAGAGGAGCCCCCCCTCTACAATGTAGAGGCTCAGACAGTGGAGACACTTTGACAAAGACTAATCTCTTATCCAAAGTCATCACAAGGGCTCCAACTCTCATGCTACTGCAAGTATTAAATTGTGTATCTTTATCCTTAAAAAGAAACATGGTCTTAAGAGCAATAGATGCCAAGACAAGAAACTTTCAACCAGGCAGCTAACTATAAGGCACTTTTATCAGAACTTGAAGTGAAAATTGAGCACAAAAAGAAAGTCGAAACATCTGGAAAGACTTTGAAAAATGTCACCTTTGTTCTACAACTTTTGATTCATTTTGCTATTTGATATCCACAAAAATCAGACACCATGATGAATTCAGTTAGTTACAGTATGCATTTAACATGTCATTTAATTGAATTTCCAATGTAGTGAGACATCTATTATTCTAAGAAAGAGGAAAAAGTCCAAATTCACTGAGGTTGATATATGCATCAGGATATTCTTGAAAGAATAATTCAGAATTCTCTTTTCAAGTATCACTTCAAAGGACCACTGATCAATAAAGCAAGGCAGAGTGTAATTAAAAGCAATTAAATTCAAACAAAGAAAAAGTGTTTAAGTATATTCATCATCCAGCTTGAATCTTACTATTATATTTAATTCTCCCTCATTCCAATGAACATCATTTTCTTACTGTAATATATAGCTTATTCTGGGAGGTTGGGGTGGGGAACTATACCATTGCAGAACTCCACCACTTCTGAGAACTAAAAATGACAATGAAAATCACAGCTATGATTAAAATCACGAATACGTTTATGTTTATTAATTTGTCTCCAGTGTTATAGATCATAAGGGATACAGCATTTAGTATTTTGTACCCGAATGTAGCATGTATCCGTGTTGGCTTACCATAATTGTTTTTTAAAAGGAATGTTATGAGGAGTGTATTTTTGTTAACAAAGGGAATAACAACAACAACAAACAAATTGGTAGTATAAGTGAGTGATAAGCAGGAAGTTGTACAAATTATCATTTCAAAAAATGGATGCTTTTATTAAGAGACTTTTAATTTCTTGGTCAAGTCAAAAATATATTTCTTATTTTTGGAAAAGCCCAGATACTACAACATTGGAGTACATCAGGGGAATAGGTGAGTGTTTATGGAGGGCCATGCTAACAAGATACTTGTTTTTAGCTTATCTGGGTTTCAAAATTGCCATATGCCAAATGTTTGTGCCCCTTAAAATTCATGTATTGAAACCTATTCCTCAATGTGATGGCATTCAGAGGTGAGGCTTTTGGGAGAGGATTGGGTCATGAGGGCAGCCCTCATGATTGGGATTAGTGCTCTTATAAGAGGGACCCCACAGAGCTCTCTCACCCCTTCCTTCATGTGAGGGCACAGTGAGATAACCATCTACGAACCAGGAATCTGGTCTTCACCAGAGGCCAAATCTGCCAGTGCCTTGATTTTGGACTTTCCAACCTCTAGAGCTGTGAGAATGAATTTTTGTTGTTTAAGCCTCCAAGTCTATGTTATTTTTGTTATAGCAGTCTAAACTAAGACAAGAATGAAATTGTTTCACTCCTTTTTCAAGTACAACAAATTTTTTTTTCAATCAAAGGGGAAAATTTTGTTTTTCTTTTCCATTTGAAGGAAAAAGAAGCATTACACTCCACACAAAAGAATACCAGGGAAAGTTCAACTTCAAGAACCATCCTTGTGGAACAAACTGTGTGGAAGACGGAATGACCACCGGAATGACAAAGCAACAGTCACAATTAAAACAAAAACAAATTAAAACAGCAACAACTATTACTTCTGCTCTTGTTAGCAAACTCACATATAGAAAAACGCATATACTAAAAGTGATAAGGCTTTTTGTTTGTTTCCAGACGTGTATTCCTCAACAGTTCATGCCTTTGTATATATTATGAAATATTTCCAGCCATGAGATAGAAGGAAATTTTTGACAACATGGGTGGATCTTGAGGGCATTATGCTAAGTGAAATAAGTCAAAGTAAGACAAATACTGCGTGGTATAACTTATATGTGGAATCAAAAAAAGAAAAACTCATAGAAATGGAGAGTAGAAAAGTGGTTTCCAGGGACAGTGGGTGGGGAAAATAGGGAGAGGTTGGTTAAATGGTACAAACTTTCAGCTATAAGATGAATACGGCCTGAGGATCTAATGAAACACATGGTGACTATAGCTGATAACACTGTATTGTATAATTGAATTTTGCTAAGAGAATAAAACTTAAATGTTCTTACCAAAAAGAAAAAAATAAATTTGTGAGGTGACGGCTTTGTTAATGAACATTTATGGAGCCCTTGTTATATGAATTTCCAGAACTAGGTGCTGGACAAAAACAAAAATGAAAAAAGAACAAATAAATAAATATGAACAATCTTACCTACAATAATGCCATTTAATGTAATAACATAAAATTCTCTCTTCTTTAGAGTCTGTGCTAGCTTGATATTTTTAGTAGGTGGTTAACCCCTCAGTGAGAAACCTTAGTTATGTGGCCACTTAAAAATACACTGTATCAGCAAACAAAAGTCCTGGACCAGATGGCTTTGCAGGTGAATTCTATCAAACATTTAAAGAATAGCTAACACCTATCCTTCTCAAACTCTTTCAAAAATTCCAGAGGGAGAGAAACCCTCAAGCTCATTCTAGGAGGCAACCATCACCCTGATACCAAAACCAGACAAAGATAACACAGGCCAATATCACTGATGAACACAGATGCAAAAATCAACAAAATACTAGCAAACAGAATCCAACAACACATTAAAAGGAACGGACACCATGATCAAGTGGGATTTATCCCAGGGATGCAAGGATTCTTCAATATACACAAATCAATCAATGTGATAAACCATATTAACAAATTGAAGAAGAAAAACCATATGATCATCTCAATAGATGCAGAAAAAGCTTTTGACAAAATTCAACACCCATTTATGATAAAAACTCTCCAGAAAGTGGGCATAGAGAGAAGCTACCTCAACATAATAAAGGTCATATATGACAAACACACAGCAAACAACATTCTCAATGGTGAAAAACTGAAAACATTTCCTCTAAGATCAGGAACAAGACAAGGATGTCCACTCTATGCCACTTTTGTTCAACATAGTTTTGGAAGTCCTGCCACACCAATCAGAGAAGAAAAAATAAATAAAAGGAATCCTTTGTTACCCCTGGGATCTCTGATGCTTGATTCCATGTCCACCTGTGTGTTCCTTGTTCTATTGCCATTTGTGGCTGGGATGGCTTGTCATCTAATCTCTTGTGGCCAATTAGTTCTCCCTAGCTTGCTCTTCCCATTTCACCTGACCACGGAGGGTCTACAGGCTTCCAGGTCCTGGCCAAGTTAGCTATGCAGTCCAGTGGTCTGATAATTCACTTCTAAGCCACAGAAGCTAACCACCTCTATCCTCAAACCTTTGTAATTAACTTCCATCACAAGGTCTTGCCTGAAAATGCTTAACTAGCTTGTGTACTTATCCATATCCTCCAAATAGATGTTCAGAGAGCAGAAATCAGTAGTTGAATTTTGACAGCTTTACCTACTTACTTTTTAAATTTTCATTCAAATGCCTTGGGCTTGAAAAAGGAGTGGGGTTTTCTGATTCTTTCCCCTATTGCATATATTATTTCTTCTTTACTCCAGCAAAGAAGAGGTTCTCTTCTCAAGACAAGGGAGAACTCCATCAGTTAAATCCTTTAATATCAGATTTTAATATGTTAATGTGATGATTTTAGCTTATGAGTGAGAGAAAATCTTTCAGAATATTACTTAAAAGGTCAAGTGTTTCTCTCAAACTAGTTCAACTAACTACAATTTTCTATTTTGTGTGTGTCATGGCAGAGGTAGGGGAATGGTGGTGGTGGATTGATAAATTGAACCTAATTTAAATTGAGAATTAAAATAAAATCAGCTTAATGTTACATTGCTCTAGTCATATTAAAATATTACTAGTTACTCAAATATCCACTCATGTTGTATATTCTATTCTCTTGTCCAAGAATGGTCTTATTTTCATTCTGCAACTGAAAAAATTTTATCTTGCCCTTTAAGACAAAAATATCTTACCTTTTGTGTGAGGTTTCCTTGGATGAGTCCCCTGGATTTTCTTAGCATTTGCTATGTATATTTATTGCATTAATCTCCTGTTGGATGTAACTCTTGGAAAAGTTCATTTTTTTGTTTGTTTGTTTTTATAAAATTTATCTCAATACCTGGAAGGGTTCCTGGCATAGCACAGGCATTCAATAAGTATATGCCGACAGGATTCATAAATTAAAATTCTCTATGATATTATAATTGGTTTAGGATACACAGAACAACCATGCAAAATGCTAAAGGGAAAAAACTAATTCAATTTATTTAATATAACAGTATAAGAAAGATCACAAGGCAGTACATAGTTAATAGTCAAGTGAGTAAAACAGACAATAAGTACTTGCCAAGTTTGGAGGAGAAAGAGATCACTGTAGTCTAGGATGGTTTAGAAAATCATAAATGGGAAGATGATGTGAACTTGAACTTGAAATACCAGTAATTAGTACAAATTTATCTGGTATCTATGTATTGATTAAATCATGCACAATTGTTTATTAAATTTGTCTTTTTAAACATATGTAACTAAAATCTTATCTCTATGAAACCAAAAAGATGTCTCTCAATATTACAGCAATTTAGTGGGTAAATATATATTTATTGTGATTATAAGTTTATGAGGTTTGAGAATTTTATTTATTTAATAATCAATTCGTAGATTTATGCCTCAGTTCATCTAATCAAAGTATATTTGTTCTACACCTACTACATTTAATGTAGTCTGACGGAGTAGGGAGAAAATTAAGATGGTTAAGATTCTCTCTCAAGAGCGTATTGTTTCATAGAGGGAGATAAATATGTAAACAATACAATAAAATATTATAAGTACTATTAATAGAAATACACATAGGGAGTTATTGAGCATACTGAAGACACTTGGCACACAAAAATGAGAGTATGCTTAGTCTAAGTCTTGAAATGTGGATATGTGTTTACCAAGTGAAAAAAAAATACAGGAGAAAAAAATACACTGTAAGTGAACAATGTGAAAATGTGAAAAAACTCAGTGTATTTGGAAACTATAAGTAGTAATTTGTATGGTTGTGTCATAGGCGAAACTCTTATGTGAGTGGGTGTTGCATTATTAATTCCTCTCTCTCTTTATTCTACAGCATCAATTTTCTCATTCAATGCAATCTTTATTATGGTGATACAAATATGCTCAACTGCAATACCTTTCATATCTATAAAACCTCTTGATTTTACTTACCGTCATCACCATCAACTTCATTTATTGCCTTCCTTTCAGAGCAAAACTCAAAAGTTTTTTCTATACGTGTTGTCTGAAAGTTTTTGTCCTCTCACTATTTTCTGAAGCCAGTCCAGTCAGATTTTAATGCCCACTTTAAACAAACTGCTATTTTCAAGGTCTCCAGTGATGTCCTTGAATGTCAATCCAACGATCAGTTCTCAGCTCTTTCCCTACTTGATCTGTCAGTAGCATTTGACATACTTGATCACTCCCCCCATGAACTAGTTTCTTCACTAGATTTCCAAGGCAATACATTCCCCAGGATTTTCTATTAATGACTTCTCCTTGTCACAAACCTTTGTTCATCATCATCTCCCAAATTTCTCTAAGGCTTAATCCTTGAACTTTTTTCTCATTTTTTAAAATCAAAATTTATTTCCTTGGCAATTTTATCTAATCTCATAGTTTTACATGCCATCAATATACTGACAAACCCAAATTTACATTTCCAGCTCTGACTTGTTCCCTGAACTTCAGATTCAAATATCTAGCTGCCTGCTCAACTGTCCACTTTGATATATAACCTGTGTTTCACACTTAACATGTTAAAAACTAAGCCCCCAATATGCCCTCAATCCCATCACAATTTGCCTCTGCCACCCTCTTTTTTGTCTCAATAAATAGCCAATACATTTTTATATTTGTTCAGGCCAGATATCTTGGACTTATTCTTGATTCTTCTTTTACTCAAGTATCCTACATTTTATGAATCAATAAACCCTACCATCTCTACCTTTATGACATACTTAGATTCCAGACCCTTTTCACATCTTCCACCCTATCCTCATTATTCAAGCCTCTTTCATCTCTCAAATGAATTATTTGTTTAATTTCTTTAACACAGCAGGCAGAGTGAATCTTTTAAAACATGTCAGATGACACACTTCTGCTCAAAACACCCCATTGTTTTTTCACCTCACTTAGATTAAACTTGAATACACAGCATATGAGGTTCTACAAAATCTGCCTCTCCCACAATAACCTGTCTGATTCATTCTCCTAAAACTCAGAAGCAGTCCATTTCACAGTGCTCTGTTTCTTCTTGTTTCCCAGGGTTTTTGCATTTGCTATTTCTTCTACTTGGAAAAAAATTATCTGCCCAGCTACCTGCAAGAAGTGTTTCACCAATTCTTCAGGTCACCTTGTGTGGTCACTGGATTTTATATGTAAATTTAAAGCAAACCTCTCCCCATTTTAGAGTTCAAATCATAAAATACAGTATGTGAACCTATGTGACATGAAAAAAAGGCTAGATTTGCAAGCATGTGGGGTCTCTAATCAAAAGACCTGTGTTTGAGTCCTTAGTTACCTTGGTTCAGACACCTAACTACTTTGCTTCTTAGTCTCAATCTGTAAAATTGAAATTATGATATTTTTCAGGATTGCTATAGATATCAAATGAATTAATTGACAAGAATGTGATAGGTAAATTTTAAACAGTAAGAAAATGTTAACAAAATAACATTATTACTTAAAAGATTAGCTAAACTGTGTGTGTGTGTCTGTTTGTATCTGAACAAATCACTAGTAATTCAAGATTATTTGAGAGCAATCTATTAGTCAGTGAAAACAGAGAATAGTTTATAAATAAATGTGAAAGAGTGTGGAGGTAGAGTTTTCTCCCATCTGTAGATTCTTTAAAAAAGTTAAAATGCAGGACCTTCTAAGTGCCAGTATATGAGAGCATATCCATGGACTTATTTTAATTTAACCCATTTAACATAGTCATTGAATCATTCCTCTATATAAGGCAGTATTCTTAGATGACTTTTTCCAAAGTTTCCATTTGATTTAGGAAGTATTGCCTTGCATTGTGAAAGTAATGGGTGGCCATCCATTGTCTATTATTGTCTATTATTATTCTTTATTGGTAATGGTTGCTTTTTAACACTAGGATTTGTATCCCCTCCGGTATACTAATTCATTAGGTTTAGATAATATATCTTCTACTATTTTAAACTTTACATATTGAAGGGAAATATTACTAAAAACTTACACATTGCAGGGATTCAACATATATTATGGAATGAAGATTGGTAAATGGCATTATTAGAGTATTTATTTTCTCATGTAACAAATTCTTGAGTGTCTACTGTATTTTTGACACTGAGTATTTTGATAAACTTTTAATTATGTTTTATAATTTCTCTAGGTATTTCTAATGATTAATCTTGATTTTGACACTGTTAATTTTCCTGCTTGTGATCTATTAAATCATATAATCATATCAATATAATTATATATTTATATGTCATAGAGCCTTGGTTTTGGTAGTGATACAAATTTCATTTAGTCCAATCCCCCAAGCAACACATGAATTGCTTTGTACCATTTGATATAGTTATCATATGTGTAAGTAAACATTTCTGCAAGTCAATATTAATATGGTTGATATGAAATAGAAACATGAAAACTTTGAAAAATAAATCTAAGTGTTTTTTTTTAATCTAGTGTAGTCTAGGTTTTTTTTCAATGTTAGTAAAATTCACATGTTCTTAAAATATATTTTTTTTAAAAATCACACAGTGATTTCAAGCTCTCACCATGGCAACTATTTGCATCAGAGTACTATTTTTTCCCAGAGCTATTTCTGTATCATTAAATCCTTGATAATACTTTATTATTTGGTATCTGTTAAGTCCAAATGCATTTTAGCATCTAATTTACTTAACGAATTATGTCTGACAAAAAAGAAAACTTATAGAACAATAAACAGCACTATTAATTACCTCATGAAGCAGGAAACCACTATATTTGTCAGCAGCATTATGTCTTCAAAATAACGCCACCAAGTAATTAAGTATGAACATATTCCATTATTGGGATGTATATCATTTTTCAAATTTATTCATTATAATGAAGCAAACCCAGAAACTGGGATAGTGAAATTGCAAACTCGCACTTATTAGAGAGACTTTTATCCTATTAAAACAAAGCCAAGGAAATGAAAAACAAATTGTCTAACTATATGTAAGAAAAAAAAATGTTGCTGTGGCAACCAGATGCCATTTGCTGTATTTTCATTAGATGATTAAAGGCAATTCCACAGAGAAGAAAATGCCACTTAAATTTAGGACAATAATTTGATGGGGGTACATATTTCTATTTTCTTCATGAGTATTAATTGAAGTGCTATTTTTATTTGAGAACTACCCATATTATGTTTTTATTTATAAAGGCTTAAAGGAGGTATGGGGGTTCCACAGACCTGAAACCATTCTGGTTGACTGTTGACTTTCACTTTTTTTTCCCCCATTCTACAAGAAAAGAAAGGTATAAATAAGGAAAACCTTTCAAGAGAGAGCAATAAAGTGCAGTTTGTTTCCCGGCCTCTAGGGTCTCATAAGTTTAATGTTCCATAACCTAGATAAGTCATGTTATCAGCATTTTTTTTATCACTGACATACACCTGTGCAATGGCATATAGGATGCACTGTTGTATTTGATGGCTTGATTGGTAGTTGCAAAAATGCTGAACTGATGCAGTTTCATCTAAATGTTCCAACCATATATCCTAGCCACTATTGGTCAAATACATGGACCTACTGGGCAGTCAAAGGTTTACTTAGTAAATAGAAACAGGAGCTTACCACCTTCTCACTATTTCTCAGACTCCCCCAACCACTTCTCCTGGTTACTCTTACAGTTACTGTATCCTAATAATTTCCTTTCACAATGCTGTAGCCTGATAAAGTAGAAAAAGTGTAATGACTCTGATAAACCTTTAATTTGAATTTATTAAAAAATTTCCCTTTCCAAATCACTGCTTCACTTGGGTTCTGGAATGGAATTTGTTTTTCATATATAAAACTTATGTAAAATAAATAATGTTAAACATGTGGACATATGCTCTTTATATACTGGACATATTTTTATACTAATAGCAGCCCCTGGAAAAACCATTTATCCCTGTAGGTTTTCAAATTTTGAAGTAAAGTTAAATTGTTGAAACATTTTCAGGGTTACAAATCTTTAGAACACTACTGGAGGGATAAAAGGATCTTAGCCTTGAGGCTATAGAGATCTTTCTAATAATAGGTACATACGAAATATTCTTGGGTGAGCATGATTTTCTTCCTAAAACAAAGCTAGTTTTCTCTCTGATGATGTATGTGGCAGCATGTCATTACAATGTGGTGACTTTTCATGGGAGTTGCTAAAACATGTTCAGTTTACACTGAGCTGCTGAAATCATCTTTGTCTCTGTCCAGTGGCTAATAAAATTATAGTGTTAAGCAGTATTAAAGAAAATAACTCTGAAAATACAACTTTTAAATTAAGCTTTGCTACTGCCTCTAGCTTCATGCCTGCCTGAAGAGCATCGAAGCTCAACTTGGATTTCTCAGGCTTTCCTTTTTTTCCCCTATTCTACCCTCAAGGGCTTTCTAATTTCTTAGTCCCAAATATACATGTCCAACCCAAAGATCCAGTTGTTGGTTCCTGTTTACCTGACATTCTTATGACCTTCAAACACTGGCCAACATTTCTTTGCTACCGGCATGGATTCCCTGCAAGGGCCTGAACATCATGACTGGAGTTATTTCATAAGCCTCACATTTCCCTTTTTCCCTGAGACTCTTGAATTTGTAGAGCAACGTGTTTTCACGCTAAGGACTAAGAACCCGTGGGAGACTAGCAAATAATTGCTTGTGAGTTTATGTGTATTTGTGGATTCCAGAAGTATTTATAAAACATTACTTATCAACTGGTAGTAAGGAAGAAAAAAGGGAGCTATAAAAGTGATCACTTTTCTCTACTTGCTTCTCCTTCGATCTTCATGCGTCTTAACACAACACAATTATACAGACGTTGAACAGCTCTACTGATAGAGATAGGTATGAGGTAGAGATGGATAGATGAACATGCATATGGAGTTGAATACAGTGATACAAACCAGAGTTCAGAAAGGGCTGAGTTCTATTTTTTTCCCATTTTCTCAGCCCCCATCTTTGTACAAGATGACAGCATGTATTTTTCTTGAAAAAGCAGTGAGACTTATTATTTAGTTAAGAATCACAAGTGAAAAACAATAATGGAATATTGTTAAGTTATTCAGTATGGGGATCCAAACATGATAACACTAGAAATATGTGTTTATTTCAAAAAGAGAGGAAAAACAAGCTATTGAGAGAATTACATCAAAGTGGTTGAGTGAGCTCTGATGCCAATCAAACCTAGATTCCTATCTAACTTGTAATACTTTTCAGCTGTATATTTCAAGTGTGTTATTTTATCTTCCCTGAGCCTCAGTTTTCTCATTTTAAATATTGAGATAATAACAATAACATTGTCAGAAGACTTTTGTGAGCAATAATTGGATAAAATGCACATTAGACACTAAGAATGAGGGGCATCAATGTTAAAAACTCACAATATCATCATGTTTTCATCATCGTTATTTTCATTTGCATTATCATTGTAGCTTTGACCAGAAAAATTAGCTTTAAATATTGGTATAGAGTAGTGGTTAAGAGTAAAGACTCAGAAGTTAGACTGTCTGCTTTTAAATCATTCCTCACCACAAAAAAGCTTAATGATTTTACATACCCCTCTTAATCTTCTAAACCTAGCCAATCATACACCTATTTGATGGAATTATAGTGAAGGTTAACTGATAGAAACTGTTTTCTGGCACACAGTAGAAACCTATGAGTTTAGTTTTCATCCCACTATTATTACTGTTATTAATATTATAGCATAAGATATTATTTTGAGATTTCCCTTCTCCTGCATCCTCTTATCTCAAATATTACATTCCACAAATAAGGCAGTGGTAAGGGTATTCTCTACTAATTGCCTGAGAGAAAAATAACTAATAAATATGGAGATTTATTTACTAAATTTGAGTGTTTGTTGTCTTTTTAAAATTAATTTTATTGAGGTATTATTTACATAAAATATAGCATCCTCTTTTTAAATGTGTAGTCCAATGAGTTTTGACAAAGGTTTTGGATTTTTGAAACTAATGACATGACAATAGTGTTTAGTGGAAAAAATAATTTGAAATGCACAAATTTGAACCACTGGGATTCACCTTCCTAAATCCTACAGGATTCAGAACATTATATTTTTGCCCTTCATAACAGATATCAAAGACTATCTGGCCCATGGTAGATAAACATTTGTTAGGCTAACTATGGGAGTAAAAATAATCAGAGAATGGACCCTGTGCCTGCCTTCCAACCACGGTAGGGTGAGACATTGAGAGGGATGACATGTAGTTTCAGAGACTGTAAGAGTAGGGGACATCCTGGGAGAAGCAGGAAGATAGCCAGCTCCACACAATACCTGCATGAACAGCATGCTTTAAGAGCAAGAAAAGAGAGATGGCCACATTAGATACATAGGAAATGGGTCTGTGACATATCAGCAATCCCTGAACTCCAATGGAGTGTGAAAATAGTGATGTGCTACCTGAATGCCCAAGAAAAGCCATACTTGAGAGAAAGCCAGAGCTGAGAAGCCAGTGGTCAAGGATGTAGCTATAGATAAGTGACCAAACAACAGATGGAACTTAGGTTGTCTGTTATGTACATGGATGGACAAAATGTTTATTAAAGAAACAGTGCTTATTTCAGCATGGAGAAGGGAACAGTGACTGAGGGCCAGGTAGATATCTTCCTATCCAATACCTTAGCAATCAAATAACTCACAAGAGGCTTTAGAATAAAACACAGGGTAAGTCAAGAGGCAGAACTCCCAAATCACTGAGTCCTTGAATTGGCCAAACCTAAAATTTCAAATCCTGCTGGAATTGGGGTTTAAAATAGAAATTAAGTTTTATTATGGGGGAAATAATTTTATTTGTACAATTGGTTTGTGGCATGAGATTTATTATACCTGGTATATTATTTGTAAACGGAAACACATTTATGGGAAAAGTGGGGGTAGGGACAAGAATGGGGTATATTTCCCTCATCTTTGGGAAGCTTTCTTATATCCTAAAGTCTTGTGAAAAGGTGGAGTTTTTAAAAAATGACAAGAAAAATGCTTTGCTTTGTTGATTACACAGTACAATATTTTTGTACCCATCATCCAGTTATTGATATGTTGATAACATACCTAAAACTACATTCTTTTTGGAATGTAATTTGCTGACTGCATTTCATGTACTTATCACATAACAAGCTTTAACTTGCTGACCACTATTAACACTGTGTTTCATTCCCTGCTCCATTTTTTCCCCTTCTTTTTCCTGTTCATATATTTTTCTATCCGTTAAACCAAAATTGTTGAAGAAAGACTTTTAAACAAAGACAGAATCAGTCTTTCAGAATGGCTCCTTTGAATATCAGTGTTTTGGAAATAAGCACCTAGATTTAAATGTGAATTACAAAAGAAAAGAATCACTCAGGATTACAAAATTTCAGAGGATACGTAGTCAAAGAAAAAACAACCAAATAATAATAAAATTCTATTTACTCAAGTGAATAAAGTAAACAGTACATTTTAAGCTTTCTTCTGTTTAGGAAAATAATAATTTTGTATTGTGGCTATAGGGGTTTAGAATATATCATCCCAAGTATGCTACTTTTTCATATTGATTATTTTGAAATAAAGGTACTTGAGAAAAAGCCAGCATAAGAAGGACACTCTGACTCTCCTTTTTTCCTCCTGAAACAAGAGATAAATCTCTCATGTGAAGGATACCCTTCCTTGAAAAAGAGGGTAGAAGGCATCCTTATCACCAGAGACAGGGACTTTCAGTCCTACCTCCCCCACTCCCTGACTTACAAGGAGGGGAAAAGGGCTAGAGGTTAAATCAATCATCAATGACCAATGATTTAATCAATCATGCCTATGCAATGAAGCCTCCATAAAAAACTCAAAAGGACAGGGTTTAGAGAGCTTCTGGGTTGGTGAATACACACAGATACAGAGAGAGTGGTCCTTCTGGAGAGGGCATGAAAACTCCATGACTCTTTCCACACACCTTGCCTTATGAAACTCTTTCATCTGGCTCTTCCTGAGTTATATCCTTTTACAATAAACCAGTAATCTAGTAGGTAAAATATTTCTCTGAGTTCTGTGAGTTGCTCTAGCAAATTAATCAAACCCAAGGATGGGTTCATTACAACCTCCACTCTATACTAGGTCAATGAGAAGCACAGTTAACAACGTGGACTTGTGATTGGCATCTGAAGTGTGTTGGGGGACAGCAGTCTTGTAGGACTGAGCCCTTAACCTGCAGGATCAGATGCTACATCCAGGTAGATAGTGTCAGAATTGAGTTGAATTTTAGCATACCTAGCTGATGTCAGAGGTGTGGAGACTTCCTCCTGAATCTAAACACAACACACACTGAAATGGATTGGTGATCAGAACCGTTAAAAGGGGTTTCATGTAATAAGATTTGGAGTTTGAAAAAAGCAGGATTTAAACCTGACTTTGACACAGAAAAGCTATATTTTTTTAATGTCAAACATGAAATGCTTCAGTTTCATCCTTAATAAAATAGTGATAATGGTACCTACTTTCCAGAGGATAAGGAGCTGAATAGTCCTCCAAAATATATGTCCACCGTCTAGAACCTGTGAACTTTACCTTATCTGGAAATAGAGTCTTGGCAGATGTAATTAAAGTAAGACTGTTGAGATGAGATCATCCTGGATTCGTTGAGTGAGCCCTAAATCCAATGACAAATGTCCTTATAAATGAGCGGCAAAGAGGGAGGGAAGACAGCAGAAGCAAGAAGAACTACAATCTTGCAGCCTGTGGAGCAAAAACCACATTCACAGAAAGATAGACAAAATGAAAAGGCAGAGGGCTATGTACCAGATGAAGGAACAAGATACAACCCCAGAAAAACAACTAAATGAAGTGGAGCTAGACAACCTTCCAGAAAAAGAATTCAGAATAATGATAGTGAACATGATCCAAGACCTCAGAAAAAGAAAAAAGGTAAAAATCAAGAAGATGGGGCTTCCCTGGTGGCGCAGCGGTTGAGAGTCCGCTTGCCGATGCAGGGGACACGGGTTCGTGCCTGGTCTGGGAAGATCCCACATGGCGTGGAGCGGCTAGGCCCGTGAGCCATGGCCACTGAGCCTGCACGTCCAGAGCCTGTGCTCCGCAATGGGAGAGGCCACAACAGTGAGAGGCCCGCGTACCGCAAAAAAAAAAAAAAAAAAAATCAAGAAGATGCAAGAAATGTTTAACAAAGACCTAGAAGAATTAAAGAACAAACAAACAGAGATGAGCAATAAAATAACTGAAAACAAAACTACACTAGAAGAACCAATGGCAGAATAACTGAGGCAGAAGAACGGACCCTCTGACCTGGAAGACAGAATCGTGGAATTCACTGCTGTGGAACAGAATAAAGAAAAAAGAATAAAAAGAAATGAAGGCAGCCTAAGAGACCTCTGGGACAACATTAAACAAAACAAGATTCGCATTATAGCAGTCCCAGAAGGAGATGAGAGAGAGAAAGGACCCAAGAATATATTTGAAGAGATTATAGTTGAAAACTTACCTAACATGGGAAAAGAAATAGCCACCCAAGTGCAGGAAGCACAGCAAGTCCCATGTAGGATAAACCCAAGGAGAAAAACACCTAGACACATGGTAATCAAATTGGCAAAAATTAAAGACAATGAAAAATTATTGAAAGCAGCAAGGGAAAAATGACAAATAATATACAAGGGAACTCCCATAAGGTTAACAGCTGACTTCTCAGCAGAACCTCTACATGCTAGAAGGGAGTGGCATGATATACTTAAAGTGATTAAAGGGAAGAACCTACAACTAAGATTACTCCACCCAGCAAGGATCTCATTCAGATTCTATGGAGAAATCAAAAGCTTTACAGAGAAGCAAAAGCTAAGAGAATTCAGCACCACCAAACCAGCTCTACAACAAATGCTAAAGGAACTTCTCTAAGTGGGAAACAAAAGAGAAGAAAAGGACCTACAAAAACAAACCCAAAACAATTAAGAAAATGGTCATAGGAATATATATATCGATAATTACCTTAAACGTGAATGGATTAAATGCTCCAACCAAAAGACACAGGCTAGCTGAATGTATACAAAAACAAGACCCATCTATACGCTGTCTACAAGAGACCCACTTCAGACTTAGGGACACAAACAGACTGAAAGTGAGGGGATGGAAAAAGATATTCCATGCAAATGGAAATCAAAAGAAAGCTGGAGTAGCAATACTCATATCAGATAAAATAGACTTTAAAATAAAGAATGTTACAAGAGGCAAGGAAGGACACTACATAATGATTAAGGGATCAATCCAAGAAGAAGATACAACAATTATAGATAAATATGCATCCAACATAGGAGCACCTCAATACATAAGGCAACAGCTAACAGCTATAAAAGAGGAAGTCAACAGTAACACAATAATAGTGGGGGACGTTAAAACCTCATTTACACCAATGGGCAGATCATCAAAACAGAAAATTAATAAGGAAACAGAAGCTTTAAATGACACAATAGACCAGAGAGATTTAATTGATATTTACAGGACATTCCATCCCAAAACAGCAGATTAAACTCTCTTTCCAAGTGTGCACAGAACATTCGCCAGGATACATCACATATTGGGTCACAAATCAAACCTAAGTAAATTTAAGAAAATTGAAATCATATCAAGCATCTTTTCTGACCACAACGCTATGAGATTAGAAATCAAATACAGGAAAAAAAAACGTAAAAAACAGAAACACATGGAGGCTAAACAATATGTGACTAAATAACCAAGAGATCACTGAAGAAATCAAAGAGGAAATCATAAAATACCTAGAGACAAATGACAATGAAAACATGATGATCCGAAACCTATGGGATGCAGCAAAAGCAGTTCTAAGAAGGAAGTTTACAGCTATACAAGCCTACCTCAAGAAACAAGAAAAATCTCAAATAAACAATCTAACCTTACACCCAAAGGAACTAGAGAAAGAAGAATAAACGAAACCCAACGTTAGCAGAAGGAAAGAAATCATAAAGTTCAGAGCAGAAATAAATGAAATAGAAAAAAAGAAAACAATAGCAAAGATCAATAAAACTAAAAGCTGGTTCTTTGAGAAGATAAAAAAAATTGATAAACCGTTAGCCAGACTCATCAAGAAAAAGATGGAGAGGACTCAAATCAATAAAATTAGAAATGAAAAAGGAGAAGTTACAACAGACACCACAGAAATACAAAGCATCCTAAGAGACTACTAGAAGCAACTCTATGCCAATAAAATGCACAACCTAGAAGAAATGGACAAATTCTTAGAAATGTATAAACTTCCAAGACTGAACCAGGAAGAAAAAGAAAATATGAACAGACCAAACACAAGTAAAGAAATTGAAACTGTGATTAAAAATCTTCCAACAAACAAAAGTCCAGGACCAGATGGCTTCACAGGTGAATTCTACCAAACATTTAGAGAAGAGCTAACACCCATCCTTCTCAAACTCTTCCAAAAAATTGCAGAGGAAGGAACACTCCCAAACTCATTCTCTGAGGCCACCATCACACTGATACCAAAACCAGACAAAGATAGTACAAAAAAGACAGTTACAGACCAATATCACTGATGAATATAGATGCAAAAATCCTCAACAAAATACTACGAAACAGAATTCAACAGCACGTTAAAAGGATCATACACCATGATCAAGTGGGATTTATTACAGGGATGCAAAGATTCTTCAATATATGCAAATCAATCAATGTGATACACCATATTAACAAATTGAAGAATAAAAACCATATGATCATCTCAATAGATGCAGGAAAAGCTTTTGACAAAATTGAACACCCATTTATGATAAAAACTCTCCAGAAAGTGGGCATAGAGGGAGGCTACCTCAACATAATAAAGGCCATATAAGACAAACCCACAGTAAACATCATTCTTAATGGTGAAAAACTGAAAGCATTTCCACTAAGATCAGGAACAAGACAAGGATGTCCATTCTCACCACTATTATTCAACATAGTTTTGGAAGTCCTAGCCATGGCAATCAGAGAAGAAAATGAAATAAAAGTAATACAAATTGGAAAAGAAGAAGTAAAACTGTCACTGTTTGCAGATGATATGATACTATACATAGAGAATCCTAAAAATGCCACCAGAAAACTACTATAGCTACTTAATGAATTTTGTAAAGTAGCAGGATACAAAATTAATGCACAGACATCTCTTGCATTCCTATACACTAATGATGAAAAATCTGAAAGAGAAATTAAGGAAACACTCTTATTTACCACTGCAACAAAAAGAATAAAGTACCTAAGAATAAACCTACCTAGGGAGAAAAACGACCTGCATGCAGAAAACTATAAGACACTGATGAAAGAAATTAAAGATGATACCAACAGATGGAGAGAAATACCATGTTCTTGGATTGGAAGAATCAATATTGTGAAAATGACTATACTGCCCAAAGCAATTTACAGATTCAATGCAATCCCTATCAAATTGCCAATGGCATTTTTTATGGAACTAGAACAAAAAATCTTAAAATTTGTATAGAGACACAAAAGACCACGAATGGCCAAAGCATTCTTGAGGGAAAAAATCAGAGCTGGAGGAATCAGGCTCCCTGACTTCAGACTATACTACAAAGCTACAGTAATCAAGACAACATGGTTCTGGCACAAAAACAGAAACATAGATCAATGGAACAGGATAGAAAGCCCAGAGATAAACCCATGCACCTCTGGTCAACTAATCTATGACAAAGGAGGCAAAGATACACAATGGAGAAAAGACAGTCTCTTCAAAGAGTGGTGTTGGGAAAACTGAACAGTTACATGTAAAAGAATGAAATTAGAGCACTCCTTAACACCATACACAAAAATAAACTCTAAATGGATTAGAGACCTAAATGTAAGACCAGACACTATGAAACTCTTAGAGGAAAACATATTTAGAACAATCTTGGACATAAATCACAGCAAGGTATTTTTTGATCCACCTCCTAGAGTAATGGAAATAAAAACAAAAATAAACATATGGGACCTAATGAAAATTAAAAGCTTTTGCACCGCAAAGGAAACCATAAACAATACAAAAAGACAACCCTCAGAATGGGAGAAAATATTTGCAAATGAATCAACAAACAAAGGATTAATCTCCAAAATATATAAACAGCTCATGTAGCTCCATAATAAAGAAACACAGAACCCAATCCAAAAATGGGCAGAAGACCTATTTAGACATTTCTCCCAAGAAGACATAGAGATGGCCAAGAAACACATGAAAAGCTGCTCAACATCACTAATTATTAGAGAAATGCAAATCAAAACTACAATGAGGTATCACCTCACTCCAGTTAGAATGGGCATCATCAAAAAATCTACAAACAGCAAATGCTGGAAAGGGTGTGGAGAAAAGGGTCCCCCTTGCACTGTTGGTGGGAGTGTAAATTGATACAGCCACTATGGAGAATAGTATGGAGGTTCCTTAAAACACTAAAACTAGAATTACCATATGATCCAGCAATCCCACTACTGGGCATATACCCAGAGAAAAACATAATTCAAAAAGACACATGCACCACAATGTTCATTGCAGCACTATTTACAATAGCCAGGTCATGGAAGCAACCTAAATGCCCATCAACAGACCAATGGATAAAGAAGATGTGGCACATATACACAATGGAATATTACTCAGCCATAAAAAGGAATGAAATTGGGCCATTTGTTGAGACGTGGATGGATCTAGAGACTGTCATACAGAGTGAAGTATGTCAGAAAGAGAAAAACAAATATCATATATTAATGTATGTATGTGGAACCTAGAAAAATGGCACAGATGAACTGGTTTGCAGTGTAGAAGTTGAGATGCAGATGTAGGGAACAAACATATGGACAGTAAGGGGGGAAAGCCGCAGGGAGAGTGGGGATGGTGGTGTGATGAACTGGGCAATTGGGATTGACATGTATACACTGATGTGTATAAAATTGATGACTAATAAGAACCTGCTGTATAAAAAAAATAAATAAAATTAAATTAAAAAAAAAGAGAGAGTGGCAAAGAGACATCTGATACAAAGAAAAGAGGGAGAGGCAATATGAACACCGAAGCAGAGATTGGAGTGATGGGACTGTGAATCAAGGAATGAGGGCCAACTACGTGAGCTGAGAAAGGCAAAGAATGTATTCTTCCCTATAGCCTCCAGAGGATGTAAGACCCTGCTGAAAACTAGATTTTAGACTGCAAGACTTTAGAGCTGTGAGTGGCTTTAAGCCCCTCAGATTGTAGTACTTTGTTATAGCAGCCCTAGGAAACTAATAAACAGTCACTGTGAAGATTGAATGAGATTATAGAGAGCTGTTGGAAAAATAAATCTTAGCAATGATATACACACAGATACATATATATACAAAAGTAATTCCAATAGTTTCTCACTAGCAATATTTATACTACTATGACTAAAGGTTTATTTCTGTGTTTGTCTCTTCCAGTTTATTTTCATCTATCAGTCTGGTACTGTTTGCTTTGTAGTTTTTTGTTGTTTTGTTTGTTTGGTTGGTTCTTTAGTTCAGTTCTCAATTGTAATTGTATCCACTGCAAATTAAGGCTTTTAAACCAAGTGACAATTTGCTATAGGAGAGTAGATGTGAAATTTTGATTAGGAATCAGACCAAATTGCAGTCTCATTTTAATATTTCCTCTAGCTACCCAGGTTATATGGGGCAAGTATAATATTCTCTTTCTAATTCATTTTCCTTATCTAAGAAATGAGGTTAATAACATCCATCTTACTGGGTTGCTACGAGGATTAATGAAAATGACATTCAAGTGCCTACAACATGATAAATACTCAGTAAATTGAGATGTTATTATTCTCATCCTCCATGTGTACATTTTCCCAAGATTCTGCTTTTTAATGACAGGAATCACTAACTATATAAAGTCAGTATTATGACCAATCCCAGCTGAAATGTGTGCTTCAAAGTGGCCTCATACACTTTTCTGAAGGCACTCTATTTGTGCTTTTACTCTTTCATCTCTGTAAAGATGAAAAGGACAGTATGGCATGCTGTATACTATTTCATTTGTTTATTTTGATTTGTTCACTTGGTAGTTTGTGTTTGGGCATGAAAGAATCCTTCCTCTGTTTTTCTCCCTGTTTTGTTAGGGATAGAATCCTGGAAACTACATTTCCCAGAATCTCTTGCCAGTGGAGTTCAGATTTAGAATCTGTCAGGGAGACAAGCTCCTGTGAGATCTGGAGAATAGTGGTGAAGTAGAAGCCAACGTAACTTCTCTGTCATTGTCTGGCAGGTAATTTTGCAGAGAGCTGATGCCTGGTTTTCCAGTGGCTCTGGAAATTTCTCCTATGACTCACTTACTTTAGTGAGTAAGTAATAGCTTTCATATGATTTCTTCTACTGCCAAATTTCCTCAGATCAATGGCTATGCCAGATGTATGCTCCTCCAGCCTCTCCAATGAACGTGTGAAAGTGTAAGCCACAAAACTCAGAATTAAACTTCTTCCTGCCTAAAATTCATAGTTTTCCATTTTCCTGACAGAACCTAAACTGATACAGTTGAATAGAATCTAATTTTTATAAAAATTTGGAAAATTGCAAACAAGGAAAGTAATTCAAAGATTCACCATCAGGAAATAACATTGATGGAGATTGGTTCAAGATGGCAGAGTAGAAGGACGTGTGCTTACTCCCTCTTGCGAGAGCACCAGAATCACAACTAACTGCTGAACAATCATCAGCACGAAGACACTGGAACTCACCAGAAAAGATACCTCACATCCAAAGACAATGGAGAAGCCACAATGAGATGATAGGAGGGGCACAATCACAATAAAATCAAATCCCATAACTGCTGGGTGGGTGAGTCACAAACTGGAGAACATTTATACCACAGAAGTCCACCAACTGGAGTGAAGATTCTGAGCCCCATCTCAGGCTTCCCAACCTGGGGGTCCAGCAACAGGAGGAGGAATTCCTAGAAAATCAGACTTTGAAGGTTAGCAGTATTTGATTGCAGGACTTCAACAGGACTAGGGGAAACAGAGACTCCACTCTTGGAGGGCACACACAAAGTAGTGTGCACATTGGGACCCAGGGAAGGGAGCAGTGACGTAATAGGAGACTGAACCAGACCTACCTGCTAGTGTTGGAGGGTCTCCTGCAGAGGTGGGGAGCAGATGTGGCTTACAGTGGAGATAAGAACACTGACAGCAGAAGTTCTGGGAAGTACTATTTGGCGTGAGCCCTCCCAGACTCTGCCATTAACCCCACAAAAGAGCCGGGTAGGCTTCAGGGCTGGGCTGCCTCAGGCCAAACAACCAGCAGGGAGGGAAACCAGCCCCACCCATTAGCAGAAAAGTGGATTAAAGATTTACTGAGCTCTGCCCAAAAGAGCAACAGCCTGCTCTACCCACCACTAGTCCCTCCAATAAGGAAGCTTGCACAAACCTCTTAGAAAGCCTCATCCACCAGAGGGCAGACAGCATAAGCAAGAAGAACTACAATCCTGCAGTCTGTGGAACAAAAACCACATTCAGAGAAACATAGACAAAATGAAAAGGCAGAGGAATATACACCAGATTAAGGAACAAGACAAAAGCCCAGAAAAACAGCTAAATGAAGTGGAGATAGACAACCTTCCAGAAAAAGAATTCAGAATAATGATAGTGAAGATGATTCAGGACCCTGGAAAAAAAATGGAAGCAAAGATCAAGAAGATGCCAGAATAACTGAGGCAGAAGAACGAATAAGTAATCTGGAAGACAGAATGGTGGAATTCACTGCCATGGAACAGAATAAAGAAAAAAGAATGAAAAGAAATGAGGGCAGCCTAAGAGAAAACTGGGACAACATTAAATGCACTAACATTCACATTATAGGGGTCCCAGAAAGAGAAGACAGAGAGAAAGTACCAGAGAAAATATTTGAAGACATTATAGTCAAAAACTTCCTTAACATATGAAAGGAAATAGCCACCCAAGTCCTGGAAGCACAGAGAGTCCTAGGCAGATTAAACTCAAGGAGAAACACACCAAGACACATAGTAATCTAATTGACAAAAATTAAAGGCAAAGAAAAATTATTGAAAACAATAAGGGAAAAATGACAAATAACATACAAGGGAACTCCCATAGGTTAAGAGCTGATTTCTCAGCAGAAACTACAAGCAAGAAGGGAGTGCCAGGATATGTTTAAAGTGATGAAAGGGAAGAACCTACAACAAAGGTTACTCTACTCGGCAAGCATGTCATTTAGATTCGACTGAGAAATCAAAAGCTTTACAGACAAGCAAAAGCTAAGAGAATTCAGAACCACCAAACCAGCTCTACAATAAATGTTAAAGGAACTTCTCTAAGTAGGAAACACAAGAGAAGAAAAGGACCTACAAAACCAAACCCAAAACAATTCAAAAAATGGTAATGGGAACATACATATTGATAATTACCTTAAACGTGATGGATTAAAAGCTCCAACCAAAAGACACAGGCTCACTGAATGGATACAAAAACAAGACCCATATATATGCCATCCACAAGAGACACACTCAGACCTAGGGGTACGTACAGACTGAAAGTGAAGTGATGGAAAAAGATATTCCATGCAAATGGAAATCAAAAGAAAGCTGGAGTAGTAATACTCATATCAGATAATATAGACTTCAAAATAAAGAATGTTACAAGCGACAAGAAAGGACACTACATAATGATCAAGGGATCAATCCAAGAAGAAGATGTAACAATGATAAATATATATGCACCCAACATAGGAGCACCTCAATACATAAGGCAATTGCTAACAACTACAAAAGAGAAAATCGACAGTAACACAATAATAGTGGGGGACGTTAAAACCTCATTTACACCAATGGGCAGATCATCAAAACAGAAAATTAATAAGGAAACAGAAGCTTTAAATGACACAATAGACCAGAGAGATTTAATTTATACTTATAGGGCATTCCATCCCAAAACAGGAGATTACACTGCTCAAGTGTGCATGGAACATTCTCCAGGATAGATCACATCTTGGGTCAAAAATCAAGCCTCAGTAAATTTAAGAAAATAGAAATCCTATCAAGCATCTTTTCTGACCACAGTGCTATGAGATTAGAAATCAATTACAGAGAAAAAAACCGTAAAAACCACAAAAACATAGAGGCTAAACAACACGTTACTAAATAACCAAGAGATCACTGAAGAAACCAAGAGGAAATCAAAAAATACCTAGAGACATATTCCAAAGAAAACACTACAATCTAAAACCTATGGGATGCAGCAAAAGCAGTTCTAAGAGGGAAATTTATAGCAATACACATCTACCTCAAGAAACAAGAAAAATCTCAAATAAACAATCTAACTTTACACCTAAAGGAACTAGAGAAAGAAAAAGAAACAAAACCCAAATTTACTAGAAGGAAAGAAATCATAAGGATCAGAGCAGAAATAAATGAAATAGGAAAAAAGAAAACAATAGCAAAGATCAATAAAACTAAACGCTGGTTCTTTGAGAAGATAAACACAACTGATAAATCTTTAGCCAGACTCATCAAGAAAAAGAGAGAGAGGACTCAAATCAATAAAATTAGAAATGAAAAAAGGAGAAGTAACAACTAACACTGCAGAAAAACAAAGGATCATGAAGGATTACTACAAGCAAATATATGCCAATAAAATGGACAACCTGGAAGAAATGAACAAATTCTTAGAAACACACAAACTTCAGAGACTGAACCTGGAAGAAATAGAAAATATAAATAGAACAATCACAAGCACTGAAATTGAGAGTGTGATTAAAAATCTTCCAACAAACAGAAGTCCAGGACCAGATGGTTTCACAGGCGAACTCTATCAAACATTTAGGGAAGAACTAACACCTATCCTTCTCAAACTCTTCCAAAATATAGCAGAGGGAGGAACACTCCCAAATGCATTCTATGAGGCCACCGTCACCCTGATACCAAAACCAGACAAAGATACTACAAAAAAAGAAAATTACTGACCAATATCACAGATGAATATAGATGCAAAAATCCTCAACAAAATACTAGCAAACAGAATCCAGCAACACATTAAAAGGATCATACACCATGATCAAGTAGGATTTATCCTAGGAATGCAAGTATTCTTCAATATATGCAAATCAATCAATGTGATACACCATAGTAACAAACTGAAGAATAAAAACCATATGATCATCTCAATAGATGCAGAAAAAGCTTTTGAAAAAATTCAATACCGTTTATGATACAAACTCTCCAGAAAGCGGGCATAGAGGGAGCCTACTGCAACTTAATAAGGCATGACATAATAAATACACGACAAACCCACAGCAAATATCATTCTCAATGGTGAAAAACTGAAAGCATTTCCTCTAAGATCAGGAACAAGACAAGGATGTCCACTCTCACCACTATTATTCAACATAGTTTTGGAAGTCCTAGCCACAGCAATCAGAGAAGAAAAAGAAATAAAAGGAATACAAATTGGAAAAGAAGAAGTAAAACTGTCACTGTTTGCAGATGATATGATACTACGTATAGAGTATCCTAAAAGTGCCACCAGAAAACTACTAGTGTTAATCAATGAATTTGGTAAAGTTGCAGGATACAAAATTAATGCACAGAAATCGCTTGCATTCCTATACACTAACAACAAAATATCAGAAAGAGAAATTAAGGAAACAATCCCATTTACCATTGTAACAAAAAGAAGAAAATACCCAGGAATAATCCTACCTAAGGTGGTAAAAGACCTATACTCAGAAAACTGATGAAAGAAATCAAAGATGACACAAACAGATGGAGAGATATACCATGTTCTTGGATTGGAAGAATCAATATTGTGAAAATAACTATACTACAAAAAGCAAACTACATATACAATGCAATCCCTATCAAATTACCAGGGGCATTTTTTACAGAACTAGAACAGAAAAAATCTTAAAATTTGTATAGAGACACAAAAGACCCCAAATAGCAAAAGCAGTCTTGAGGGAAAAAAATGGAGCTGGAGAAATCAGACTCCCTGACTTCAGGCTATACTGCAAAGCTACAGTAATCAGCACAATATGGTACTGGCACAAAAACAGAAATATAGATCAATGGAACAGGATAGAAAGCCCAGAGATAAATCCATGCACCTATGGTCAACTAATCTATGACAAAGGAGGCAAGGATATACAATGGAGAAAAGACAGTCTCTTCAATAAGTGGTGTTGGGAAAAGTGGACAGCTACATATAAAAGAATGAAATTAGAGCACTCCCTAACACCATACACAAAAATAAACTCAAAATGGATTAGAGACCTATATGTAAGGCTGGACACTGTAAAACTTTTAGAGGAAAACATAGGAAGAACACTCTTTGACATAAATGACAGCAAGATCTTTTTTGATCCACCTCCTAGAGTAATGGAAATAAAAACAAAAATAAACAAATGGGACCTAATAAGACTTAAAAGCTTTTGCACAGCAAGGGAAACTACAAATGACGAAAAGACAACTCTCAAAGTGGGAGAAAATATTTGCAAACAAATCAACGAAAAGGATTAATCTCCAAAATATATAAACAGCTCAATATTAAAAAGCAAACAACCCAATCATAAAATGGACAGAAGACCTAAATAGATATTTCTCCAAAGAAGACATACAGATGGCCAGGAAGCACATGAAAAGCTGCTCAACATCACTAATTATTAGAGAAATGCAAATCAAAACTACAATGAGGTATCACCTCACACTGGTCAGAATGGGCATCATCAGAAAATCTTCAAACTACAAATGCTGGAGAGGGTGTGGAGAAAAGGGAACCCTCTTGCACTGTTGGTGGGAATGTAAATTGATACAGCCACTATGGAGAACAGTATGGAGGTCCCTTAAAAAACTAAAAATAGAATTACCATATGACCCAGCAATCCCACTACGGGGCATATACCCAGAGAAAACCATAATTCAAAAAGACACATGCACCCCAATGTTCATTGCAGTACTATTTACAGTAGACAGGTCATGGAAGCAACCTAAATGCCCATCGAGAGATGAATGCATAAAGAAGATGTGGTACATATATACAATGGAATATTATTCAGCCATAGAAAGGAACAAAATTCGGTCTTTTATAGAGGTGTGGATGGATCTAGAGACTGTCATACAGACCGAAGTAAGTCAGAAAGGGAAATGCAAATATTTTATATTAACGCATATATGCGGAACCTAGAAAAATGGTACAGATGAACTGTTTTGCAGGGCAGAAATAGAGACACAGATGTAGAGGACAAACGTACAGACACCAAGGGGGGAAAGTGGTGGAGGGGGATTGGCGGTGGTGGGATGAATTGGGAGATTGGGATTAACATATATACACTAATATGTATAACATAGATAACTGATAAGAACCTGCTGTATAAAATAATAAATAAAATAAAATTCAAAAAGAAAAGAAATAATATTGATAATATTTAATATGTTAGCTTCCTGCCTGATTTCCTCTAAAAAATAAAATAGTACACAGTGCAAATATTATCCCTTTGCCAAAGCTTACACCTCCTCCATTTCCAGAGAGAGATATGAGTATGAGTTTGATTGTATTCTTCAAGACCATTTTTATATTTTCACATAAAAATATTTGTCATCAATTTGTAGATAATCATATTCTTTTTTACACAAATGGTTTGAAGCAAGCTGATAATGACTCATTGCTAATTTTTATGCATATTATTCTGTAATTTGCTATATTGTTAATGGCGGGTGACTAATAAATATCTGTTCACTGTGCAAATAAGAACACATTGTGTTTTAAACTAATAATGCTATTGTATGCACATACAACATGCAATATATAATGTTTTCCTTTCTGCTGCTCTATAATATTCTATAATTGCTTTAATAAATGTGATTGGGCCTAGCTCTTTGTAAAACTTTGCTGCACATTGGAATCACTTCAGAAGTTTAAAAAATATGTATGTCTGGGTTCCAGAAGTAAATAGGATTCAGGAAGTTTCTACTCAGTTTCTCTCATAGAGGGATTACTAAAATATGTATTCCTGAAGCAGATAGATTCATTTTGTTGTTGTTGTTGTTTATTTATTTTTTTAAATTAATTTTTTATAGTATAGTTGATTTACCATGTTGTATTAGTTTCTGCTCTACAGTAAAGTGAATCAGCTATATGTATACATATGTCCCATCTTTTTTTGGATTTCCTTCCCATTTAGGTCACCACAGAGCATTGAGTAGGGTTCTCTGTGCTATACAGTATGTTCTCATTAGTTATCTAGTTTATACGTATTAGATTAATCCCAGTCTCTCAGTTCATCCTACCCCCTCTCCCCGCCCCCCGTATCCATATGTCTGTTCTCTATGTCTGTGTCTCTATTTCTGCTTTGCAAATAAGTTCAACTGTATCATTTTTCTAGATTCCACATATAAGCAATATTATACGATATTTGCTTTTCTCTTTCTGACTTACTTCACTCTGTATGACAGTCTCTAGGTCTATCCACGTCTCTGCAAATTGCACAATTTTCTTCCTTTTTTATGGCTGACCAATATTCCATGGTATATATGTACCACATCTTCTTTATCCTTTCCTCTGTTGATGGACATTTAGGTTGCTTCTATGTCCTGGCTATTGTAAATAGTGCTGCTGTGAACATTGGGGTGCATGTATTTTTTGAATTATGGTTTTCTCTGGGTAGATGCCCAGTAGTGGGATTGCTGGGTCATATGGTAGTTCTATTGTTAGTTTTTTAAGGAACCTCCATACTGTTCTCCCATAGTGAGTGGCTGTATCAATTTATGTTCCCACCAACAGTACAGGAGGGTTCCCTTTTTTCCACACCCACTCCAGCATTTATTGTCTGTAGATATTTTGATGATGGACATTCTGACCAATGTGAGGTGATACCTCATTGTGGTTTATGCCATGTATTTTTTTATAACCTGAATGTATTTCTAATCTTTAATTTTTAAAAATAATAACCAAAAAATCTGGGAAGAGTACTTACAGAACATTTTCACCTTTTTATACTTTTTTTAACTTTTCTATAATTTAAATATCTAATAAAAGTTACAAAACATTATAATTTTTCTATTTAAATTTATTATTATTGTCATTTTTATTATTAGAGGACAATACATTGTTGCCTTTGCTTTGTACAAAGCTGGTTCCTATGTACCAGGTATTTGCAAAGAAAACCCCTAATATTAGTCTTCTGGTGGCTGGGATAGTGCACTGTGTGAGCTTTTTTTCCTCCATTCTGTAGTATTAGTTGTTTATACTTATTATTTTCATAATTAATTGGTTTTATTTTTAATAGATGACCCAGCATTTATCTGCCAAATATTTGGAGAATATAACTTTCCCATTTGCTGCTAAACTGAACAAAATTTCTCTCATTTTATTGAATTACCCAGTATCTCCCATCACCTGGATATTCTAGTAATATATGCAAAATAATTCTCAAGTAAATTATTAGTACACATTCTTTTCACCTAAGTCATTTTATTCATGAAGCATTAATAAAAAAGTATTTGTAATAAGGATATTTGTTAAAAATTAAAATAATCTAAAAGTAGAATTTCTACAATAGGATTTTTATATTTGAACATATTTTAATAATGGGTAATGTACTTTTTGCATATTTGTTATGTGAAATTTGTATGAGTTATAGAATAGTTTTTATTCCATTGAATTAGAAATTTAGAGTGAAATCTTAAGAATGGTTATGATGATAGATTTGGGTTCCAAGTTTTAAATTTTATTTAGGGGCAAGAAGTATATAAAAGCATGATGTAAGAAATATTGCCAGAAGGAAAATTTAAAACAATTTTTATATCTATCAGTGGAAGATTAATTAACTGGCAAGTTAAATTATGGGGAATCCACACTTGAAATTTCAAGCACAGTTTTAAAAGGAGAAAGTAAGTTTATATTTACTTTCATAGACAATCTTTACAGTATGTTCTTATGAAGCAGACCACCGTTCCAACTGACGTTCAAAAATAATAACATTAAAAAGTGTATATTTGTGAGGGTGTGTGTATTTAAATGCCTTTGTGGGTGTATATGAAAAGATATGTATATGATATGTATATGTATATGAAAATGGTAATTTATGGCTATTGCTACAGAAGAGACTAGGAGATTGGTGGGTGACCAACGTGAAAAGGGAAATGGGCTTTAATTCTTAAATTAATTCATTTGCGTCAAAGAATTTGTTTAAATTATTTCATAGTAAGCAAACAGTTATGCAGTATATTTGTTATAAAAACAATGGATAAGAATTAACTCCCACAGATGGTATATGGTTTTCTAAAATATTAGTACAAAGAAAGAAGAGCCTGCCTATATTGAAATAAAACCTCAAATTGACAATGCCTCATCTGTCACATATTTTCAAGATAGTCACCCACATAGCCACTTTCAAATCAATTTTGAAACACCATGATGTTCTGTTTTCAACAATAAATATGTCATCTTCCCCAGTTTGAGAGAAATGATCCAGTGGCCCCAAATCAGAGTTGTAGTTAGTGTTTTTTCAGGCTGTTAATTTCCTTCTGAAGGTTATCCTTCCTGCATCACAACATAGGCGACTTATCCTGATTATTTTGGTGTTTATTTACTGAGCTTGGTTGAAATGGGGATTTCTGGAGAAGTGGCTTGAGAGTAAAATGTGCAATGGAGAAGTGATAGGAATGGTCCTTCATGTAATGGTCCTCACTTCATTGAGCTGGCTGAAAACAGAGGACTAGAACTTTCTGGTAAAAGCACCCACTCTGCAAAAACAGTGCTTTTAGACCGTGGAAAATTTAGCAGCTGCTCTCTTAAATCAACCACCTTTCATTTTCTGAAATTCATTGTCTGAATGAAACAATAGCTCTCCAATGCTTGTTGCTGGGACGTTTGACTGAAGTGTAGCGTGGAACCCCAAAACGAAAAATTAAGTGGAATGAATGTGACCAGCCAGAAGGTAGCATACAATAGAAGAAAGCCATATGAAGGAAGAAGGAAATTTTTGATAACTACATTAGTTTATATTGATCCTCCCCTATTTATCTGGAGCCAATCATAAGTCAAATTCTGTCTTTGCATATAGCAGCTATTTAAAATAGGCTATTCCTTGCCTCATTTTATTTTTTCTCTAGACCCTATAGAGCACAAAAGAATTATAAGGTTTAGTAATTATTCCCCAGTCCTATACCCAGTTTTCATGGAAGGAGTAACACTTCAACTAAAGTAGCCCTTCTAAGCCTGGCCTGTAAGATCTGGCTTCTATTTATTCTCTCTCCTTGTCTTCTACAGTTTTGTTTTTTTCTTTCCTTTCCTTAACTTCCAGTCTCTCTGGCCTCCTATCTGTTTCTGGGACCTGCCAAGCTCATTCTTGTCCTACAACACTTAGGTTTTCTATTCTTCCTTCCCAGAACTCTCTTCCCCTGCATCTTTGTGCATTTGATTCTTTGAGTTATTCCCATCATTGTTCAGATATGATCTTTCCAAAGAACCTTGGCTAAACACCCTGTTTAATGTTGCCTGTCACGCATTCTCTCTTCTATTATCAAGTTTTAATTTCTTCATAATACAGATGGTTTTCTGAAAATAACTGATTTACTTGTTTATTGTTTATTTTCTGGTTCCTCCAGTGTAATATTAAAACTGAGAGAGCAGGGACTCTGTTTTGTTAACTAGTTCAGAACCAGCACACAGTACATTTATTAAAAATCTGGTGAATAAATTCATCAATATAAAATGATTATTGGGCTTCCCTGGTGGCACAGTGGTTGAGAGTCCGCCTGCCGATGCAGGGGACACGGGTTCGTGCCCTGGTCTGGGAAGATCCCACATGCCGCGGAGCGGCTGGGCCCGTGAGCCATGGTCACTGAGCCTGTGCGTCTGGAGCCTGTGCTCCGCAACGGGAGAGGCCACAACGGTGAGAGGCCCGCATACAGCAAAAAAAAAAAAAAAAAAAAAGATTATTAATTGTGAATTAAAAAGAACAATTTGAGTTTCCCAGACAATAATGGATGAAATGGATTTAGAGATAGGAGGTCATGGTCCTAAGGACACCAAACTGAAGAACATTTGATAAGTAATTTTAAAAGTCCTGAACTTAGAGTTTTTAATTCTGGGATGCACTTTTAGGATCAAGATATGTTCAACTTTCCTGGGTTAAAGCCTCTCAGAGTTGTAAATCTGCCTGAAGAGAAGGGCACCTAAAATACTTGGCTTGGATTGCTGTTTTGAGTTGTCTATCTTTTGAGAATCAGGCACCTTGAAAAAGAAAAATCACCTTGGGTGATTTTCTTTTTCTTTTCTTGTTCTTCATTTTTTGAATTGAAGTGAAATATACATAACAAAGAGTTAAGCCTTTCAAAGTATACAAGTCAGTGACATTTAGTACATTCACAAAGTTGTGCAGTTAACACCTGCGTTTAGTTGCAAAACATTTTCATCCCTGCAAAATGAAACCCTGCAGTCATGGAACAGTTACTCCACATTCGCCCATTTCTCCAGCCCCTTGTGACCTCCAATCTGTTTTCTGTGACTGTGGATTTACCTATTCTGGATATTTCATGTAAAAATAATCATACAATATGTGACATTTTCTGTCTGGCTCCTTTCAATCAGAACAATATTTTCGAGGTTCATTCACATTGCAGCATGCATCAGTACTCCACTTCTTTTTACAGTGGAATAATATTCTGTTGTATGTATATACTACAATTTGTTTATCCATTTATATGTTGATGGACATTTGGATTGTTTTCACTTTTTGGCCATAGTGAATAGCACTGCTAGGTTCTTGGGTATGGCTTTTCAAGGATGATACATATAGTCCATTCTCTACTCAAAAGTAAGTTTAGTGCTAATGGTAAGCAAATTGCAGCAAGAGCTATTAACTATATTTTTCTTGATATTTCTCTATAGTTTCAGTGATTTAAAAAAAAAAACATGCTTCATTATTTTGATTGACTGATTGATTGACTGAGTGGAGCACCATATTAGGGCTCATATATCAATTTAGAAGGAAGACAAGCCACCAAGCTGGGAACCCTTGTTACAAAACTTTGTAAGCTATTACTTATGTTGAATTTTTATTATGTATGTAGATAGCTGTTTAGAGCAAATTTGGGAGTGAAGAAAGAGCTTACAGTAGGTTATGAGCTCCACTTTAATGTTCTTGAAGAAATTTGAATATAGAATAAAATTTCATTATTTGAAAAAACATTTACTAGCCACTTTTATAGGTGGAAATAGGAAGTCATCTTGGGGCACAAATTTTTGTTATAGAAAAATTTGTTTGAGCATCTTTCTTTCTATATGTTAAAATAAGGCCCATGGGCAAACCTTGCCTTTGGAAGAGGGCATAAAATGACATTTCTCCACTATTTGGTTTGTTCATCTGTGTTCCTACCCTTGGTACGTAGCCATCTAGAGAGGGGGGTAGTTGCCCAATTAAGTAAGAAGTTTAAGCATTTAAAAAAAAAAAAGATTGAAATCCAACTCTGTTTTTTCATGAGATTCCAAGGTTAAGGAAACCTTAGGGAGTAAACTGTTAGGTCCATGACCAAGATCTTTCCTTAGAAAGAATATCCTTTTGGGGATCCTCAAGATCACCTTCAGGTTCAGTGACTTTCTAGAAGGACCAAAAGAACTCAGAAAAGCTGTTATACTCAGGGTTATGGTTTATTACAGGAAAAGGATGCCAATTAAAATCAGCAATGGAAAAATGTGTGTAAAGCAGAGACCAGGACACACCAGGCACAAGTTGCAAGTTATCTTTTCCAAATGGAGTGACGTGGAATGCCAGTATTACTGGAATTAGATATTCAACCTCCAATCTCCCAGAGTCAATCTAATATAACATGGCTTAGGACTCCAAATGAACAAAAATAGACATTGACCATCAATCATATTATTAGCATAATTTTTCTGCAGTGACCCAAAGCCTCAGGTACACAAAGACTCTCTTATCAGTCAACATATTCCAAGAGCTCAGAAGTTATCTCCCAGGAGTTAGCCAAGGGCTAGTCCTGAAGACTTTTAGAAGGTGCAGGGTTTTGGGCAACTCAGGCCTATTAAATTAACTCTTTACTGAGCTATCAATTGGAAAGTTACCATGAGGAAAAAGGGATTCTGGACTCTGGGAAGGGGGTGCTTACAGCAAGGGCCACAGGGTGCAGAGCAGAAAAGCTAAGTCAGCTTACTGTGTCTGAAACCCCACAGGCCTCAGCTTAGTTCTGTGTGGAAAAGTCTTGAACGTTTACAGGTGAATTAAAAGAGCTTTGCAATGGATCAATCATGTTATGAAGTATGAGCTCCTCATCCCCTCTCACACTTGTTCCTGAATCCATCTTTAATATTTTCCTTTATTGCCAAAAATAAGGCATCTAATTCTAGTATCTGAATCTAGCAAGGAAAGAAAAAAAAAAAGGACCGATTTCTAACTCTAGTAGGATCGGAGT
The DNA here is from genome assembly GCF_059928025.1 of Delphinapterus leucas. NCBI lineage: Eukaryota > Metazoa > Chordata > Mammalia > Artiodactyla > Monodontidae > Delphinapterus > Delphinapterus leucas. The sequence goes on from NC_143135.1 coordinate 19,732,602, forward strand.
GTCCACTTTGTTAGATACAGTTAGGTTGCATAGAGCTTCAATTCCAATTAGAAGTAAGAATCCCCTGCTTTTGAAAGCAAGGGGAAAAAAATACAATTTGAGAAAATTTGATGAAGCTGTCATGCTCTAAAAGTCACAGACTACTCTGGAGACAAAGGTAATATTATGGATGAGAACAAGTCTTCATTGGTGAAGAAAGAACTCATTCTCCTAGACAAGTAGAAAAAGAGAATAAAAGTTGTTAAAATGATTCATAACCAAAACTACTCTTACAATGGTTCTTGTCAATTTAATCAAACCAAGTTTGCTTCCAAAGAGAGGTCTAATCATTACTGCCTAATTGTCACTGAAAGTGAAAACTAACCCTTAGAGTTTTCTGATGTTTACCACATTTCCAAGGACTTCCCTGGTGGTCCAGTGGTTAAGACTCTGTGTTCCCAATGCAGGGGGCTTGGGTTCGATCCCTGGTCGGGAAACTAAGATCCCACATGCCACATTTCCAGAAACATCCTTGATGTTAAGTGTATCACTTAATGAGACCACAGCTATCCTGATTGTTCTTCAGGGAATCAGTTCCAAAAGAAAAGATACTATTAGTTGAAACAAATTAATCTGCTATTGAAAAGAGAGTGTTGATTTAAATTATTGTTGGCACAGTATACTTATTTAAAAATTTATTGACTCCACATAACAATACCTGCTTATTCATATGTTACAGTCATACAAATGTCACATGCTTGTTCACATATTTCTGGTCAGTGCTTTGCACGCATGAAAGTTGTAACTGCTGAATCTTTATCTACTTATGGAATCAGCTACCTATTGTGGAGAATTGCTATTCTTCTCTTTCTTCTATAGCTGATAGAAAATGGCTTCTTGTCTTAAGACAGTAATCTCCTCAGCCATTGTAAGGTTCCAACACTTGTTTCTCATCAACATTTGTTTCTCAGTTGTTTTTGGTTTTTTTCTACAGATATTTGACAGGAACCAAGTCTAAATCATGGGAGCCGATTGATTTGTCTCCAAGAAATGGCACATCTTGGTAATTTTCTTTAAGTCCTTGAATGTATTTCAAAGTTCTCTTGGTTCTACCATTTTTCAAGTATCTTCTTTTACTCAACATGCTCTCTCTCTCTCTCTCTCTCTCTCTCTCTCTCTCCATCATATTTACACATCACACATACACTCTGTTTTTCTACCTCCAACTACTTAGAATTATCTGCTCCAAATCAATAACAATGACTTCAACAACATTATAGCTGGAGGCATTAAAAGGCCAATTAATTGTAGCTCTTTACTATATTGCAGATTCTTGTTAGTCAACTTGCATCTGTGCTTTCAGTCTGAGGATAAGGGACCTATTGGAACCACCTAAGCAAAAAATGACACTGGGCTCTCTTATCAGAGGGACTTTCTTTTCTCTTCTTCTTCTTCTTCTTTTTTTTTTTTTTTTCTTAGAGGCTCTTGATGGAAGGGACAACTCTGTTACTAGGCTTTACGTTTGAACAGCAGGGACATCCTTCCCTGCTGCTGCCAGTCAAGTACCCTTCATTAGCTCTTTACCCAATTAGTATTCCTTTAAAAATTAAAGTTATTATGTATGCAGTGATCTCTCACTCTTCACCATTCTAAAAGTTAGCTTCCAACATATGGTTTATACCTTCACCATATGTTGGGGTCAGTAGATAATGATCTTCCATTCTGCAAAGCCTTTGCTGGAAAGATGCACGTGCATTTTTACATTTAAAGTGGTCTGATTTAAAAGACTAATTAGCAATGCTATTTTTGTAGGAATTAGCATATCTGTTATTTTATTAACTGGCTTGAATAGCAACACACTCCCGTCCCACCATGTAAGGCATATCTCTGAAGTGTTGTTCTGACATTTCAGGTTCATCTCTGACAGGCAGGCAGGCTTAATCTGTCAGGTTTAACATGGTTGAAAATCTGGAATTTGGCTCTTTGAATGCTTGAATTGGACAAACGTGCTGGTTAATTTTGAGGGTAAATTTTAGCTGCTTATAATTATTTGTACCCATCTGATTAGGTGAGATAAATGTATTCTTTTGCCCAGTACAGTCAAGTTAGCTGGATGTGTTCATAGGAATGATTGGTTTCGGAAGACCCAAGGCACATGGATGAATTCATTCTAGAATTTGACATTATGGACTTCTGTGAGATAAACTTGCCTTTGGCAAAGAATTTTCTAAGGCAAGTGTAAATATTACTCAGAGTCCATTAAAATGGTGGAAACAAGGAAAATCAATGAAGTTTTAATTTGAACTGCAGTTACTGCAGTGGTCAACCAAATCTAAATCAGGTTTTGCTTACATATGTAAAATCTGGATCAGTTCTATTAGAGTGGCCCCCCTTTCAAGAGAAATATTCTTTTTCTGTCATCATTAAAATTAAAATATAGTATTCACAGGGGTAATGATTAGTCTCCCCTATCAGGACAAATTTTGGGAATAAGGTTTTATTGGAGTTTCTTAGGAATGTCTATATTCATATGTACCCCCAACCTATTGATTAGTTATTGGTGGTGTGACGAAGTCAGCCAGCTAATAACTCTTTAAGAGGATTACCACTTCTCTTTGTGAAGGGTTAAGTATCATGATATAAAACAGAAAAATAGAGGACAAGCTAGGTCAGTCATCATGAAACCAGGTGGCATGTGCAAGTTAAAGCTGTGTAGATCTTGTTGTAAGATAGATGCAGATAAAATCTACAGGAATATGGAAGGAATTGGGACTGGAAAGTTGTCACCGCAGAGAAATCCATGGTCTATAGGTAATTGCACATATAGAGAGACTGTAAGTGTAGAGAGATTGTGTCAGTCTAAGAGTTTCTAGGGCAAGAGAAGCAAAACCAAGTTCTTCAGCCCTGCATTTTATGGCCATTTACTTAGGCACAATTGTTTCTCTGATGCTAACATTCTGTAATAAAAACAATTTCTTTAGATTGATGAGCCTAGAGAAGTACCTCACCTTATTTTCAGAGCATTGAATAGTATTTGGTCCAAAAGGCTCTAACAACTCTTGAGCTCTTGCTGCCAACTATTAGTTTTCATTCTAGTGGTGGTGATTTCTAGGGAAAAAAAAGAATATAAGAACTAAATTTTGTTTCTACTTCAAGTTGGATGGCTGGGCATATGACTTTACATTTGATCTCTCCACTTGTAAATTCCATTGAATAACAGTAAAAATGTACACACAGGAACAAAACCTTAAAGATATGAATTGGATGAAGGAATATGAGAATATTGGAAATTTTGGTGACTCCTGAAAATAATAGGCAGATGAGATATATCAAAGATTAAACAAAAGTTACTGCTAGCCAGCATCTACAGAATATTCATGCCAAATGGCCTTTGTCCTATTTTCACTTCTGTAATTGCAATAGCAGCACTCACCATCAGTTTTAAAAAAGAAATATACTCTAAAAATTGAATGATCTGTGTTGATCAGGCAACAATTTCTAGTATAGACTTAAACTTCTGAGAATAAAATCACTCACAGTTCGGTCTACCTGCTTCCTCCTTGCATCTGAAAATTAATATTGACAATTAATACTTTTTAATAAAATATATACAGGTCCGTGGAGAAAACCCAGAAAGAAAACCCAGTGGAGTGCTGTATTAGGTTCCTATTGCTTCTGCGACGACTTACCACAAACTCAGTGGCTTAAAATAACACAAATTGATTATTATCATACAATTCTAGAGGTCAGAAGTCCAAAGTGAGTCATGATGTTCTAAAATCAAGATGTAAACAGGGCTGCATTTCTTCTGGAGGCTCTAGAGAAGAATTTGGTTCCTTGTTTTGTTGTTGCTGCTGCTGTCATTTTCCTGGCTTCTAGAGGTCACCTTCATTCCTTGGTTTATGAACCCTTTGCATTTTTAAAGTCATCAATGGCTAGTAGAATTTTTCTCACACTGCATCACTCTGACACACTCTTTTGCCTCCTCTTCTACATTTAAGGACCCATGTAATTACATCTGACCCACCAGATAATTCAGGATTACCTTTGTTTTAAACTCAGTTGATTAACAACCTTAATTCTCTTTGTTACTTTAATTTCCCTTTGCTATGTGCTGTCACTTATTCAAGGTCGCATGGATTAGTACATAGACATTTTCCAGAAGCCATTTTTCTACCTACTTCAAAAGCTAAATGTATAAATCAACTAAGTACTTAGTCCACAAATATGAATTAACAATCAAGATTCTTTTGGACAAAAGAGCAAAAATATCAAGGTAAAATCAACAAATGAAACAATTGATGCCAAAGGAAACAGTAATCATTCAGGAAGCACAACTTAAAAATATTATAATTAATATATATCATTGATGTTCTCACAAAGTATTTGAGATATTAGCGTCATAAAATAAGAATAGACTGAAAAGAAAACGAAATGATCACAAATTGAAAATGTGTCCTTATTAACTAAAAATATGACAATCAAACAATGATGAAGGAATTGGGAAAACATGTTAAGAAATTTCCCAAAACATAAAGTGAATTGACACAGCTCTGGAGAATAAAAACCAAAAACTCAGACAACTGATGGGTTAATTCAGGAGGAACAATCAATCTAATTGGACATTGAGAAAGAGAGATTAGAGAACAGAGAACTTATAGAAGAAGAAATACAGAATAATAAAAGAAATTTCCTTTGGTTTCATTCTATTCCTCTTCTTGCCTTCAATCTTCCTTTTATTTTTCTTTGCTCTATAGCATTAATCACCATCTGTGATTTTATGTAGTAATCTGATTAATGGTTTATTTTGTCTATGGCTCAGTTATGATTTAAGCTCTATGAACAGGGAATTAGCTTGTTTTGTACCCTAATGTAAACTTCTCGCATAAAATTATGCTTAACACATAATAGATGCTCAATAAATATCTGTTAAATGAAAGAATTTTTCAATTTTGCTTAATAGTAATTGTGTGTCTGATGAAAAAAGACAATCTCTGTCTCCTTTCTGCTTCTCAATTCCCCTACCTTCATCCTAGAGAATTTGCACTTCTATTATGAAGCTGACATTTGGGCTTGCCTTTAAGTCTTAAGGATTCCATGCTGCTATTCCTAATGTTTAATAGGCTCCATATTTTAAATGAAAGAGATTGGCATCCTTGTTCTGAGTGTCAAATGAAAAATTATTTGGACACATGACTTCCATGGGCACCCAACCCTCAAGTATGTCTTGAAAGGGAAATCAAGGAGATATCTAAAACCTTAGCTCCAGATTCAGTTTCAATAACTTGATATTTTCCAAGAGTAGACACTTATTTAACAACACTACGGATTAAAAAAAACTTTCCCTCTAACCTTCTACGTTCTTGGCTGAGAAACCTCCTGTAATAAAAATGACAGATTAACAAGAGAAAAATAAACAGAAGTTTAATAATATATATACACCTCTTGTATACATGAGGGATACCCAGGAAAACTGAGTAACTCCAAAATGGCCCAACCATCACCTTAAATGCCATCACCTGCTAAAGATAAAAGAATATGGGGGATAGGGTAGCCAATTATGTAAGGCTATCAGGAAAAGCACAGTAAACAAGGGTAAGGTTGTGCAGATTTAGGTTTTTGCCTTCTCCATTGATAAGAGTTTCTAGAGACTTAGTCATCCTTCTCTTCCAGGTGCAGAGAGGGAGACACCCTTACAAAGGAAATTTCTCTTATCAGTGTAATTTTCTCTCACAAAGGGTGACTTCTAGTTGGTTTTCAGAGCTTCTCCTGTGTCCGTTGCCTTTTAAAAATAATCAGCTCAAAATAAACCTTATGACAAGGAGGCATATTGGAGGCATATTTGGGAGCAGCAGAATCTACTCCCCTTCAACACTTATAGTGCCATAATAGGAAGAAATTATAAAACTTCCAAAGGCATAAAAATATTTTCTGGGCTTCCCTGGTGGCGCAGTGGTTGAGAGTCTGCCTGCTGATGCAGAGGACGTGGGTTCAGGCCCCGGTCCGGGAAGATCCCACATGCCGCGGAGCAGCTGGGCCCGTGAGCCATGGCCGCTGAGCCTGCGCGTCCGAAGCCTGTGCTCCGCAACAGGAGAGGCCACAACAGTGAGAGGCCCTCGTACCGCAAAAAAAAAAAAAATTTCTGAAATTATCAGTCTTGCTTACTGTCTTTTAGTCTTATAAACCAAAGCATCACTAAATGAGTGTAACTGGAAGTATATGACCCCCAAAGCCTGCACCATTAACAATTATTTTATCTACATTTTTCTAACACAAAATTTGGGTTGGTAGAGGTGTGGGAAATTATATAATACAGTTTCTGTATTCTCTCCCTTGATGTTAGCTAAGCCTAAATTGTAATAAAAATTGCACTTCCCTTCGACCTTTGGCTATTCATTAGCAGGATTGTTTAGTTAGGTTAGAAAAGATGAGACATTTTATTGTTATTAATCATGTTTTTGTTTTTGTTTTGCTTATTTGTTTTGTTCATCTTCTGTTTAAGCATCATAAATGAAAGTTTTGAGAAGGCACCTTTTGGGTACTTGATAATACTAATCCGTGTAGGTATTCTGGGATAGTTCTACTAATGGAAAATGAATTTATTGTTCATTTCAGGAACTTTTCAAAAATCCATTTATTTGAACACCATACAACTCAATTTACTCTTACTAGCATAAATATCCCCTTCCCAGGACAATAGCTAGTATTAAAAAACATTTATTCTTCAAGACTCACTTCCAAATTCTGCCTTATTCTGCCCACTAATCCTTAACTCTTATTCACTAATCTTCCCAACCCTGATTAAGCCCCTACCTAAAACCACACCCTAAAACCATCATTGCCCCCCTGTTCAAGACCCTACTAAGAATCTGCTAATTTACTAAGTGAAGTAAATAGCTTAATGTATTCTAAAGTCCCTTTACATTGGTACACCGAGTTTTTAGATACAGAAAAATATAAATAATGTGCCTCTTAGATGAGAAGAAAAGTCTCCCCGAAACTCCCAGTTGCCAATCAGTCTCTTAGGGATAAGACATCAGTTATAAAAGCCCCCAGAAGAGATCTGCTTTGCTTCAATCAAAGAGACTCAGTCACATGGACAGAGCTTTGAGTCTGGGACAGGGAGGTCTTGTTGAAGAATTCCTGATGGGGGGGTGGCCAAGTTCTCTAAAGTCTTTCACGGAAGAATTTGCCCACAGAGTTCTCAGAATTGGGAGGCTTGTCTAGTCCATCGTGCTGCCCTTATTCTGTTAACTCTTGAGAGTTGAAATAAAAGTGTGCTGTACTCTAATCTACCACAGTTCCTGTAACAGTCAGGAACTAAGAAAAGGTAGGAAGAAGCAGTAATGAGTAAGTGTGCTTGCATGATTTTTTTTTTTCATGTAAATCATTACCTTATACATGATAATAAGCAGAAGTTTTGCAGGAACATTCAGAGGATAAGAGAAAGTACCCTTGGCAGGAGCCTTAGAAGAAATGGGAATCACCAGGTGATTTTTCATCTTTCTTGATCACCTCCCTTCCATAGAAGTACTTTAAAATAATATCTTATTTTCCTTTCCTCTCATTAAGAATTTGAAGAGGTTTGGGAGGTATAGGATTTCATTACTTGAATAAAATGCCAGTCTTAGGATTGTACGAAGCCAGCCTTACATATTTAAAAAAGACCTCCATTGGGAAACCAGTAAAGGCCTGTTCAATGATTCTGACAGATGTGCCCTGGGAAGACCATTGCATTACAAATCAGAAATGATCACAACTTATAAATACAAAAACATATGCGGTCACCTGTGAACGAATATAAACATGACCCAGAAATAGGCTGAATATCTTTCTCACAATTTGTGTATTTTTTGAAATATGTATTTAATATATTTTTGAGCATTTTGTTTTACAGTGGTTGTGCTTTGACCTTTTGACAGAACAGATCTGAATCACTAGGCAGAGACTGGAGGTGAAAGTTTAATATTAAGCCTGTGTCCATCTGTAGTCACCATTATTCCTCTCACAGGAAGAATAAACTGAAACATTGCAGAAGTGAGAGGAGATAAAAAAATCCATTGCATATTCAGCACAAAGAAGATAAGCATTTTCTGGCTGGGCCTTGAAAGCACAACAGATTCCCTATTTTATATACTGTTACAGCAGAACATATAAAAATGAGGAAAATAGGAAGTGTTATTTAAAGGATATTTTTTTTTCTACTTAAGAGATTCCCTTAAAACTGGGTGTTTAGTTTTCCTTGCATTGAAGCCCTTTAACAGAGAAGCCAGGATCATCATATTCAAAATGCCTAATTTCTTTGGGAGCACAAATACAAACATGTATCTTGAGTAGAGAGGCATCTCCTTTGATCCAGGAAAATTATTGATCCAGGAAATGATAGGATATGATCTGGTACCTCTTCTTAGAAGTAAGTATTCCATAGAAAATGTATGCACATGGGCTCCATAACATCATTGGGATGGAGCCCAAAAGACGGTAATGAAGCAGCAAAATCCATAGTGTAACAAAAGGAAAGAGGATAATGAAGGAAAGAAAAAATACTGTTTAGGAAAGACAAACAATTCAAGTGTGTAACAATTTGCAGTCAAGGGAGAAAAGCCCTAGTAACCTATAACTGGAATAGAGTAAGTGCAGAGTATGGTAATATGTCCTATAATCACCAAAAGAAAAGACAAAAACGGTCACAGACCAAGTTAAAGAGGACATGAGAGTACAACTGAGATAATGAACTAAACCCTTTTTTATTGGATGATTAGAATAGATACATTTTCATTTGTTTTGCTCTGTTTGATCTGCCAGTACCTTCTTGTAAACTACTCTTCTCCCTTCTAAAATAAAAGTTTTTTCCTATTCATTTAGTTTGGGGTTAATTCCCCCTCTCCTAAATCCCCCAAATTGATGCAGTTCTGACCAGTTTAATCTCTCTACATCCTAGGCTGCATTCAAGGGCTGGTGCATGACTCAAGCCAGGGAAGTCAGAGGTGTCCAAATGTCTTCACCTGAACTATTAACAAAGACAACCTTTTTTTTTTTTTTTTTCTCTCCAGGTTCTCTAAGGTAGGGGCATGTTAGACTATTGTTCACCATTACATTAGCCACTTGGAGACTATGTGTACGAGCAATGGAAAAAGAGACAGGGATCTGGTGCCATTATTTGTGACCTTTTTAGTCATACCTAAGCTACTCCTACTCGGAGAATTCAGTTATGTGAGCAGATCTATTGTTTTTCATTCAACTTGAGATGGTATGTATTCTGTTCTTGTGTTCACACTGGGAAGTATACTGACTTCATCAATGATGTTTTGGTGATTAATGATAATAAAATATATTGATGAGAAAACTAGGTCTGCTTTACCAAAAGTCCACTATTTATAATGGGCATTTTGTTTTCTTCTTTAGGACTTTACTCCAGAATTCACATTTTGTTTTCATGTCTATCATCTAACAAAATTCTCCTTTAATCCTATCTCTAAACCCATTTCCAGCCATCCTCCAGTTGTTTGTTTCTACACACACACACACACACACACACACACACATATTCTCAACAGAGTTGTATATATATAGCTTCTTCAATTGGTAACCTCTTAATCACTTTTTAGTCCACACCAATTTGACTTATATCCTTACTACTCAATTAAAATCACCTCATTAATGCAACAATTACCATGCTGACAAGCAAATAGTCAATTTAATAATCAGATCCTCCTTTTACTCAACCTTTCAGGAATACTTGAAATAGTTTTTTATATTTTCCTTAGAAACAAATTCTTATATCAAAATTCCTGTGTACCAAACATGTTCTAAGAGCTCTAAATATATTAATTTAATACAAAACCACTCTGAGGTTGGTAAGATTATGATCACCTTTTACAGAAAAAAAAATTGAGTATCACAAAGAGAGTGAGTAACTTTCTCATGACTATCCACTTGGTTGGTGGAGATTGGATTAGAGCCCAGGCATCTGGGGTTGCATTCTGTCCTTTTAATCTCTATGTTGCATTTTCCTTCCATTTACCTTATAGTAACTTTCTAGGTACACTTTCTTCTCCTGGTTTCTGGCACGAAACAACATTCTGACTTTTTTAAATCAGATGTTCCTTCTCTATTACTTTATTTTCCCTTCTTTTCTGTGGTTGGTCATTAATTTTGGAATGCTCCAGAGTTCAATTTTAATCACCCTGTCTATATAATCTCCTCAGTCAATCTCATTTGTTACAGATTTAGAATATTAGCAATTTACTACTGAGTCTCAAATCTATATCATCATTCCTGAGATCTCCCAGAGTGCCATAGGCATCTTCTCTTTGAAGTATAATAACATATAAATATAATCTGTCTATGTCTTCAAAACCACAAACACCCAGTAAAATGAAATAAAGCATGTTCCTTCCATAGGTTTCTCCACGTTTGTAAATGACCACGCCATCCATCAAGATCATTAAGTTAAAAAACTTGAAGTTACCTTTATTATTTCCTTTTCTCATCTTTCACATGCAATCCATATATCCCTGTTGGTTCTACTTCCAAAATATAGACTCCCTTTACTTTTCTCTATCTCTAGTGCTACTATACAGCTGGTTAGTACCAGACTCTTAACCAGGCTCCTTGCTTCTGTGCTTGTTTCTTAACAATACATCTCCTCATAGTAGCCAGTGATTTTAAGAAAGAAAATCAAATATGTCATTCACCACTGTTTGCTTAAAGCCCTTCAATGGCTCCCCTTGAACTTAGGATAAATGCCAAGCTCTATACAAGGCTCACATATGCTCTACCTTCTGCTTACATCTCCTGTCTTATCTCCTTTGCTACTCTCTTCATTTCAGCCATATTTATTTCTTTGTTGATTTTCAATATGTCAAATGTGTTCCACATTGAGTCTCTGCACTTTCTATTTTCCTCCTTGGATAGCATTTGCTCATTTTTCAAATCCCAGATCAAATGACACCTCCTCAGAGATGCCTTTTGCGACTGTCTTTATCAGGTAAACCTGTTTATTTTCTTCTTAGCATCGCCACAGTTTGTAATTACATTATTTATTTATGCTTATTTATTTATTCTCTATCTCCTAAACACAAGAATGAAAGCTCCATGGGGGTAGACAATGTCTATCACTTTTGTAATTTTATCTCCCGTACCTAGAACAACACCCTCCATAAAATAATTAATAATGAATAATTATTCATAAAATAATTTTTATTTTTCATTATTTTCAATAATGAAAAATTATTCATAAAATAATTTTTAATGAATAAATGGATGAAATGATTTTATAAATTCAATCTAATTAACTTTCACAATTGACCTCTGAGACAGAAACTGAGGTTCTGAGAACTTATTTATTTATTTGTGTATTTTTTTTTTTGACAAGACACAGATCTCATGAGGGTTAAAGCTATGATAGCAACTCTAACTGTGATGATTTTTCTTAAATAATTGTATCCCTAATTAAGATACATATTTTTAATCAGTTTAAATGGAGAATTTGGCACCTTAACGGGGGAAACTGTGATACTGTATAGTATGTGTAACCTGAGTTTTTTTAAGTTTTCTGATTTTCTGGGGTAACTCTCTTCTTAAATATCCAAAAAATAAGACAAACAAACAAGCCAAAGCTCAAATCCAGCACTCTAGGTGAGGGCAGGAATAAATATAATAATAATAACAATAATATTAATAACAGCTAACACATGAATATGTATTGTCTGGTGCCAAGCAGTGTTCTAAGGACTGTGTGTGCTTAGATATTCATGCAACTTAAATCTAGCCCCTCTCAAATATTTTCAAAGCCTCCATGAAAAGTGTCAATGTATCTTATTTGCCACTTGCCAGCTTTTACTCTGAATAGCTGTGCTAGGTTTTTCCTCTATTCGCTCTCTCCTCCCCAACATCTTGCCACATACTCCTCCAGCGATTTCCATATGCTTTGCTCTAAAGCAGCTATGTATCTTCCATGTTCATTTCTTCAAAATATATAACAAAAGGTTATGTGGATTTCACAAAGGATCTAGAATACTTGGAGGACAACTAGAAGAAAAGAAAAGAAAGGAAAGGAAAGGAAATGGAAAAAGAAGAAAACTTAAACTGATTAGCTATCATTGCTCCAAACTCCATTAGCTAAAATAAGTAATTAAGAGTTCTTATCTTGTGCTCTCTCTTCTGTGCTGCAGAGAAAGACTCTTATTCATGTCAATTTTGGGGGTTTAATTTGCAGGTGATACTTGAAACTAGAACTTAAAACGAATGATTGTATAAGCATTATGACTGATTATTTGTTTATTTCTTGTTACCAGTTAAAGACAGGAGAATGCATGCAGGGTGTGGACCTTGCCTTGTCTGTTGAATTCCATAAGAAATTCCAGTCTTGCAGAGGAAAGTGTTGCTTAGGATTTAGAGGAAAAAATCAATTGTATGGATTGGGACATCTTGTTAGGTGGTGTATAGCCAGCACATAATTAACCCAGAGATCTTAGTTAGGTCTTTGGAAGAAGACTGAGAAGCGTTTAGACTTTTTAGTATATCACATATCATTCACGAGTTGTACTGAATTGAAGAAGGTTAGCCATGCAAGTACAAGCATGAGCAACTTGAATCAAGTGTTTTGAAAAAAAAAATTTGAATGGTTTGTGTCCTCTTGCTCCTTTATTACTCATCCAAAAAAGTTTATTGATTCAATTTGCAAACTAGAGATTATTGCTAGCTCACTCTTCCAAAAGAAGCTGTCATCTTAACACAAATCACATCTTCAAATTATTTTGCTTCACAGCTTATGTCATTCCATGCCACTTCTTGAACCTATGAATAAACATCACCCTAGGAGCAGCAATGTATTTTGGAGCAATTAAAGGGCACTGCTAGCTCGTACTGATGTGGAAAACTTTGTGAAACTTATGAAGACCTGGAATTTTAGTCTGCATGGATATATTCAATGGTGATAAAGTGAGTTAGCTGTTAAAAAAAGGCAAATCAGCTTTAGAGAAATTCAGGTGACTTAGGTAAATCTGATGAAACTTTAATCCAAAGCCATAGAACAAAGATTATTTAAAATTTACATTGACTAACAAATTATAATGTATTTAATAATCTTTAACTTGCTGTGAAAACAAAGTTTTCACACATTAAACGTAAAAGAAATTCTGAGGAGATTCATAACTGTTTAGACTTCTTAAATTCTTCACAAAAAGAGCTCCATTTAACTATTCTTGACTACAAGGCCAGTAACTGGACTGATATATGATCCAAGTCATCTTCTGCACAAATTGGTTCCAAAAAGTATTTGTGGATTTATGTTTGAGGAAAGTGTGTCATTTTTTATGGCATTAAAACTTCAGGTAAAGGTAGACTTCAGACATATAAAAAAATAAAACTTCAAAGTAATTTTTTGGAAGATGATGGAATTAAAGTAAGATGTTTACTGGTAATAGAACTAAATAAGTAGTTTCTGAAAAACTAAACTAGTTACTATGTCAGTTGGAAATATGCAGCGTTCTAATGAAAATTTGATTTATTTATTCATTTGATTTATTATATTCAATTATTTACAAGTTTGCTCTTACAATTTTTTTTCCAATAATTCAACAATACCTAGTCTTTGTCTCAAATATAGGTTAAGTGTTCAGCTTAGATTTAATTCATTTCCAAATCTTCTATATTTAGGGCAGAGGTCTTTTTGTAATCATATAGCCTAGACTTCCAAAAGAAGTTGGAATCAAGAATATTGTCATTTTAAAAGATTAATTCAGGGCTTACCTGGTGGCGCAGTGGTTGAGAGTCCGCCTGCCGATGCAGGGAACGCGGGTTCGTGCTCCGGCCCGGGAAGATCCCACATGCTGCGGAGCTGCTGGGCCCGTGAGCCATAGCCGCTAAGCCTGCGCGTCCGGAGCCTTTGCTCCGCAACGGGAGAGGCCACAACAGTGAGAGGCCCGCGTACTGGAAAAAAAAAAAAAAAAGATTAATTCAGATTTATTCTTACAGATCTTTGAGGCTCTGATATTTACTTTTTTATTCATTCATTCAAAAATCTTAGGAAGTGTGTACTAGATTAAGCCTCCAAGTTTCTTTTTGTGAGAGATCAAAGACCTGGAAATCCCTACCTTAAAGGAATTTATTTAAATCAAGAAATATGGTGTGGATGGAATAATGTAGCTGAATTCTTTAATGAAGCATGAGATTGTGGTATGATCAAATTAATACTTAGTGGAAAGGAAATGAAATACATTTAAGATGCTAAAATTTGTATGTACCCAAAATATTAGAACTATTGAAGTTTGCCAGTTGAGTATTTCAAACTAAGTTAACCTCAGCTGAAAGAAACATAAACCTCTAAATAAAAGCCATTTTGCATGTAATTTTGCATCATTAAAATTGTAGAATTTGTAAGTTTTTATATTTATGTATCTATTTAAACAAACAAAAACCTCATCCTGTATTCCTTAGGGTAAAAGTGTTTAAGTCAAAATATTTCCTTCAGGAATTTTGATTTATGTCTTCTAAAGATATAACCAAAATTCAAGAATACAAAATATGTGTCCCCATTTTCTTTGATCAGGTAATAAAAATAGTATTCCACTTTGTACATGTTAAATACACCAAATAAATAAGAGCTATGTTGTTTAGTCTGTATGCTATCGATTAGCTTGTCTATCTCTACATTGTTAAAATTTACTTATTTATTACCAAATTTTTACTTAATTTTGTGATAAACCTTCTCTCAGCTTTATATGCATTAATGAGTTAAAGATCATCAGTTGTGGTTCTTGGCCTAATAAGTGAAAATCAGTAACTAATAAAACATACCATATCAATCAATTCCATTTGTTTGCTTTCTGAAAATATCAGGATAAAAAGACATGGTTTCCATATTCTTGTAAGGAGATATATTCTTCTCTGTTAAGGAGTTATTGAGTTAAAAAGCATATTGACACAGAATCTAGGTATCTCGGGAAAGAATTTTTTGTATAAGGGAAAGAGAACTAGCCTTGGTATTAGAACAGATCTAACTGCATAATTTTGTTCAGCCATTCCCATCTGTACAGGTCAGGGACAATTATACCTCTCGTAGAACCTTAGCTTCACCCATGGTACTTTGTTTCCAAGTTCAGAAATTAACTTTGTCTTTAGCAGTCAAGAGACCAAGAAGTTACAGTCTAAATAGGAGGAAGGTAAAAGGGAGACTGGAAGTCCTTTGTAGCAAGGCTCAAAGTCAGAGATAATCTAGTCTGCATAGTGGCACGCCACTGCAGTGATTGATTGTCAATTCCCCTCATGATCTTGCACAGGACTTAGAGTTCCTAGAGACTTCTTATGTGTTGCCCACCTACAGCATGAGATTAAAGAACCTCTACTTTCCACCGAGGTTACATAAAATGGGAGTTTCCCAAAAGGGAAATGAGAGAGCTCCCAGGAAGGATGCACCTTGGGACTGAGTTTCCTCATCTATGAAATCAGGTTTGTAATACTTAGTTAAGAGCATTACCAATAATGGTGAAAGAAAACACATTTAGTGCAGAATATAACATATGATATGGTTAAATCTGTACCAGTTAATGGAAAAATGGAGAGAATTTTAAATTTGATAGCAAATCATCACTTTATGCAAGGAACGTGTAGAAGACAAAACATTTAATGAATAACATGTGCTAGAGTTTGGTCTTCTCTCTGGTGTGTAGGCTCTACTTTAAATCAAAGAACGATGCAGATCCAGGGAGATTTGCTTATCACAGAATAATATGCTAAATCTGAAGTTCTTGTGTCAAGCTATTTATTCATGAGGTTTTTTTCTTCCAAAGCTGACTTCAGTGCCTCCCTTCATCTAATGGAAAGGGAATGTCAAGAGCACATAAGGTCACCATTACAAAAAGAGATTCTACTGACATATACAAAGTCTTTTTGCTTGGCAATGGCAAAATATATAATCCTGTGACAGAGAAAGGAAATTTGCTTGTTTGTCTCAGAGCTTATATTTATATGGTCACGGCTTGAGTCTGAAGTCATTCCTTGAGCTCATTTGAAATCTCAAGTAGGAATAAATGTCACCCAACGCTGAAATATTGTAAAATTAATTCAGTTTAGTGTTTGTTTACAAATATGACAGGCAGGAAACTTGCATACCTTCTCTAAAGAATTCTCAAAGAAGTAGTCATTTTAACAATAATGTATTACCATTTTTAAAATTACTATAATGGGAGGTAGTATATAGTAAGATGTTCAGAGAATATTTTATGGATTATCTAACTGAAAGTCTTCAGGTTAAATCTCAAAATAAATGCATTGGGAATATTTATTTTATTCTAGTAAAAATATGCTCTTTTTAAAGATTACTCTTTTATATGCTTATTTGGTCATTCATTGTTTCTGTTTCCCAAAATCTTTTATTAGTAACTTTCTAACTCATTTTCCAGATTACTGCATAATGGAAATCCATGGAAACTGTTGAGTAATGTCTTGATTTTAGGATATGTTAGGAGTCATTTGTATTGATAAGTGTGGAGCTAACATTTAGTTTAGAATTTTTGTTAATATTCCTTCTCTCTGTTGTACATTTGTCCTTGTAGCATCAACAGAGTTTAAACCAAACGATAGTGATTTGACACTTCAGTAGAGGTTGTGCAGATATAAAGCTGGCAAATAAATTAACTGGGAATAAGTATCTAGGGGCATAATTTATCTAAGAATGTTCTTAATAAGTTAAATAGGAAAGTAAATGTTTGAATCTGTTGAGAGAAAAAGAAAACAATAAAATAGTGGCATGGGCTTATATATACTACCAAATGTAAAATAGATAGCTAGTGGGAAACAGCCCAATAGCACAGGGAGATCACCTCTGTGCTTGACCACCTAGAGGGGTGGGATAGGGATGGTGGGGGGAAGATGCAAGAGGGAGGAGATATGGGGATATATGTATATGTATAGCTGATTCACTTTGTTATGAAGCAGAAACTAACACACCATTGTAAACAATTATACTCCAATAAAATTGTTAAAAAAAAAAAAGACAAAGAGCCAACCTGAAATATAGCTGATTCACTTTGTTATGAAGCAGAAACTAACACACCATTGTAAACAATTATACTCCAATAAAATTGTTAAAAAAAAAAAAGACAAAGAGCCAACCTGAAAGCCATCGTGGAACAATTTGAGTGATAAAATAAATAATGACAGAATTAGATTATAAACCATAGAGTAAAACAAATATCTATGACTCAACACTGATACAAACAAATTACTGAATAAACAAATATGGAGAAGGGACAGTTCTCCCTTATAGAAGAATTCCAATCAATAAGTGTAGAAGGAAATGAGAAAAATATAAAATTGCCATCATATGAACACAACTATAATAATTATTACAAGCAAGAACTACCAAAGGATGCTGCAATGAGTGGGCAAAAATATGAGAACAGGATTTCTGCACAGTTTCAAAGAATTTCCCCCAAGATATCCAGTAATTACAAAGAGAAACAGTAACTTTACAAGTAGAGAAATTTAACAGACATGACCTTAATGAGAGTCAACATCACCTCTAATAGGATATACTGTGATGTGATGTGACGCGCTGAGTAGGACTCAGCATCACTCTCTAGTATTCCTGCCAAAAATGTACAACCTCAATCTAACTATGAGAAAACATCAGACAAACCAAAGTTGAGAGACATTCTACAAAATAACTGACCACATTCATCACAAGCATGAAGGTGATGGAAGATGAGAAAAGACTATCACAGATCAGAAGAGACTAGGGAGACACATGCTAAACACTGTGTCTGATCCTGGATTGAATCTTGAAAGAGATAAAGGACATTACAGGAAAAACCGGTGAGATTCAAATAAGGTCTGCAGTTTAATTAACAGTATTGTACCAATGTTAATTTTCCTCGTTTTGATCATTGTACTCTGGTTACGTAAGCTGTTAACATTAGGAAAAGCTGGGGGAAAAGTATACTTGAGCTCTCTGTACTATTTGTGCAAATTTTCTGTAAGTCTAAAATTACTCCAACATTTTAAAAAATTTGGGACTTTCCTGGTGGTCCAGTGATTAAGACTCCACACTGCAGGGGCACAGGTTCGATCCCTGGTCGGGGAACTAAAATTCCACATGCTGCACAGCATTGCCAAAACTAACTAACTAAATAAGTAACTAAATAAATAAAATTTTTTAAAAAATTGAATGAAAACTTTAAGGAATGTGGTTTTGAGTTGTATATAATATAATATTATAAATTTAATATGAATTATAATTTATATATTTATAATTTATATATTCAGTTGACTATACATCTTTAAGATTTTGTGTATATATATATATATATAATATATATATCCACACTATATATTATATATATAAATTTATATATTTATATATAAATTAAAGAAGCTTTGCCATTTGTATAAGACCAAATACCAATTAAGTACTGCAGCAGGAGAGAACAAGGAAATAAACTTTAATATCCTTCTATTGATATCCGAATTTCAAGACTATTACTCCCATTATCTTTTCTTCTTTGAAGAGCTGTACTCATGTAAGAAAACTTTGACAGAAGATTACATCTGAAGTAAAAATTTTCAAATTTAAAATGTGATTGTAGGCTCTAAAATTTTTATTATTAATTATGTGTAATTATGGTGTAGACTACTAAATAAGAAAAGCAGTTAGTAAAACAGTTTCTCTTTTGTTAAAAAGCTGCTAGTTATTCACACTTGTGTAAACATTACTTGGTACTAATATTCTCTTTTTAAAAATTTTTTTAAATACAATTTTAAATAGGTACACTCCATTTACAGCTATTACAAAATATTGGCTATATTCCCTCTGCTATACAATACATTCTTGCAGCCTATCTTATACCCAGTAGTTTGAATCTCCTACTCTCCCATTCCTATATTGCCCCCTCTCCCTCTCCCCATTGGTAACCACTAGTTTGTTCTCTATATCTGTGAGTCTGCTACTTTTTTGTTATATTCACTGGTTTGTTGTATTTTTTAGATTCTACATATAAGTGATATCATGCAATACTTGTTTTTCTCTCTCTGTGTTATTTCACTTAGCATTATGTCCTCCAAGTCCATCCATGTTTTGCAAAAGCAAAATTTTATTCTTTTTTATGACTGAATAGTATTCCATTGTATACATATACAACATCTTTATCCATTCATATGTTGATGGACAGTTAGGTTGATTCCATATCTTGGCAATTGTAAATAATGCTGCTATGACATTGGGGTGCATGTATCTTTTTGAATTAGTGTTTTTGTTTTGTCAGATGCTTTGTAATGTATATATTTTATATACTTATATATAAACTATTTTTATAAATATATAATTTATATATTTATTTTAAATACTTATTTTTATATATACAATCTAGAAGTAATTGAGGTATATTAAGAACCAGAAAATCTAAAAGTGCGACATATTTTGTTTATTCTTTCTAGTTCATATTGGTTTTAAATGATACCGAGATAAATCAATTTAAGTCAGTATCCTTAGCTCAGAGAAGAATCATCAGTTTAATCAGATAATCAAGCTATCAGTTAAATCACTCAGCATTTATTAAATACTGTATATACAAAAATGTGCATCTAATTAATTTCTATTCTATAGAACTGAATGAAATATTCTATATTTTGAAGATAAGTTAAAGCTACAGCAATGTAAAATAAATTGTTTTGTTACTTAGAAAATAATTCATTTTGTAATTAAAATATAGCAATTTCAGGGTTACTATTGGAGGTTAGGCTTTATCAGAGAAATACACAAAAATAAATTCTCAAGTTTATTCTTAGAGAAAGGGAAATGCAATTAGGTACCTAGACTACTTCTGCAAAGTCAAAATACTACAGTCTATGGAAGCTATTATCTTGATAATATTTATGAGAAACGCTGTCCACTTTCAATTTACTTAAATTATCCAGGTAAAGTATGGAAGAATCTTTATATGTCTATCAGTATGCTGACACACATGAGACTTCTGACTTCAGATGTACCAAAACAAAGATGAGCAGTTATAATAAATATCCTTCCCTGTTGAATAAGACAGAGCAGTCAAGTGCATTGCCAGTGTGAGATGCGTCAAACATGAAAAGTGCCAAAATGTCAGGAAAGGAAAACAAACAAGCACAAGTGCATGAATCAAGGTGATAACAGTAAGTAGCAGGGAGGTTTCCCCAAGTGCTAAAGAACAATTCGGCCTCTGCTGAGGAAGCTTCTCAGCTTGACAGCTTATGTGAACCCAGATTTCTATGAAACTGTAGTTCCAAGAGTTTCTCTTCCCATGACCCTTTGACTCCTTATGTCAATTCTTAATAAGGTAAATAATAGCAAGCATTTTATCTACAGTAAGCTAATATTTTCATGCATCATTTAAATTCATATGAAACACTGTGTTATACATATTATTATTATACTTAGTTTACAGTTGAGGAAACTGAAACTTAGGCTTAGTAACTTGTCCACAGTCCCCTAATAGTTAAGTTGTAGAGATAGAATTCAAACCCGGATACAAATAGCTTCAGAGCTTTTGCCCTAACACACCCTGTTATGTTTCCTTTTTTCACAAAGGAAAAGTTCCTTTTCCTTCTCAGTTCCAAGTACAACTCACTTAAACTATTATAATAAGGAAGGATCTTAGACTGTAGAATGAGATTCTCTCCTGATGAATATTTGCAAATATTTTGTGTACTTTCTATGAAAATTATACAAATTTAAAATCAGAAGCTCAAGGTTTATACCTCTAACATTTACTAACTACTGCTTAGGGCAAGTTTCTTGGTTTTCTGAAACCACGGTTTCTACATCTACAATATAAAAATAACACTCGTCTTAAAAGATAGTATTCAAAAGTAATATTAAATGAAATGGAGTATGAAGAATCTTCATAAACCTATAAATTATTTGATATGAGCTATCAAGTAGAGCTTAGTCCATGACCACTTGGATCTCTCTCCATATACAAGGTGAAAAGAGAAATTGACTCAGTATAGTCTAAAAGAAGACAAAATACCTTGCCTTTTATGTGCTATGATTTCAGGAAAGTCCTTAACAGCTTATCACTTTAAAAATAGGGGAAAAAAAACCCTCCAACGAGATAAGTCATACTTATAAATCCATCACACATCTTAAAATATTTGGCTCAAGACAAGTGAAACACAGTTCCTCAATATAATTAATACCAAACTTACATTTCCCTGATCTATAATGATACCGAGTAGCTGTCATATCGTCATTGGCATTTTGCCTATCTTCTTTTGTAAAGTGCCTGTTCAAGTGTGTTGCACCCTTTTTTTTTTTTTTTTGCGGTACGGGGGCCTCTCACCGCTGCGGCCTCTCCCATTGCGGAGCACAGGCTCCAGATGCGCAGGCCCAGTGGCCATGGCTCACGGGCCCAGCCGCTCCGCAGCACGTGGGATGCTCCCAGACGGGGCACGAACCCATGTCCCCTGCATCGGCAGGCAGACTCTCAACCACTGCGCCACCAGGGAAGCCCTCCCTTGAATTTTTAGTACCAAAATAGTAGCTCTTGATAGCAAAATGTCTTGGATTGATTTTCATTTTAGTAGTTTATGCCCACCATGGTGTGAGATACCTCACTTCCTAGAAGCATGTTGATGAAAGAAAAGACCCATTATTAAGATGGTAAAATAGAGAGTCAAAGAAAAATGTAGGCATCTATCTCAACATTTTCTTCTTTCCCCTACTCTTAAATTGAGTTTTACTTTCTACCTTCACCCTATTTTTCTACAGATTATATCTTAGCAACTCTGAGTTATAATTCATACAACAAAGTAAACTATTGTTTTTTTTTCCATTTCTGTTTCTGATTTCTATTTTTCAGCTCAAATGGAAGTCCGTTGGATTTGTCCACAATAATGCCCTTTTGAAATTTCCTATCAAACGTTTTTATTACATGCTTTTTTCTCCAAACATATCATTCTGGGTTTCCTACCTTGGCTTCCATCAGTAACTTAGACTCTAGAACTCAATCAACTTTCATTTTCTTCATGCCATTATTTATTTGGTATGAGGTTCTACAATTGCTAAAGTTTTTCTTTTATATCTATTCCTTCCTTTCCACTTTGTTACCATGACTTTTTTTCCAGATCCTTGTAACATTATCTTGGACTCTGATTTTTCCCTAATCTATTGTCTCGCTTCTGGAATGTATTTATTTTTCTCTCATGTTACATGTTTCTATGCAATTAAGTTCCAAGTCACTATTATAATTACATTTTACTTTCTGAAAAACATTAAATGCCAATAGCAAGGGACAGCAAAATTTTTCTTTAGAGTGCCTGATAGTAAATACCTTTACATTGTTTTTTAAGTGTGCTTTGGATGCTTTCTTGTACAAACCCTCTGATTCACCCAACCAGAGGTAGATTCATCCACCTCTGAAATCCCATGGACTTTACTTGTATTTCTCTTTTAACATATTATGCAGTAGTCAGTTATTAACATATATTGTTTGTTTGATTAGACTGTGTGATCCTAATAAGGGCAGGATTTAAGCTCCACAGTGCCTTGTGAAGATTAAGGGGTTCCTAATTGCTTATTTTATGAGGGAAGAAAATAAGGTTTGCTCTGAGAGAAGTGATATCAGCACTGTGGATGCCCTTCCTACCAATAGTGGGATTATCAAGATGAAAGCCTATTTCTATAGGCTCTTTCCTTATTCCTCTTCTTACTTAATCAACATTTATAAAATATCCATAGGATATTAGGCATTGTTCTAAACATTAGATTTAATAGGTATGAACAGACTGACGAGGTCTCTACTTTCATAGATGACATTGTGGTGACTGGGTCTTGGTATGGAAGTGAAAATTATACACATATACATAACATCCAGCATTTATATGTATTATAATGAGAAATAATTGATGTTATGCTATAGATAGTGACTAGCTGGGTATCTACTGTTAGATACTGTGTGGGTACCTTATCTGAGGAAAAGATCTGTAAAATAAGGAGGAATGAGATATTCAACATTTTGAAAAAAGAGGATTCTAAGAAAAGGAAACTGGTGAAAATAAGCATGATACGTTTGAGGAAAAGAAAGAAGACTAGTGTATGTGAAGGTGAGATATACGTATGTATGTATGTGTATATATATATATATTTTTTTCCTGTAAAGGAAGTGATGCTACTGGGCTTTCAGCATCACAGACAGAATGTGCAAAATAGACAATACAGTAATAAGCATGGAACAGTAGTACAGTAAAGCATCAAGTTAACAGAGAAGAGGAAGCAACTTTTCCCTCTCTTTAGGTGGCAGGTACACAACACTAGGAGGAACCCTAGGGATAGCCTTGATATGGGAGTACATGGATTTAGCTGTAGGGAGAATTGTGATGCAGCCCTGGATATAGGAAGAGACAATATTGTGGGCACATAGCTATATAAAAGGGGCATTATCTTTGAATAAGCACTATAGATTGTCAGTATCATAGGTTAGTTCAAGATTAGGGCACTCAAGAAAGCTCTTTTATGTAGTATACAGCCAGGGCAAAATTCCTTCAAATCCTCCATAGAACCAATCCAGCTTCACTAAGAACCAGAGGAACTGCTTTCTTTTTTTTCCCCCCCGCTTCAACTGTAATGTTGACAATTTAGGGTGATTCTAAAGCTATCAAAGCTCGCTGTTGGTGCTCAACACACATCAAATAATAATGAGAGGAAGCTTGAAGGTGACATCCTTTTAGTCCAGTTTACAGAGACAAGTTTGTTCTTGCAATAGCACACCATGAAACTTTAATAATTTAATAACTTTGTAAAGAAATAATTTACTTATCTCTAGAGTTCTATCTTTCTCTTTTCCTGACATCTCCTGAGGGACTTTCAGAAAATGTATCCTTATTTTGAAGTTAAAACATGTTCCAAGACGATCCTGTGCAAAGAGAAGTAAGGGTGTTTGCTATGATTATCTCCAGAAGGGAATAGAAGTGTGGGGTTCATAGTAACCTTTCTTGTCTCAGGAATATGTGCATTTCTTGCTGCCTTTAAGGTCGGCCCAAGAAATAAGGGCAATGATATACTTTACTGTTATGAGTAAATGGATCAAAAATGGGAAGAGGATTATTATAAATAACTCCTACAAGAAAGCAGATTTTGTCAGTCTTACAGCTTCAACCCATCTAGAATTCATAAGACTGGATGATCTTGCTGCTGAAGGACGTGCTTTTCTAGCCACAGTAGTCTCTACATATACGGGGTGGTAGAGTAAATAAATCTTTCTGAGTATTTGCTCATGAAGGAAAGAAGAGACAAATTGAATATTATATAGATAAAAGGCTGCATACTAAAGATTTTGCTATATTAATATAAAACCATGGAAGCGCAAATCTATGGTTGAGAAGAGATCTCTCTATTTCCCATAAAAGGAAACTAATGTCCTGGCTTGGTTCCATGGAACTCCAATGACAAGATATATGGTTCCAGGTATATAAATAAATACACACATATGTATATTATCTATTACTATGTAAAAAGATATATAAAGATTTAGTGTTTTATAGTAATAGCAATAAAGTAAATGGAGGAAATCTTAGTCTACTGTGTTTTTATTTTCTAGTGTACATTTATTATTTTTAAAGTAATGGACACTGTATTAGACGCCCCAAAACAACCAAGATGTCTAAAAACTGGTTTATGCCCTCAGGGGTTTCATAGTTTACAAAATAGAAAGTTTTTTCAAAACTATATTGTAGAATAAAATGGACTGTAATGAACCTCTGAAGAAATTGCCCCAGAAAAACAAATAAACCTGTAGGCAACTGGACCTACATTTTTTGTTTGTTTGTTTTTATGGTTATTGCTTTTTGCATCCTAAGAAATTTTTGTCTAAAACGTCACAAGGATTTTCTCCTATATTCTCTTCCAGAAGTTGTATAGTTTAGCTTTTAATTTTAGGTATATGATCTATTTCATTTGTATAATATATAAATTCTTATAGCACTGAACAAAAAATACCCAAACTCCACAACTTCTAAAACAAAGACCAAACCCTAAAGGATAACTTTTTTAAGAAGTAGCACTCCTATATCTTAGTGTGTCACAGGTGTAAAGCTTTTTAAATTAAATGTTAATAAATTTTCAATACTTAAATATATATATACATATATATTATATAGAGAGAAAGAGAAAAGAAAAGGTCAAGATTTTTTTTACGTATGGATATCCAATCATTTCAACACCTTTTTTTTTTTTTAACATTGTTGTTGGAGTATAGTTGCTTTACAATGGTGTGTTAGTTTCTGCTGTATAACAAAGTGAATCAGCTATACATATACATATATCTCCATATCTCCTTCTTCTTGTGTCTCCCTCCCACCCTCCCTATCCCACCTCTCTAGGTGGACACAAAGCACCGAGCTGATCTCCCTGTGCTATGCAGCTGCTTCCCACTAGCTATCTATTTCACATTTGGTAGTATATATATGTCCATGCCACTCTCTCACTTCATCCTAGCTTATCCTTCCCCCTCCCCGTGTCCTCAAGTCCATTCTCTATGTCTGTGCCTTTATTCCTGTGCTGCCCCTAGGTTCTTCAGAACCATTGTTTTTTTTTTTAGATTCCATATATATGTGTTAGCATACAGTATTTGTTTTTCTCTTTCTGACTTACTTCACTCTGTATGACAGACTCTAGGTCCATCCACCTCACTACAAATAACTCAATTTCGTTTCTTTTTATGGCTGAGTAATATTCCATTGTATATATGTGCCACATCTTCTTTATCCATTCATCTGTTGATGGACACTTAGGTTGCTTACATGTCCTGGCTATTGTAAATAGAGCTGCAATGAACATTGTCAACACCATTTTTTAAAAAGATTACATTTTTCCCTTGAATTACCTTGGCATCTTTTGCAAAACTCTATTAACTATGTAGGGAATTCACAATTTCTTGATACTTCTCTATGTGGGGATATGTAGTCTCCTCCGGGAAGACACACAAGTCTCTATTTTATTTACCTGCCTATGGTCTGGATGGTATCTTTCTCATTTTGGATACGTGATAAAGAATTTTATACCTGAAACTTGCAAAGAGGTTTTATACCTAAGCAATGGAAGTTTGAGTATTTATTTGGTCCAGTGGGGAGAAGGTGGGGGACAGAGCAGATAATTATTGGCATTTTCTTTTTTAATGATTGAGTCTGCCACTATGATATTGTGGATTTCAATGATTAAAAGACTTTAAATTATGTTTGATCACTCAGCAAATCTGTCACTTGTTCATTGCCATGGGGGGCTGATAATTCTGGGTGGCCATCTGGCCCTTATTTCCAATGCCAGGAAGCAGGAAGTTGGCTGAGCTGAAGCTAAGAGCATTTTAGTTATAGTAGAAGGAAAACTGGATGTTGCCTTCTCAGTTTGAAGCCATGAATTATACAGTTTCACTTCAGAACTCTGACTGGGAAAATGTTTTATCATTTCATGTCAACTTTGACTTCTCAACTGAGATACTTAAAGCACTTAGAGCTTATACACTGAAATGCAAACTGAATAAGTGGTCTGATGTTCTTTTGTCTTTCTTCCCTAAATTTTTAAAAGTCAGTATTTCAAAAGTTGCATATGCATTGTATAAATTTCTCATTTGAATGCAAATGAAAATAAGCTCTATTATATCTAGAGGCATTACCCCGGTATCAAAGTCTTATTAAGATCTTATTTAAAAAAAAATAAAATCCCACAGAAGAGTTCTGTGATTCTAGGTCAACTCAATTGTAATTTGATCCAAAAGTATTAGTCAAGTCCTAATGGTTCTATTGAAAATTTGGATACTCTAGCCCTTTACTTTAATACTATAGCAGCCTAGTATTAAAGACGTCAAGATCATTAGCTTGGAAATTAATTGGAATGCATACGCTTAGTGGCTGTCACAAAACTCAAGGCCATCTTTGCAATAATGGGACTGTATCTGTTTTTCTACAGTGGATTTTCCAGTGCTCTTTGAGAAAAACTTAGATCCTTAGGTATCATCCTGTGTTCAGAAAACTTAAGTGTTCCACACCGTCAATGAAGTAAAATCTGAACTTGTTGAGTTTGTCACTTAGATCCATTTATGACTGGCTTCATCATCTCACCTGACCATCTTATTCTCCAAGCCCAAGCTTTACACCTTTCACATACTGAAAATCTTAAACAGTGTACTGGGATTCTGTTGCAGGCCAGCTCATTTCCTTAATTCAGTATCATCCTATGTTTAGTAATACTTTTCCTGCATTGGGTTTATGTGACTAGATCTTAAAAGACCAAATGTTATGACTAACCAAATGGATACTGACCCCAAAATTATTAAGTTCATTTGTTTCAATAGCAAGTGATCTATCTCAGTAGTTCACTTTTCTTATAGTATTTATTTTATTCAGCCTCAGCATTTTCATGTGGATATATACGTAATTTTTATCTGGATTTTTTGAGAGCATGATCCATAACTCAGTTATGAATCAGTACCCATCTCAGGACAGATCACAATACCTATATCAGGGTCTTGGATATAGTAGGTACCTACTGCAAGTTTAGTAGAATGCTGAAAAAAGATTATTGATAATTTTCCAACTTGAAAGATCCACACTAGAAATGTTCTATGTACTGCTTCAAACCTAGCTCTTAAACCTTTCTAATTCTAGCCATCAATCATTTCTGAAACTGACAGCCTCCCATTTTAATAACTCAGTATTAAGTTCCTCTAAATGAAGTGTATGCATTAATTAGCAACTGATATGTATAACATCTGGCATGGCTTTGTAAGTGATTCAATTTACTGTTAAGGTTCAACACTCTAGAGTCTTAGTACAATAAAAATTCCTCTTGTAAAACACTTCACTGGGTCATGGTTGATAACATAGCATTTCCAATCAAGCTCACTCTATCCAAGTGCTCCTTTCCCAGAAATATGTAAAGCTAAACATATGTTATCCTCCTTTTCCAAGCACCAGTGTTAGAGTCAAACACAACTTTATAGATATATTTCAGGTGGCATTTCTATATTGCCTTTTGAAAAAGGGATATCTCATAGGAATCCAAGATTTTGTTTTTTCTCTTGCTATGGACAGACACTCGGCAATTATTCATTCAATAGCAGAGAGGTTTGGTGGCATGACAAGTGCCAATTATTGTCAAGGTTATCCATGCGCAGGAGGTTTCAGTAATTGAACTGGAGAGTTTAATTTTAATTGTTTGAACCATTATTTGCAGCATATACATTGTAGGCTATGAGGTTTGTGTACAAGTATTCTTGGAATCAGTTATCATCAGAGCACTGAGTGTTGAACACTCTGAAAAACAATTAGAATGGTGGTGGTAGTTTAAATACGTTGTTCTTTAGAATATTTGAAGGGAAGTTTTTATTGTACATAATGTATCATAAAATATGAAAAACACACAGAAATTCCAGTATCTGAGAATATTCATAAGTGACAGACATAAAGCCTCTTGTTTAGCGTGTAAAAAAAAAATAATAGTCCCTTCTCTTTGGAGATAAGAAAACCTGATTTTTGCATGACCTTTTATAATTTTTTAAACAATAAATAATTAAATAAGGAATCATAGATGTTTACAACCCCAAATCTTTTAATATTCAATCAAAAGTATTTTTCATGTGAAGAGGGGGAGGACTAGCTAGAGGGTGGTAGTGTTTGTAGTGAAGTACAAAGCAAATAATATGGTTTTTGTAATCAACAATAGAGTAAGTCAAACTGATCCCTGAACTTCATTTGCAGCCCCCAAGACATGCACACCAGTGTACTGAAAAGAACGAAAGAGTCAATGGATTTTCAAGGCGAGTGTTTGCTTATTTATTTATTTATTTATTTATTACAAGATCTATAGCCCCTGGATCAAGAGTTATTGACAAAATTCCAGAATTTACAAATAACCTCATGGGTGACAAAATCAAAGTTGTAAAGAGATTGCTTCTGATATTTATATGCAGCTGACAATTAGTATATTAATTGATATTATTGCTTACTGGATGACTGACTCTACAATCCATAGAGCTTCTATTTTGCTCAAACTAATATAAATATTGTACTGGTTAACTTAGACCAAAAATATTAATTCTCCCCCAGCCACATAATTCTCATTCATGACATTCTTATATAGAGGTATTACATGGCATATTATTACCTGTAATGGGACAATTTGGATAGCGTTGCTCTGGTTTCTGGTAAAAAGTCACTTTGAGTCATGATGGAAAGAATAACTAAGGGAACTTGAGTTAAAAAGTCAAAAGTGCCTAATTATGTAACTGAGAAATGTACACAATCAAGAAGAACTGAGAAAATAGTGTATAACTTTTATATACATTTGACCCTTGAACAACAAGGGATTGAACTGCATGGGTCCATTTGTACCTGGATATTTTTCAATAAACACATTCTATTACAGTACTACATAATCTGAGATTGGTTGAATCAGAGGATATGAAACCATAGATACAGAGGGCCAACTATAAATTTATAAGTGGATTTTTGACTTTGAGGTGGTCTAACTCCTGTGTTTTTCAAGGATAAACTGTATATTTTAAAAAGGTAGGGGCTTCCCTGGTGGCGCAGTGGTTGAGAGTCCGCCTGCCGATGCAGGAGACACGGGTTCGTGACCCGGTCCGGGAAGATCCCACATGCCGCGGAGCGACTGGGCCCGTGAGCCATGGCCGCTGAGCCTGCGCGTCCGGAGCCTGTGCTCCGCAACAGGAGAGGCCACAACAGTGAGAGGCCCGCGTACCGCAAAAAAAAAAAAAGGTAGTGTGACTTACTTCTGAAGAGCTTACACATGAGAAGCTAGATAGAAACACAGTTGTCCCTTAGTATCCACTGGGGATTGGTTTCAGGACCTTCTGCAGATTCAAAAATCCAAGGATCCTCAAGTCCCTTATATAAAATGGTGTATGTAGTATTTGCATATAATCTATGCACATTCTCCCATATACTTTAAATTATCTCTAGATTAGTTATAATACCTCATACAATGTAAGTGCTATGTAAATGGTTGCCAGTGTGTGGCAAATTCAAGTTCTGCTTTTGACACTTTCTGGAATTTTTTTTCCATATATTTTAGATCTGTGTTTGGTTGAATCTGTGAATGCAGAACCCATGGATATAGAAAGCTGGCGGCATATTTTAACAGACCGATTAGTTTTAATGTAAAATATATAAATTGTCATTCACACAATATTAATCTTTATTCTTTGGAAAAACATATAAATATATATATTTTGTACACATTTTCAAATAGTCTATAACGAAATGATTTCCTAACATTTATTTTGCATAAAGAGTTTTTTCTAAACTATTGACTTTTCTCTCACAGAGAATTTTCTGAAACTTTGATCCTTGGTTTTGAAGATAATATATACCTATGGATCTGAGAAAAATACTTTTTATTGATACCTAATATTTACTTTATATTTGTGCAAAGCAGACTGATATTTACATTTTCATCCTCCGTTTGGTATTTTCTTCTGGCAATTGTTATACATAGCTTCTTGCATTCTTTCGAATTTATCTGAGTAAAGACATTTCCCAACTAGACTTAAAACTGTTATTTCCAGTCACTTCATCAGATACACATAATAATGCAAAATGGTGCAGAGTATAATAAAAATATGTATAAAATATTTATCATTTATTGAGTGTATACTATGGGCAAGATACAATATTAGATGTATATATTTTATGTTGGATTGTTTAATTCTTAAAAGAAAACATTGTGAAATGGGTAATAACATCCCCATTATTTTGACTGGAATGATCAACTGATGCTTAAATGTCTAAACAAATAGTAGGTGCTCAATAAATATTATTTGATATGTGAAATATATGAATGAAGGAATAGATATATAAATGAG
Organism: Delphinapterus leucas; assembly: GCF_059928025.1. Classification (NCBI taxonomy): domain Eukaryota; kingdom Metazoa; phylum Chordata; class Mammalia; order Artiodactyla; family Monodontidae; genus Delphinapterus; species Delphinapterus leucas. Next base: position 19,763,432 of record NC_143135.1, read on the forward strand.
TGAAGAAATAAGCAAATAATGAACGAATGGATGAATATGTAAGCTTGTTCATAGTACCCACCTAGAATGAAGTGGAATTAGGATTTGGATCTAATCTGTGTGACTACAGAGATCTGAGATTTTCTTTAGAAGAGCTTATCCTATACTTACAGTTGCTTGAAACAGCAGAGACTCTTAATTAAATAAAATAAATACTGACAGATTCTTCAGTTCAAAACTGGCTCTATCACTGTGTGTTACCTTGAGTGAACAATTAATCTGCCCTGAGCTTTTCATGTCATGTGTGTAAGGCTATCAGCTTTTTGAGAGAATTCAATGAAGTAATTTAAGTAAATTAGTAAAAAAATGATATTATTATGTTAATGACTTTGATATGGATTAAACTGTGTTCCAAATGGGACTATAAAAATACTGGATTAGCTGGTAAGAACCATACCCCCAACTTTAGCCCAAAAGAAGTCTTAAAATGTCCAAATTCTCTAGAAATGTACACTCCAGAATAACCTGACTATAAAGAGCAAGGGTTGTATTTGCATGGTTTATGGCTTTCTCCAGTAACACCAAGGACCACACGGGTGAAAAAAGCAAGACTTGTATTTTATGGCTTATTCTAGTAAACTAAATTAGAGCTACTGCCTAGGTGCTGATTTAGATTTCCAAGGGCTTTCTGTTTCTTCTTTTATTTTCACTTTCTCCTCTCTTCTTCCTTCCTCTCCCCTTCTCTTCCCTCCCCTTCCAGCCCCTTGCCTCTTCAACCCTCTCCTTTCTTTTCTTGAATTCGCCAGCTCCAGTGATGGCCATCTCTACTTTTACTTTCTAAGTACCACATTGTTCTTCAGACCTCCCCACAATGAGGGGAACTATTTTTTTCTACAAAATTTCAAAATCTTAAATATTAACCTCTGACCAAGGTCCTATACTGCACCACTCTTGTCCTGTCCCTTCACTTGGACCACTCTTCATTCTCAATAAAACTTCAGTTAATCTTTTCCAGTTGTTTCAAATCATTAGCTTCGCTCCCCTTTTACTTACCATTTTATCCAATCTGGGTCAAAGGTTCAAGAAATTTGACAACACTCTTATTCCTTCCTTCAAATCCTCAATTCCTTGACACTCTGCTGCTTTCTTCTTTCTCCTCCTGGGTTCTGGTAATGCAGTTTTTATACTCCCTGATCTTAGGCACTGAGTGTTACTGAGGAAATTCATGCTATTATATTTCAGTAGGCTTCCATTATTGCTTGATTTTTTAAAAAAATATTGTTCTAAAATGACTAGCACATTTCTCAGAGTGACTTGTCTAAGCTTACTCCTCTCGTTTAAACTCCCAACCTTTAAAATCCTGTCCATCTTCATTATTTTTGTTGTACATGATATTTATTTCCTTACTTAATACACAAGACATGTATTCACTTTAAAAAACACTTCTCTACGTAAGATAATAGCTCCCATCACCCCCACAAACACATACTCTCATATAATGAGCTGGATTTAGGAATAAATAAAAAGAAGGACACACTTTCTTCTGATCTTTTATGTGCCAAAGCTGGGAGTTGTGTGGGCAGGATCCAATCGTGAGTAAGCAGTTCTTTCTTTCTAATGACTGAAATAGAAGGAAAACCCTAAAACCAACAAACAAATTAAAAAATACTGAGTCTAGACCACAAATGTGATCTGCAGTATAGCAGGTTGCTGAGACAGAGTTTGAACCTGATCCTCCTTAGCTTTCTCTAGAACGAGAACTTTTACCGTGTATCCAGAAAAGCCAGTCCACCATTTAAGTGATAATTATATTTATCTCTAGCTGCGTCTATTTTCAGGAAGGAAACTCAAAAACTGAGGGAGGGACATGGATATTTGTTGTTTTTCATTTCATTACAAATGTAAAAGTGTCAGCTTTAAAAGGCTGAGTTCCATCACTCACTATGGTGGAGGAAATTAGCTGATTGAAATACTGAAACTGTTTAGGTTTTTTACTGATGGATCAGATCTAGAAAGTAAAGGATATTATGTCCGAAGGAAGACAAGAGCACACTGTCTAGTGAACCCTAAATTAAAGCAAATGATGCTAAGGGAAATATTGTCATGCGTGATTAAAGACTTGAATCTGAACTAGGATTAAATCTTGTGAACAGTAGTATAAGAAAAAGTATCTTGTAACCATATTGAAGTTCCATGAGAGATGGCTTATATCAAGCAGAGCTTGAATGAATCACAATTTGCCTAAGCCAGAAATTCTCTCACTCGCTGCCTTGATCAGGGCAGAGTCATCTGAAATTGTGCTAAAATAGTATTACAAAAATACATTTATATCTATGTCCTTGTACACAGTCTTTAATCTCCTTAGGATAAATATCTAGAAATTAAATAATTAGGTCAAGAGTTTGCAAAATTTAGACCAACTCCTTCATTTTTAATAGGATAACTTTCTTTTCCTCCTAGTTTATTTAGAAGCTAGAGGACATCTGAGGTGAATTTCTTCTATCTTTCTACAGTGCATGTCAGGAACGGTGAAGTCTGTTATCATTTCCTGTTTTCAAGTTGACGAGTTAATCTGCCATAGTATCATGGATACTGACAGAAGACAAGACTCCTGAGTCAGAGAGAAAAGATTTTGTTACTCCCAGCAAGGCAGGAAGCCTGAGCTTGTGCTTACATTAGTTTCATTTGGCTCCCAAGGCCCGTGGGATGAGGGGGAGAAACCCAGAGGGATGCTATATATACAGTGTGTTTTGGTATACATGTTCTACCACTGAAGAGCACCCAGCTTAGGAAACCCCAAGTTTTAAGGGAGCTGCTAGCAAATCTACCCAATATTCGCCTTAGAAAGAGACATTATCTTTATTATGCTGGTCAGAAAGCAAGTCTTCCCTCTACCTAAGAAAGAGTTAGCATGTCTATCTAATACTTTTGTTTTACAAACATCCTTGAACCAATAGTCCAGAACAAAAGCTCACATAAGACGTGCAGCTTAGAGTTGTCTCCAAACTGTCCATTTTGGGGACGATTTGCTACTTTATATTGCCAAGGGAATTTGACCATTTGAGATTAAATTCTGGGACCAACAGTTAATAGTGTATAATTGTGGTTAAGCTAAACTCATGTCAGAGTGTTTATTGCTTTTTTTTTTTCCCCTCATCTGCAAAATGGAGTAATCATAAAATCCAACTCACAGAGTTTTGGTGATAAAAATGAGAAAAGATTTGAAAGTGGTTTTGTAGTGTGCCACAATTACAACTATATGTTAGGCATCAGTAATAATTATCAGTTGTTTTGTTTAAAACAGACAAAGTAAGTCATTAGAAAAATAATAATAATTTAGAAAAAAATGGTTGTTTTGTTATATATATACATATATATATGCATATATATATAGTTGCTGCCTTATTTCTCTGCAGGAGGGTCTCATTATTCCATTTTAAATACATACATTATTCCATGATTCTCTCACAATATATTCTCAGACTATTGGGTAAGTTGAGCATATTTCTTTCCACTCACTGGTCTATTTCTGCACATATTGTTCACTTTGCCTCTAACTAGGGAAATAATAATCATCTAACAATAATATATCTTTGCATTAAAGTTATCTTGCTAAATATCCTTGAATAATGAAGATGTTCTTTACCCTCTCCTCTCCTGCTTTGTACCTGGCACACAGTGGATCATCAATAAATATAAGGCACAAAAATAACTTAGGAAAGTAATTAAAGTCCAGAGTAGACTCAGATTTTATATATGTGTTGCTATATTTCAAAAGTAATAAGAACTAATATGGTCTAAAATATACTAACTAGTCCTCATGTACCGGAATAGAAAAAAAAATTAATTCACTCAGAAAACTTAATATATTTTATCTTTCAAGCACTAATTTCTGTTGTGAATTTTATTTCCAGGAAAATCTTTGGAAACCAGATGTTCAAAACTGGTTTCTCCTGTTGCCAGGAATCCTCGCCATTCTTTGGTTTGCAGCTGACTCTCATTTCTGCCTCTGTGATCACATGATATTCTAGCCTGTACCTTCACACCATCTTCACATCATCTTCTTATAAGGACATATTACATACAACATATATGTATTACATATACATATAAGGACATATATTACATATGCATATTACATATACATATTACATACGCATATAAGGACATACTCCGTATAACAGTCATATTGGAGTAAGGGCCCACCTTACTCCAGCATGAGTTCATCTTAACTTAAGTAATGTATATCTACAACAATTCTATTTCCAAATAAAGTCACATTCTGAGGTACTGGGAATTAGTAATCTAACATATCTTTTTGGAGGACACATCAACTCACAACAGGGGCAAATAGATGACAGGAATCATAGAGTGAAGATTAGCTCTAAATCCCCTTTCAGCAGAAATTTTGGTTACCTTTCCAACCTCTGTTACATTTCTACACCATCCAGCCTTGATTGATAGGGTGGTATCGACCACATTCTTCACCCAGGATCAGGTCCCTTTCGGTCTACTTGATCAGTAATCAGTGGCATGTGCATTATTGTGGGAAACACCATATAGTGTGTCTTTATTGTCCTCAATAGTTTATCTTCAGTAGAGTGTGGGGAATAATTAGGGAAGGACAACTGATGAAGAATTACAACATAACCCTGTATGTAGAAAAGAGGGAAAGCTGACTGTGACCCTTGAGTTCCCAGTATTCTCATTGGGCAGCAAAATGTACTCTAATTCAGGAGTTTACTGGAATCTTTGCTTCTGTCTCTGAAGTCTTGGTCAGCCACAGCACCCAGAAACATTCTCTTTGCTGCTCAGCCTTTAATTGTTCCTAAGTAACAGTCCAGAATTTATTCAGATGGTACGGTAGGCCTCTTGGATTTCTAGTTATTTTATTAAATCTGCAGTAACATAGTCCTCTATTTTTCACAACAAAATTGTTTTGGACCTGAAATCATGTGATAGTGCTTATACCTTAATTTGCTTTGATCCATCATACTAAATTGTGCCTCTGTACCCTTTGGTATTAGGTGTGTCTCAAGTATTAGTAAACATTGTTCTCATTCCTAATTTTGAAAGGAATTCTAATATTTCACAAAAAATTACCATGTTTCCTGAGATAATCATAACTCTAGCCATATTGTATAATCTAAATTTAGATTTCTTTTTTTAGTTTGTTTAGTTTACTTATGTTTATTGCAATTACTTATGTGTTTTATACATTTGGTTTATTTCTACTAGCCTAATTTGCACTAATTTTGTCCTATTTACTTGCTTTCTTTGGGATTAATTAATGGATCTCTTGTGTGTGTGCATGTGTTTCTTTCCATTCAAACTTTCGTGTCGTAAAACAACAAATATTTATTTACTCATAATTGTGTGGATTGGTAACTTGGGCAGAACCCAGCTCCATGTGGTATAACCTAGGCTCACTCAAATAAATTAAGTTTCTTTGTCATTTGGGACCAAAAGAAGTTGAGACTGCAATATTATAGTAGTGATAGGACAAGGTCTTGAACCAGAGTAGTTCTTTCAACCTTGTATAATGACAATAAAAACTAAAACAGCAGAATTTTGTAAAAAGAAAGATAAATCTGGGTTTGTTCTCAAAAACAAATTCAGGCAGCTCTCATCATACCCTACTCTGCTAAATCAAAAGTTCCTAATATTTGAGGAATCTCCATATTTTTTTCCATAGTAGCTGCACCAATTTACATTCCCACTAACAGTGTACGAGGGTTCCCTTTTCTCCACATCCTCTCCAATGTCTGCTATTTCTTGCCTTTTTGATGACAGCCCTTCTAATGAGCATGGGGAGATATCTCATTATGGTTTTGATTTGCATTTTCCTGATAATAAGTGATGCTGAACATCTTTTTGTGTGCATTTTGGCTATCTGTATGTCTTCTTAGGAAAAATATCTATTTAGATCCTCTGTCCAGTTTTTAATTGGGTGTTTGTTTTTTTATTCTTGTGTCGCTTGAGTTATTATGTATATTTGAATATTAACCCCTTATTGGACACATGATTTTCAAATATCTTCTCCCATTTGGTAGGTTGCCTTTTCACTTTGTGGATGGTTTTCTTTGCTGTACAGAAGCTTTTTAGTTTGATGGTAGCTCTGTTTGTTTATTTATGCTTTTGTTTTGCTTGCCTAAAGAAAGAGATATATCCAGAAAGATATTGTGAAGACTGATGTCAAAGAGCACACAGCCCATGTTTTCTTATAGGAGTTTTATGGTTTCAGCTCTCACATTCGTCTTTAATCCATTATGAGTTAATTTTTATGTGTGGTATAAGATAGTGGTCTAGTTTCATTCTTTTGCATGTGACTGTTCCATTTTCCCAACACCATTTATTGACCATATTGTCCAGCTATTCCATTTCTGGGTATTTACCCAAAGAATACAAAAACACTAATTCAAAAAGATAAATGCACTCCTATGTTCACTGCAGCATTATTTATAATAGTCAAAATATGGAAACAACCTAAATACCCATCAACAGATGAATAGATAAAGACGATGTGGTATATATATACAATGGAATACACCCAGCTCTAAAAAAAAGTGCAATCTTGTTAGTTGTGACAACATAGATGGAACTTGAGGGTATTATGCTAAGTGAAATAAGTCAAAGACAAATACCATGTGTTTTCACTTATATGTAGATTATTAAACAACAATGATGACAACAAAAACAAAATTAATGAACAAACCAAACAAAAACAAACACAGATACAGAGAACAGAGTAGTGGTTACCAGACAGGGAGGATAAAAAGGGTAAAGGGGGTCAGCTGTATGGTGATGGATGGAAACTAAATTTTTTGGTGGTGAGCATGCTGTGGTGTGCACAGAAGTCAAAATATAATGTTGTAGCACATGAAACTTGTATAATGTTATAAACCCATGTTACCTCAATTGAAGAAAAGAAGTTTCTAGTAACATCCTGCACCTCACTTCTTGCTAATTCTACTACATCATTCAGTAACTGTCATCAGTTTTTGAACAGATGAGACTAACAGCACATACACAGGCTAAGCCCGCGCACTCTGGATTTTGCCTGACAGATCCACTTTAAGATCCAGTCTCCAAGAACACGTTGCATCTAAAGCGAGCACCACCTGTAAGTGCATATAAGAAAACAAAGATATGTGAAGATGGAGACTTTCTTAAAATAAAACATGCTGGTGAAAATAGTAACTAAGGGAACAGCAATAACAGGAGAACTGTTCAGTACAGTCTATAGATGGTCACCTTAAGGAAATATTCCAATTATTTTGCAACTGATTTGGCTAGGGCACATCCAGAGAGAATGAGTTGACAATTTATCATACTAACTGTTTCTGCCATGTTCCAGGATATTGTTTTGGATTATATCAACTTAAATCTGACAGCTCTCTTTGTGCATGTATATATGTTACTATGAAGGGATTTATTATACATGGTAGTTTACTGAAATTTTTGTGTATATGTTCTTCTCTCCAACTGATATTGTAGCACGTAAAAATTTCTGTTGGCAGAAGTCTCACTGTAGTGAGACTTCAATAAAGTATTTCACATGTGCCTGATATATTGAAAGGACTGATTACATAGTGTTATTTTATGTCAGTATGTGTTATTTTAATTTGACAAGAGTTTTTGATATTTGCTAGGACAGGTTTTCATGTATCAGAACACTCTGAAGAACTACTAGCATTTTCCATCTTTGGAAGAATTCATAAATAAGCTGCCTATTTGCAGACAGTTAAACTGTAAAAGAGATTCCTATGTTGTTGCAAGATTGGACTAAATGGCTTCTAAAAGTTCTTGTAATTCTAAAAGTATCGGATATTTTTTAGGTAACATAAAAGCCCAACATGCATTCTAAATGGTACAAGTAGTAAAGAATTTTGCAGTGGGAGAGATGAGGGGGGAGCAGTCCCACCACCTGTTTGTATTTTTAGCTGAAGCTGATGATATCACATCTTTCAATTTCTGCTTTATGGAGTTCCAATTCACCATGCCTTGGAGATGACTCTGGAATAGGTCAATTTCATGTGCCATTTTCTCTCGTATTTTACTCTGATATGATATCATATTATATGCTAAATTCTCACTTAAAAGAATGATTTTTGTCATTATGCCTTTAAGTTCATAAGTACCTCTTACCAGTTTGAAGTTTGCATTTTCATGTTTTGCCTGTAATTTGGTTATTCAGACAATGACAGACTACTTAAGGAGAAACCAAAAATACAGGTTATATGGCCATACTTAAGGGAAATATTTCAGGTATGAAGAGAACATATACACACTACTATATATAAAATAGATAATCAACAAAGACCTACTGTATAGCAAAGGGAACTTTACTCAATATTCTGTAATAACCTATATGGAAAAAAATCTGAAAAATAATGGGTATATGTATAGCTGAATCACTTTGCTGTACACCTGAAACTAACACAACATTGTAAATCAACTATATTCCTATATAAAATAGAAATTAAAACTAACTGTTTTAAAGAAGTGAGTAAAATTAAATAAAATTAAGCTCATGCTTTCATTCAGTAAAAGAAACTTAATTGTGCAAATTTTATGTCAATTATGTCATTCCTGAGTTTAAATGTTTGACTCTTGATTTGAAATGAGTCAGTTTAATGTTCTCAGGGGAAGCTGAGGCTTGTGTTGTCCTGGTGTTGGAGAGGGGACATCCTGCATTGCCTGCTATTCCTTGTCCATCCTGGCCTCTGTTCAGATGTAAAGCAGAAGGCCTTTATCATTGTGCAATGTTGTCTTCTACTGATGTCTGTGGTCCAAGAATCTCTTTGCTCTTCAGATGCATAAATTCTTTTTTTTTTTTTTTTTTTGCGGTACGCAGGCCTCTCACTGTTGTGGCCTCTCCCGTTGCAGAGCACAGGCTCCAGACGCGCAGGCTCAGCGGCCATGGCTCACGGGCCCAGCCGCTCCGCGGCATGTGGGATCTTCCCGGACCGGGGCACGAACCCGCGTCCCCTGCATCGGCAGATGGACTCTCAACCACCGCCCCACCGGGGAAACCCCAGATGCATAAATTCTTCATCCCAAATACGAACTTCATTCAAACTAGCCTCCAGGCTAGGGTAGAGGATGGGAATAGAAATGGGCACCGGGCTCATTCTTAGGACCCCAGACAGTTTCTCATCTAATCACATTCTTACGACTTCTCACTCCAGCAGGTAGAAATTTAAGTCCCTTTGAGTTGGAATTAGCTTCATACCTTTTAGCCTCGTTTTCACATTCTTTTTCTCTTTAGTTGATAAACTTAATTTTGCTTTTCTTTAGGTTTTGACTCCTGAACTTCCCAAGCCAAACCATTTGGAATTCAGAAGAATAAAATACCATTTCTCTTTCAAGTTCCTAGCTCATATAAAATTTTTTAAGTGTAGACTGTAAGACACTTTTTTCTTCCTACAGATTTTACAAAGCCTACTTAAGAGCTCAAAAGCCTAAAATTAGACACTGTTACTCCTCTCTTAGTCTTTGAAACCAGGACAGAAAGAAAACATTTGCTGCCACCTGACTAATGATAAGAGATGTTAGAGTTAAAAGGAATTATCAAGATCAGAAGTTTGATCTAAAATTTTACTTTACTACATCCAAAATATGCAAAATACTAAGCAAAGGATAAGTTTATAGATGCAGTATGAAGCTGAACTAGGAAAAGGGAGATTTCAATGACATTTCCAATCATAGAGTTGAAGAGAACAGATAATGAAGTCACTGTCAGTCACAAGGGACAGGTAGAGGTTAGGACAAAAGACTCAGGTCCATGATGGAAAGATAAAGTTGAGTCGGTTAGACATCAACAAATAGAATTTCATTGTTCTGTTATTCTTAGCTGTTTGTTGCAAAAATAATTTATGACTTTTTTTAAAAGAATTACAGGAAAAACAATTTTTCTGCTTCTTTCATTCTAATTGAATCAGCCAATAATTAAATTATGCCAACATTGCCATTTATCCTCTTTTTTCCCACATTATCCCACCTTTTGTAATATTAATTCAAACACCAGATTGATAGAGCCAGCATCATCACTTGGTGCAACGTCCCAGTTTGATTGCAAGAAGTTTCTGGATTAAATATTTCTTCTCCTTCTCCCCTTTTCCTGCTCTTCCTCCCTCTTCTTTTCTGCATAAAATTATCATCAGGTTATAACACTGTCTATGGGATTGATAGTCATTCTGAAAAATATAAATATTCTGTTTTGTTATTGTTGTTGTTGTTGTTTTGCGGTACGCGGGCCTCTCACTGTTGTGGCCTCTCTCGTTGCGGAGCACAGACTCCGGACGCGCAGGCTCAGCAGCCATGGCTCACGGACCCAGCCGCTCCGCGGCATGTGGGATCTTCCCGGACCGGGGCACGAACCCGTGTCGCCTGCATCGGCAGGCGGACTCTCAACCACTGCGCCACCAGGGAAGCCCTGTTTTTTTTTTCTTTTGAGGAAAATGTGGGATAAAGATGATTGCAGGAAGGTTACGCTTTATTATTGTGCTGTCAGGCCTAAAACTGAGACCCAGTATTATGTGTGACCTTGACATCTGGGGAAATGTGGGAAAGTCTGAAATTGCCTAACTTTAAGATCTCCTCTTCATTCTGTTCCCGTGGATAAGATGCCCCAGCAAAACAACACTTCCTACCAAATGGATCAGTTACACTTCCTGTTCATCCCTGAGTGTCAGGTCTCAGCTCCTTCCAACCGGCAGAATGAATCAGACAAACCAATCATAGCCTCTCGCAAGTATCAGGGATACTTTACTTTCTAGTACAAAGCCTGTCTCCCAGACCACCTTGTCCGCTCTGTTCCCAGGTATAATCCTAGTGTGTTTTGCCATGTGATATCCTCCTTCTCCAGGCTGTGAGTATATGTGACTAATAAACTGTCATGGATTTTTATTTGCCCAGTCAAATGCTGTGCGTGGCCATGCTTAAAACCCTAGGGTGGGAAGTCCTCCATCACCAACAGAGGGCAGAGATGATTAAAACAATTACTTTGTTCATTTACTCAAAAACCTATTTAGTGACTCAAGCTGGTTAGGCATTGAGCCAAGTACTTTGTGCTGGTATTTAATCCTCCTGACAGCCCTTCATATTGGTGCCATTATGTCCATTTCACAATTAACAGAACTGTGTTTCAGAGAGGTTAAGTAATTTTCCCAAAGTTACAGAGAAAGTAAGATCGACCCTAGGTTTCCTTCTAAATTCCATACTCTTTCCATTACCTTACATGACCTCTATTAAAGGTAAGCTTACTTTGTCTAAAAATGCAAGGAAGTGTGGTATAACAAATTTTCCATGAAATAGTTAGAAGGAAATGTTTGCCTCTTAAAATGAACAAGTATCTCTTATCCTTGGGTTTCACTTTTCACTGATAATGCACAATTAAAAACTCACAAAAACACATTTTAATGTTACTGATTATAGTAGAAGGAAGCTGCTACAATACGTAAAATATGTATTATCTGTTAGCTTGAGCCTTTTGTGCTAGGAACAGGGATACAAAATCTGACTTAAATTACTGGGACATCTCCTTTGGTCTTGGACTTTCTTATTTTTCACCAAACTTCTCGAGCAGCTCTATGACAGCCTTGTCCAAATTGTCCCCATTTAGTTCTTTCAAGCATGACTGGTCTCTAACAAGTCTGGGTGAAAGATCCGGAGGATGGAAGAGACTTAGGAGGCTCCCTGAGGTTAATATACTAACTGGACTAAAGGTACAAATGCTCTCTCATCCCTAATTCTTCTGTTTTTCATAAAAGTGCTCTGAGCTCTGAAATAAAGTTATCACGGGAAACGATTTACCTCTATCTCCAGGACTTAAAACTCCTTTCCTCACAAAGGATAAACTAAATGAAAACATGGTCTGAGAAAACTCTGTTTACATAGACACTTCTAACTAACGATATTCTTTTTTTTCTTCTTATTTTTTTATAAATCTATCCATTTATTTTTAGCCGCGTTGGGTCTTCATTTCTGCGGCTAGCTTTAGTTGTGGCGAGTGGGAGCTACTCTTTGTTGTGTTGTGCAGGCTTCTCATCACAGTGGTTTCTCTTGTTGCGGAGCACGGGCATGTGTTTCAGTAGTTATGGTACACAGGCTCAATAGTTGTGGCTCGTGGGCTTAGTTGCTCCGTGGCATGTGGGATCTTCCCGGACCAGGGCTCAAACTCGTTTCCCCTTCATTGGCAGGCAAATTCTTAACCACTGCGCCAGCAGGGAAGTCCCATAACTAAGGATATTCTTAACCCATATATTCCACTCCCTAATCTCAATGTCTCTCGTGACTCATAATGTATTGAGTCTGATATGTGACAGACTCTGCATTGGTTGCTATACATATATCACCACTTTTCTGCATTGAATTACATCATCACATTAATTATTTCCATGGGTCAATGAAGAAATCAATGTATAGGTAATGTAAGAATATGCTTAGGTCAGGTTGCTAGTTGTGGAGGAGCCAGGAGTCAAACCCAGGTTGGTCTCTGCAGCCTAGTCTTAAGTCACATTAAGCTTGATTAGACTGATTGATTAGGAAACACCACAGCTTGCTTGCAAGGCAAAAGCTGCTTCTAAATACATTTTTGGTAGAGGCAGGTCTTTTCACTGATTTGCCTGCTGCCTACTTGGTCCCTAAAAATGTACTGTTGACTGTTCATAGCTTCAGAGAAAATCACTTTTCCATAAAGGGCCCATTATAGTGTGTCAATGAATGTGATAACCTGTATAATTTACCTCTGGGAAGTATGTAATTAGAAAATTAACCTTTTACTTTTCTCCTGTTAATCAGCTAGAAAAAGCGATGGAAGAATAATACGTTAGCAACTGTGTCTACTGTATTATTGTGCTTTTCATTTCTAAGTTGCTTGAAAGGAACAAAATGCTCAGAGCAAGGGTCTGAAGGTGTCGAGAAGAAATAGCAGTTTGCACATACAGAAGGACCCACTTCCCATGTCTTTCATATGCCTGTAAAATTTTCTTAAAAAGATGATATATCTTGGGGTAGTATTTTACTCAAATGGGAAAGAAAATTCAGAATTGTCTTTTCACCTCTAAAATCATTCTTGCTTTTCCGAAAGCGTAGTGTTTGTATAACGTACATGCTTGTGCTTCATGAAAGGATCCAGAACATGCAAAGTAAGAATGACATGCCCTCTTACTTGAGTAGGGCCAGCAGCTCTACTGCCAAACCCTATTCTCCCCATAGATGCTGATTTGCATTCTCTGTTCTCAGAAGAGCTTGATTCTCTGAACTACAAGAAAGCAGAGTCAGCCTCATCATTTTTGAAAGCTTTGATCAGTTTTAACTCTGGATCTCACAGACGCTGAAAAGCAACATTTGTTTTGTGTCTTGAAATTTTCTTTTTTTTTTGCCCTGCTTACCTTAAAGAATCTATAAAGAGGAAAGCTGATTTCTGTTAAATGTATATCCAACATTGCAGTTGTAATTTTAAGAGAATGTTAAAGTGAAATACTGTTATTCCTACCATCTGCTATTTTTAAGTGACGAAATTTTCTTTTTTAATAGCAAAACGAAGGTCAAGGCAGCATTCCATATTTTATTCTCAAATTCTCTGTAAAAGTAACTTTTCGTACTCTAAAAATATTCTGTAGTTCTTTTACTCAGGAGACACTCTTGAACTTGAAACCTTTATCTTTTCAACATATTACTTAATCTAAGGTAGTCTGAATAATGTCTCTCAAAAGATTGGGTCCTAAGGCTTGGAGACTCTAAATGTTATCTTATATGGAACAAAAGTCTGTACAGATGTGACTAAGTTAAGGGTCTTGAGATGGTGTGCTTACCCTAGATTGTAAAGGTGGTCCTATATGTAATTCAGGGTCTTTACAAGAGAGGGAGATTTGGCACAGAAAGAAGAAGAGAAGGTAATGTAATCACATAGACAGAGATTGCAGTCATGCAGCCACCAACCAAGAAGTGATGGCTGCTGCAGAAGCTGGAAGAGGCAAAAACTATTATAGATTTTCTCCTAAAGGATTTAGAAATCACACAGCCCTGCTGACACCTTGATCTTTGCTGGCGAAACTGATTTTGCACTTCTGTAGGAGAATAAACGTGTGCTGTTTTAAGCAACGAAGCATGTCATTATGTGCTATGGCAGCCACAGGAAACTAATACACCATTCCCCCATCACATCAAAGAGTATTCTAGGTGAAATGTGGAGTGACTGTGGCAAACCCCCCAGCCTACATTCTCACACCTCTGCCTTACTTCCCCCTTCTAACTTGAGAAGTCATCTTAAGTCTTTGCAAAATTCAATTTTTGCAATTTTTGAATGATTTAGACAAATATCTCTTTGATGGTTTGAGAATAGATCTTATTATTTATTAGTTGAGATTCTTGCATTCTCCTTTCCTGATTGAATTGTTGTATACCATGTGTCTTAGTGGATTCTCTTAAGAAATGTTAAGTGGAAATGTAAAGGATTACATCTCTTAGGATTTCTCTTTCCTCTCCTTTTAATCATGTTGTTTTTTTTGTTTTGTTTTTTCCATTGGCAAGTTAGTGTCCCTATTCTTACTGGGAATCAAATCTTTAAACTAAAGGGCTCTTAATGCTATAAAAGAAACAAAGAATGAGACTTCTCTAAAGACTTATACCATACATTTTTGAATATGTTTAAAAAGAAGCAGGTTAAGACAAAATCATTTTGCAGGCATTTCTAAAACATTTCCCTTCTGTTGGATGAGGGATTTTTGTTTCCTCTACAGGTTAATAAGCTGTTGGTTTTGCCACCCTTTTTAATGAACTGACAACAGACTCTTCTTAAGAATGGATTTTTTTTTCCAGTTGGTTTTGAATGAACAATAGTGAAAGAGGCTTTTTTGAATGAATGGATATTGAACTAATAAGCTGTTTCTCAGAGATCATCGGTGACTGAGGAATATCTATAGGTAAGCAGCAACTAACTTGTTGAAATATCCCTTAATCTCTTATAATGTCTACAAGAAAATATATTTATTTTTGATCTATATCATGTATTAAATATAAATACTCAGATTTTTATGTCGAAATAGCATTAATTTCACACTAACAAAAGTTCCCTAAAAGATTTTTTAAAATAGTACTACTAAATATAGTGCATTAACAAATTGCCAAAAAGCTAACAGGGAGAAATTTATCAGTTAAATGATAGTGAGGGATATTTATAGCTTTAACTGCTGTATCTATATAGATTCCTAGCAAAATAGTATATTTCTAATCCTTCTCTCTGTGGCAATATCTCTTTTAGTCTTTGCCTCCATTTTTCTTTTTTTACTTATTTACTATATTACTCTGTGTGTGTTTTAATTAGTGAATGAAAGATTTAAATTAGAAATTTCTAGACTGGAGGTAATAAAGGGAAAAATGGGAAAAAACAGTTGGGCTAGAAAAAACAAAGGAGTCATTTCTCCTCAGAAAAAAAGACTCAGATGGTCGGTATTAAAATATGTCAGTGAATGAAATGGAGGCATCTGGGGTTCATTTTTTATTTGGACACTGATTACAAATGTATGCTTATTTTAACAAGCAGCTTTTAATTTGTGCACTTTTCTGAACATATTATATGTTTTAAGTTTACTTGAAAGTATAAAGAACAAATAAAGTGGCAAAGTAATTAAAATTCTTGCAATGAAGTAAAAGGAAAGTAATTTAAAAGTGAGATAGAATATAAATATAAAAATGGGAAATATAAAAATCCCGTGTTTCTCATATTCTTGAGAATTTGTTACCTTTTAAAGGAAAATATTTTACATATTATTTAGCTCAACTACTACATTCTCTTTGGTTTGTTAGGCATATGCTATTGGTTTGGGTAGTTATAATAAATGCATCATCCTATGAAAAAATAAGTTGGCATATCACTATACTCATTTAAAAATTTTAAGTCTAAAAGTCTGAACTACCAAGAGTTAATTTCAAAATCATCTTTCATTTAGGTAAGCAACACAGAAGCATCTATATTCAAACTTTGGAACAGCAAATGAGTTCCATTCTTTTCCTGGTATTAAATAATTTTACGTAAAACCAGGATTTTTTGTAATAAAATGAATTGAGGGCTTAGGTTAGCATACAGTTTCCAAAGAAAAGGAGTGGAAAATTTTTGCATTGATGATAGGAAATTTTATTAGTGTTAGTATAAACTTGTATTCACATTTCCCATTTTTTGGTATGTATTTAAAATGTGTTCACTTCCCTAAATATTGAATTATATAATATATAATCTGTTTATGCACACACTCTGAGAACAAAAATTTCATAAAATTAGAAGTTTCTAGTTGTGCAGGAAGTCAAGGCTCAGATATATTTAAAGGTATAGTAAACGTTCTTCAAGTTTCTTTAAGTAGCAAAAATATTTCAGGATTACACCAGAAATTTTAGTGTTAGCTAGCAGATACCTTGACAAGGGGAAATTTATAAAGGCCCAATGTGGGAAATGGTGGGAGGGTATATAACTTAAGTCTTGGATGAATGTAAAATGGAAGAAATAAAAGAATGGGGGTAAACTTCCATTAAAATAAATGGAGAAAAGTATTTCCATACAGGGGTTAATATAAATAAGAACTGAAGGATCTGTTAAGTGGAGAATGGAAAGGATGTAGATTAAATGACCTTCATACATGGAGAAGTGGGGGCTGATAAAATACACATCAGTTGTGCTCTAGTACTTTAGGTCTTCTTCCCTGAGGAGAGTTTGCATCAGTCTGTGTACTTTTGTAAGAAAAAATAATAAGGTATACTGGCTCAAAAGTTTCAGAACTCTCTAGGCATACTCAAGGTTCTTTCTTATATGGATGTTGCTAAATTTACCTGGTATCTTAGTTCTGGTTGCTACAACAGAATATCATAGACTGGGTGGCTTAAATAACATTTATTTTGCACAGTTCTGGAGGCTGGAAGTCCATGATCAAGGTGCCAGCAGATCTAGAGTCTAGCAAGGACATTCTTCCTGGCTTGCAATTGGCTGTCTTATTACTTGTCCTCATATAGCACGGAGAGAGAGATCTCTCTTGTCTTTCTTCTTATAAGGGCACTAATCCCATTCATGAGGGCTCTACCCACATGACTTAATCATCTTCCAAAGGCACCACCTCCTAATGTCATCATGTTAGGAGATAAGATTTCAACATATGAATTTTTGGGGGGACACAAATATTTCATCCACAACACCTGATAATATAATTATATCAATATTATTATATTTAGTACCTCCCAAATTTAATATTTTTATCATATAGTCCATCACTCAGTAATAAAATACATTTTGTGTCAGGCTTGGCTCATATACTATGATGGTCAACAAAAGTAAATGGTCTTCAAGCATGTAATGGAGAATCTTATTTAGTCTGAGAGATGAGGAACATGGCATGGTAAAAGTCACTGTTGAGCACAGTCTTGCAGAATAATGTGTCACCTAGAAAAACTCTGATTATGCCTGGAAAGAGGGTGATAGTGCTCCAGACAGAGGCAACAGCATATGCAAAAGCAGACTAGATGTATTAGTATATTAGAGTATTAGACAATGCATGGCACATTTGGAGAACTGAAGAAGTCCAATGGTGCTGGGAAGCAAGCAGAAAGCAAGTGGTAGTAACATACGAGGTAAAGGCAGATAATCAGAAGATAAAGTCTTTGTGTGTGTGTGTGTGTGTGTGTGTGTGTGTGTGTGTGCGTGCATGTGTGTTAATCTCTTTATTCTAAATGCAATGGGAAGCTTTTGAGGTATTTAAACAGGAGATGGCATAATAACATTTTGGAAAATTTACTAGCAAAATGGATTGGAAGATGGTTCATGCAAGGCTACTGAGGTAGTCCAGATAAGAGGTGATGGTAATGTTGGTCTGCAGTGAAGACAGTCATATGGATGAAAATAGGCAAATTCTAGAGAAACAAAGATAAGAAAGTTGTAACGCTGTATCCCATAAATTGAGTTAGAAAGAGATTGAATAATTTATAGCTTTCTGGCCTGTGTGTCTTTGAATAAATGCTGAACTATTCAAGAGCTGGTGATTCTGAAATATTATCAGATTTGATGTGGAAGTCCATGACTTACATTTGGGGAAAATGATATCAGTATGCTTTGAAACATTCATGTGAAAATGAGAAAGAAAAGTAAACTAGAGAATAGATTTTTTTTACCATAAGTCATAACATAAATGGTATTTGAAGCCAGCAGCGAATGAGATTGCTTAAAAGAGTTTACTGTAAGAAGAGTAGAGAGAGCCTGGTATTGAGCCTTAAGGAGTTGTAACCAGAGAAAGAGCAGAGGGGAAAATAAAGACAGTATTGGTCACGGAATGCAAAATCTGAGTCTTTCTGGGAACAAAGAGTAGAAATGGCGAATGTTGCTAGGAAGTCAGCAAATTAACAATTGAAAAAAATTCTCTCAATTTGGAAAGAATTCTTTCTACAGATGAAGCAAGTTCAGAGAGTTTGGTCTCCTACCTGAGAGAGAGGTGAGATATCAAACACTGAGGACAATGTTTCACAAAGTTTAGCTGTGAATGGAGGGAGAAGCAGGGCAGTGATTGAGGGGAAAGTGGGGTGAACCTTTAGGAGGAAGGTGATCCTTTACAAGGAAGGGTCAAATTGAGAAAGAGGTTGAATACTTAAGGAAGTCTGAATAATCAGTCCTGTAGAGGTCATGAGAAGAAGGGGGAGAGTCACAGATATGGACTTCAGATAGGAAACCATAATCTACTGAAATAAAACAGGGAATTGGAAAAGTCAGGATTTTTAAAGAAGTTGTAAAAGTCAGAAATATTTGTGGATTGTGATAGAGCAAATAGACCAGAGAAATAAAGAAGAATTTCTGAGTCATGTTGAGATCGCATTTGTGCTTGGTAATCATAAATCTAAAGAGGAACCAATCTGCACTTTTGTATGACTTCTTCCAATGGAGCACAGTTATTTTGGTTCTGACTATAATAGATGGAGAATGTAATAGATGGATTTATCTAGTTTAGGAGTTTTGCTGGTTATGGAAAATAAAAAGAGAAACAGGTGTGGTAAATTATGTTACTGATAAGTATAAAACTGGACTTTCTTTTGAATAAGGAGGAAAATAGTGCTGTTTCAAACAAGCGAAGTTGTTTCTACCTTTGTGCATGTAAGGTTTGTAGAGATATAGACAATATGGTCAAGTAAATATAGAAGTTCCATACTGAATGAGAACAAATAAAATTGAGGCAATGTCCACCATTTTGTTTATCCAGAGGATCTACCCTGAGCTACTTCAAGGTTGCGATGCAATGGTTATATATGCTTACGTTATCTTTCATTCTACTATAATCTACTCTGTATTCACATTTTGAGGTGGCCATTCATCAGAGTGCACAGAGCCAATTGTCTGAGTAATTTCTGTCAGACACTGTAGCTCCATCTTACAAGCATTAAATTTAAGGATCAGACAAGACTGTGCAGCTTATCCCTTTCAATCCCCTCATTTTGGAGATAGTGTATTTGAAATTCAAAGAAGTGACACGATAAGGGACAGAGTAGTTAGGAGAGCTATAACTCCGGCTCACATCTCTTTAACCTCAATACTAAGCGCTCTCTGTAGTCTTACTTGTCAGTGACATTACAGATTAGTATGCTGACATTGCAGAAGATGACCCAGACCAAGGATATCCAAACAAATTAATCTCTGGTTAATTTTACCAAATAACGACCCCACTGTACTCCGAGGTATATCAATCACTAAAATAATATCAGAGGTTATTCTATGGCACTATGGCATGTGATTAAAGAGTAACTCCTAAAAGGGTGGAGGAAAATTGTAAGTATATGTTATTACAAAATATTTATTTGCTTTGGATGGCAGTAAACAGTGAATGCCAATTCTGTCTACTTAACATTTTTCCTCAGACAAATTCAATATAATATTAAGATAGAAAAATGAGCTAATGTATTTATAATTGGAAAATATGACTTTTTGTTAGGAAATTTTTAATTGAATATCATGTCAAAAAAGTCAGCTACAATATGGATGAAGAGAGGTAACATCTAAAGTTTACAGATAATCTTTACCTACACAGAAGGTAGATGCTGTGTAAAGTAGGAATATTCATCAACCAACGATATCATGTAATGAACTGAATAAATAAAATCGCTTCTGATTTCTATAATCTTTCAGTATCTTACAGAAAGCTTGCCATATCAGAAACCTTGGACTGATACACATTATACATAAAGTTAATTTCATTGACACCCTATGCAATAGCATTGACAAATCCTCTACTGTACACACACCAAAGGGCTGATTGTTGGCACTCTAAATATTTGTACCAATCAACATGAAATCCTCTTGACCAGATTCACGTGCTCTTGTCATAATGGATATGATTTTGATAGTTGACTGAGATAATGTGCCCATGCTGAAATACATAAGTTAAACATATATCACCAACACGTCTCCCCTTAAATTATAATAATATTAATCTTCTCATAGAGTCACACAGTTCAGATACTGCATAGTAATCTCTCCACATAGGTAGAAAATGATCTTACAACAACAACGACCTCATTTACTGTTACTAGCTTCTCTAAAAGCAGGAGGTATATGCTGCTGTAATTCCAGATGTAAAGGGAACAACTTTCCTTAGCTAAAAATTTCAATTAAGATGTTCACTAAGCTTGTGTAATTCATTATCAGTTTTGTTTATTGAAGTATCTCAAGCGCCTATGATGGCTTCTGGCCACTAGGAGGTGGTCAAACAATACTTGTTGAATAAATGAATATGACAGACATAAAAGATGAAACATTGAGAAAAACAAGAAAACCTAAAGGACAAACGATTTTATGTTGTCTCAGACTTTGCTTCCTTATCATCAGCATTTACAGGCACTGAAGAAGTTCTTTAAAATATTTTGTTTAAGATTTAAACTGTAAGTGTTTTACATTAGAAATAGTGCATCTATGTCCATTAGCTAAAAGAGAAATGTTTTAAGCAAAGATATATAACAACCATGCATATTGTAAGGGGATTTTACTTTTGTTTGCCATTCGATAATATATCACCCAATGGAAAATGTTATGTGTCATTACAAACTCACCTCAGTATGCTGGGGACTACAGTTGTTTACAGAGTAGAAAGTCAAACAAAGGTCGTAAAAACAAATTAATTAAATGTTTGAATCAGAAAATGCCAAAAAAGAACACTCATTGTTCAAACTTATGAAATACCAAACCATCCCCAGAGGTGCTCTAGTTAGAACACTATTGGAACAGCATCAGTATTTTCCAGAGGTTGGTAGGAACTTGCGAACAGTAAATTGTGATGCCAGGGGCAAACATCAATTTTAGATATTCTAATACTTTACACATTTTTAACAAGGAATGCACAGTAATAGGGAAAAGGCATCTTTTCTTCAAAATTTAGTGAAGAAATTAAACTGACAGATGTAGAAGATTCTGGAGATGAGTGAGCTTTCAAACAATCAAGTCATGTGCTCATTATATTAAAAATGGGTCCTTTATTAAGAACAGCCACCAAAGCAGTATTATAAGTTAGCTTTCTGATTCAATGCAAAAAACTTAGAACATGACATAAGGGTCACCATCAATTGAGAGGTGTTTGGCAAGTAATATGGTTAAAGTATCAAAATTAACTGGTGTTTCCCCTGCCTAGAATGCTCTTCCCTGAGACACAAACAAAACTCAGCTTTCTTCCTTCACATCTTTTCTTAAATATCACCTTTCAGTGAGGCCTTCCTAGTTACAGTACTTAAAATTTAAATCTACCAGAACCTTAGAATTTCCTATCTCCATCCTCCTTCCCTCATGTGTATTTCCCACTGTCATTTACCACACTATGAATTTAAATTATGTATTTTGTTTCTGTTCTCTTTATTGTCTGTTTTGTACAATGGTCTACCCATTGTAAGTGTTCAATAAATATTTGCTAAATCAACTAATTATTTAATATTTTTCCTGAAATCTATTTGATCTGACATTAATATTGCTGCATAAACTTTTTGTTAATTTTTAAGTTGGCCTCTGCCTCGTATATACTTGTCAATTTGTTTTAAACTTTTCTCTGTTATTAATTCAAATATGCATTTCCCAAATCAGATATAGATTATTTGTTTAACATTTATCTTCCCTGGATGATAAAGAGATGAGTGATGTGTATTGTGTTTACTTTTGTTCAGTGCCTCATATGGTTTCTAGCATACAATTGTAACTAAACAATTTTTTAAAATAAAATTGGTAAATGAATACTTTTTTCAAAATATAAAACTAGGTAACGAACTGAAATGAAGATAGAATAAGCTGTGATTTCAAAATAATAGGAGCTGAATCTTTTCACAGGAAAACAAAATATTAATTATTCAAGTTTTCTTCATTTGGGTATATGCATATAAATAATTATAAAATATATAATTATGTGTGTATATATATATAAAATCACTCAGAGTGGAAACAAAATAAAGGGTAAATCATTTTAGTGTCTTCAGGAAATACTGAGGAAATGTATAATTTCCATCTTAGTATGTATATTTATTTATATTACTCTGGCTAAGAAGAATTAATTTTTGAAAATATTAAGATTATAAAGATGAAACAACGTATTTTTATTGAAGTTTTATTTTACTTTACAAAACTTATAAATAAGTTTTATTTATATTTTTAATATAAATCCATTTCATAATCAGTTTACTATGTCACAGTAGCAAATCATTTACATGTAAGCAACTTTTTCCCCAGAAATAGGTAATGCTATTAAGTAAAAGCATGTTAGATGCTGGACATTCACTAAGGCTTCTGTTGAAAAATAGCATGTTACTTTCTTTTAAAATTAAATTTTGCAAGTTTAAAAATATTGATGGCTAAATTTCTGCTGAATTGTTTGTCATTTTACCTGTTCTACTTTAAATAATCTTTCCATATGGGAAAAGTTTGCATTCACGGATCATGATTCACATTTTGACAAACAATTAGAGGGGGAAAGGACTCCAGGTAATGTATTAGGGTTATTAAAATACAAATCACCAAAAAAGGCTGATAAAACGTAAGCAGCTAAAAATCACAAAAAAATCTCTCTTCACGAATCCTTGTGGCTTTACTACTTTGGTAGATAATCACCATGGTTAAAGCTTTGGAGACAGAATAAGGATAGAGTAAATCATGGAAGATAAATTAAGAAAGTAAAATCCCATTATTATGGATAATACTATTCAGATTACCATGTCAGAAGGGCTGAATAAATTAAAGAAGTTCCATCTTGCTGAGACTTAAAATAATGATTTGCAAAATATCACACAATACTGTTGAAGCTTTGGGCTTCTTCAAAGAAAATTCTGATTTAAAAACCTATACATGTTCCTACAGAGATAACAAAAATGAAAACAATGCAAATCTTGCTGATTTTCTTTTTAAATCTCTGTTATTGGCTTCTATAATTTTGTCTCATATTCTTAGGAATTGAAATAATAAAGATAAAGATCTAAATAAGGTACCTAAAGATTTTCCCAGAAATGGAAAAATCTTATTTTATAATTGTTGCTTTATTTTCAGAATTCATAACAGTTCTTATTTAGGTTAGGTGAAAGTGAAATAAATTTTCAATTAAATGAGATAATTGGGTATGCTGTAAGTTGATAATGCTTCCTCTCTAACTTAGAGTCTATCTAGGATTAATCTATTTTCTTTGGGTAAGACATACATAATCTCTCCTAGGCATAGCTTGCCTTCTGTTCAAGAAAACTCATCAGTACACTAACTCTGGTTTTTGATAATGTCAGAAGAAATATTTTCCAGAGGCAAGCTTGGAACCTGTCATTTCTATAATGCCAAAGCCTAAAGAGTATTATAGATAATTATTTCTAAAGAGAAAACTTCAGTCCACAATGTTGTTACATATTATATAGGTATATAAAGACATAGGCAAGTGCTCATATTTGCAATTTGTTTTCTCTTCTTTTCTTCTCTCCTCTCACTCTCTCTTTAATCAAGTCATCTACTTGTCCATCCTTATAGATTAAGCAAAGAAAATTCAGGAAGAAAGTGGTAGTAGATTTTCCTTGGTGCCTTTCCATATACTTTTCAAAACACTACATACCTTCTCCCAGGTTAATCCATCTTCCTTTAGGAGGTTGTTCTCTCCACCTTCTAGTTAGGTCTAAGTGGCTTAGAGCATTGTGAAATCTATGTTACTTGTTATATAATGGAGAATTTTAGAAGACTAATATTTTGATATTGTGGAATATAATACAGCAGAGAAAAAGAATAAGGGAGAAATATGTGTACTAGCATGAATGGAACTCTAAAGTATACCTTTTGATTATATATATATATATATGCACAGTTATAAATAATATGTTCACAGCCCCCACAGGTAAACATATCACACCCTCCCCCAATACTAAAACACACATGAGGCTTACTGGTACATATATGTATGTAAACACTAGAAAAAAAAACAGTGATTACCTGGTGGTAACAAGAGTAGAATTGCAGGGGAGTAGGATGCTACAAGAGGACTTTTTTCCTACCTGTAAAGTTTTTATTGTTGATTTTTTAAGCATAATGTACCCATGAATTACCTGCATAATTTACAAAATAAACAGAAGAAAGTGAGAAAGGGATCAGGGAAGAAAGAAAAGAAGAGGGAGTAGGTCAAGACAGATCCATTCAAAATATTGGAAAAAACACTATTATGCAACTATCTGGTATATAATAGATGCTCAATAAATTCCTGCTCGTATAATAAATGATAGCTTTAAAAGACATATGCCTTTAAACCTTATAACAGTGTCATTAATTTCAATTTAATGAGGCAGAATAATCCTATTAAGAAATTAACTGTTCATTTCTCTGCTGTAAGCTTCTTATAAATACTGAAATGTATGTTGCATCTACATTCAAAGAGGCTATAAAGCCTTTTTAACCATAGCCATTCTGACTGGTGTGAGGCAATACCTCATTGCAGTGTTGATTTGCATTTCTCTAATAATTAATGATGTTGAGCATCTTTTCGTGTGCCTATTGGCCATCTGTTTATCATCTTTGGAGAAATGTCTATTTAGGTCTTGTGCCCATTTTTCGATTGGGTTGTTTGTTTTTTTGTTATTGAGTTGTATGAGCTGTTTGTACATTTTGGAAATTATGCCCTTGTTGTTCACATCATTTGCAAATATTTTCTCCCATTCCGTAATTGTCTTTCATTTTGTTTATGGTTTCCTTTGTTGTGCAAATGCTTATAAGTTTGATTAGGTCCCATTTATTTATTTTATTTAACAAATGCTGGAGAGGGTGTGGAGAAAAGGAAACTCTCCTACACTGTTGATGGGAATGTAAATTGGTGCAGCCACTCTGGAGAACAGTATGGAGATTCTTTAAAAAACTAAAAATAGAGTTGCCACATGATCCTGCAATCCCACTCCTGGGCATACATCTGGAGAAAACTCTAATTTGAAAAGATACCCGCACCCCAGTGTTCATAGAAGCACTATTTACCATAGCCACGACATGGAAGCCACCTAAATGTCCATCAACAGATGAATGGATCGGGAATATGTGGTACATATACACAACGGAATACACTCAGCCATAAAAAAACAAATGAGACAATGCCATTTGCAGCAACATGGGTGGATGAAGAGATTATCATACTAAGTGAAGTAAGTTAAAGAGAAAGACAAATACCATATGATATCACTTACATGTGGAATCTAAAATATGATACAAGTGAACTTATTTATAAAATAGAAACAGACTCACAGACATAGAAAACAAACTTATGGTTACCAAAGGGGAAAGGGGTGGGGGAGGGATAAATTAGGAGTTTAGGATTAGCAGATACAAACTACTATATATAAAATAGATAAACAACAAGGTCCTACTATGTTGCACAGGTAACTATATTCAATATCCTGTAATAAGTCATAGTGGAAAAGAATATGAAAAATAATATATATAGGTAACTGAATCACTTTTCTGTCCGTCAGAAATTAACACAACACTGTAAATCAACTATACTTCAATTTGAGAAAAAAGAGGCTATATAAAGCTTTGAATCCTTGAGGTTTTTTTCTGACTAAAAGCCTTTTGATTCTTAAACCCTTTCAGAACCATAATAGCATTAAGAATATTTTATGTCAGCCTGTACTATCTGGAATTGATATTTATAGATTATATGAACCACCTAGACATGTAAACAAAAGTCAGTTCAGAATAATTGAAAAAAATGGAGAAATAAATGTATTTGTTATAAAGCAATATGTAATTTAATATGTGAATATTTGCATTTATTAGAAGATGCCATGAACTAATCAGTAGTTAAAACTATTTATGCAAATGAAGACTAATACAAATGTGTTGCAATGGTCACACAAATACTTCAGGAAGTAATAATGCCCTTGGAGATACGATAACTCTGAAAAGTTCTGGATGAAATAAAATCCAGTCTTTCATCTGTACACATACATGAAGTTTGCATGCATATAAAGTCATTTT
Organism: Delphinapterus leucas; assembly: GCF_059928025.1. NCBI lineage: Eukaryota > Metazoa > Chordata > Mammalia > Artiodactyla > Monodontidae > Delphinapterus > Delphinapterus leucas. Next base: position 19,789,887 of record NC_143135.1, read on the forward strand.
ATCTTAAAACCATGAAAACTTAGTATGTATCAATATGTAAAATGGGGTTAGATTGTATGATCAGGTAACTACATTCGAGTTTTCACCTATATACATATCTGTCAAGACACTTAAAATCATAAAGCATGCAAATTAATTCTTCATTAGGTGAAACTGTACAGTGAATTGTAGAGTGTCTGATATGGTCTTGTCCCACAGAAGGTAATTATCTCACCCATCAGTGTGGCAGTAAATAGCACACTAAAGAAAATATAACCTAGATATATCATCCTCGTTAATAATCACTGGCATAGACTTTTGGAAGTGATTAGACCAGACTACCCTATATGGAAAGTGGTCTGATAAGAGTGGCTTCTCAAAGATAAGAAAAGTCTGTGTCTTTATTCTAGAGAATGGACTTGAGGACACAGGGAAGGGGAAGGGGAAGCTGGGACAAAGTAAGAGAGTGGCATGGACATATATACACTACCAAATGTAAAACCGATAGCTAGTGGGAAGCAGCTGCATAGCACAGGGAGATCAGCTCGGTGCTTTGTGACCACCTAGAAGAGTGAGATAGGGAGGATTGGAGGGAGACGCCAGAGGGAGGGGATATGGGCATATATGTGTACGTATAGCTGATTCACTTTGTGATACAGCAGAAACTAACACACCATTGCAAAGCAATTATACTCCAATAAATATGTTAAAAAAATAAAACACGTTTATCACACACACACACACACAAGATAAGAAAGGGTAAGGAGCTAGGACACATGGGTTCAGTGATGGGCAGCAGGAATGATACTGCTTTCATGAGTGGTAGGAATCTAGTCCCAGCTCACATGGGGTATATATAAGTGGTAAGATCTTGAAATGGAGCCATCTGTGTAAATGTTTGGGAACCCCATGCACAAGTTGGGCACAGATAGATGAATGCTGACCATGCAGCAATGTACTTTTGAGGGACCTTCTGAACCTGAGCAAGGATGCTGACAGCAGACATAGTGACTAAGGACCAGATCAGAGCAGTTTCTCTGGATTGTGCAAGCCCAAGTTTTGTTTGCATAGTAAGAAAATAGATTCACCCTACTCTCCATTGTGCTCACAAAATGAGGCTTGAGTCAAGTATAGTTTCATTTGAAAAAGCACTGAAATGAGTAACTTTCGGTTAGAGGTGTTAGACTGAACACATGCATTTAGCTCTACTCATTTTTGAAATCTCACAATCACAACAAAGAAAGTAATTTTAGAAGCAAAAAATGAAAAAGAAAGGCAAAGGCAAAATGAGAGGGGAAAAGAGCAACATTTCATTTTTGAAGTTATAAAAATAGTAGGACAAGTGTCAATTAACTTAACAAATGTAGTCCTAACCTAGAATTGGGGGAGCACCTAGAGGCAAATTTATTTGAATCACAGAATTCTCTGAAATCTCAAAATCAGAAGTCCATATACATATTTTTTTTTCTGGAAAGGAAAATATTTCTGGGAATAAATATTTGGCCAAAATATAATGGGATTTGTTTAAGTCTATGTATTAATATGCTCAGACTGCCATAACAATTCACCATAGACTGGGTAGTATAAGCAATCAAAACTTATTTTATCTCAGTTCTGGAGACAGAAAGCCCAAGATCAAGGTGATAGCAGGGTCAGTGTGTGGCGATAGTTCTGTCCTTGGGTTGCAAACAGTTGCCTTCTCACTATGTCCTCAATGGCAGAAAAAGAGAGAGAGAGAGAGAAGAGCGAGCGAGAGAAAGAGAAAGCAAAAGCTATATGGAGAACTCTGGGAAGGATATGAATGTATTGAAAAAAGATCAAAAAACCTTGGATTTACATAGCATCCCTTATGAATATATTTGTCTTTATTAAAGTATACCTTTAATTTCCTATTACTCCTATATCATTCTTTATCACATACATCCAGATATCCATCCCATTTAAAGGTAATTTTATGGATTTTGACTGCTTGTAACTACAAATATTAAAACTTCTAACTGTTAAAAACTACTGTCCAAAATGAAATATTGTTGATACTAATACATGGACTGATTTTTTAAATGATAAAGTCTCTTTAAACATTTAAAATGTAATTTTATTTAAGACAAATACATTTTTATGCAAACTTTTTGGAACACATGTTTTATATAAAGTATATCTGCATATGAATTCAAAAATTAATCACAAATTCTAATTGCTTATGAATTTATTATAAGTATGAGATATCTATGAATTAAATAAAATGTAGAACATTTCTATTGAGCAGAAATAGTAGCGTGTCTTTGTAAATGTTAGTTAGAAAATTAGTCTGAAATTAAACAATATGGCTCCGAACAACAATTTGAGAAAGGATCAAAATCAAGGGTATAAGCTTTGCATTCATTAAACGATTCCTAGAAGGCTCAGGATGGAAGGCTGGTTTTAAGAAATATTAATCTGATTAGATTCCAGATCATATATTAAATGTGACCTATTTGGCTTCTGCAATCATTAGAGTTCCAACTCTTTGCTTGTCATGATATCATGAATTTCTTAGTATTTCTTTGGTGTTTTACTTTGTTGTACTCAAATTTGTAAACAAATATTATGTTATACATTAACAATGAAAGAGAAAGTAAAATATTTCTCGTAGTTCACTTGGTGGGACAATTATCAATTTATAAGCTATATCTAAAAAAATCATCCCATATAAAATGTTTAAAAACTAGAAATCTTGACCACTATGTATCTTCTTCTTACATTCTAAGAATGACTTTGATAATATTCACAAAGACTAAATCCAGGTATACCTTACTTTATGCAGAACTATATTTCTGACAAGTTATATATGAATCATATCCTATTTTTCACTAAACAACAAAATAAATTCCAAGAGGTTTTATCATGATATGCAATTTATTCTTAGAGGGCTGTATTTCTTAAGACTTAATATTGAGTTCTTATGTACCAAGCAGAGGTCTAGGTCACAATCATCAAAAATCAATTCTGAGTTATTTAATTTATAAAAAGAGTTTATTATAAAGATATTGGTTAGTACCAAGAAATGCAGAATACTGGAAAAACTAGACTCCGAAGATAAGCAGGAATAAAGAAAACTGGAGAGCAGCTAGACTCAGAGACAATGTGACAGCCCAGAACTAGTCCATCAAAGTGGCCATTGCCAGTTTCTCTGATACCCTACGAACTGGATGTTTCTGCTTCTGTTGCCAGATGACCCCATTCCTTGCTTCAATAGCTTGTGATTCAGTTTGAGGTAGATCAAGAATTAGTTAAATGCATATATCTTAAGGACAATAAAACCTGGGAAAAACAATGTCTGGCATTTGGGACTTTTACAGTGGAAGACTGTTTTTGCCTCCTACCAACATTCTCTTAATAGGATAGTTCCAAATATACTAGGGGCATTCAGGTACTAGCAGCTATGACAACTGTTTACATTATCTTGTTCCCAGCATCTGAGTTTAGCAATGAATGATTTATAAATTGACACGTGCCCTAAGAGGTCATGATAAAATGAAACCTGCCATTGCTATTACTTGAAAAGTTATTTTCATGTGAATAATCTTGTTTTTATTTCGACTATGGTCTTGATATTTTTTTTCCTATTTTTCATTTAATGATGGATATAGCCATACTCTTTAACATCAGTGCTACAAAAAAGACAATTCTGTTCGGAGCCTTTGTCAGTAGCTGACCACCTACTCCCATATATGCCCAGACAATTTACACTCATATCTTATTGACTGCCCCACAATTCCTGTCTCTGCTCAACTATGTGGTTCCAGTGACAGTTCTACTCTGACTTGCATGATCTGTTCTCCCACCCCCATGGATTGATCCTAACCATTGACCAAAGCTGAACCAGTGAAGATTCTTTTACAACACGTGTTTCATAACAGAACTGAGGGAGAGGAAGCCCCTGCATAGAATAGGAGGCTCAGGTCCTGTCAATGATGACTGTGGATCCTGTCAAGTTGTCTGAAGTAAAACAGAATACACGCATGCATGAGGTGTGCTCTCCAGAGGAAAGCAGGCATGACAGATGGATTGAATAAATCTTGGTGGCATCCTAATCTTTTTGTTCCTCTCCTCCAGACTGTTTAGCTTTTCAACCATTACTTCTATTGCAAGTGATACCCTAATATTCTTCCTATAAATTAAGATTCTTACCAAAACAAATTCAATTGAGATTTTGTCACTTGCAACTCAAATGGTATACTATTACTAGCATTGAATAACGACTCAAAGCACCTGCTTGACAAGGTTTTTAGGTGGAAAATCTTATTTCTCCATCTTTTTTTTCAGAGAGCTTTGCTCCACTCCCCAGGAGAGAGCACTGTTAAGGGGGGATTCTTTTAGGCTCTTTTCCCTTCCTTACTTGATCTATCCCAAGAAAAGAGAAGTAATTTGGTAAGAACATGGCAACTTGAACAATATTATCTGTGGATGGTAATGCTGCTAAATGCATAAAATCTCTCTCTCTCTCTTTCCCTCTTGGTCTCTCTCTCTCTCTCTCTCCCCCAGTGTCTTGAATCTACAAAAACTCCAAGTTCTCTTCTACCCTTCCCATGTTGGTAGTTACAAAGCACACTTGGAGGTCTCTATTTCTCTAGTTTACTGCCTTTCCAGCGATGAAGTCTGTGAGGTTGGCTGGGTTATGCTTTATAAAATTTGCTTTGCAGAATTCCCTCCTCTCAAAGGTAAGTTAAAGGCAAAATTCAATATGGAGGGAACTTCCCAGATTGCTTTAAGTCTCACTTATGTTCTCTAATCTATCCTTTCAAGGAAGCCCTTCACTTGTGTGTGTGTGTGTTTAATTTTATGTATTAATTTTAATTTTTACTTTATATTGGAGTATAGTTGATTTACAATGTTGTGTTAGTTTCAGGTGTACAGAAAAATGATTCTGTTATACAAATACATGTATCTCTTCTTTTTCAAATTCTTTTCCCATTTCGGTTATTACAGATTATTGAGTAGAGGTCCCTGTGCTGTACAGTAGGTCCTTGTTGGTTATCTGTTTTAAATACAGCAGTGTGTACATGCCAGTCCCAAACTCCTAATTTACTCCTCCCCACCTTTCCCCTTTGGTAACCATAAGTTTGTTTTCTAAGTCTGTGAATCTGTTTCTGTTTTGTAAATAAGGTCAGTTGCTAACCCCAGTGATAAAGTTTACTCCCTGATCCTCATTAGGCTCTTTGAGTCTTTCCTCTAATGGCTAAAGCTTAGAATCAGATGGATAGAGGATCAATGAATTGGTATTCCTGGCAATACAACAGTATTAGAGAGGAACCTCTATTATCAGTTTAATATAGACCCACATATATTCAGCATTTCATCCTGTGTTGATATATGTTCCCCTCCATTGGGAATCACATATTTTCTAATAAGAACCGAAAAAAATCTGTCTTTATTCCAAATTTATATGTAAAAAGAACAGGGCATATATTTACTCAGTCACTCATCAGTGATTCAACAAATATTTTCTAAACAATAACTATAACATAAGGTCTTTTGTGCTGTGCTAAGAAATGGAAAAGACATATAACCCCACCCTCAGTGTTAGGAGAGTAGCTTATCAACTTTGATCAGAGATTTTTCTTTTCTATCAGATTTTTTTTAGGATACTGGAAGAATGTATTAGACTCAGTAGCTGTGAAAATGTCTGTCTAATGATAGCAAATTTCTCTCTCTGGGTACAAAACACTGAATGGTCTTTTTTTTTGTTTCATTTTTACTTTTTAAAATTTTTATTGAAATATAGCTGATTTAAAAAGTTGTTTTACTTTCAGGTATACAGCAAAGAGATTCAGTTATACATATATATATATATATGTGTATATATATATTTTTTTCTTTTTTACATCTCTTCCATTATAGGTTTTACAAGATATTAATAATGGCCTTTAAAATACGTTGTATTGAAAGAACTGACAGGTAGGTATTTGATTTGTGTCTTTTCTCTAGCGTGAACTAGATATGTGCCATTGTACAAATCATTTAAACTTTATGGGTTTTGATTTTCTCATCTATAAAATGGGAGTAAATTTTATTGTGCAGATTAACTAAGCAAGCATAAGCCACTTGAACATCCATGAAGGCATTCGTGCTATATGAGATCACACGGGGCAGTGGAGATTGGCAACACAAGCCATGCAACCTCAGCAAGATGACACTATCCCCAAGGGGGTAAAAATTGGTTGTTGAGGGCAAAAACATCGTATTTTATGAATAATGCACAAATAGACATATTGTATATAAAACATCGATGTATAGCTTATCTGTGGTATTAGGATTTTATGGGGGAGGTGATTAGGAGAATAATGTTATAAAAACCTTTTCATCTGGGGTAATAAAAGAAGTGTTGAGGAACATTAATTTAGGCTATAGTCTAGTTTTCTCCCCTAAATGCCTGTAAAACCATGGAAGTATTAATTCTCCTGCTAGGTTCCATTTCTAATGTTTGTTAAATCTTGTATAATCAAAATTGTTGTACCTATCTCACAGGGTTTTGGTAAAGATCGAATGAAACAATGTGTAAATACTCTGAGGTGCACAAAGTACTATAAATTATCAGATATTATTGACACTTGGCCATAATGGCTAAGAATAAAATACAGTTCTTAAAGAAAAAAAATCTTACTATGTGGGACAGTGCAAATTCCATTTTGCAAATGAAAACTCTTTTTTTAAATGAAGTGATAATAGTGACAACCTTGAAATCTGGTCCTTCTCCTTGAGTGATTTAGGTATGTTACTAAATGCATTTTAAAAGAAGGTTGCCTGTTTCTCAATTTAGGCAAATAGTAAAGGAAGTAACTTTCTCTTCCCACAGGAACATTAGTTCTTACCTCTCATGTCCTGTGCCCTACCCTCCACTCCTCAAATCACACATTGTCCTTGAACTATGAAATATACAGTGTTACCTAGAATTGTTCCATAACCCAGTGAATCTTACTTAATTTAGTTTATTTATTCACTGTTTAAAACTATATATTTAAGACCAATGATGCGCTGGATGCCCTACTAGATACTGGGCATACAATAGTAAATAGAACAGACAAAATTCCTAAGAGCAGGTGCTGACATTGTTATATTTTATCTTAGAGGAGTGCTCCTGGAAAATAGCAACAATTAAGAAATCCTTCCATATGATCTAGAAATCCCACTCCTGGGCATATATCCAGAGAAAACCATAATTTGAAAAGATACATACACCCCAATATTCATTGCAGCACTATTTTACAATAGCCAAGACATGGAAGCAAGGTAAACATCCATCAACAGTTGAATGGATAAAGATGTGGTACATATATACAATGAGATATGACTCAGCCATTAAAAAGAATGAAATAATGCCATATGCAGCAACATGGATGGACCTAGAGATTATCATACTAAGTGAAGTAAGTCAGACTGAGAAAGACAAATATCATATGATATCACTTATATGTAGAAAAAAAAATGATAGAAATGAACTTATTTACAAAACAGAAATAGATTCAAAGACTTCAAAAACAAATTTATGGTTACCAAAGGTGAAAGAGGGGGGAGGGATGAATTAGGAGGTTGGGATTAACATATACACACTACTATGTATAAAATAATCAACAAGGACCAACTGAATAGCACAGGGAACTCTACTCAATATTCTGTAATAACCTAAATGGGAAAAGAATCTGAAAAATAATGGTTATATGTGTATGTACAACTGAATCACTTTGCTGTACACCTGAAACTAACACAACATTGTAAATCAACTATACTCCAATATAAAATACAAATTAAATTAAATTGAAAAAAAAAAAGGAATTCTTCCACTTTTCTCTGTTCTGGAAAAGGCTTACCACAAGGCAGAATCCTTCCCCATGTGACTTACACAAGATTCACAGATACCCCTTTTGTTTACCTATGACAAGGCCAGACATGGGCCCTCTTTGCTTCATAAATGTTAGCTGAACTGCTTGTACTTACTGACCAATCTGGAAAAAACACTTACTATATATTGAATTGACCAAACTCTAGTTTAGCAGCTCTCCTTCCCCCAGGCTCCTGAACTTAGACACCCCTCCCACATACCCCTCAGCCAAGCCAGCGTACAAGCCCTCCTTATGAGCCTTCCTGAGAATAGACTGTCCTCAAATAAAAGTCTTGATCTACTGTCCTATCAGACAATCCTTTCACCCCACTCACTGGTACCCAGTCCTCTCTGGAAGATCACTTCAGTTATGATCAGTGATTAACAGCTTTGCTAGTGTTTTGACCTACATTTAACAGTTACCTAAACATGTTAAGGTGGTAAAACAGTGAAAACAAGTGCAATTTTAAATTTGGAGATTACAAATTGCAGTTTACACATAAAATCAGTATTTGTGCTGAAGCCAGCAGGAGTGAAGAAGGGAACTTGGTATGGCAGGAATGAAAGTACAGAAAGATGACATTTTCAGTAATCATTTGCAGAGAAAGAGTTAGAATTTGAGTCTACTTCTAAGTTTTTCCTTTTGCAATTTTTTTGAGTTTTCGGAAGAAAATGAACAATTTGAATATAAACCCACATTTACAAAGGAGGTAGAATGCTTTAATATTTCATCTATCTGTACATTTTTAAGATAAGCATGATGCAGCAAACTATTAAATACAGACTAAATGAATGACATGTGGAAACTACCTAGTACATAATTCCTTTTCCTTTAATGGAGGTGAGAATTGACGTTTTGCCATTTTTCACTGAGATACACGTGTTTCCCTGGACCTCTCTTTCATTCTGAATCTCAATTTCTTTCAACATGAAAAATGGAATGGCAGCAATAAAACTTTTTTTTCTCCTTTTTGAGATTTGCAAAACATCTGAGGATAGGAAACCATCTTCTACTATCATGTAAGAACAGACCAAAAGGACTGGGCAGAAGAGAAAAAGTCTGGCATCACAGCCACATTGGTTGCCCCAGATCTCCGCCAGGCCCCTGCTCCAAAGGTGTGGAGAACCCGGGGAAACCAATTCTGGCCAGCATTTTGCAAGCATGCTTGTGTTCTACAGCGCAACAAGGCACAGCTGCAGGGAGCAGGGGTGGTACAGCAGGTTGTGAAATGAGATATGGGCTTATGTCAGAGTCATTAAGATTTTCTGATAAATGGGCTGCAAATTAATTGGTGGTTCCACTAATTAATTTATTTGACTTGCTGAAATCCTCAGTCCTGGCTATGGCTGCTGGCAGAGCAGAATGATACTTCAACATGGAAAGTATTCTTTTTTTCCCCAGGTAAAGAATTTGAATTTAGTCTTACTCATTGGTAGAGCTTCTCAAAATACATCAGCAACGAAAAGATTAAATGATGCAAAGTACTTTTTGTCTAGAAATATTTAAGTAATGATTTTTGAAATCAGAAGAGTAATCAAAATGCAAATCCTCATAGGTTTCTGTTGGATGGCATGTGTCATGCCCCAAATGCCATCAGTAGGCCTACATGGAATTTTTGTCATTGTTTCAACAGGCTAAGTATATATCTCTGGTCTAATGGAGAAGGGCCATCCAAATGGCAGGATTAGGAGAAGAATATAGGTAAATATGCTCATCTGCTTCAGAAATGACTTCTGATGTATGTATCTGTATCTATCATCTATCTATCTATATCTATCTACATATATATGCATATAGATTCATGTGTGTGTATGTATATATATATCTTTTTTCTTTTTAAAAATGAAAATACTTTCTTAAGAGAACAAAATGATTCAATTTGTGCCAATATGTCTCATTGGATTGTTATTGTATAAAGAAAAATAAAAAGTGCTTATATTTTAAAACATAACCATGAATCTGCTATGTATACGTGCTTAAAATAATTGTCATTTTAAGTATATAATTTAAAATGTATTTTCTACATTATTTCTTTTTTTGTCTTTATAATTTCATTAAAGAGAAAAAGATATATTTTCACAACATCTAGTGCAGAAATATAAGGTGGAGTGAAAAGTCCTGAAGACCCCACCTTTTCATAGAGACAACCACAATGAACATGTTTTATTAAACAAATATGAAATTGTAACTTACATATTTTGTATATATGTATATATTTATTTTTATGTATTACATACTCTGCTTTTCTTTTTGCTCACCTAGTATTATTTTTATTCATCTTCCTGTGTCAGTTGATTTACTTATATTTCTTTCTAATGGTTTATATATAATGCTCCACTTCACAGATGACTATACAATTTTTAATTTGAACCCATTAGTGGACATTTAGGCAGTTTCTAACTTTTTGCTGTTATAAACATTTCATCATCGATAATCTTAGTACATAACACTTTTATATATGTGTGTGTCATTTCTGTTGAATAAATTGCTAGAAGTGAAATGTTCTGCCAAAATATATGCACATAGTTAATTTGTAGGTTGAGTAATCAACTGTTTTCTTTAACTACTTAAAAATATAGAAGTAATGAACAAAAGCAGTTGAAAGAGGGAAAAGTAACGTTTTGTAAAAAAACTCGTATCTCTCATCCAAATTTTATCTAGAAATTCTTATTTTATTACTTATAATTAGACTTCCCTGAATACTGACTTCCTTTAAAGATATATATTAAATTATGTTATTATCTCTTGAACACTCTAGAATGAGCTAGTCATCATTATTTGAATGTAGATGTGTTGTATGTGCCAGAAGTTCATGTTTAAGTAAAGGTTTTAAATAATTATTAGACACACAAATGGGAAGATTAGGGAAATTAAAATATATTCTCAACAACTGAATTATTGACCTCATTCCCATTAGGGTTAGCTAATAATGAACAATTTAAAGCAAAAACCAAATTTGGCAAAACAGCTGTAAAAAACTAAAAAGAAATTCTACATTTGCAAATAATTAATATTGAAAATAGGTTCTACCTTGTGGAAGTATTAACAGATAGTCTCGAAGAAACGAATGGACATAGAAGCATACCTGCTTTATGTGTTAACATGAGTATCCAATCCATCACTCTCTTATTTGTGCATGGAAGTGTTCTTTTCAGGTCATTCTAAACTTTGTAGTAAATTATTAAAAGTATTCAAAAATCATATCACTAAGATGTAATCTAGTGAAACTTTTTTGTAATTATGTTCAAGATCAGTACAATCAGAGTTTAACATCATGTATTTGATAGAGAAAGAGCCCATCTTTCTCTCTCTTTGTTCTTTGTCCTTCCTTTATTCTCTATAGCTAGTTACTGGACACCAACCATCAAAAAATAAATTGACTAATTATTCACAAGTCAGGAGGCATGCATGAGTTTCAGAAGGCTTGCAAGTTGACTGTCTTATTCCCTAATCAAAAGCAGCTGGATGAGGTTTTCCCAGGGGATATTAACTCCTAAATTTTCCAAAGTAACACCTGGAGACTTAGCCAATTAGCCTCTACATTTTTCAAGCAGTGCATTGTTTTGAATCTCATCTGTTATTTAAACGACCTAAAGCTTTTATGCCCTTGTGTTGAAAGTTGGTAAATGTGAAAGAGTATCTGAAAGAATTTCTTGTTCATGGATTGTTACTGAAATTCCAGTTTATGGCTCCCCAAAAGTGAAATATTCTTCTCCCAGTGGCTCTTGTTAAGCAGCTAAAAGTTCTATTTACCTGACATAGCTCTTTAATTCCATGCTCAAAAATCCTTTAATATAATAGAAAATATTGTAATGTTTTAGTTACTTTGAAATCATACAGAACCAGGTTCAAATTTCAGTTCTGTGAATTATTAATAATGCAACCTTGGACAAATTATTCTAACCTCTTTGTGCTTCAGTTTCCTTACTTATAAAAATTGTGCTTAGGACTGTGAAATAAGCTGAAGGAAAAATCACTCTTTTCAATATTACATATAAATAATTATCCTTTAGTCTGGAAATTGAGTTCAAATGATTAATAAATCTGCATAAAGTAATTTATCCATTTCTATTAAGGTATAATATTAAATTGTTTTATCTGAGCTGTAATTTGCAATATACACAATATATATTTAGATAAATGATTTTAATTATACAAAACATCAAAGTCTTCAGTTTCAGCATTTTAAAAGAAATATCCAAATTTGAGTACTACTCTATCTTTCTGAATTCGACTCTTTAATATTATTAGTATTCCCCATTTATCGGGCTTAACACAATGCCTTTGCATATAATAATAAAATCTGTAACATTTATTATGCTTATTTTTAAGCAGACACTGTATGTGATTTATATTTATAACTCACTTTATGAGGTTAGCTACTATTCCTATTCGAATCTTCTAGATGAGAAAATTGAGGAACAGGACAGTTTTGAAACTTACCCCAATTTACAGTTAGTATGCATCCAAAGTCAGGATTTGTTCACAGGTAGATTATCTCCCTAGCACATGCCTTTAACCAGCATGCTCTATTACGTACTATTTTTCACTGAATTTTAGAGAATCATATGTTAGCAAGTTGAAACACATCATTTACTATTGGTAACGTATTTTCCACTGATTTTAACATGGCTATTTGTGTCGGAAAAGTCGATTTGTGTGTTCTATTTGACCTAAGAAATAAATCAAACAATTAAACATTCCCAATTGAATTGTATTATCAGGTCTTTTCTTTTTTAATTTTTAATTTAATCTTTATTTTATATTGGAGTATAGTTGATTTACAATGTTGTGTTAGTTTCAGGTGTACAGCAAAGTGATTCAGTTATACATATAAATGTATCCATTCTTTTTCAGATTCTTTTCTCATATAGGTTATTACAGAATATTGAGTAGAGCTCCCTGTGCTGTACAGTAGGTCCTTGTTGATTAATTGAGGAAACAAATCCTTACAATTCATCATTTTTGTGAAAGGCAGGAGTTTACAAAATGTTTTCCATAAAACCCCAATATTACTGAAGTGATATTGGTTAAAGTTTCCAGGTAAAATAACTGGCCAATTCTGCCCCTTGATTGGGGATCATAAAATAAATTAAAGTCTTTGAGAGGTCTTGCAGAAGAGAAATCTGTTTAATTTGTTCTAACCCAATATTGTCTAAACTTGGTTGAGCAGAAACACTTGAGTAAGTGAGTATCTTGCTTCTTACTGTTCTGCAGAGAATAACTTGAGAAATGCTAGTCTAAGTGACTCATCTTGACAGGGGATTTTTACTCTTTGACACTTGGTTTGTGTTCTATTTCAATGTTTTTAATACCGGAAGACTCAGTAGCATTTTCTGTTCCCACTTTTCAGCCCATCTTCTAAATCAACGGTTGTAATAATAGTCGCGAGTCCCTGAGGTAATTACCCACAGGCTGTTATTTGTTGATGAGTGTGCCCCATCAAATATACAAACACACATGGTCCAATACAAGCAAAATGAGGGCATTTTTATGGCATCAGGATGTACCCAGGCAAATAGATAAAGGAAGTTTCATGAAATAAGGTGGCTGGGAATTATTTTAAAAATACACATTGGATTCTCAGATGCTCCTAATAATGGATATAGTCATAGGCAAAAATAACCAAAAACTATCCCACCTCTGTTATCCTTTCCTTCAAAAAAAGACATGTCATTCAAGCCTCGGGAATGTGATAGTGTTTTCTGAAAGCTAGTGATCAACCTAGAGCTTGTGCCTACAAGAAACTCAATAAATATTTGTTGAGTGAATGAAGGAAAGAATGAGACAGACGTTGAAACTCAAAGATAATATTGCTTGAGCAGCTACAGAATCCACAAACAGGCCTGTCTTCATAACCACTCAGTAGGGGACAGCCTATTAATCTTTTCAGAGCTACCTGACTGTGGAACTTTAATTATTATCAGTAATGCTATCTCCTTATAGGAAGCCCAATAGTATATAAAGCCTGGTGGAAAATTTATACTTGTTCTTGTTTTGTGAAAGATTTTCATAAAAGACCATATACCTATCAAGGCATTTTTCTCATTCAGTGTGTTTGCCCTTGTATTTTACATGCCGATAGTCTGCTTCTTGAAATTACCTCCTTGCTTTTGGGAGCATTATGTTTTAGTAATCCTTTAACTTCTCCTTTGTTTTCTTCAGACATTTCACTACAGGCAAATATCAATATATTTGCCCTCTTCCCTTTTTCCATTTCCTTCCACTCTCCCTTCCACCACCAACACTCTGTTCTTTTCCACTGTCACAATTCCAATTTTTTACTCAAAGAAAGTGGTTGGCAAATGTTTCTCTTAAGCTAAATGTGATTTTTACAGAACACAGACTCTGAAGTTTTTCCAACTTCTGCAGATATTTTCAACTTGAATATTCCACTTACAATTGAACTCATATTCCAAAGAACTCTTCCATTCCAAAGCCACGATTACATCTACCATCTTGGAGCCCCCTTCTGACTCCTTCCAAGGAACCCATTTTCTTCTTATCTTTGAGAAGTTGTTGCTGTTTCCAATTGGAAGAGACAGTCTTGGGTTTCGTGTGTTCTGTTGCCAACCTCCTCACGGGTATAATCCACAGAAGAATCAAGTTAAACTGCAGCTGACCCACTTTGAGAAGCCTGAGCACTACCACTTACCTATTTTCCTTTTATAGGTGGCTGCTGGGATCAAACCTTTTGAAAAACATGTATTCAGTTAAAATGATAATGCCTCACAGTCCTGCTATGCTTGGTAATTACCTAAAGTATTAGTAACTACAGTCAATAATATTTAAAAGACCTAAATTGGGTTTCTTTTACCTAACCTAAATTTTCCTTGACCCTTTCTCTTACTTCTGCCTTCTAGAATGTCAGGAATCTCTCTATGCTCTTTCAGACTTCCTGGACTAGCTAAAACATAGGGCTTCCTGAAGGATGCTACTTTCACTACATTTCTTTTGAGTAGACACTCTTCATTTTTCTACTACTCATGGGTATAAGTGGCATCAGTAAGTACCCAGGTATACTTCAGGGTCTATTACTATTCCCTGCATATATTTTAAAAAGAAAGAAAAGATTCTACCTCTATAAGATTCTTGCTATTTATTTAGACAATCACTTTGGTCCTCATCCCTTGTCATCTGTGATTAACTTGATCACTGTGTCCTAAGTTTGGAAGATTTTGTGATCTATTTCACAGTTCTCTTCCTATTCCAAGTCCTGCCATCAGATATGGAGATGATGTTAATCTGGTGAACTATTTCAAAATCCAGTCTCCTATTGCCTGAGCACTTCAATTCCAATAATTAGGGTAACTTAAAAATAATGATTCTAGGGCTTCCCTGGTGGCGCAGTGGTTGAGAGTCCGCCTGCCGATGCAGTGGACACGGGTTCGTGCCCTGGTCCGGGAAGATCCCACATGCCGCGGAGCGGCTGGGCCCGTGAGCCATGGCCGCTGAGCCTGCGCGTCCGGAGCCTGTGCTCCGCAACGGGAGAGGCCACAACAGTGAGAGGCCCACGTACCGCAAAAAAAAAAATAATAATAATAATAATAATAATAATGATTCTAATGGAGACAGTTCTAAGGGTGAAAAGGGATGCTATTCAGAATTGCACCAAGATAACATTAAATCATAACTTACTTGGGGAAAAAAAAACAGAGTACATGGTCACTCTCTCGGTAATGATTATTTTCTCTCTACTTCAACTACACACTCCAAAGACCGGAAACTGGAATGTATTATGATCCAATATAAAATAAATATATAGGTAAATAAATTAATAAATGATTTGAATATCTGACTACAGCCTCATATCTTCCTATTCTGCAAATTTTAGATCTACTTCAAGGCATCTTGGATAGCATATTGCCAGATTAAGATGTCCAAACTGATTACATCCATCTTTCATTTGGTTCAACATTGTAATCATAATTTGTACTTCCTTTATTTCTCTATTTCTTTCATTTATTAAGCCTATTTCGTTTTTACCTTATACTTTCTCCACTTGAGGATTCACTGTGAATCTCTTCAACCAATTCCTTGTCAATATCTTTACTTCCTTTTTCTTGTTTCCTTTCTGATATACCCACCTCTCAGAATTTCAACCCTTGATCAATCTACTTCTCATCTTCCTCTTTAGATTTGATTCTCTCTAACACCATCAGATTAAAGAATACTCAAATGTCTTACATCTTTTAAAAATGTCTTTTTTTTCCGAACCCTCTCCAGTGACTACCTTAACTTTCTCCTTTTTTTATAGCCACATTTTCTATTCTTACATATTTACTAAATACAATACACACTCCAGTAGATATGCTTACATGGTATCGAAGTCATTTTATGATTAGCTGTTGACTACTTTTCTTTGCCACTCTTTGGAAACTGTGCAGTCTTCCAAGGCAGCAACTAGAGTGTATTCTTATTTATTTCCCCAACCTCTATAAGAGTGCTTGGAACACAAGCCAGTAACTAATAAACATGGTTGAGGACATTAACACCTGATTTAATAAATATGTACTGAGGTGATGCAATATGCTTGTGGACATTCTTTCTCCATCACTTTTACATGTAGTATTATATTCCCCTTGTAATTGTCTTTCTTGTCTATTATCACTTATCTTTCGTTAAGCTTAATCCCAAAGTAGTTTAAGGTAAGTAAAATGACTCTAAAGAGTCCTTGTAATTTGACATACTTTGGGTGATAGTCTGCTCTCTATTCTTTAGATGCACTCTGTGGAAGACCTGTCAAATCCATCCTGTCCAAATGCTATTGGCTTTAAGGCAGGCAGATTCTCCATCAGCATTATGACAATACTGTGAAGAATATAAGCAAAGCCCTGTGCCTGTCAATGTCTATATGCCCTAGAAGTAAGCTAAATGTTCTTAATTGCAAGTGTTCCACTTCTAGGACTAAAGAATAGAATCTAGATGTTAATTTTTCAATAATTACCAATATTATTCATTTTTCCTACAATTATGCTCCATTACCTATATTTAAAGCCAGATTACTGGTATAGCATCCAGTGTTCTTCAATGATCCAATCTGTCCCCTATTTGAACAAAGCAGATCAGCCAAACCAAACTGGCTCTTTGAGCTCCCTGAGTTCTTCCATGGCTGGCTAAGTTTGTACCTGCTATTTTTCCTCCCTGGAATATTACCACTTAGTCCCCTTGCACTTAGCTATTATTACTTGTCCTTCAATGCCCAGCTGAGATATTAAGTCTTCAGAGAAAACTTTGCTTCTATTTCCTAGTGGAGTTGAGTATCTTCAACTCTGAACTTCGTCAGCATCTTGATCTATAGCTACAACATCAACATCATAGAGGTATAATTATTAGCGCTCTTTTTTTCAAGTTTTCACAAGTCTGTGAGATCCTTGAGGGTAGATGCTATTCTGTTCATTGTGCATAGAGCCACACAAATAGGAATCATAATAAGAGAAGAAACTCTCATCTCCACACCACAGCTTGGACACTGAAAACCAAAACTGTGCCTTACTAGCTATATCAACCTGACTCTGCTATTACACTGTCCAAAGTAGATGGCTTTATTTTTCTGAGAATCACATACCCAAGCAAATGGCTTAATTGTTCATTACAGGAACTTACTGAAATACTCAACAGATATTTTGCACCCTAAAAATTTTAAATAATTTGCCTCACAATGTTTGCCTTATTGGTTTTGCCAAGGAAAAATATGATCTTTTCCCAACCTTAATCAAGGCCCCATTTTGAAAGACTTGTCCCAAATCAAACTTCCACTTCTCAATAAATTCCTTTTCTTCCTTTCTTCCCATGAGACAATGCCAAAATTCTGCAGAGGTGGTGGTCTCTCTCTCTCTGGTGGTAATCAATAGACTCAGCTTTGTCCTATCAACAGATTGTTTTCTGATTATTTGAATTAAACTAAATAATACACTTGTTTCACAAAAATGTGGGTTAAATAAGATTTCAGCCTTTTTATAGTATTTCATGCTAAAAACTTAGGTGTTAAAACCTTTTATGCTTTTTTGAGGTATCTAAAATAGTCAAACTCACAGAATCAGAAATACAGTACAGTTGCCAGGGCCTGGGAGGTGAGGGAACTGGAAAAGTATTATTCAATGGGTGAAAATTTTCAGTTAAACTATACAAAGAAGTTCTAGAGACATGCTGTACAACATTGTGCCTGTAATTAACACCACAGTATTGTGAGTTTCGAAGTTTGTTTACAGGGTAAACCTCATGTTAATTGTTTATATCAAACACACACACACACACACAAGGACACAGGGAAACTGGGAGGTGTTTGATATGCATATTACCTTAATTTTGGTGAGGGTAACACACCTGTTTGCATATACCTAAATTCATCAAATTGTACACATTAAATATGTGCAGTTCATATATACATTATAAATTAATAAAGATGTTTTAAAAAAGAAAATCATTTTTGGTATTTCAGGGCCATAAAGTTGGATTATTCATAAGCAAAATTCAGTCAACAATCTTGAATACATAACCATTATTCAAAGGCAGGGGCTCAGATTTAGCTAAGAATTAATAGAAGGGAAAGAACATTTATTGGATACCTACTGTGTGTCTCTTGGCTTGATACTTTGCATGAGTGATCTCCTTTATTTTATTTTATTTTTTTTGTGTGGTACGCGGGACTCTCACTGCTGTGGCCTCTCCCATTGCGGAGCACAGGCTCCGGACGCGCAGGCTCAGCAGCCATGGCTCACGGGCCCAGCCGCTCCGCGGCACGTGGGATCTTCCTGGACCAGGGCACGAACCCAAGTCCCCTGCATCGGCAGACGGACTCCCAACCACTGCGCCACCAGGGAAGCCCGAGTGATCTCCTTTTGCTTAGATTTTAAAGATTTCTGCTTATTTAAATCAAACTTGTAAATCATTTTAGACTCTTTCCCAATACTACTTCCAATTGAGGTTAAATGGTTAATATGCATTTAAAATGTGATCAGGCCCAACAATGATTCATTATCTGGTTCAATGGTTCATCGTTTCACTCTCATTATACAGCCAAAAGCTTCATCAGAGAGCCAGGCTGCATTTGTCATAGGAAACAAACTATCATACATAGGTTATGTCCCTATCAGCCTTGTATATTTAAACCAGGTTGATTCATCCACATATCAACCACCTGGTATTAGAAATGATCCATCAAAGCACACCATTATTTGCCATATGAACTCTCTCACATACCTTCCCTTTATCTTTATTTGTGCAAGTCTGGATAAATCTTTCAATTATAATCAGCAAACAAAATATAAGATTAAATAAAAAGTCATTTCTTCTGAAAGAGGTATCTGGGAAATTTTATGGGAGATGTGGGATTTAAACTGGGCTATGAATAAATACGAAGTTGTCTAATTTCTACCTTCATGTGTCTTTGCTTGTATCTTGTCTCTCTATTTTTGTCTTTGTACTTATCAGCTCAAGCTTGAATTTGGACTGACAGCTTTCTCTATATAGACCATGTTAGCTACTCTAGCCCCAGTGGTTCAATTCCTAGTTCAAGGCTATCTGAACACTTTGGATTGCTTCTTAGCTAGAAAAAGGAATAGGAAATCACACCTTTATGTAAACTATGTAATTGAGCACATGTCATTCAATGCTACAGAAAGAAAGTGAAGGAAAGTTGCTTTTCCTCTTCTTTTCCATTCATAGTCCCCAAGACAAAGGAACTCTTCATTTAGGCCATCTACTGCTTAAGATAGACAGGATTGATGGTAAGTTAAAAATGATTTTACCTGTGTCTGACTTACTTCACTCAGTATGACAGTCTCTAGATCCATCCATTTTGCTGCAAATGGCATTATTTTGTTCTTTTTTATGGATGAGTAATATTCCATTGCATATATGTACCACATGTTCTTTATACATCATATGATATCACTTACATGTGGAATCTAAAAAGAAGGGTACAAATGAGCTTTTTTATAAAACAGAAGTAGAGTCACGGATGTAGAAAGCAAACTTATGGTTACCAGGGGATAAGGGGAGGAGGGACAAGTTGGGAGTTTGGGACTGACATATACACATAACTATATATAAAATAGATAACAAATAAGAACCTGCTGTATAGCACAGGGAACTCAATACTCTGTAATGACCTATATGGAAAAAGAATCTAAAAGAGTAGATTGTATGTATATGTATAAGTGATTCACTTTGCTGTACACCTGAAACTAACACAACATTGTAAACCAGCTATACCCCGATAAAAATTAAATAAATAAATAAACTATTCTGAATAATGAAAAAAAATATGATTCTACCTGGGCCATGTCTCAACTGCACAGCCCTCTGCCAAGACTTTTGACCAGGTACCGACATCAAGGTGGCACCACAGCATCAAACGCAGAGACTACTCCTCACTGAATCCTTTTCCCAAGGTTGTTTACACTTCATGAGCAAAACTCTATGACACAGAGAAGTTGGGTGGATTCTTTCATTATTGTAGGCTTGAATATTTTATCTTGCTTAAGAAGTACAAATATGGGACTTCCCTGGTGGCGCAGTGGTTAAGAATCTGCCTGCCAGTGCAGGGGACACAGGTTCAATCCCTGGTCCAGGAAGATCCCACATGCCGTGGAGCAGCTAAGCCCGTGCGCCACAACTACTGAGCCCACACACGGCAACTACTGAAGCCCGTGTACTCTAGGGCCTGTGTACCACAACTAGAGAAAGCCTGCACACAGCAACAAAGACCCAATGCAGCCAAAAATAAATAATAATAATTTAAAAAGAAGTACGAATATAAGAAAATAGATTGATGGTTGCTTGAGGCAGGGAGTGAGGGGTAGGTAAAATAGGTGAAGGGACTCAGAAGATACAAAGTTTCAGTTATAAAAGAAACAAGTCATGGGGATATAACATACAGCATGATGACTATAGTTAATAATACTGTATTGCATACTAGAAAGTTGCTAAGAAAGTAAATCTTAAAAGTTCTCATCACAAGAAAAAAAATGTAACTATGGTTACAGATGATCTCTAGGCTTACTGTGGTGATCATTTCACAATATTGCAAATATTGTGATTCAATATTGCAAATATTGAATCATTAAGTTGTATGCCTGAAAGGTTAATTGACATACAGTCAATTATATTTCAATATAAAATACAAATGTAATAAGAAGACATATCAGCATAGTGTCCTCAGCCATAGCAAGCACTGAAAAACAATCTTTAATTTGCCTGTCCACAGCAGTGTATGTAGACCATTCAGTATGACTGTTGTTTTGTTTCCATCCTATGTTATTTACCAAAATCACCATATTTTGTTGCATTTCAGCCTCATTTTATAAATCAGGAATCTGAATTCTAGGATAATGGGTGACTTTTGCAAATTCAAACAGAAAACCATGAGAGGAATTTGATCCAAACTTATAGACCCAAGGGTATTTCTAGAACCCCGAAGGCATTATTAAAATATGGCATATTTGTGCTCAAAGAGCCACATCTGTATTCACTTCCTGTATTTCATTCAATATGCTTATGAATGTAATGCCCAAATTCTCAAATAAAAGCACTTATGAATTCATCTGAAATTGCTAAACATTTCACAAAGCAAAATCTGAAAAGCATTAATAAGCTGAGTATGTTCATTCTTTGCCTTTAAGGGATCCAATCTGTATTTAAAGGCTGAATTATTTATTATAGTATGGAACCAGGAATTTTTTTTTTTTAAAAATCACTCCTGTAAACTGTTCTTATGTATTCAGAACTACAACAAGCCTTTTGCTATTAACCACTCCCTGATTGACAAAGGACTTAGATAGTCTTCAGCTAACAAAAATTTCATTTAGACGAACATCAAAATTTGAGCAAACATTTTGAAAACACATGTATTTTTTGAGTAGTTTTCTACAAGATAACATAGGAAAATGACAAGTCTTTCACCTGTAAGAACACAATACTATATCTCTTTCTGAACTGAATGGTGGTAAAAAGCCTAAGAAACAGGCACACCCCCCAAAAAGAGAATTTATGGTATCCACCTGCCCAGTCTCAGTATAAGTTAAGGGCTGGAACTGTGGTTTTTGAGGGGAGAAAAGTATAGGGAAAGAGTAAAAAGTTTGCCATCAGGATAGCCTGGCTTCCAATCACCCTGAGCATATCAAAGATTTATTTCTTGTCCACACAAAGTCCATTGTTATTCTCCATGCGGAAACTCATTGTTCCAGGCTGACTGGTCACATAATTTTACGGCGGTACCATGTGGAATGTGTTGTCTCCTAGGTCAATGTAGCAAAGAAAAGAACACTGAAGGGTCCCCCACCTACATTTAAGTGCATCAGTCCAGAGCTGGCTCATGTCAGTCACTTCTGTTCCCAACACAGAAATAGTAACTTGACCTTGACTAACTGTGGAAGGAGTAGAAAACTGTAAAACCTCTCTATGTCTGGAAGGCGGGGAAAGCTGGTAAGGTCTCTCTAGCACTAGATATGTGACCAGGGACCTTTTATATAATCTCTCAGAGCTTCTGTTTTCGCATTTGTAAAATAGGGATTCCAGAAGTTATTCCATAAATTTGTTATGAGTTGGAATTGAATTAACATATGCAGATATTTGACCTGTGGTCTAGCACACAGTGCAAATTTAAGAAATAGTAACTTCCTTCTATTTTTTTGGCCCTCACTACCCTATCACAGTTTATTCATTTATATATTTCAAAATGATGCTCCCATTGTGACTGTTCCCATTATTTTCTCTCATTTTTCATCATTTTTATTTTAAAATTAAAAAAAATTTTTAAAGTGCTTTCAAATAGAGCAATGCCTTGTATTTTCCCAAGAAATATAAAAATAAAATTAATAAATTGTTTAATAAGACATTTTAAACTATTATTTCAGTGAGTCACAGATCTTATTTCTGGATGACAAATATAAATATTGTATTATCATAAAATTGTAGATTCACCTGGAGCCTCTGGTCTTTTTTTTTTTTGGTCCTGGAGAGTTGCCTTGGTAAAATATTGAGGGAAAAGGCAAGTGACATTCAACCTGTAATCATTCTACCTTCCTGAATACTAGTAAATCACTAAATAAAGTTTATTTCTCTCTAAACAAAGAGTTTGATTCTTCTTTTTCTTCTGATATTTAGTATATTCCATTCTCTGCTCCTTGGTGATGGAAGGCCCTTCTGAAGGATTCCCAAGACCATTCGTGAACTTAACAAGGACTAAAGATGAAGGTCTGTAACACCTATTAAGCCCTTATCATATGCCAAGTTATGCTTCTCATTTTACATAAGCAGTCTTATTAATCATCAAATGAAAAAGCTATTATTATCACCATTTTAAGGATGAGGAAAAGGAGATAAAAAGGACTTTAAGTGATGTGTTTATCTCATAAAGCTCATAAATGCAACTAGGAGATTTGACTCAAGGTAAAATTTAGGTTCCTTCCGCCACACTAGAGTTCTCTTATGGACACTAGGTAATTTAACCAACATCACAAAATTAATATGGAACAATACAGAATAAAACTTTGAACTCTGTTAACCTGAAATCATGGCAAAGCAAACATTATACTGGACAAAGTTAAAATAGAGAAGGAAGACTTTATTCAAGGTTATCGCAATAGGATAAAGAGACAAGAATGCAGTCTGAACTCAACTCCACTGAAAGGAAAGGTAGGAGAGCTGGGACGAGAGGATCATAGGCCATTTGTGTTTGCAAATTGGCCTTACCCCAAGGAAAAGTAAACTTACAACTTGGAGCAAGGTACCCACCCTCTTACAGAAGTTAGCCTCCTACCTCCCACAGAGAATGGGAAACAGGGACACTTTCTTTCTTGATGATTACATTTCAAAGGAATTATCCTCATGTCCTAGAGAAAGCACTCTTGGGTCTTAAAATTGGCAAGAGACTTTAAAAAAAATTGGATCTCAGGGGAGCAGAGAAATAACTTAGGGCATCTAAATTATGTGCCCAAAGAAAAGGGATGGGGATTCTGTGATTAGGCCATTCTGTAAGGGTCAGGATGAGAGAGAGATCAGGGGCTGAGGGGCAGGAAAGAAGACTGCCTAGGGTTTAGTTATGCTGAGGGAAATACCAAGGTCCTTTTGGTCACCACTATGCAAAGAATTCTAACAGAGCACTTAATTTGAAGTATAAAAGATGCAGAGTGAGAAAACAAAAATAAACCCTTTTGTTCAGAAGGAATATTTTCTCACTTGTATGCAGTATGTAACATCCGAAATCCTGGGTTTAGCAGCAGTGGCTGTTTCAGCCATGAGTGGGCAGCCTAGAGGGTGGAGTAGAGGTTGAATGTTCAGGCAAAGCTTTCCCTTAGAAGATGTTAGTGAAGTAAAGCCCCAGCTAATATGGGGGATGTTAGTTCATGTGGAGGAAGGGCTTATGGGACTGCAAAGAAGAAATGACAGAATTCAGATCTAAAGCCAAATCAAGCTATAGCAGTGTTACAACTACCACAAACTCAGTGGCACCAAAGCACAGCTATTTTATTTTGCTCGTGGATTTGGAAGGTCAAATATTCAGACAGGACACAGCAGGAATTACTTGTCTGTACTCCAGGAAATGTGAAGCCTGAGCTGGGAAGACAGTAGATTGGACTAAGGGACCCACTTCCAAGATGGCTCCTTCATTCACATGTCTGCTCCTTAATGAGCTAGCTACGAGGCTGCTCTCAGCTGGCACTGCCAGCCGGGATACCTACAGGTGGCCTCTTCAGTGTAGCAGCCTCTAAATAGTTGGACTTCTTACCTGGCACCTCAGTGTTCTTATGTGCTGCTCAGTGAACAAGGTGGAAGCTGCATATTCTTTTATGATCTAGCCTCTGAAGTCATACATAGTGACATTTCTGTGGTCCTCTATTGGTTGACTCAACGAGAAACTTACCCAGAATCAAGGTGGGGAGGGCGGGGGACATCCTTCCTCTCAAGGGAGGAATGTCCAAGATTTGGGAGCCATATTTAAAGCTAGCATAGTTTTTAAAAAGATGAAACTGAGGCAATTTTGGAACTGTAGAAATTCCAAACTGAAGACCAAAGTGTTGAAAGGGAGACCTCATTGAAAGATTGTCGCATAGCACAGGGAGATCAGCTCGGTGCTTTGTGACTGCCTGGAGGGGTGGGATAGGGAGGGTGGGAGGGAGGGAGACACAAGAGGGAAGAGATATGGGAACCTATGTATATGTATAACTGATTCACTTTGTTATAAAGCAGAAACTAACACACCTTTGTAAAGCAATTATACTACAATAAAGATGTAAAATAATAATAATTATGCCAAGTGAAAGAAGCCAGAGCCTCTACTTAAAAAAAAAAAAAAAAAGACTACATGAAAGATTGTGGTATATTGTGTCATAAAGCAGAGTCCAAAGATCTTGAGACCATGATAAGTTGATCATGAACCCACCTGGTGTTTCCCTGTTTCTTTGGTGTGGATGAACACCTTTGAAGATTTCAAAACTTATTCTCTAGGTTTTGGATCTCACCTTCTTAAATAGTGGTGATACTGGTGATATCCTGTAAAAAAGTTTTGGGAACAAGGGTTTCAGTCTTGGCCTTGGGCACGATATTTTACCTTCCTGAGACTTTCTGTATTTTTTTAAAAGAGTATATTAAAATCTCTCTAAATGTGCTGCTATAAGTTTAAGATAATCTCGTTATATAAGACTTAACACCATGCGGGATGCATAATATACCTAAAACAAATGTGTATTCTTTTGTCGAATATGTATCTAGACTTTTTTGTTTGTGGCAGCTGACCCAATGAATGTTGGGTTGGATATAATAGAGGATAATGTCTTCTGAAAAGGATGGATGGTGCAACTGTCCTGGGAAGGAATGGGGGAAAGAGAAGAAATTATTTAATGGTTTCCAATTCTGATGGTGAATTAGAATTTCCTGGAAAACTTGTAAAAGAAATACATATTCCTAAGCTTCACTCTAGACTTACTGAATCAGAATTTGGTCATATGATGCTCAGAATGCTGTAGTTTTCAATTAGGCCTTCAGTTAATTCTAATATAGCCAGGCTGAGTGGCAGCAGTCTGAGAGGCATTGCCAAATATATTACATTATGCTGTAAAAACTCACCTGGGCTGTAGCCATAGATGCATTTTTTCCCCCAGAAATGGTAATTGTGATCAATCACTAAACAAAGTGTTAGATGACATCTGTCAACTCAGTATACATGAATGGTAAAAGTAATTATCACCTTTCTGAATTTGTTTTTAGCAGCAAGAAAATTAATTTAAAACAACTTCTTTCTTTATGTTGATCAACATCCTGGCAATCTGCCTTCCTAAAATCAAGGTTACAAATATGTAAATAGAGAAATTTAAAAGTTATTCTGTGGCATTTTAGAGGTTTAATAATGTAAAATATGTTCATTAAAATAATTCAAATGTGCTCTTAATATATACTGCTGACTTAGAGGTTGCCATTGATTTTTTCTGAATGTGTGCAGATACCTGGTCAGTTATTATTATTTACTACATTGGCATTTGTCTAAGGTGCTTGAATCATACAACATATATCTAATTTGGGGAGAAGGGGGAATCCTCAGCAAAAGTTTTCTTCTTTCCAATTCTACCTGCCAAAATTAAACATTATCCTCCATTTCTACAAACCCAACAGAACAGATAAATTAGAAAGAGGGAGAGACTACCAGATGTCTGAAGATGTGATGAAAGGCTGTTTATAGCTTTTCTCATAAATATTAAAGACCTCCTTCAGCTACTTCTACTCTCAAGTCTAAATGACTCTAGCAGATTCTGAAAGGTTTATCTGCATCGGAGTTACCACCTATAGTTTGATTTCAACAGGATATTAGTGAGCTACCACCTGAGAGGGTTTCTAGGAACCAAAGATGGGTGAAACCCCTGCCTCATGTCACACCAAGCTTGCTGTGCTTCTTTCCAGAGGAGGAACTGTGGTCCCTTACTGTGAAATACTCTGGGAAGTGGGTCTTAAAATTTTAGAGTCTAACAATTTATTATCTATTTAATAACAGAGTGAAAAACAGCACTATTCTCTCCATCCCAACCTACCCATTCTTCCTCCAACTAGGCTTTAAATACTCGATTCTTCAATACAAGACAATATAGGTTTTTTTGAACACTGTCAAAGGCATGTTTTTCTCTCAACCATGATGATACAGAAAGCGAACCGATCAACCTCATGAAAACGAAATCCAGATTACAAGCATGTGCTAGCTATTTGTTCACAGAAAAGTCTTTGAAGCATTTTCTGTGTATCAGGATGTGTTTTGTCATATCAATATACAGAAATCTGCTGAGGATGGGGATTATTGTTAATACTTTGAGAAGGGAAATAATTGAATAAGATTTTCCCATAAATCTAAAAAAGCAAAAAAATTAGCCAATCCTTTATGCAAATATGTACACATACAGAAAAAAAAAAAACATTTTCTCAGGTTTTCACAGGGCCATAGAGTCCATTTTTTAAAATAAAAGTGTCCAGAACCACTCGGCCTCATATTCAGAGAAAAACTTAAAGTAGAAGAAAATTTTCTGAATTCCTAATTCAGAGGACTTACTACACTTTTGAAAATGGTAGTCTAGAATTATTGGACCACAAGATATTAGACAGAGAAACCTATAATCACACATCAAGTGAAATAAAATAGATTACATAAAGCATCTCTTACCATGCTTTAATGGGAAAATATATTTAGCTGATCACTATTACTCCATTAATCCACTCATTCATTTATGTAAATGGCTGTATACACACAACAGCAGAATTTGTTTAGAGATGTAATCAATCTTGAAATCACACTCCCTACCTTCTTTTACAGAAAAACAAATAAAACAAAAGTCATTCTGCTTTTGGAATGTCCCTCAGTCTGTCCTGTACCCTTGACAGTGCTATTATCTAATGCTTTTCCATGTTTAGCACCCATTATTATCAAATGATATGTTACAAGAAATTCTAATGTATACAGCAGAACCAGAGAATATTTTGTTGGTATAAATTATTTCATGTTTAATTCAGTTTCGGTTTCCAATTTATTTCTCAATTTTGTTTTTCATGGCACAGTGTTGAGAAATTCTTGATTTACACAGATAAATAATTGCAGATGATTTTTAAACAATTCTATGTACTATCAAGCTTCCAATTAAATTGTTCTGGAAGCTTGACAAAATAGCAGTGATTTTTTTCAAAATTAAATCACTACCTTACCGGTATTTAACTAGTACTTGCTCTTTAATTGAATCTGAAAATGTTCCTTTGCCAACAGAGACGTTCATTGTTTGAGAAGAGCTTTATTTTTTATTTTTTGGCGGTACGCGGGCCTCTCACTGCTGTGGCCCCTCCCGCCGCAGAGCACAGGCTCCGGACGCGCAGGCTCAGCAGCCATGGTTCACGGGCCCAGCCGCTCCGCGGCATGTGGGATCTTCCCGGACCGGGGCACGAACCAGCGTCCCTTGCATCGGCAAGCGGACTCTCAACCACTGCGCCACCAGGGAAGCCCCAAGAAGAGTTTTTTTTAAATGTTTCTTGTAACTTAGAAATCTTTCAAAAAATCATCAAATTAGATGTGGCTTCACCTATTAAATAATCATTCAATATTTCAAAATAATCACATTTATTTTTCCTTGAGTGATGAAATCAGATGTTAAGTTTCAGTTTTAATGCTGACAACTTAATGCTGACAATTAAATTGCTACATTTAAAAGTAGGTGACTCTGTGAATGTGAGTTGGATTTATTTAGATTATTAATATTAGGAGCAAAATATGCAAGCTCCATAAACAATGTATAGAGTTGAACTGCTAACGTTTAAAATGCCATTTGAAATTCTCATATCATAAACTTTCATAGAAACATACAACAGATTCCAGTGAAAAAAAAGGACTACAACTAGGATTACAAGTAACTCTAAACAAAATAAAATTAAAATCCTCTGCCCCAAAACTTAAATAAAAATACACTTAGTGATGATATTTTATGACAATATTTTCCAGCAACTTTCTTAACTGGTGTTATTTTTCTATGAAACATATAATGATAGCTTACACATAATAAAAGTTTCATAGTTTTTCTCTCATGCTGTTCAGATTCTCAATACAAATATCATCACAGTTTTGACACCTCACTTGACAGAATATTTTTTAAATGCCAGACACTTAAGAAGGTTGTTTCTTTTTTTTTCATACTCACTTTTTGTTAATCTTCTTTTAAAATAAACACCTGAAAAATGAAGAAAACAGCTATATTGGAAACCTCTTCCACCTGCTGTGTGAAGATTTCAAATATTCTTAGCCTTTAAATTAATGTCTCAAGTGTTTTGGATTCATATTTTTGAGTTATTTTCTATACTCTTTTTAGGATATTGTACTAATTGTATTTTCACAGATTTTTTGTTCTTTTAACATGTTTATTACAATGTCAATAACACTGCCTTGATAAATGATTCTCTGAGACTTACGAGCTTCTTCCTAAGTGTCAGGTGACACCTTGCCTTTAACAATATTGTATGTGCATTTTTACAGTCAGATTTTAATTCTGTTTGCCTAAAATATTTGATAATATTGAGTTAATGCTGAAAGAAGCTGAGAGTCTTCTTTCAAAACACATTTAGTTGTGTTTTGAATGATTTGGAATTTAACCACCATTTGTTAAAATTTTATTACAGAAAAACATTAAAGATCCAAGTAAATTCTATTATCATAAAAAGTAAATCCCAATGCAAAAGTAATCTGTGATATCTAGAAATCGGATATTCTAGAGTTCAAGTGATTATGTGTAAGTTTTAATACATTGTTTTACTTCATTTACTTTTATCAATGTGGTTGATATTAAGAAATTGGTTGGTACTAATATTTGATATTTAACTTTGAGTCTGATCAAATCTCATAATTAAATGGTCTTTGAAATTTTTTTCTATTTTCAATCATACAACTATTTCTAATTTTAAGAGTAATTATTCTATTGCACCAAAAATGAGCATATGTTTTGTATGTGGGTCTGGATATATATGTGTGCATAAAACAAGAAACAGTACAAAATTATAAGTGCTGTCTTGTTACATGCTGTTGCCACAAAAAAACTGCATCTTACCTGTTATTGATCTTATAAAACGGACTGGCTTTCCATGCTAAGAACTTATTCCAGCAAAAACAACTGAGTATTTCCTGATACATCTTAAACATGAAGACATTAAGATTTGAATGAAAATCTGAAGAATGGATACAATTTATAAATCAGAGAGAATCAGGATAGGTTCTTCACGTAAGGAAAATAATTCACTAAATTGTTTAAAGGTAGAACTGAGTATATCGTGTTGGGTCAGAGGTGTCTGGGGGTGAGGGTGTGGTGAAGGAGACCAGTTTGTCTATAATGAAAACTTTAGGGGATTAATAAATGCTAATGGTGGAGGTATAAAGTGGAGCAATATTCCTGAGAACTCTGACTGCCTGCCTGTAGTTCTTAATTTTCAGTTAAAATACTGGCAGTTGAGAGCCCTTAAAAGATTTGTGGTGCAGAATTAAATTAAATTAAATTAAATTAAATTGTTAAATTAAGTATAAATTAATTCCTTCAAAATATTTAGTCTAGTTTAGAGAATGTGATAAATTATTTTTTAAATTTTTAAATTGAAATATAGTTGTTTTGTAACATTGTATTAATTTCTGCTGAATGTATATACATGTATATACATTCTTTTCCATTATGGTTTATCATAGAATATTGAATATATTTCCCTATGCTATACAGTTGGACCTTGTGGTTTAGCCATTCTATATGTAACAGTTTGTGTCTGCTAACCCCAAATTCCCACTCCATCCCTCTTCCACTCCCCAAGAAAGTGATAAATGTCAGACAGCAGTGTGGATTCAGGAAAAGGGACCAAGCCAGAGGTGAGATGACAATGCCTTGGTGAGGGTGTTGGCACAGAGACAAGGAAAGAAGCAAAGAGCAAATCAGAGATGCTGTCCTAGATGTACCATTTTTTTTTCATGTCATCCTATTTTCACATGACTTTTGAATGTCCTTCAGACTTGAGAGCATTATCTTTTGTGTGAATAACAACAACAACAAAATACTACACAATTAGGCAATGTGGTCCACGCACTTATTTCATCAACTTGGGCAAATCAACTGTGCTAATGATGCTTATATTAACAGACACTAGGAAATCGTTGCCTCCTATGTCCAGATCTCAGTTCACACTTCTACATGACGGGTTCAAAACCTACCTTCTTCCTTCTGCACCTGAAAGGAATTCCATTAAAGCTTTGGGTCAGAAGGAAAAGATGAGCTATCAACATACCACAGTTTTTGACAGCTTTTCCATTTGTATATGCCTTTCAATCAATTTTAAATCAGAGAGACAATAAAGCAAACCTCTTTCAGCTTTCAATTTGCCTCTGCAGTGGTGGGTGCCCTGTCTGATGTTTACAGTTCACAGTCTCATAATAATAGATGATTTTAGCACCTTGCTTCTCTCTATACATTTTTCTAACACCTTTAGCAATTTCATTAGAGCTGTTTTTTAAGATGACAATTAGAAGAAGTGAAAGGCTCAAGAAGCCATCTGAAGCACAACAAAAAGGAAGTGTAATCTAACTTTGGAAAAACTGATTTTTTAAAATTCTGCTTCTTTCTGACAATTTCATTTATTTTCTATTCAAAAAATTCCAGGTAAACTTTACAGGGCCTTTAACATTTTCTGCAACCACTCTACAGAGGAGACATTCTCCAGCACATTTCCTGTGACTAATCTTTCCCCCCTCACCCTATACTTACCATTCAAAAAATAACACTCCACCAAATAACTCTACCTTATTTGTTTGCCTCATATGACTTTTACTTGGATTTATCTACTTCATCATCCTAGTTCCACTGTCATTCTATAAAACTGATTAAAAGTGTATCTAAGCTCTATTGCCATTTAAAAGAAAATTAGGTTGGCATAACAAGGATCTTATTATAAAGAAATTTTGTCAGTAAAATATTTTGTTTAAAGCAGTCTCTTTCAACACCCCATGAAACATAATAAGATGTAGCAGGTTTGAATTTTTTCTTCAAGTGAAGAATACTTTCTTATGGTAAAAATATATGCTAAAAATAACATACATTTAATTGGCTTGAAAACCTGATTGGCTTATTGTCTCTCAAAATTCTCCCTTGTATGAATGTAGGTGGCATCATGGTGACCAGATATGGAAGGAAGCAGGTGATTATCAATCAGTAGGTAATAATTTTAATACATAAATCACAACCATATGTTGGGAAAATTATAATGGCAAGCAAACATTTTTTTTCATTTAATTAGAACTTTGTAGAAATCAGACCACACTTAAGAATCCGTGTGCCATTCTGGGTGCTGATTTTAACGAGTCATTTTCTAATTACAAGTGATGGAACACCTACTGAATATAGTTTAGGAAAAAAATTCATTGGCTCTTAAAAAGGTGAGCCCCAGGGCTCAACTTGATTGCCAAGTTCTAGGTCAACAATGTCACAGGGCATCTTTCTCTCCAGACCTCAACTATACTAATTTCTACTGATCCTCATTCTCTACATTTTCTCCTCCTGTGGCAGCAATAGCAGACCATTCGAGCAGTAACTCACATCCTTTTAGCTCATCAATTCCTTCAGAAAATGGATTTCTCTATCTCAAAGTTTATATAATTATCACTGGGAAACCTGACTGGCTCTGCTTGAATGGATTACCATAGACATAGAAAGGGATCCTCTTTGGGTCAGCTTGAGCCTGCATGATTGACAGCTCCATGATGTCTTTCTAGAGCACTTCTCTCTCCAGAGCCTGAAGAAGATGAGAAAAACATTACGGTCGAAAAAACCAGAGCTTCCACCATCTGCAGAACTTTTATAAACAAACAGTACTCATATGGGTGTGCATTTCTGGTAAAGTAGCAGGAATAGTATGGCCACATACATAAATAGCCCAGGGAAGAAAAAAATTGGGAATAATATGATAGCTTTCTTCATGTATGCAATCATTTAATAAATATTTATAAGCTATTATATAGCAGATTCTAGGCTAAGTACAAAGAATATAATGCCACAAATAGGGGAAAAAAATAGTCATTGCCCTTTTGAAGGACCAAAAGGAGAGAACATTACAATTGTTCTGCAGAGTTTATATGGTAGAATTAGAAAGCAGTGGGTGTGAGATATAGGAAGATAGACTTTCATTTATTCTTGGGAAATGTGTTTCAACAGTAACAGATGTTCTCCCCAGACATAGAATATATGGCATTTTTCTGGTCCTCCAAAAGCTATGACTTCTCTCTGATTCCATTCTGTGACTTCTCCCTGAAGTTCAGTATGTATCACCAACACTCCTAGATGAACACTTTTTTTTCTAGTAATCTGATTCTATCTCCAAGTTTAAAACTTATCTAAATGTTGACTTGAATTCCAATTCCATTTTTCCTAATTATCTATGAAAATCTTCATTCAGATACTATTACATAAAAGCCAATGTGTTCAGAATTAAACAGTGTTTTCCTCCCTGTTTCTTCCTCCTAAAATCCTTCTTCCATCAATGGCATCATATTCACCCTAATTCAGATTTCTCACTTTCATCTTCATATCTTTCCTTTTCCTGAATTTGTTATTATTACTCAATAAATCAAGAACCACTGATATTTTTAGTCATGATTTATACATTAATGAAAACCAGAATCAAATGACTACCTTCCTTTTCATGTACCAGATTCTAATATTAAAGATATTATTTTAGCTTAAGTGACAGATTTTTATAATTACAAATTATAATTGTTTAAAACAAGGGCTTATTTGTCTAATAGTGTAGCCTATGGAAGTAGGCTTTGAATAAACATCAATGAATGCTTTGATTCTAAAATTATAAAAATTAATAACATTCATAAACAACCATTCCTGGATCTTACAGTTATCTCTTTAACATATTATAGATAAATTGAAGATAACTGGTCAAATCTCTAGACCAAATCATGGTGGAATTTAATACCATATCAGCTGGCTTCTTTTGATATGCAGTCTTCCTGAAAATTCTCATCTTCACCAATGTGTCTTGGCATATGTTTTAGAATTTTTGTGCTGATGTTCATGAATTGTTACCACAACTTAAACAAGGATGTGCATTTATATCATGATTTGTTCTACATGCAAAGATTGTTTCCTTTGAAGTGTTTTGTTTCCAGTAACTTCAACAATGATCTTCATTCTCTCAGACATTCAGTTGTTCATTATGCTAACTCTAAATTTTCATTGTTATTAAAATAGTTCTGATTTACTACAACAAGTTTCTGCTCAGCATTCCTTTTCTTTACTTATTATGAGATAGGCATTATATACAAGCAAATTATAAATAACTTATTCATCTCTATATTAAAACATATATAATATTTCTTCCTGAAATCTAATTTAAATCTAGAGTTCTCTCAACAGCGGTACCTCTTAGAATTGCCTAGTAATCCTTTTAATATCAATGTAGTATAAAGAGAAATGATGGTGGAGCTGATGACGAGGACCATAATAGCTCATCCTCACTGAGGGTTTCATATGTGCCAGGCTCTATGCTTTTCATGAATTAAATAATTTAATCCTTACCATGACACTAAAAGATAGATCATTATCTCATTATTCAGATGAGAAAACTGATGGAGGAAAGGTATTAACTAGCTTATTCAATATCACAAGACTAAAAAGTGGGAGTGGGATTTGAACCCAGGCAGTCCACCTCCAGACTCAATCCAGGCTCCATCATTGAGTGGTCACATACCAAGAACTTAGCATACATTATCTCAAGCATTCAGGAGTTTTACAAAGTAAAAGTAGCATTCTTAGGAGAAAAATCATATTTCCTTGGTAGAAGAGAAATTGTGAGGAGGACATGGGGTTCAAATTCAGTTATGTCTGAATCTAATGTCTTGGGTCTTGATCACTATGTTATATTTCAAGTGAATGCTGTAATAGCATTTTGGGCAACTTGGAAAAATGCAAAAATTGTGATTAATGAAGGATAAAATATAACTTGAAGACAGTTAATGCATAATAGTATGCAAATTGTTAAATTACTTTCTCTATAATGTTCTCCCCAAACAGAAATGCAAATATTGTCCTCATTAATATTATCTTAGTCTAAGACAGTTTTAGTTTACTAAATCTATTATTTATTTTTTTTCCTTACTGTTAAATGCCTCTATCATTAGTGCTGTGGGAAAGAAAAGACCTCCAAATCATGGCAAATGCTTTGGTAATGAGAATTTTGTAGAGTGGGCTGAAGGGGCAAAATTCCCATTTTTTTCTCCATATACTTTTACTAAGGGCTACTTTTCTATGTCTATAATTGTTATAAAATACATTTTGTGTTAAGAAATACAAAACAGCTTAGAGTGTTTGGGGTTATCAGAGGCAAGCTATTACATATAGAATGCATAAGCAACAAGGTCCTCCTGTAGAGCACAGGGAACTATATTCAATATCCTGTGATAAACCATATGGAAAAGAACACGAAAAAGAATGTATATATATGTATATATATATATATATGACTGAATCATTTTGCTATACAGCAGAAATTAGCACAACATTTTAAATCAACTATACTTCGATTTAAAAATTTTTTAATTAAAAAAAATTTTATAGAGACTAATCCCATTGCTACTCTGTGCCTAAATAATACCTTTTAACAATGCATGACGATAAGTTAGAACACATAATGGCCTCCCCAAGATATCAAGTTCTAATCCCTCTAATTTGTAAATGTTATCTTATTTGGTTAAAGGATCTTTGCAAACGTGAGTTAAGGATATTGAGAAGAAGAAACTACCCTGGATTACTTGGCAGAAAGTAATGTGAAGATGCAGGCAGATACTGTAGTAATGTGAGCTCAAGCCAAGGAAGGCTAGAAACTATTAAAAACTAGAAAAGGCAGAAACAGAATTTCTCTTAGAGGCTCTGTAGAGATTGTGGTCTTACCTTGATTTTGGACTTCTAGCCTCTAGAACTGTGAAAGAATAAATTTATGTTATTTTAAGCCACCAAATTTATGGTAGTTGTTACAGCAGTCTCAGGAAATAAATACAGTGCTTAAATATCACTTAAATGGTCAAAAGGAATAGTAGAAAGAAAAGAGAGCAGATGGCAGCAAGGATAGGTAGTAAAATAGATGTTCAGATTGGATTCTCTGTGTATCTATTTTGACTTGGAACCCAAAACAACAGGTGAAAACTCCCTACATATTCTAATGTGAAATGCTTGTCATCTCAGCAGTTCTTGCAAAAGGATGGTCAAAAACCAAGAGATAGAGAAAATGGTTTCTGATAATAGTTTGATACAGAATCAGCCCAACCTTTCATTAAGGACATAGTAGGAGAACTATGACATATAAATTTACAGCATAGAAGCAGGTATGAATGGTCAGTGGGGGGACAAAATAAAGGATTGCCTTTTTCTGATAATACCCAGCATATCCCACTTGTTTGACATAATTGTTGAAATGATGGTATGTGAGGAAGATTAACCCACCATCTGGCTATCAATGTTCTATGTTATGACTATACCAATTGAAGTGAATATTCCAAGAAAAGAGGTACTTATACTGCACTGAAGTTTTATATGCAGCCTTCCTGATATCCTGTCATCTGCTGATGTAAACAAGAGCTGTCCAGATTTATTCTGCAGTAGAGAGCACTGGATTTAAGAATCCAAACTAAATTTCTTTTACCCTTTCTTTCTACTTCTTATTCTGGAGGCTCATAGTAAGGAGTCACTGTAAAGTATTCACTATAAATTGTGTCTATCAATCTATGTCTGTCCATCTATTATCTATCTATCTATCATCTATCTATCTATCTATCATTTATCTATCTACTACTATCATTTGTCTACCCCTATCTGTATCTTTCTCTCTTCCCTTTTCTCTCCTCCAACCACTTTCCTTTTGACTATGTATAGAGAAGTTTGTAAATGGACAAGATGGCTTTAATGTTCTCTCAGCTTGACTAAATTTTAGACAGGCTTCTTCCTAACTCTGGCTCCTGATCTCCCTTTTCCTAGACTGTTTTATTTGTAATTGTAAGACTGTTCTCTATTACTCTGAGATGCAAATTTTTTTAAAGCCTCGTTTTTACAACCCAGGAATGTCTTTCTCTAGGACCTGGGGGTCATCCATTTGAAATGTAATCATCTAGGCAGATAAAGCCTCTATCTCCTATCCTCTGTGGGTAGGTAAGCAGGAGCCTACTTGGGTAGATGCCTCACTCCAAGTAGTAAAACTACCTCCTGCCATGAAGATAGGAGAAAGTTGACTTTTCCTATGGATAAAGCCAATTAGCAAATATGGATGTGTCTAAGAACTTCCAACCCTACCTTCATAAAAATGCGCCTGCCCTTTGTTTCAGAGGAGTTTAATTCAGGCTGAATTCTGAACTCATCCCTCTCCTCTATTGCAAGAGCCTTGAATAAAGTCTTTCTTGCCTGTTTAATATTGTCTGGAGCAACTTCTTTTGTTTTGACACAATACAGAAAGAAGCCAAGTAGTTACCTAAGTAGGTGTTTTTTGTTTTTGGTAAGTGCAGTCTATTTTGTAACTATGAGGGAAGAAAGTAGAAGCTGAAGGCATGGGTAATAATTTAAAAATTTTCTGAGCCTAAGTAACAACATATTTTCTTGAAAACCCCACTTAAGGTTCTGCTCATATATAGGCTTTTAAAAGACAGTTTATTTATTTATTTTTTTGGTGAAAGCAGAAATTTTGTTCATTTAGTAGTTTACTTATTTTAAAAAAGGTCAAGACTCAGAGTGACCATCTTGAAATTTTGGTTAACAATGTAATATAACCATACTTTTTGCTCCCCAGTGAAGACCAATTTAGTAATGTTATAAAACAACTGGGAATGACTTCATCATCTTTCAGGATGGGAAAGAATGACAAATATATGGATCAATAATTCACATCACAGACGGTAGGAATTTTCCAGGCTTTGTGAAGGCACCGTGTATATCCTTTGACCTCTGCCCTGTTTTAGCCTCATTCTTTAAAATAAAAGTTCATTTAAAAAATATTATAGAATTAAGAGAACTCTAGTCATGGAAAGGACGTTAGAGATAACATAGTCTCAATACTTTCCTGGGTAAGAAAGTTGAGCTTCATAATGTATAAGTGACTTGACACAGATCACGTTACTAATGGAGTCATGTAGTCTTTGGACTGGATTCCGTTATATTTCGCTTCAGCCTCTGCAGAATGCAGAGTCCACTGCATTTTGAATTTTAATCTCCTTTGTATATCAGTTTACTAATTCGTTATTTCACTATTTTTAGTCTTATTTTGGGTTGTGTTTAATATATTTACATTGTTTTGATATTTATGTAGCTACAGTCGAAGGCAGCATTTGTGAATCAGACCATTTTCACACTGTCCTACACTATTGAAGAGTACAGTGTTTGTGATTAAACAGCTGCCTTGTTTCAGCCCAGAGGCAGCTAAACTTCTGTGATGACTAAGATGATCCCTGTTTATGTGACTTGTAATCAATTTGTAATTTTGGTTGAGTGCAATGAGACATTTGCATGAAAGCCCCAGATAGGGCACTGCTGTGCCCGGAGGCTGGGATTTGCAGGCAGTCCTCTGAAAGCGTCTTGCCTGCAGGAAATACAAATGAGGGTATTTTCCTCAACAGCAGAAATTAAACTGCAGGAAATCTTGTTTACGCAGTTATATTTTAAGACAACAGCACTCAAAATGTCATTCATGATTAATCATTATTATTATGATTGTCATCTTCAATCTATGGTTCTCTTTCCACTACCCTGAAAAATAAACCTAAAAAAAAGACAGGACACATGTTTATAATTCGGAAAAAGTGTGATTAATGTCCTCAGGTCTGCAAGTGGAATAAGACCAAATGGTAAAACTTTTCTTCATATTTGATAAATTATAGCTCTGTATATAGTAACATGATATTCTTAAGCCTCAGTTTTCTCATCTGTAAATGGAGATAATAAAAAAAAGTCTCATCTAAATCACTGGATTTGTGACCAGCATGTAATATAGTATAGCTGAAAAAATATAAGCTATGAAAATAATATTCGTAGTATTATGAATATGTCTCTGAAATGGCTAAATTATGAAAGTCCTAGAAATGGAAAATACAATTAATCATCCTTTAAGCAAGAAAGTATTGACATCGGCATTAAAGTGCATATATTATAATGATTATTCAGGTTTGAAAATACTGGATTCTTTTTATTGTATTTGGATTGTTAGATCTACTTTATACAGGTTGAGTAACCCTTTAGATTTGTTGCTAGACTGCACTGTTTGGTCTGCTAAGCCCTAATAATTTCTCTTTATATATTAATGTCTCTGTGTGTGGGGGGAGAGTGTGTGTGTGTGTGTGTGTGTATGTGTGTGTGTGTTAAAATGGTGGTTTTAAATTTATTTAAAAGGTTCTCAGATTTGGAAATACTCAGCAGTTTATTTGGTTTACCTTTTCAATTAATGTAGGAAATCCCAGCACTTACTTATAACATTTATTGATCATTTACTATGTTTCATGTTACATTATATTCTGACTTCTACTTAAATTTTTTCAGGAACCAAATATTATTATTTCCATAGTAGTACTATTCATTTGCAATTCAGAGAAAGCGTTTATTTCTGAAACCCAATACATATCCTAACACATGTTTTATAATGGTTGGATGAATCCACTGTGGATTCAATAACAATTTAAACAAAATAAAAGAAAGAAGGAAAGAAAGATTTATTTGGATTTAAATGAGAGTATTATGTCTGGACTGATCCTGCAAATCTGAATGAGTCAGAGCTAGAAAACCATAATTAACATATTTTCCCTTGTTAGACCAAAAGAAAAGTAAAACAAAATTTAATTTTTTATAACAAAGGGGACTTTTCCAGGCAGTTATGCATTCCCTAATACTCTGAATGCTACATCCCAGTACCTGTGCCACCGTACGATGACTGTTTCCTGTGTCATTGTACTATGACTTTCCAAAGGCCTTAATTGGTTCATAACTTGTGTGACAGCTAGGAAGTTTCACAGAACCAGGGAGCCTGGCAGCCCAGGGTGTCACTTACGCCCCACATTGTGGTGATTGTTCAGGAAAGAATTAAAAGAGCCAAAAGGAAATCAACTAATTTTCAATTCCTACCTTATCTGTATTGAAAAATGAAATGCTTTTTTTCCCCACACCAGAGAAGCCATATTATGGTCTTAAAGTTCAGGATTCTATAGTCAGTCTATGAGTGGATGTAATGAGATTCTAAGTTGTGAAAGATGCAGGATATGAGCTCCTTTGATCCCATTAGAATTTGAAAGGTTTAGCTTTCCAGCTCAGACCTAAGAGAGCCAGGGTTTCTTTCCCTTGCTCGGCTGAGAACTTGACTGACACTGGCAAATTTCTTCCTGTAGCTATCAGTTGGGCTTTCTTAGACTTTCCTTTGTCTTAACCTTTCTTAGCCTTATCCACTAGACATTCACATATTTTATGAGGGCAGAGTCATATGGACCTTGCTTATCATTATATCCTTGGGCTCTAACATAGTGCTGAGCACTGAAGATATGTACATTTGAATAAATGAACAGATTAACTTAATATCCAGTACAATCAATTGGATGTTAATAGGAGGGAGGAAAGAAGGACACTCAACATTTAGGTCAAATTGAACTGAAAGATTTGAAGCATATGAGAGGGAAAAGGCCTTAGCTATGTGAATATGGAAGTCTTAGATTGGAAGACCTAATAATCTGTGCTCCAAAACAGAAGGCTTCTGAGAATGAAAGAGGTTGCTTTCTGGGTCAGACACTGGAACAGGAGTCATAAAGCATGACAGTTTGGGGTAAACCAAGAATTATGGGTACTCTAGATATAGAAGAATTCATTTGTGTCCAAAAGAGTGGGTAGAGTCCTTAAATTTTTATTGAGTATCGATTCTATACAAGGCTCTGTTCAGTATTGTTACATAGAATTTGTTAAATTCTAATAAAATCAAAAGGGCTTAACCAAGATCTTTTCTCTTTGACAAACTATGAATCACAAACTGTTCAATAAAAGCTTACCTTCTGCAAAGAAAAACCATCAACTAGGCGATAAGTGAGAGGATTAATTTCAGACATACTCATAGGTCTGATGCATAGTCCCCAGACTCATAGGTCAATATGATCATTCCAGGAAGCATTACAACATAATCTGGGGCTCAAACTTTCAAACTAAAGTAAACATAATCATCATAACCTTAAAATTTTGACACCAACTATGTTCATCCTTTAATTTTTTATCCTCTGGAAATAAATTCAAAATGAATCTCAAGAATAATTTATTTTTTTATTGATATAAAAAATATATACATCTGCAAACTATTCTATAGCTTGCAGTAGGAATTTTCTCATTGTTGAAATTTATGCTGTTTATTTTCTTGATAATATAATAGAAAATGGATCTACGTATACAGTTCTTACTGAGGCCTTAATACTTAGGGGAAAAAAAGCCACTGAAAATATTTAAAGCATTTTAAAAAATATTGAATGGACAACTAAAGTTACGCATGTGTGGCATCTACAAATGTACCTCTAGTACCACTTTGTTGGGTCCTTGAGGGGAAGGATGATATAAGATTCACCATTTCATGCTCTAGCTTTTCTTCAGTTTGAATTAGTGTTTTTTTCCCAGAGCATAAGGTGATTGTTTCTCTTGGTGTTTCATTGACAGTACTGGTTGATGTCTGTTTTCCTAGTTTAATTTTCAACAGTGTCACTTTTTAGAAGATAAATTAAATGATACCCCCTACCAGAGCCTGTCAACTAGTGGACAGACAATAAATGACTGTGGCATGAATTAATAACTACATGTCACATAGAAACTCTGTTCTATGTCAATAGTCTTCAAATAGTATTCTTTTATCAGTAAAGTTAGAAAAAGTCCACACTTTGGGGATAGTGCTAATAATCTACAAGACATAGTCCTCCAAATAACTCATTCCATACATGATGGAAGGTGGGTTTCTATTAAATTAGGATGCCTCCCAAATCAGTAAGAAGTATCCCTCATATTAATTCAATGAGAATTATAAAAATGCTATATGAATTTGTGCTAGTTTGGTCAAATTAAGAAGTGAGTTCCCAAACTGATGAGTAAGAAGGCAGTGGTGATGATTGTTGTGGGTATTAGAAAAAGAAAAGTTGAAGAGGATGAATTTGTTTGATTGACATCTAGGTTGCCTTGGACTTTCTAATCATAAGAAGAAAAATATTTTCATCAACTTGACACATTTATGTCATTAGGAGATTTAGATGCTGAGATTGATAACAAAAATCTC
Source organism: Delphinapterus leucas (assembly GCF_059928025.1). Taxonomy (NCBI): domain Eukaryota; kingdom Metazoa; phylum Chordata; class Mammalia; order Artiodactyla; family Monodontidae; genus Delphinapterus; species Delphinapterus leucas. The sequence goes on from NC_143135.1 coordinate 19,832,027, forward strand.
TTCTGATCTTCCAGTTCCCCTTACCCAGATACTCTATCTACCTTTTGACTTTCATTTTGAATCTCTCATTGCCTTCTCTTCTCAAGAAAGGTGGCACTGGCCAGCAAGCAGATATGGCATCTTGGTTCAATTGGCTGATTTCCAAGTCAGAATGAATCAATGGCCATTCTAGTAGAAAACTTTCTTTTGAGAGATTAGTGCAAATCATTACGCCAGACCTTAATGCTGCCCAAATTAAATAAAGACCCTGAAGCTAGATCCTAGAAAATTAGATCATAGATCATTTTAAATGAATCAAAATGTAGAATCTTGGAACTTTAAGTCTCAAACTGATTTTGGCCTCCTTCACTTTGGCCACTGCGAGAATGAAGAGAAAGAGGGGAAGCACACGAGCCTATTTGGCACTGCATAATTGAGGATGGCTCAAAATAGTTTTTCTAGTGGCCTGAAAAAAGTGTAGATTTCACATCCTGGAAATAGCCACCTCTGTGTTGCAACTGGGCCCTTGGCACATTACTGAAGAAAAATGCTTTTGTATAGACTCACTTCTTGTGCTTTGCTAGTCCTTACACTGTAGGTATAAGAGGTATTATTCCCCATTTGTTATCTTCCCCAAATCAGTCAACAAAAATACAATCTCAGACTAAAGCTTTTTTTTCTTAACTTTCTATTTCCACATCAAAACTATATACAATTTCTGTGGAACAGTTAGTTCTTCTGACATTCAGTGACTAAGATGCTCGTATTTTGGTATTGCCTATCTGGAATGAAAAAGTAGGTCATGAAGTAAGTGGGATTTCTATTTTCTTCCTTAGGATAATCTCATCAGTAGACCCGCCTGGAAACTAGCTTTTAAAATTCTGTGTCCAAAAGTCTTATTTAAATGCTGAGGGAAATTTTTGTTACTGTTTTTTATGTAAGTCCATTTTTTAAAAACAATAGTATATCTGAGAATCTCTCCTACTGAGGCATTGTGTAAAAGTTGTTGCGTTTCAAGCCTAGGGTCAGAATGGGTAATGTTAGCAAGAAAGCCATGGGCAGGGAACCCTAGCATCCCATCCCAGGCTAGGTGTGTGGGTGTTAATTATATGACTGCTTTCTGCTCTCTGGGGAGGACCATGTCGCCTCTCCCAGGCAAAGGCACAACATTGGGTAAAGTATCCAAAGCTCTTTCTTATTATTCTCTGGTTTCATTGACCTTATTTCTCTTCCAGGAGCACACTGTGCTTATTTCTGCCTTCAGGATTTTGCAATTGCTGTCTCCTCTCCTGGAATGTTCTGCTTCCAAAACATTGCAAATTAGCAGTATCTTACCATTCAATTATCTCAAATGTCACCTCCTCTGGATTTTGGTTTATTCATGGACTAATCTCTCTGCAAAATTATCTTACTGATTTTGTATCAGTCAACAAATATATCTTGAGGGGCATCTTTCCAGCACTGTTCAATATTTCCAGAATACAAAGATGAAAGAAATAATCATAATGGTGTCTGTGCCATCAAGGAACTCAAATTGTATACATATGATAAGCATGTGAACAAATAAAGAACTGGAGGGGAATGCTATGTGCTAAGAAAAACATCAACTGTAACTAACCCTAGAGTAGACAGTAATTGAGGATGCTCCTTTAACTAAGTTGGGGTAAACTCATGACGAGATTGTGTTTAAACTTGGATCTAGGTCTGTGATGATCTTGGAAATAAGCACTGCAAACAGAAGGCACACGAAGTACAAAGGACTGGAATAATTGTGAAAGAGAATGAAAACGAGTGAGGGAGTGAAGGGAGGTGAATTCTGAGTGGTTGATAGAAGCTACATGGGGTGAGCCTTTGAGAATATTGTCAGGGATTTGAATTTCATCCAAGTTCAATGGGAAGCAAATGAATATTTTTTAAAAAGGGAGTGACAAGATGCTATTTAATACATTTTTGAACAATCCCTCTGGCGCTTTCCATGGAGAATGATTAGAAGAGTGGTACATTAGGAAAATCAATGCTAGATTTGTTGTAGCAACGTATAAACTCTACTATTTCAGTGGTTTAACACAACCAAGTTTTAATTTCTCATTGAAGTAAAGAAGGAAAGTGGGAGACTTTGATTTGATGAATTAGCAAAGATATGGCCTTCCTGTCATCTTATCATATGGCTATAAGTTTACCACAAAAGAAGAATACTTCAGACAGGAAGTGACATATAGTATCTTCTCACAGTTCTATTTGCTAGAACTCAATCACATATCCAACCAAACTGCAACAGTGCTAGAAAATATAGGGAAGCAATTGATATTCTGTGAGCACTAACTGGACATGGCCGAGAAAGGGAAAACAATGTAGGCAAGAAACATGCTAGAAGGAAGTTTTGGAGTGAGAATAAATGAGCTGGAAGAAAAGACATTATGATCAGAGAGTGCTATATTTGAAATGGGTCGGGTTTTTTTGTTTGTTTGTTTGTTTTGGTGAAGTACATATGACAATAGGAGTGTATTCCTAAGGAGGAAAATATCATTACTAAAGATAAAAATTGAGAAGCCATCTATTGAATGTGAAGTTTCCTATGCTTATGAAAGCAATATATATTTCCCAAACAATCATTTTCTCTATATCTTTATTTTTACTTTACCTTACTCTGATTGGCAATACTCTTTCTTTTCATCCTGATTCAGTTAAATTTTGTTCTAAACTGAGAAGGCTATTTTCCCCTAACTCCTCTGTAGAATCTTTAAGAGTTTTCTCTATACCCTTCATGACCATCCATCGTTTGCCCACCTCCCCGCCCAGTTATTTCTGTGTTGGAGTAACTAACTTGTAACTTTCTTGTTACAAGAAAGTAACTAACTTGTAACTAACTTGTTACTTTCTGGAAAACAAATTGTTTTCCTTCCTTTCTTCCTCTCTCTTCTTTCCACATTTTTTAATTTATTGTCTATCATGAGCCAGTTATATGCTGCAAGAAAAAAACTCTGAACTGAGTGTAGGAACGCTCCACTCATTTTAATTCCGCCTCAGTTTTGATGTTTATCCACCCAACAATATTCAAGAGATATTTATTAAACTCTTATTCTGGGCAAGATTCTGAGAGAAGAGTTGGGGATAAAAAGAGTCACTAGAAGCAGCCACACAGCACAGGGAGATCAGGTCGGTGCTTTGTGACCACATAGAGGGGTGGGATAGGGAGGGTGGGAGGGAGACGCAAGAGGGAGGAGATATGGGGATATATGTATATGTATAGCTGATTCAATTTGTTATGCAGCAGAAACTAACACACCACTGTCAAGCAATTATACTCCAATAAAGATGTTTAAAAAAAAGAAAAAGAGTAAATTATGTAAAGGTAAATCTCCTTTGTAGAACATTTGGCTTATCTGTCATCTCAGTATACACAGGTAAAGCCTCTTTCTACTTGGTTATTGTGTATGACTTCTGGTTATACATCAGTATTATGGGTAAACACCAGGACTGATCATTTGTTTTACTTACTGTTATCTGTATTCACTCTTCTCTATTTCCTCAGAGAGAAAGAAACAACTGTAATTTGTAAAATTTATATGCATAATAAAAGGAACAAAGCTTTTCTCTACTTATTAAAATATTTTTTTAAATCCTAAAAAAAAAAGAGTCACTAGAAAGACATGTTTTTTTCCCTTATTGAGCTTACATTCAATTAGAAGGGAGGGGGATGGAAAACAGAAAAACAAAACCATAATATTAACCTTCCGTTGGTCACTTGTTGAAAATCACCTGGAGTTGTTAAGAGACACCAATGAAATATTTGTAGGTTGTAAAATGGTTTACAAATATAAAGTAGATTTTTGTTGTTTGACTTTTGATGACTTGTATTTTGCTCTCTCTGTATAACCCTATGAGTTTTGAGGATTATTTTAAGCAATATGAGGCAGTCGACTCAGCTAGATGTGTTTTCCTTTTTTCGGTGGTCCTTAACCCATTATCAAGCTGTGGACTTATTGCCCATAACAGGAGAATGGCCTCACTTTTAATAGGTCCAAACAACATTGACTCACTCACAATTCTGCTTCATATTTAGCAATTTTAACCTTTCTGGGTTTCAAATCATCTGTTCAGAAAATGAGATGACTTGCAATTTATTTTCCTCTTGTGTAAATCCAGGGTTTGTAATTTCTGAAACCTGTGAGTGAGATGCCGTGCATATATACCAGGAGTTATTAATAAAGTATGAGTGTTCACGGTGAAGTCACTGAGAAGTGACAGGAGCCAGGGAGTTCATTATTCTTATTTTGTCTCCAGCAATGGGAGTTTGAAATTGGATTTTTTAAAATATTTACAATAGTACTCCTCTTTATATATTTTGTCTAATATTTTGGCTTCCTTAGTTTTTCTGTATATATGCTCCAAAATATAAGACACTAAAACATCAAATTTTATTTCAGTAGAAGCTAGAAAGTTGTAAAAAAAAAAATAGACCTTTTAGGAAACTATACTACACTTTTCGCGTGAAGCAAAGGTTTTTAGCTCGTTTCTTTGCCTGACTCCTATTAAACCCTTTACCCCATGTCAATTTTATATTCAGTCAGGGTACACCAAAGATCAGGTAAACCAAGAATTGCCATGCTTTGCTCACCAACAGTCATATATGACCCTTATTTACTCCTAGAAATTTCTCTCAATTACATATGCTTACCTGGACAGAAAAGGCCTGAACTGGCACTAGGTCTGGTGGAACTGAATGGTGAAGCATCTTAGTCTGCCCCTGCCGGGCTTTGCTTTGTTGTCGTTCCCTTTACAAGATTGAACAGAGTTCTGGGTCTGACACCTCTATCTGGGTCCCCTGCCTCCCACACATCTCCTTAAGAAACTCTTCTCCACTAAGAAATCAGCTCCTTATCATATATATATATATATATATATATATATATATATATATATATAAATAACTGAACTGCTGTGCTGTACACCTGAAACTAACATGATAATGTAAATCAACTATACTTCAATTTAAAAAAATTAAAATTCTTTTAAAAAAGAAATCAGCTTCCTTTTCTCATTTGTCACAAAAGCTGCAAGCAGCTTTTGACTAATTCAGTTCAGAGAAAGCTTTTGTTGTTGCTGTTACTGCCGCTGTTTGTAATAACCTTTTTCATATTATTTTAAACATATATGTGTAAATTTGTATAAAATATTGATATATATCAGTATATATTATATTATCATTATTATATTGCATATTATTATATACTTATATATGATTATAGGTACTAAGAATATAAAAATATATATACTCTTCATTAATCCTTATTATTTTACACTATTTTCTTTACTCTCCTTATTCTATTTGTATCCCTCTTCCTCTTTAATCTTTGGTCTAGTCATAATTAGCATAAGAAGCATTCCAGATAAGTTCTTGCTTAAAAACAAAGAGGGGACACAGTATTATTTTCCCCCTTTGGGTTCAGGTGACATATCTCCCGAGAGAGTGACTTAATTTCTTTAGTTAAAGGATGGCTATGAAGATCAACAGGGTCAATCTAAGTTCTTAGGAAGCCAGTTAAATTATAAGTGATGTGATTCCTTCAAGAAAATATGAGTTCTGTACAGCTTTGTAACTCAAGAAAACTGTTAGAATAATGACAGTGCCACCTTGACTCAAAAGAAACATGGGAGTGCGGGTTTTGAAAAGTTTTGGAGAATGATGTTGTTTTCTTCTCTGAAAATTCAGTCTCTGTATGTGAGAATATATGAGTTTGTGTGGTCTAAACATTTTGCTCAAGGATAAGAAAATTTCTGTTTCATGAAAATCTAAGAGCAGGCTCCAGAAAGTATAAATGCAAGTAGAATGTCCATGTGAATAGTGGGTCAAATAAATTGATGTTAATTTAGATACAGTAAGTAAATCGTATGATAATGTAGAAAACAAGAATATTATCCACTAATAGAACTAAACATAGAAACAGATCAATGACTTTCAGAGAACCTTTTCAGTATTTTGAAATATAGGTTTGATTAATTTGAGGAAATTCATCAGAGTAACTAAAAGTCTAAGATTGCTAACACTAAACCCAGGTAATAAAAATAAACATTTCTATTATAATCCTCTTCAAAGTAAAGAACAAATAATTAAGATCCTCTGTGCCAGGCATTGTTATTCCATTTAATCTTCAGAACAAAGCCATTGAGCAGTTATAATTAGTTGTAATTTATAGATGCAGAAATTAAGCTAAGGTAGGTGAATTAACTTGCCAAAGGTCATACAGAAATGAATAAAATTTAATACTAAAAGTTGTTCTGTCCAAAATGCATACTGTTGCTACTATATAAGAATACATTTAAATTTTTAAATGTAATTATAAGAACCATTTGATTTTTTCAAATAACTAGCTTGGCAATTCTCACCACTCAAGTTTTATTTATAGGGAGAGATTGTGTTAATATTGCTGTTATATATTATGTTATTAAAGAAGTGTTAAATTAAGTACTTTCATTTAGGAAACCACTTTTAAAAACATAAATGTTATTTTATTTCTAATTATGAGTTGCTCTCATTATGCTTATTGTAAAAAAATTTGAAAATGATGAGAAGAAAAAATATTTCCAAAAATTTTTACTCAGCAACAATTAGTGCAAAGCTCTTAAAAATATATATTTTCTAATTTTAATGCAACAAAAGAGCTATCATATACACAGTCCATTTTTCACTTAGCAAAACATAATTTACTTGAGATATTTTTCTGAAATATTTTATTTTATATTATGAGTATGTAATAATTTAATGAATAGATTATACTTGCAATTTTATATAACAATAATATAATTGCTCTTATGCAAAGAAACAATTAGAATAAAGTCGCTTGAGGGTTGGGGACTTTCTTCACTGATTTATTGCTGTACTGTCAGTGTGTGTTACCTGACACATAATATATGCTCAATAATCATTCTTAAAATAATAAGTACATTTAATTAATTAATCTTACTACACAATCTAAAAAATTCTATAGGATAAATAATTTGAAGTGGAATTGCTGAGTCAAAGCATATGCATATTTATAATATTTATTTTATTCATATTGAACATTTGCTTTCCAGAAATATTGTGTTAGTTTTTGCTCAAACGACTAAAATACAGGATGCCTATTTTCTTTGGCACTCACTGTATTGAGTGTTATTATTCCATCTTGACTTTGTAAATACACTTTTTGCAGAAGTGACCCATTAGTCCCTCAACCTTAAGTGACTGCTCCCTTAATGGCAACCCTCTCTACAAGATTCTGTCCTTTGAGGGGTCTGTGCTGTAAAGAATTTAACCTTGCCAATAAAGAAGTGTGGGCTTTGCCCTTGGTTTGTGAGAGAGAATGTCTAAGACCCTGGAGAGTCATGTTTGATAGTTGTGCCTTTTTTTGCCTGGGGTCTTTGAGTCAGTCAGATAATAAAATATGATTCAAGGTAGGGACTTTGAATCTTGTAATATCAGCTCAGTCTCCTAAGGAGCTGGAAACTGAGATCAGCCTTATGGGCTGTCAATTATGCCAATATGATGGAGCCCTAATAAAAACTTTGGACACCAAGGGTCAAGTAAGCTTCCATGGTTGTCAATATTCCATGTATATTGTCACACATTATTTCCAAGAGGATTTAATGCTATCCTAGACTCCATGAGGAGAGGACAACTGGGAGCTCCATGTTTAGAATTCTCCTGGGCTTTGCCCCAAACATTTCTTCTCATGGCTGATTTTAATTTGTATCCTTTCCCCCAATAAACCATTAACTGAGTCTAACCCCTCTCAGTGAATATGAGTTTTATAGTTATTGAATATGAGGGTGGTTTCAGGAAAGCCCTGAACTTGTAACAGGTATTAGAAGTGAGGGTGGTCTTGTGAACTGTTCCCTAACTTTGCAGTTTACTGCTTTTGCAGTTGATGTCCAAAGTGCGATCCAATGGAAAAAACTGACTCACTGATACATGTGGTTTGGGAAGAAGAAGGATGACAAAGAGGGGAATCATGAAGCTTTGAGTCCTAGACCCTGCCCTATGTGCTTCATCCTTTGACTGATTTTAATCTCTATTCTTTAGCTATAATAACTGGTTAACTGGTGAGTGTAACAACTTTCAGTGAGCCTGAATGATCAAACCTGTGGGTGGTTCTCAGGACCTTATAAATTCAGAGTCAGAAGTGACGGCAGTTTTGTAGGCTTTGCACATTTTAAACTTCCCTGGGTATCTGAAACTTCTTTTTCTCTTTTTTCACTTATCAGTCCTGGGGTTACATTAGGAACCCTTAGAATTTCTCTATACTCAGCTCAAAGCTTTGTAAAGCAGTGAGTCTGTTAAAACCCTAAATTATCCTGTTATGGACACATTTCTTTTCTGCTGAGGCCCTAACAACTGCAACAACTTTCAGTCTTTCTTTTTTAATTGAACGCATATAATTAAGAAACAATGTTGGTGTATGTGTAATAGGTATACTATTTAGTTTATAAAAAGTTGTGTAGTTCTCTACCTCTAGTTTTATTTTGTACTGCAATATCCCTTTTGTGTATATTCACCCGCAAACACACATGCATGGGTGTGTGGATGTATATATATAAATCCTGCAATATCCATTTAATTGAATGCTCTGGAGATGCTTCTACCCTTTTCCAGGGCTTTTATTACTTTATACATTGTAATTTTATAATTTTTTTAAACTTTTACACTGCATGGATTCCTTCATTAATACTAATTTGAAAATATCTTGCAAATTTATGAGAATTTATTTACCTTGATGCCTTTTAATATATACGTATATGGGGCTTCCCTGGTGGCACAGTGGTTGAGAGTCCGCCTGCTGATGTAGGGGACACGGGTTCGTGCCCCGGTCCGGGAAGATCCCACATGCCGCGGAGCAGCTGGACCCATGAGCCATGGCCGCTGAGCCTGCGCGTCCAGAGCCTGTGCTCCGCAATGGGAGAGGCCACAACAGTGAGAGGCCCGCGTACCGCAAAAAAAAAATATATATATATATATATATGTATATAAACACATATACAAACATATTTAAAATTAAAAACCATTAGGATTTGGAGAGAACTTACAGGTTATACTATTAAAGTTTCCAACCAGAACAGGTATAAATTACAATTTTCCTCAAATTTACTCACATCGTTCAATGATGCTTAGCATAATGCTTCATAGAAGTTTTAAATATATGTTGAGAAATTAATTTCTAGACATTTATATTTTGACTGATATTTTTATGGATATTTATTCAAAAACATTTCTGGGATATAAAAATATTCATTCTTGCATACTTATAACCAAATTCTTATTAGATTGCCTTATTGTTTTAATTACTTTCAGTTTGTTCTTTATATTCTATTCACATTTTAAAAAATATATCTCCTCCTTTTAAACATGATTGTTTTTCCTTATTTGAATTTTACTGACATAGCTTTCAGAATGATGATAAGTAAGGGTGGTATCGGTTGGCATCCTTGTCTTATCCTCGTTTTAAAAAGAATGCCTCGTGTTTCAATACTATCATGTTTAACATTGATTTAAAATAGATATTTTACATTGTTAAAGAACTACCTAAAATATTTTACCAAGGAATGTTGGGTTTTATGAACAATTCTTTTACTATTAACTGAGATAAGCCTGTGACTTTCCTCCTTTGACTTATTCATAGGACATATTACATTCAGAGATGATACTAACATTAAAGAAAACTATTTATTGAGTGCTTAATATGAGCTAGACACTGGGCTAAGTGTTAATTCATTAATATTAAATCATTTTGGCATTTCTGAAAGTGTTGTTTCTGTTCTATTTTAATATCAGACTGTGTTATATAATTTTATTTAGAATTATTTTCATTTCTTCACAGAGTAGGAAGTTAAATATTGAATTTTTTCTCAGAAGTATTTTAAAAACTAGAAAAATATTTTGTTATATATTGACCTTAAAATAGTTTTTTACATGTCCATAGCCTTAATATCCTGTCTTTTCCACTGACTGCCTTCATTTGTCATATACTTATTTGTAAAATTTATTTAACTGAGGAAATGTGTTATACAGGATAATCCAGTGCAGCAAGCATAACTAGGAGGTGTTAGCATGGAAATCAGGGGGCCTTCTGGAGAATAATTCCTAAGAAAAATTGAGGCTCACCAGTTTAATTATCTGCTCTCAGTTTTTCCCTACACACTAACACCAGTGGCCCCCAATTTTTATATATTTAAAAAGAAAAAATACACAAAAAGCTGGGGTTTTTTTCATTGCTTTTTTTAACCTCCATGAATTTTTTTGACTTTAATATATGACCACCACTGGTT